>NC_133656.1:160597765-161287630 GCF_009905375.1 Apium graveolens | reverse complement strand
GATTGGACTTAGGACATATCTCTTTCAATCTCCCACTTGTACTAAAGCCAATCACTTTGGTATCTAATACCCATCCTGTCTTTATGACGATCAAAGTGACTTTGAGAAAGTGGCTTTGTTAAAGGGTCTGCTATGTTGTTATGTGTGTCAACTCTCTCGACGTTGACATCTCCTCTTTCAACAATCTCCCTAATTAGATGAAAGCGTTGCAGGACATGTTTGGAACTTTATGAGACCTAGGTTCCTTGGCTTGTGCTATTGCTGCGTTGTTATCACAATAAACACAATAGGCTCTTCAACGCTAGGAACAACTCCCAACTCAGAACAAATTTCCTCATCCAAACGGCTTCTTTTGCAGCCTCACTTGCAGCTATATATTCTGCTTCCGCTATGGAGTCAGCCGTTGTAGACTGTTTGGAACTCTTCCAACTAATCGCACCACCATTCAGAGTAAACACGTACCCTGACATGGATTTGCTATCACTTTCTGATTGAAAAGTAGAGTTAGTATAACCCTCTATTTTCAACTCAGATTCACCACCAAAAACAAGAAAAATGTCCTGAGTCCTTCGCAAGTACTTAAGGATGTTTTTCACTGCTTTCCAGTGGTCTTCACCTGGATTGGACTGATATCTGCTCGTCACACTAATTGAATAAGCAACATCAGGCCTTGTTATAACATCGCATACATGATAGATCCTATTGCTGAAGTATAAGGAATCTTACTCATACGCTCTCTTTCCTCAGGTCTTAGGAGACATTTTTTCGGAAAGGGACACTCCATGGCTCATCGGTATGAGACCTCTTTTGGAGTTTTCCATGCTAAACCTTTTAAGCACTTTCTGGATGTATGTACCCTGGGTAAGACCTATCATACTAGTGTTCATTTCCCTTGGAAAGAAAACCCTCTAGCTGTGTCATATACACTTCCTCCTCAAGTTCCCCATTGAGGAAGGCCGTTTTCACGTCCATTTGCCAGATCTCATAGTCGTAGTAAGCAGCAATCGCAAGCAAAATCCGAATTGATTTTAACAGGGCTACAGGCGAAAAAGTTTCACCAAAGTCAATCCCTTGCCTTGTTTGAATCCTTTTGCCATGAGCCTGACCTTATAGGTCTCCACCTGACCATCTGTTCCAATATTTCTTTTGTATACCCACTTGCACCCAATAGGCTTAACACCTTCAGCGCCTCAACCAGAGTCCATTCTTGGTTGGTATACATAGATTCTATTTCGGATTTCATGGCACTATAGCCATTTCTCTGAGTCAACACTACTCATAGCCTCATTATAGGTCACAGGGTCCGTCATCATCATGATTGACAACTTATTGCCATTCTCAATGACAAGGCCATAATACCTCTCAGGTTGGCGAGACACTCTCCCTGTCCTAACGAATGGGCTGTTCCACAGAAGGTTGTTCAGTCTGAACAGGTGTTTTCCACTTAATTCGTAGTAGTTTGTGCTTCTTGAACTTCATCAAGTTCAATTTTGCTCCCACTGTTTCCTTCAAGGATAAACTCCTTTTCCAAGAAGGTAGCATGTCTGGAGACAAACACCCGATGATCGGTGTAAAAGTAATACCCCAAAGTCCTCGTTAGGATATCCCACAAAACTACATTTTACGGATTGAGATTCCGCTTATCTGGGTCAACTTTCTTGACGTAAGGCTGGACATCCCCAAATCGTAACGTGTTAAGACTCGGTTTCCTTATCTCATATGGAGTTTGAGGAACAGATTTGGAAGGCACCTTATTCAGTAAATATGCTGAGGTTTCCAATGCATAACCCCATAGAAATACTAGAAGATTCGCATAGCTCATCATGGACCGAACCATGTCTAACAAAGTTTCGATTTCTCCTTTCAGATACCCCATTTAACTGGGGAGTATATAGAAGAGTCCATTGGGAGACTATAACCATTTCTTTGAGATAATCTAGAAACTCTCCATTCAAGTATTCCACCACCTCGATCTGATCGAAGAGTTATAATACTGTGTTTGGTTTGTTTCTCCACTTCATGTTTATATTCTTTGAACTTTTCAAAGGCTTCAGACTTGTGTTTCATCAAATACACATATCTGAATCTAGATCTATCATCTAATGAAAGTAATGAAGTACGAAAATCCACCCATGGCATGCGTAGACATTGGTCCACATACATCTGTGTGTACCAATCCTAGCAAATCTGCAGCCCTCTCTTCATGTCCACTAAATGGAGATTTGATCATTTTAACCCAATAGACAAGACTCGCATATAGGATATGATTCAAAAGTCAAAGGGTGTCAAGTAACCCTTCCTTATGCAATGTCCTGTAGTGTATTTTCACTAATATGACCTAGCCTACAGTGCCATAAATAGGTCAGATTTTCATCATCTCATTTTCTTTTATTAGTTTGTTCAATCTGAAGTAAATCATGCTCTACGTCGTATAAATACAGACCATTATTTAAAATTCCACGTCCATAAAGAACATTATCTCTAAGGATAGAACATTCATTATTCTTAATAATAAATTGAAAAAAAAACAAATCCAACATAGGGATAGAAACAATATTCCTCACAATAGAGGGAATGTAATACAATTATTCAAATAATAGTCTTGCCCTAGGCATATGTAACTAAAGTGATCCTACAGTATGGCCGCAACCCTTGCTCCATTGTCCATACGTAGAATCACCTCATCTTTTCAGAGTCATACTTCCCTTTAATCCTTTGCAACGAATTGCAAATATGAGAACCACAGGCGGTATCTAATACCCAAGTAGAAATTTGACCTAGTGACATATTAACTTCGATCATGAACAGGCCTGAATCATAAGCGATAGTCTTACTACCCTTCCTCTTCTTCAATTCTGCAAGGTAAAACCTGCAGTTTCTCTTCCAGTGCCCTAACTTGTTACAGTAAAGCAAACAGCTAAATTATGATCAGTCAACTTGTGAGCATCTAGTATGCTCAGAAGTGATTTGCAGAAGACATGACGAATATAGTAAATCTGTAAATGATAAACACATACAACACTTAGCAAATATTCAATTTCATTCAAAACACTATATGAATCGGGTCTTTATTCATAAGTGTCTCCCACTAGTTAGTCTAATTTATTCAACCCTAAGTGAAAATTAAGCATTCATAATGCTAGTGGGAATATGGATCCTACATTCCATCACACAACCTCGACTGTAGCACGAAACGTCATGTGATGTTCAATAGGCAGACAACTCTTGTCAATTACATCTTATGTTATTCCCTAATATAACTTTAGCCTCTTGAATAATTGAGTCCTGGCTGTGGCATGACAAACTCAATATTCTAGTCAAGTCTAACCCAACATTTTGTACAATTGAATCAGTCTCCAACGGCCCACGGCTGTGGCACGTACCGACCTTTAGATTTTAATTCAATGTACACATCTCTATGTAATAGACAAGTATATCTTATTTCGAAATCAAAGCCCTCGGCTGGAGCACGAAAACGACAATGAATTTAAAAATAAGAACTACTTTCTATCATGTTGAAGGCTATGACCGAGTGAGCAAGCCCGTTGTGTCATTGGCCAATTACTACTTGATATATTTAATTTTAGAGGGGTTTTATATTACTTACAATCTATCATATTATAAAGAGATTCTTCCTTTTAAATTAAATAGTTCAAATCAATATTGATATTGAAAATTAAAGATGATTCCCAGATCGGGTAAAAACATTAGCCAAGAGGCGTCACTTAATAAACCTTTCTTACAGATAGAAATCTGTTGTTGACAGAATCATCCTTTCTCTCAATATTGAAAATTCATATTCAATTACGTGTTTCATAAACACAAGAATCTCATGATCGTATCATAATATTTATATTAAGGTCATGAAACAATTTTCACTATACTAGATTGTCTAACAAACGCCTTATGTTAATTAAGTTCACCTAAATCTATCATCGCATGATAAACTAAGAATATATCATATATATAAGCATGAATAAACGTAAAGGTAGGCATGTTAAATCATGTAGCATATTGGTCTAAGCATTATACATCTCTATGTATCACATGAGGCATTTAAAAGCAATTAAAACAGTCAAAAATAGCTTTAATACACTTCTGTTATCTATAAACAGTTCGAAACAGTTTCAGAAAATATCATATAATATACCATTAGATGCGTCTCGAAAAGACGAATCCAACGGCACCAAGCACGCCCCATTCTGAGCAGCCACGCGGCCTCACGCCCCCGAAGAAGCAAATCCACGCGCTGACACGCGCACACGCGCTGTCAGGCGCGTGTCTGACATCCGCCACGCGCGCCACGCGCCCGAAACCCTAAGATGACGTCAGCATGACATCATCTGATGACATCAGCACTGGTTTGACCGTTGACCCGCGCGTGTCTGACACGCGCCGCGCGTGGCACACCAGCGCGTGAGCCCCACGCGCGCATGCCAGACGCGCGGTCCTCTTCCCAGATCTGACAGTCGCCGCACTTTCTTGCACGGAATACCGTGCCACCGTCCCTGTTCTGTCTTTCTTTCCGTGCCACCATTAAAACACAGCAGCAAAAGAACTCATATATATATAATTAACATATTATATATATATATATATTTAATTATGAATTTAATTAATACAACTTCAAAAATTCATAACAATTAATCCATATATCATAAAATTATGAAAAAAATATCCAGACGATCTACAACACTTGTAGAACCCAGATCTACAGTCAAAATTATTCTGAGAAACGATTTCTAATCAGTCATAATTAATTTATGATATAACTTGTAAAAATCATAATTAATTCATACAAGCACATAAAATTCTGAAATTTTTACCACAGATCTATATGCATACAACCTATGCTCTGATACCATTGGAGGATTTTAACTATCACGGAAGCATGGTAAAACAATTTTACACATATAAAATCCATATAATATACATACAGATCGTAAATAAAATCGAGGGATCGATTTCTAACCTTTAAAAGCGATCCAAGAACAATGAGCGGAGATCCTTAGCAGTTGTTCCTCAAGTGTGAAGCACTCCACCGGTATCCACCAAGAAAACGATGTAATGAAGGAGGAGGAGGTTGAAAGGCATATGGCATAGCCTATTTGTATATTCGAGGATTTAACTCAACTCAAATAAGAATGTAATAAGTAAATAGTGGATCTATCGTCAGAGAGATCTCACAAAGTAACATCTGTCAAAGGGTTAAGAAACATTATTCATCTACAGACTTGAAGACTTAATTCACTGGAAGAAGCTCAAGAAATTGATCAAGCCTCGGTGATATAAATCAAGATTGTGGATTTAATCAAGTGACAGAGATCTCGTCAGGGTATTAATTAATTACAAGGACTTAGTCTGAAGAAAATCAAGGTCAAGGCTTGAAGAAACGTCACGAAAGTTAGTCACTCATGAACCAGACAGTACATCGAGTGTCAACATTGAAGTGGTGGAATTGATTCATAATTGACAGTAATTTTCAGAAGATTTTCAGAAGAATAGTTGCTGCTCAAGATTAGTATTAATTCTCTATTAATTAATTAAGTCAAATAATTTAATTAAGAAAATAAATTATATCTGCAAAGATTAATTTATTGATTAATTGAATTAATTGATTAATTAATTCAGAATTAATATTAAGGATTTTCAGAATTGTTATTAGATTAAAATCTATTAATAATTCAGTAAGACAATTTGATTTGAACTACTATGACAATCGGTATGACAATTGATAGTCATACCGAAAGTCTTGCTAGTTCATTCTGATTGTCTTGCTAACTATTGGGATTGTCTTGCTAGTTCAAAAGGATAGTCTCACCGAAAGTCCTTCCAGTTCAAATGGATTGTCATGCCAGTTCATTTGATTGTCTTGCCGAAAGTCTTGCTGATTCAACAGGACTGTTTTGTTTACTTAAACAACAAAAACACAGCAGAAGACATTCATGCAATTATTCAACAGAATACACAAGTCAAGAACACAGCAGAAACAAAAGCAAATTATTTCATTTTTCATCTGCTTTATTCAAGATCAAAATTCTAGATTGTAAAGTTAAATCCAAACCACTAGAATTATTTATCTTGTTCTTGTGTAACAATCTAGCGGATTAAAATCCCTAGAACTTAATCTCAAATCGCATTTAGCATTTGATCTTTTCATTGCAAAAATAGAAAAAGTTCATGTCGAATTTATTCTAGATTTGTAATAATTGATTTGAGATTAATCCCTTGTAACAGATACCGTTGTTGTAACACCTTTCAAGTTTAATAAAAGTTTTATTTAACTTGAATTTTGTTTCACTTTTTTATTCCGCATTTTATTCGATTAAACAGTATTGTTTGCATTCAACCCCCCTTTTACAAACAAATTGGGACCTAACAATTGGTATCAGAGCCTTCTGATTAACGTACAAATCTAGATCCTAGACTTTTGTGTTTCTTTCACTCCTTGAATTTTTTATTCACTCAAAAAAATCATAATGACTACACAAAAAGTTGGAATCGTTAAAATTCCACTTTTCGATAAAGAAAATTATGTTATGTGGAAGAAGAAGATGCTACTGTTTTTACAAGTTGCTAATCCCAAATATCTGTAAATGTTAAAGAAGGGTCCAAAAATTCCTATGGTTATTGAACCAGAGGTAATAGAAAATGATGTGGTGATCACCAAAGCGAGAACTTATGTGAAAGATCCTGAGGATTTCTCTCCTGCTGAAATAGAAGAAGCCTCCCTGGATGCTAGCCTTCAATTAATTTTAGTAGATTCCCTTAATCCCTTGATGAATAGACATGTGATGAATTGTAAAGATTCCAAACATATCTGGGAAACTATTGAGGTTATTAATGAAGGCACAGAGGAAGTTAGGGAGAACAAGTTAGAAATCCTAACCTCTGAGTATGAATACTTTAAATCCAATCCAGGAGAAGGAATCACTGAAGTGTTTGAGAGGTACAATGCATTGATCAACAACCTGAACATTAATGGTAAATACTATTCCATCAGGGAGGTCAACAAAAAGTTCCTTTTAAACACTGCCAACTCATCTCGAACATAGAATCACTGCCATAAGAGAAGCAAGAGATCTGAGTGAGATTTCTTTGGAAAGGCTCTATGGTGTGTTAAAGACTTATGAGTTGGAGCAGATTCAGCAGAAGGAAGTTTACGGGAAAGGAAGAGTGGTCAGCACGTCTATTGCTCTAGTAGCTGATGAACAACAACAACAACCACAATATCAACAGCAATCTCAACAGTCAGAAAGAATGGTACAGTCTTCCAAGGTTGAAGAAAATGTGATAGTAGCAGAATTTGATCCTCCTACTACAAATCAATCAGGAGATGATTTTTATTCCTTGGAAGAACTGGAGCAATTGGAGGATGAGTCAATGGCCCTGATTGTCAAGAGATTCTCAAATGTCAGATTCAAAAGGAATCCCAAGTTCAAGTACAAGTCCAACTACAACAGATTCCAGAAAGGTGGATCTTCATCCTCTAACACCAGCAGTGGTGAGTACAAAACAGGGATGGTTGATCGAAGCACCATTCGATGCTTCAACTGTAATGAGTTGGGACACTTTGCCACAGAATGCAGGAAGCCAAAACAAGTTAGGAAGAACTCTTACGATTCTAATCAGAAGAGTAAATCTGAAAGGGTTACCTGGCAAAGGGAAGAAGCTGGGATGATACTGACAGTGAAGATGAAGAAGTTGGGAATCTTGCTCTCATGGCTAGTGATGCAAACACCTCATCGTCAAGAAAAGAGGTAAATTTACTGATGCTGAATTAGTTTATCATCTAGGAGGTTCCTTAGATTGTGCTCGTCGTGATAATGAATTGTTAAATCAACAAATCAAAGACCTTGAGAAAGAGGTCAATGAATTAAGACTTGAGCACATTAATCAAGATAAATTAAAAGAACATGTATCTTTTCTAGAGAATAGAGTTGACTGTTATAGACAACTTGAAACTATTCTCAAAGACAAGATCACCGGTCTTGAGGCTAAGGTTAAAGCTTACTTTAATTCTTGTTCGAAGTCCAAAGAGTTTTACAATAAGCAAGCTGTTAATCAAACATCTGGAATAGGTTATGATTACAATGCTGCTATTGGAAAATTAGGCATAAACTCCCCTCCTCATGTCTGTGCTAAAGGCAGGGAAGTACCACATGTGCTTAAGGGTGTTGATGAACCCCTCTATAAAGAATCAATTGCTGAACCATTTGATGAGACCTCATTTATTATTCAAGAAGAAATCCGTGCTGAAGATAATGCTAATGAGAAAGCTGTCTCCAAGTCAAGTGTGTCAAAAGTTCCATTCAAGGTTGTGAAAGCAACTGAGACTAACTCAGACACACATGAGTTGGATAACACAAATGCCATGTCTATCATGCATAAGTTGCCTATTGTTAATCCCTCTCATAAAGCATATGGTGTTCCTGATTGTATGTCTTGTGCTTTTAATCTGATGTATGCTTATTTTAATGGTAAGCATGTTTCTAATGATAAGACTACTCCTCGTCAGCATGTGAATAATAGAAAGCATGATAGGTCTAAGACTGCTAGTCCTCCTAAAGCTAGAAAGGAGACATTTGTGCCTAAGCCTAAACAGAAATCTGTCAAGGCTGTTCACAAGGTCAAATGTCCAGTCATTGAGAAAGTTGAGAATATTAAAATTAAGAATGTTGTTTTTGCCTGATAAAGGCCAATTTTACAAATATGCCGGACCCAGCCAAGCTTGGGTTCCGAAGAAGGTCTAATCCATTTGTATTGCAGGGCATTAAACAGGTACAACCGGTAGTGTGGATTCTTGACAGCGGATCGTCAAGACATATGACCGGAGATAGAGCCCTGCTATCAAATGTGGTTGAGAAAGCTGGCCCAGTGGTTACCTTTGGAGATAACAGCAAAGGTTTAACGGAGGGATATGGCTGTTTGCTAGCTGGAAATGTTATCATTGAAAATGTATATGTTGTGCAAGGACTTGAACACAATCTGCTTAGCATTAGTCAGTTCTGTGACAACGGCTACAATGTTTTATTCGACAAGCTGAAGTGTCAGATTCTGCACAAGAAAAGTGAAAAACCCTCCTTGATGGGAATTCGGAAAGGAAATCTGTTCATAGCTGACATGAACTCTGGAAGCAATTTTGAAGTCAATTGTTTCTATGCAAAGGCATCGTCAGATGAGAGTTGGCTATGACACAAGAGACTTTCTCATCTCAATTTCAAAACAATGAATTCTCTTGTCAAAAGAGAATTGGTCAGAGGTCTGCCTCAGCTGGAATTCTCCCCAAAAGGACTATGTGAGGCTTGCCAGAAAGGAAAGTCAAAGAAAGCAAGTCACGAAGGCACTGACACATCTTCCATAACTGGTGTTCTGCAATTATTGCACATGGATTTATTTGGACCAGTTAATGTCCTTTCGATGTCAAAGAAGTGTTACTGTCTTGTGATAGTTGATGACTATTCCAAGTATACGTGGGTTTTATTTCTTCACTCTAAGGATGAAACACCACAAGTTGTGATTGATCATATCAAGATGATTGAGTTAGATTCTAATGTCCCTGTTAGAGCAATAAGGTCAGATAATGGAACAGAATTCAAGAATTCACTTCTCAATAGATTATGTATAGACAACGGGATTACCAGACAATTTTCAGCTCCTAGAACCCCTCAGCAAAATGGAGTGGTAGAAAGGAAGAATCGTACATTGATTGAAGCTGCAAGAACGATGTTAAGTGAATTAGGTCTTCCAATGTACTTTTGGGCTGAAGCTGTCAATACTGCATGTTATACTCAGAATCGAACTCTAATCAACAAAGACTTCATGAAAACTCCTTATGAGATTTTGAATGAACAGAAACCTTCTATCAAATACTTTCATATATTTGGTGCCAGATGCTTCGTGCTCAAGGATGGAGATGATCGTCGTGGTAAATTCGAGGCAAAGGCATATGAGGGTATTTTTATTGGATATGGAAGGAGATCATACAGAGTGTATATCATTGATCAACACAAAGTAACTGAAAGTGTCAATGTTATATTTGATGACACTAAACTCCCTAGTATCCAAACTAAAGATCCTTCTGAGAAACTGAAGTTTGATGATATGTCAGATTCAGAATCAGAACATGGTCAAGAACCTGAGGTTGTTGCTGGTGAAGAACCTGTTAATCATGATGATACTCAAGGTAATAGTGATGGAAACTTTGGCAACAATGGAAATACCACTGCTACTGACGGAGAATCTTCAAGTCAACATGGCAACAACTCAGGGGGAGATGCTGAAGGATCATCTAGTAGGACACAACATCCCAATGAATTTCAAGGCGAATCATCAAGATCAAATCTTCCAAGACAGACTGTCTGGAATAAAGCTCATCCTTTTGAGTTGATTATTGGTGATCCAGATGTTGGAGTCAGAACTAGACGTGCTACTCAAAATGAGTGTCTGTTCTCAGGATTTCTTTCTGAGATGGAACCTAAGAAGATTGAAGAAGCACTAACTGATCCAGATTGGGTGATTGCTATGCAAGATGAACTCAATCAGTTTGAAAGTCAACAAGTCTGGAAACTGGTACCTAGACCTACACACAAGAAAGCTGTTGGTACTAGGCGGGTATTCAGGAATAAACTAGATGAAGATGGTGTGGTTACAAGAAACAAGGCAAGACTGGTAGCAAAAGGGTATTCTCAAGCTGAAGGCATTGATTATGATGAAACCTATGCTCCAGTGGCTAGACTTGAGGCCATCAGGATATTTCTGGCATTCGCAGCATTCTCGAACTTTAAAGTTTATCAAATGGATGTCAAGAGCGCCTTTCTGAATGGAAAGCTGGATGAAGAGGTATATGTAGAGCAACCTCCTGGTTTTGAAGATCCAGATCATTTGGATTTTGTCTTCTTTCTTTTCAAGGCTATCTATGGGCTCAAACAGTCTCCAAGAAAATGGTATGACACTCTCTCTGAATTTCTTATTAAAAATAGCTTTATTAGAGGTGTCATAAACAAAAATCTCTTTTCTAAAAAACATAAGAATGATACTATATTAGTCCAAGTCTATGTGGATGATATAATATTTGGGTCTACTAATGATAATCTCTGTAAGAGATTTGCTAAGTTAATGTACAACAAGTTTGAAATGAGCATGATGGGAGAGCTGAAGTTCTTTCTTGGATTACAAGTAAATCAAAGGTTAGATGGAACATTTATTTTTCAATCCAAGTATCTCAAGGAACTCCTCAAAAAGTACAATCTAGAGGATTCTGCATTAGCAAGGACTCCATCAACTACAGCTGTCAAGCTTGGACCATGTGAAAACTCCATTAAGGTAGATGTCACAAGCTACAGAGGTATGATTGGCTCATTACTCTATCTTACTGCAAGTAGACCAGATATTATGTATGCTACATGCTTATGTGCAAGGTTCCAAGCGGATCCTAGAGATATTCATCTCGTTGCTGTTAAACGAATCTTAAGATATCTTAAGGGAACACCAAATCTAGGTATTTGGTACCCTAAAGAATCTGGTTTTAACCTTGTTGGATATACAGATTCAGATTATGCAGGAAGTGTTGTTGATAGGAAAAGCACCTCAGGGAGTTGTCAATTCCTAGGTAGCAGACTAGTCTCATGGTACAGCAAGAAACAGCAAACAGTTTCCAACTCAACGGCCGAGGCTGAATATATTGTTGCTGGAAGCTGCTGTGCTCAGATCTTGTGGATTAGGAACCAGCTACGAGACTATGGCTCTGTATTGAACAAAATTCCTATTTTATGTGACAATACAAGTGCAATAGCCATCACCAACGACCCTGTGCAGCACTCGAGGATAAAGCACATTGACATCAGGTATCATTTTATTAGAGAGCACGTCATGAATGGTACTGTTGAACTATTTTTTATTCCAACAGAAGAACAAATAGCAGATATTTTCACTAAACCACTTGATGAATCCACATTTACCAGATTAGTTGGTAAATTGGGCATGTTGAATAGTTTTAGTGATTAATTTAGTTAATATCTGAGATCTGTTCTTGAATGAATTTACAAATGAATTTTTCATAAATGAAAAATTCATTTGCAAATTTATTTTATCATTTTATCATATTTCTTGCTTATTTCTATGTAATTTCTATTATCTTATCTTATTTATTTACTCAACTTGTTAATTTTAATGTCTCAGAATATTTTATTTTCTCTAAAAATATTTTTCTATGAATTTAATTTGTTAAAATTCAAAAGAAATCTATTTTTGGACTGAAAATATTATTATCTCTGAAATATTTTAATTATTTTAATTATGTAAATATTTTCTGCAATATTCATTTCAGTTTTCTAAAATTGAAATATTTTATATATTCTGTTTTTTATGTGTTTTTAACAGTTTTTATGTTAATTATTCAGTATATTTAAATACTTAATTTATCTTATACTAGAATGACAATCGGCAAGACAATTAAAATTGTCTTGCGGAAAGTCATTTCAGTAATAATGCTTGGTTATTTTTAAAATCAGATTAATTTTATAACTGGCAAGACAATCGGTATGACTATTGATTGTCATGTCAGTAATAAAATTAATATCAGACTTTTATGTTTTATTTTTTACTGTTATGACAATCGGTATGACTATCAGATTGTCATACCAGTTATATATTATTATATGTTTTGTTTTGTTTGTTTTCTTTCTGTCTTTAAGCTGGTGTGACAATCGGTATGACAATCGGTATGACAATCCGATTGTCATACCAGTTATACTACTTAACCTTTTTTTTGTTTTGTTTTATTTTATCAGTTCACTTTCTTTCTTTTCAAATTCCAACAGTTATCTGTCTCTCTCTCTCTCTTCGATCAAACACAAATCAATCGCCATTGTTATTTTCCTTGCTCGAGTTTTTACTCAGCATACATCACTCCTGCTATATATACATACAAGTATATACATACAGGAGTGCTGCCAAAATTTTTAAAAAAAAAAAGAAAAAAAAAACTTTTTCAAATCGTTTTTTCTCCTTCAAAATTAGCTTGTGCTTGTTTATTTTTGGGAATTTTTTTTGTTCTTTTCATCTATTATTATTTTGTGTCTTTTGGCTTTTCAAATCTGCGTTTGTGAGTTAAGAATTTTAACGAGATACATTTATGTCTAAATTTTTTGATTATAATTAATTTAATTCGAATTATTAAATTAATTTAATTAATTCGAATTTTCTTAATATTATTCTTAAAATTCTGAAAGTGTGTGTCTTATTATTATTTTAAATGGCTCTCAATTTCCAAATTGTCGCGCATAATCAGGTTGGTTATTTTAATCCAGAAAAATGTGATGTGGAAAAATTTAAGCCTTGGATTAGATTTTTAAATGACCATTCGATTGTTAGCTCTGCTATTAAATCAAATGTGATTTTAAATGTCGATCTGCTTAGACTGATTTGCACAACCTCTACTGTGGCCGATGATTCAAAATCTTTTTCATTTACCGTGGCAAACACACAATATGTGGTTGATGAAACAGTCGTCAATCAAGCTTTAAATTTTCCTATGGACAATTTCTGTAATTTGCCCTCTGAAAATGATATCACAAACTTTTTCCATGCTATTCACTATCAGGGGGTGATCAATTTAACCAAACTTTCAAAATCCAATTTGGTGTCTGAATGGGACATTTTCTTCGATACGCTTTCTAAAGTGTTTGCCAACTGCACTAAATCCAACTTTCATAACATCACTTCCACTCTGCAGTATATTGGTCTTGCGGTTGTTTTCAATCAAAGGATCAATTTTGGCAAACTACTTTTTCCCATTCTCTTGAGACGTCTCACTACTGCTTTACGTGATCATTCTACAAATCGTAGAGTATCATGTTACTATGCTCGTTTTCTCATGCTTATAGCAGATCATCTTCTCACAACTGAGCACAAAGCCCTTTTTGCTAACTCTGCAGTAACCGAACCCCCTCCTGTAAGTAAAAAGATTTACACCCGCCAAGACACAACCTTCAAATTCATGCAAGTTCCAGTACTTGTATCTCCTTTCATGGCCACTTATATTCCCCTACCTATTTTCAATCTTCCCGGTCATGAACAACAACCTCAACCTCCAGTGGTTCAAGCCACCCAGGCTCCTCCAACATCAGATGCTCTTCCATTACAGGTAGTAATTCCTCACTCTCACTCCATTCCTACTTATGTTGAAAGACCCCCAGTGGTCGATAGGACTGACCATGAAGTTGTAGAACCACAGCTTCGATCCCAGGTCATAGAGCCAAACACAGAGTCACAACCTATCTCAACCTCTCCCCCACTGTCTAAAATGTTACCCAGAAGGTTAATAGGAAGTAGTGTATTGTTGAATGTGAGTGAACCCTCAGCTCTGCCTCCTCCCAAGAAAAGAAGAACATATACTGAGGCATCTGAAAGCCCATCCTTGTCCTCCCAACAGGACATGGACTTTGAAATGGCCAATGAACAGTTACTAGAGACATTCTCTCAACAGGATGAATCTATTGAAATTCGCCATAGGGCCATGGCATCTTGTACTGAGTCAAGCACAATTCCATTACTCACAATGGAACCATACATACCCACAGATGATACTCAGGACACAGAGCAAGGAGTGCACATAGAGTCTGTTACAGTGCCTGCCATAGTTACGGCAGAAGAGCAGTCACATGCTTCTGAGGGAAAATCTGACTCTCAGCCACCCTTAATAGAGTCATTTTCTCCCCTCCCAGATCAAACACCTCTGGCTCCCTCACGGGATTCTCCACTCACAGATTTATCTGGAGAAAGTGGAGGGCAACTCGATCAATCTATCCCTGAAGCAATTCAGACATCTATTTCATATAAAATGATAGGTTTGACTGAGGATCGGGACTCGCGAATTCCCATTGCACCACCACTGACCTCTCTTGAAGAGGCTAGGGTGATTTTAACTGCAGGTACAGAAGAACAGCAACAGGAAGACTCCTCACGAGCAATTATATTGAGAGAAACACAAGCACGTGAGGTGAGTGAACCAAACACGAGTGAAATTCAGGTGAGAGCACACACAGACACAGACACTGAAAACCTGTTAGCTCAAATTGCTGCTCTAAAAGAAGAACTTGCTAAAAGCCAAGCTGAGGCTCAAGCATTCAAAGCACAAGTGGTTGAACGGTCTTCTTCTTCCACCTCTGTCAACAATCAGCTGGCACTCATCAGGAATGATATCTCAGATCTCAAGAACACTGTCACAATAAAGCTCAATTCCATTCAGGAAACTCCAACTTTATCAGCTGATGACATTTCTAACTTATGCTCTCTACATACAAGAATGACTTCTCTTGAAGACCTGGTTGAAATGAATCATGCACTGGACTCCTCCAGATTTCTAAAGATTGAAACGGGCATGGAACATCTTAATGAAGGAATGAAACACTTGTATTTCATGATCAAGAATTCTCACTGCCCTAATGAAGAACAAAGAACTTACTTTGAAGGGCCGTCTGGTGGAGGCTCAGGCTCTGGAGATGATGGAGGTCATGGAGGTTCTAAAGGAAAGTCAGTAGAGGATCCCTCAACTAAGGGGGAGAAGAAAGGGAGTAGTGGAAAGGGGAAAGAAAAAGATACCTCTGTTGGAGACAAAGGAAAGGCTGATGATGTCTACTACAGTGGAGAACAGGATGACTTTGATATTTTTGACATTCCCACTGAACCAGTCTTGGAAGATAAAGATGGTTTATTTGAAGCTGAAGAGGAAAGTGATTTTGGAGAATGGGAAGAGGAAGCTACAGTGGATCCTATCTTTGAGAAAGAGTTTCAGCAGCAGCAGTCAGAGATGAAAAGAAAAGAAGCTGAACTCAAAAAGGTCTCCCAGATCATTGACATGAGGAAAGACATACAAAGAACAGAAACTCTTCAAAAGCAACGTCTTCATGACATTAAGGCTCAAGAAAGGAGAAGAGATGTCAGACTAAAGATTGGTGAAAAATGGGATGAAGCTAGGAGAGTACTTGATATGCCTCAGCTGAGCACTAACAATGATAGGCAGTTCCTACATCTTCTTGACAAGCTGGAAATCTCAAATCCTAACAATGACATGTACATGAATGCTATCAAGACTGAAGTCTCAAGGATCACAGCTGCTTTTGACAGATCCCTAAATGAGATGAGCATTTTTATATATTGTCAGAGTGAAGGATCTTTCAAGGTGTCACTTCATCTGTTTGAGAATCGTTCTTTGTCAGAGACTTGGGTTCTTCTCAACAAAGTAAAAAGAAGCTCAGAATTGAATGAAGTTCTTCGAGAAAGGCTTAAAGAGTTTGCCAGCAGGGCTAGTCCTCAAGTGGTCAACAATCCTCATCAGGTGAGATTCTTTAAGTCTGTTTGTCTTCAAATCTGTCAGCTAGATGTACAATCTCTTAAAGACTACTCAGCTAAGCATCTGGTCTGGATGGAACATCATTTAAGAACTGCTGGATACTCATCCATGTTGAAGACTCAAGCTGTTGATTTGATTCAAGCTTATTGTGAAAAGAATATTAAAAGGTACAATCAGATCAAGAATAAGCTGAAGTTAGTTGGAGTTCAACCAGTCAGACCAGCAAGCTTCACTTCAGAAAAGGATCGTGTCTTTGACAAAGAGTTGCTTCAAGATTTAGAAGAAGGTGAAGTCAGAAGAGAAGACAACTGAAGTCAATTAGCTCAAAACTCAATGTTATATGATTAGAGCTTTATGAATCAAGATAGTCTAATGTAGTTATATGTTCAGGCTAGAGAAACATCTATCTTGTATTCACTTATAAATTTCTTTTGGAATCTGGAAAATGTTAAATATAATCCAGAACTTTTCTGCTATTTACTTTGCATTACTGTTTATATCTTTTTCTTATTTGTTAGTTGAGTTATCCTCTAGGTATTTGTTGTTATTGTCTAACAAGCAAATAGGGGGAGATTGAAAGGCATATGGCATAGCCTATTTGTATATTCGAGGATTTAACTCAACTCAAATAAGAATGTAATAAGTAAATAGTGGATCTATCGTCAGAGAGATCTCACAAAGTAACATCTGTCAAAGGGTTAAGAAACATTATTCATCTACAGACTTGAAGACTTAATTCACTGGAAGAAGCTCAAGAAATTGATCAAGCCTCAGTGATATAAATCAAGATTGTGGATTTAATCAAGTGACAGAGATCTCGTCAGGGTATCATTTAATTACAAGGATTTAGTCTGAAGAAAATCAAGGTCAAGGCTTGAAGAAACGTCACGAAAGTTAGTCACTCATGAACCAGACAGTACATCGAGTGTCAACATTGAAGTGGTGGAATTGATTCATAATTGACAGTAATTTTCAGAAGATTTTCAGAAGAATGGTTGCTGCTCAAGATTAGTATTAATTCTCTATTAATTAATTAAGTCAAATAATTTAATTAAGAAAATAAATTATATCTGCAAAGATTAATTTATTGATTAATTGAATTAATTGATTAATTAATTCAGAATTAATATTAAGGATTTTCAGAATTGTTATTAGATTAAAATCTATTAATAATTCAGTAAGACAATTTGATTTGAACTACTATGACAATCGGTATGACAATTGATAGTCATACCGAAAGTCTTGCTAGTTCATTCTGATTGTCTTGCTAGCTATTAGGATTGTCTTGCTAGTTCAAAAGGATAGTCTCACCGAAAGTCCTTCCAGTTCAAATGGATTGTCATGCCAGTTCATTTGATTGTCTTGCCGAAAGTCTTGCTGATTCAACAGGACTGTTTTGTTTACTTAAACAACAAAAACACAGTAGAAGACATTCATGCAATTATTCAACAGAATACACAAGTCAAGAACACAGCAGAAACAAAAGCAAATTATTTCATTTTTCATCTGCTTTATTCAAGATCAAAATTCTAGATTGTAAAGTTAAATCCAAACCACTAGAATTATTTATCTTGTTCTTGTGTAACAATCTAGCGGATTAAAATCCCTAGAACTTAATCTCAAATCGCATTTAGCATTTGATCTTTTCATTGCAAAAATAGAAAAAGTTCATGTCGAATTCATTCTAGATTTGTAATAATTGATTTGAGATTAATCCCTTGTAACAGATACCGTTGTTGTAACACCTTTCAAGTTTAATAAAAGTTTTATTTAACTTGAATTTTATTTCACCATTTTATTCCGCATTTTATTCGATTAAACGGTATTGTTTGCATTCAACCCCCCTTCTACAAACAAATTGGGACCTAACAGAGGTGGAGAGAATTAGGGTTTTGTAAATCTTTTGGGTTGAGGCAAAAATAGAGTTTATAATAGTATATTTATAGGCAAAATTTTTAGCTGAAAATTTTCCCATAAAATATTATTATTATTATTAACCCTTTATTATTCTCACTAATAATTAAAACACCTTTTAATTATTAATCCTTTTTCTAAATACTTTAGAAATAATTCTCTCACTTTATTTAATTTCTAAAAATTAAATTCTTAATTAATAATGTTTAGAATCTTTTCTTAATTAATTTATAATCAATTAAATCTTATTTAATCAATTATTAAATTTGTCAATTAATTATTTATTTCATAAATAAATAATTATCAGCCATTATTAATTAATTCCTTCACCATTAAATCATTCTCTTTTATGGTGTGACCCTGTAGGTTCAATATTAAGCCGGTAGTAGAAATAAATAAATAATAAAACTATTTTATCTTTATTTATATAAATTCTCTAATTCATTAAATATGATTAATTAATTAATCATATTTATTCTACATCGTGAGGGATACTTCTCAGCATATCGCGACTATCCGGATAATACAAATTCACTGCACCTATTCAGTGAATAGTTACCGTATAATTAATTCCTTCTACCCTGCAATGTCACGATTAAATACAAGGCATGGAACTTGTGTCAAGCCTATCTTATTTAATCACCTGCTTTCCATTCACTATGTTTAGTTCTATTTAATGTAAATTAGAAACTCCTTTCTAATTTCATTCACTCAGGCCAGAGATTCTAGAACTAACATAAGTGGATCAGCATTGAACATTCTCTTCCTTCACTGGAAGGGGTAGATCCTTTATTGATCATACACTATCTTCGTATACAAATTCCTATACCCAGTAGAGCCCTTATAATTGTCCCTGGAGACTAAGAACTAAACCAAAACATAGTTCAGTGTACACAAGATTACTATGATGACCTCAACTCTAAGGATACTTGTACAACTATTACTATGTGAACAACTGCTGACACGTGAGTGAATTCCATCAGTTGTTCAGTTGTGCGAGTCATGTTCAGTGAACTTATTCTATAATAAGCACCTACATACTAGCTATAGTGTCACCACACAAATGTCTATGAGAACAGACATCCTTCATAATGAAGCAAGCATAGTATGTACCGATCTTTGCGGATTATTAATTACCATTTAGTAATCCTACGACCAGGAAGTATTTAAGTTTAGAGTTATCATCTTTTAGGTCTCATTATTATGATCTCATCACAATCCATAAAAAGTTTTACTCTAAACTGTGGTATATCTTATTCAAACACTTAAAATAGATAGAGCCCGTAATAAAAACAAAACAAGCCTTTTATTAATATCAATGAAATCAAAACAGACTACATAAAAGTTATTCCTAAATCCTCATACATGATTGGACTTAGGACATATCTCTTTCAACAACTCCCCTCAAAACCCTAGCTGAAATTGCCTTGACAGTTGAAGCTAGGAGTACAATTTCCAATGACCCTGTTATGGGAGAGGCAAGTTCATCACATTTATGTGACAGTGCTCTGCAAAGTGCACAAAGGTTTGAGGCTGGTGTACATGACAGTAACCCAGTCAAATCCTCTCCAATTCCAATGGAGGTTCCCACTACATGTGGTGAACAACAAACTGTCAAAACCACAGATTTATCTGTGAGTCAAA
The DNA here is from genome assembly GCF_009905375.1 of Apium graveolens. Lineage (NCBI taxonomy): Eukaryota > Viridiplantae > Streptophyta > Magnoliopsida > Apiales > Apiaceae > Apium > Apium graveolens. The sequence continues at coordinate 161,267,718 of NC_133656.1, read as the reverse complement.
CTGTGACTTCAGTCACAGGTGGTAATCTGGACATTTCTCAATAGCCATCCACATCTCAATCCATCCAACCACATGTCATGGCTCAATGGCTACAAGATATGGAAGCTCAGCCTTCTACAGTTGATGACATGTTGGTAGATCAAATCTCAGGCTTGACCAATCTCTCTCAGCAATTGTTCACTTCAGACCTGGGGAACCAGGACTATCAAGCTATACTGCTATGCTTCAATAAAGAGGTTGAACAACATAAGGAGAAGATAGTGGATGAGGCTGAAGAGGATGGCAATGTAGATGCCTGGTTGTCTGAAGACCATATGGCAGAAATGGATGAAGTTTTGGCTAGATTTAGGAGGGCGTACATAACTATCATGGGAAGCAATGCTAAATCTCTTACTCCTCCTGAAGTCTATGATGCCATCATGGATGTGTACAAAGCTCAACTCAAGGCTTTCCATCTCTTTGGAAAGGCCCTTGAAGTAAAATTGACTGGCATGAAGATAAAATCAGGAAGCTGATCAAGGAAAAGATGGATGACATTGTGCCTTCTCAAAAGGACATCAAAGATAAATTCCAGTTTTTCACTGAGCAAATGTCAAGGATGAATCTGGCCTCCATAGAGAAGGAAGTGTCAGATATGAAGATTTCTTTCAAGGCCATGTTTGATCAAGTTCAAGCTCATATCACAAATTCAAATGATGCTAGGGTCAAGCTAAATCAAATGCATACTACTAGGTATGAGCCTTCATTTCTTCTCATGGAGGGTGTCAGAAAAGCTGTTGATGAACACTTTGGGTCCTTCTCAACCAAAACCTCTACTCCTCAAATAAAAGAACTTCAAGATCAAATTTCTTCACTTCAAGCTTCCAACTCAGATTTATCTTCACAAGTCAGAGCTCTAACCACATTGGTTGAGAGTCAACAGCATGATATTCAGGCCCTAGTGGAGTCCCATAAGCATTTACAAATATAGAATACAGTTGCTTTGGGAGCCATTATGGGAAAACTCAACATACCACTGCCAGCATTGCCTGAAGCTGTAAGACCTGAGATTCCTACTCCCCTAATCATGCCTGTCACCAAGACTAAGGGGGAGATAGATGCAAGGCTAGCACAATCAAAACTCAAAAGTCAAGTACAAGGTCTAGAACAAGAGAGACTCATTATGGCTGCCCAAGTGTTAGGTCCCAATGTGTTTGTAGAAGGGGGTTGAATACAAACAGTACCGAATAATAGAATTAAATGCGGAATAAAAAATGTGAAACAAAATTCAAGTTAAATAAAAATATTATTAAACTTGAAAGGTGTTACAACAACTGTATCGATTACAAGGAATTAATCTCAAATTAATTATCACAAATCTAGAATAAATTCGACATGAACTTTTTCTATTTTTGTAATAAAAAGATTCAAATGCTAAACGCAATTTGAGATTAAGTTCTAGGGATTTTGATCTGCTAGATTGTTACACAAGAACAAGAGAATGATTTCTAGTTGATTGGATTTAACATTACAAACTAGAAATTGTGATCTTGAATTAGCAGATAAGATGAAATATTTGGCTGCTTTTTCTCTCTGTATGTTCTTGACTTCTTTTCTGTTTTTTTGTTAATTCTTGAATGGCTGCTTCTGTCTTTTTAATCAATCGACAGAATGGAATGAACTGGAATGACAATCCCATAGTTGGTAGGACTTTCGGTGAGACTATCCTTTGAACTAGCAAGACAATCTCAACAGCTAGCAAGACTTTCGGTATGACAATCAAATGAACTAGCAAGACTATCAGAATGAACTAGCAAGACAATCTCCTCCCAGTGTAACTTTCGATGAGACTATTGAAAATTGCCTGGCATGACAATCGGTATGACAATCCTGATTGTCATGCTAGTTCATTTTCAATTGTCTTGCTGATTTAATGCAGATTTTAATCCAATTAAAATTCTGAAAAACCTTAATATTAATTCAGAATTAATTAATCAATTAATTCAATTAATCAATAAATTAATCTTTGCAGATATAATTTATTTTCTTAATTAAATTATATGATTAATTAATTAATAGAGAATTAATACTAATCTTGAGCAGCAACCATTCTTCTGAAAATCTTCTGAAAATCACTATCAATTATGAATCAATTCCACCACTTCAATGTTGACACTCGATGTACTGTCTGGTTCATGAGTGACTAACTTCCATGACGTTTCTTCATGTCTTGACTTTGACACTTTGATTTTCTTCAGATTAAATCCTTGTAATTATCTGATACCCTGACGAGATCTCTGTCACTTGATTAAATCCACAATCTTGATTTGCATCACTGAGGCTTGATCAATTTCTTGAACTTCTTCCAGTGAATTAATTACTCAAGTCTGTAGATGAATCTTGTCTCTGAATCCTTTGACAGATATTACTTTGCGAGATCTCTTTGACGGTAGATCCACTATTTACTTATTACATTCTTATTTGAGTTGAGTTAAATCCTCGAATATACAAATAGGCTATGACATATGACTTACAATCTCCCCCTATTTGTTTGTTAGACAATAACACACAAATACCTAGAGGATAACTCAACTAACAAATAAGAAAAAGATATAAAAAGAAATACAAAGTAAATAGCAGAAAAGTTCTGGATAACATTTAACCTTTTCCAGATTCTAAATAGATGTTCCTCTAGACTGAACATATCTTCAAGTAGTTTCATCTTCTTTTGTACAACCACATTTCTTGTTGAGAAGCACATATCTCTCTTGCTTCTCCCCCTATGAGAATCAACTGATTAAAGAAGATCACCTTCGTTTACCACCTCTCCCGTACAATAGGATCCGCAGATAAAAACCAATGGTACTCCCCTTTTGAAAACAGCTTCTTCCCTTACTAGAAAATCACCTTGTGTTTACCACCTCTCCCGTACAATAGGATCCGTAGTTACAAACAACAATGGTGTGGTGTAGTGTACATATGTAGGATCTTTTTCTTCCTCCCTGCTATTTCTCCCCCTTAGTTGAGGAATCCTCCAAACTATTACTTAAGCTTTTATCTCCCCCTTAAAGAAGGAATGTATGCCATCGTCTGAAGGAGTTCTCATATTTCACTTGGTTGGAAAAGAAATAACAAGTAGTTTTTCTTTCTTCCTCACTATGAGTGTGTGATTCTGTTTAGTGTACCTCACATGTGTTTCACTCTTCTCTCCACTCGTGTTTACACTCATTCTCACAAGTGTATCACTCTTCTCTCCACTCGTGTTTACACTCATTCTCACAAGTGTATCACTCTTCTCTCATAGCTCCAACATTCAGCTGTACCTGCAAGGAAAATCACCTTAGCCATCCTTAAGGAGGTCACAGGTGGTGCAATGGGAGTTCACAAATCCCCATCCTTGTTAAACTCGTCAGATGAATCTGAGTCATAATTTATAAGTTGCTAGTTTCCCTTTTAGGGTTCCAGATTTGAATTCTGGGAAGGTAAACAATGATCCAAAGAATTTAGCATAAAGATCAAGGTTCCCTTCTAATGTCTGTGAAGATATTTCCTTGTGACTCATCAGGTAATATCTGAATCATTGTCAACAAGTTGCCGATCTGCACCTATGTCAGATCCACTATCCGCAGATGCATCCAGGGGATTTAAGCCTGGGGAGGTAGACACTGACCACTGACATATGGCTTTTGGATCAGTATCCTCTCCTAACACCTGTAAAGGCAATTGGTCCATTAACGAACCTTAAACAATCGAATCTGACCTTAAAATGGTCGAAACTCTTATTTCCGTCAACTCATCCTTTGTGTGTGTAACCTCTCCTTGTGCATCAAGAATTGTTTATGTTTGAAGTGGTGACACTACATCGGATGCCTTGGCCAACAGGCAAAATTCAATAGACGCACCCTGTTGAGAGAATGAATCTAGTAACTATTTTTGTGCCTTTTCAGCCATTACATCTTTTTGAGAAGATGTATGGGGGCTAGCAGTTGTCTCGGTTTAAATACTACTCATCTATGTAGGAGACAGAGCTACTGGGTTGACTACAGAACCTTCCTTATGTGGTGCACTAAGGCACTATCTCCCTCACGCTCATTCATACTATATTTAGTGGTAAGAGAGTGTTGGTTGGTTCCGTTTCTGTGTTTGTCTTTACATTCTGGGATAGAAGTTGTGGGTTTTCAACCTCATGACTGTCAATGAAAGAAAGTCATTGGAGACTGAACCTGTATCACAGAACATATGGTAATAAAGAGAAAATGATTTACAATAGTGATTTCAAAAGATTTTACATGACATAAGAAATCACTAATGTATAAAGAAGTTTGAGTTCAATGATAGCATTATCAATATATCACTGCACATATAAAACAATATGTTTGTGCCTAGTGATAAGATAGTTATTAATATGACGACTCTACTTATTCATATAAAACTGTAACTGCAGTTAGAGTGCCATACCATGTCCTTGACGATTGCTTGAGCAGTATACTAGTTCATACCAACCTGAAGTGAGATTGTGAAGAAGAGATTGCATAGTCCAATAGATCTGCAGCTGCAAAGTCCATGAACTGCGGTGCACTGACTTCCTCTTTTGACTCACCAACCAGGAGTACACTTGTACACATCTTACTAGAGTCCAATTCCAAGTGTAATGTGCAGCAGGTGCCTGATATGTGGTAATATTCTCAAGTCTCGTCACTGGTGCTATATGTTAGATACTGCTTCCTGATAGTAACCTAGCACAATATACAAAATTTCACTGATAACATATCCAGCTTGCAAACAGCCATATCCCTCAGATAAACCTTTGCTGTTATCTCCAAAGGTAACCATGGAGCCAGCTTTCTCAACCACATTTGATAGCAGGGCTCTATCTCCGGTCATATGTCTTGATGATCCACTGTCAAGAATCCACACTACCGGTTATACCTGTTTAATGCCCTGCACTACAAATGGATTAGACCTTCTTCGGAACCCAAACATGATTGGGCCCGGCATACTTGTAGAATTGTCCTTTGTCAGGCAAAACAACATTTTTAATTTTAATTGTCTCAACTTTCTCAATGACTGAACATTTGACCTTGTAAACAGCCTTAACAAATTCCTATTTAAGCTTAGGCACAAATGTCTCCTTTCTAGCCTTAGAAGGACTGGCAGTCTTAGACCTATCATGCTTCTTGTTATTCACATGCTGACGAGGAGTAGTCTTATCATTAGAAACATGCTTACCATTAAAATAAGCATACATCATATTAAAAGCACAAGACATACAATTAGAAACACCACATGCTTTATGAGAGTGATTAACAGCAGGCAATTTATGCATGGTAGACATGGCATTTTTGTTATCCAACTCATGTGTGTCTGAGTTAGTCTCAGTTACTTTCACAACTTTGACTGGAACTTTCGACACACTTGACTTGGAAACAACCTTCTCATTAGCAAGATCTTCAACACGTATTTCTTCTTGAATAACAGAAGAGGTCGCATCAAATGGTTCAGCAATTGATGGTTTATAGAGTGGTTCATCAACACCCTTAAGCACATGTGGTACTTCCCTCCCTTTAGCACAGACACGAGGAGGGGAGTTTATGCCTAATTCTCCAATAGCAACATTGTAATCATAACCTATTCCAGATGTTTGATTAACAGATTGCTTACTGTAGAACTCTTTAGCCTTCGAACAAGAATTGAAGTAGGCTCTAACCTTAGTCTCAAGACCGGTGATCTTGTCTTTGAGAATAGTTTCGAGTTTTCTATAACAGTCAACTCTATTCTCTAGAAAAGATACTTGTTCTTTTAATTTGTCTTGATTAATGTGCACAAGTCTTAATTCATTGACCTCTTTCTCAAGGTCTGTGATCTGTAAACTTAACAGTTCATTATCACGATGTGCACAATCTAAGTTACCTCTTAGATGATAAACCATTTCAGCATCAGAAAGTTTTACCTCTATTCTTGACGATGAAGCTTTTCCATCAATAGCCATAAGAGCAAGATTTCCTTCATCTTCATCTTCACTGTCAGTATCATCCCAGCTTCTTCCCTTTGCCAGATAAGCCCTTTCAGAGTTCTTTCTTACTTGCTTTGGCTTCCTACATTCTGTGGCAAAGTGTCCCAACTCATTGCAGTTATAGCATCTAATGGTGCTCCGATCAACCATCCCTGTTTTGTATCCACCACTGCTGGTGTTAGAGGATGAAGATCCACCTTTCTGGAATTTGTTGTAGTTGGACTTGTACTTAAGCTTGGGATTCCTCTTGAATCTGACATGGGAGAATCTCTTGACAATTTGGGCCATTGACTCATCTTCTAATTGCTCCAGCTCTTCCAAGGAATAAAAATCATCACTTGATTAATTTGTAGTAGGAGGATCATATTCTGCTACTAACATATTTTCCTCAGCCTTGGAACACTGTACCATTCTCTCCAATTATTGAGATTGTTGTTGTTGTTGACCTTCAGCTACAAGTGCAGTAGATGTGCTGACAGTTCTATCCTTCCCGTAGACTTCCTTCTGTTGAATCTGCTCCAACTCATAGGTTTTTAACACTCCATAGAGCTTGTCCAAATAAATCTCACTCAGATCTCTAGCTTCTCTAATGACAGTGATTCTATGTTCAAGATGAGTTGGCAGTGTTAAAAGGAACTTTTTGTTGACCTCCCTGATTGAATAATATTTCCCATTTATGTTCAGGTTGTTGATCAACGCATTGTACCTCTCAAACACTTCAGTAATTCCTTCTCCTGGATTTGATTTAAAATATTCATACTCAGAGGTTAGGATCTCCAACTTGTTCTCCCTAACTTCCTCTGTGCCTTCATTGATCACCTCAATAGTTTCCCACATGTGTTTGGAATTTTTATAGTTCATCACATGTCTGTTCATCAAGGGATCAAGGGAATCAATTAAAATTAACTGAAGGCTGGCATCCAAGGAGGCTTCATCTTTTTCAGCAGGAGAAAAATCCTTTGGATCTTTAGGATAGGTTCTGGCTTTGGTGATCACAACATCATCTACTATCACCTCCGGTTCAATAACCATCGGAGTTCTTATCCCCTTCTTTAACAAGTTTGAATATTTGGGATTTGCCACTTGTAAAAATAAGAGCATCTTCTTCTTCCACATAATATAATTCTCTTTATCAAATTGTGGAATTTTAACGGTTCCAACTTTTTGTGAAGTCATTATGAATTTTTGAATGAATAAAAATTCAAGGAGTTGAAAAATCACAAAAGTCTAGGATCTTGATTTGTTCGTTAATCAGAAGGCTCTGATACCAATTGTTAGGTCCCAATGTGTTTGTAGAAGGGGGGTTGAATATAAACGGTACCGAATAATCGAATTAAATGGGGAAAATAAAAATGTGAAACAAAATTCAAGTTAAATAAAAATATTATTAAACTTGAAAGGTGTTACAACAACTGTATCGATTACAAGGAATTAATCTCAAATTAATTATCACAAATCTAGAATAAATTCGACATGAACTTTTTCTATTTTTGTAATAAAAAGATTCAAATGCTAAACGCAATTTGAGATTAAGTTCTAGGGATTTTGATCCGCTAGATTGTTACACAAGAACAAGAGAATGATTTCTAGTTGATTGGATTTAACATTACAAACTAGAAATTATGATCTTGAATTAGCAGATAAGATGAAATATTTGGCTGCTTTTTCTCTCTGTATGTTCTTGTCTTCTTTTCTGTTTTTTTGTTAATTCTTGAATGGTTGCTTCTGTCTTTTTAATCAATCGACAGAATGGAATGAACTGGAATGACAATCCCATAGCTGGTAGGACTTTCGGTGAGACTATCCTTTGAACTAGCAAGACAATCTCAACAGCTAGCAAGACTTTCGGTATGACAATCAAATGAACTAGCAAGACTATCAGAATGAACTAGCAAGACAATCTCCTCCCAGTGTAACTTTCGGTGAGACTATTGAAAATGGCCTGGCATGACAATCAGTATGACAATCCTGATTGTCATACTAGTTCATTTTCAATTGTCTTGCTGATTTAATGCAGATTTTAATCCAATTAAAATTCTGAAAAACCTTAATATTAATTCAGAATTAATTAATCAATTAATTCAATTAATCAATAAATTAATCTTTGCAGATATAATTTATTTTCTTAATTAAATTATATAATTAATTAATTAATAGAGAATTAATACTAATCTTGAGCAGCAACCATTCTTCTGAAAATCTTCTGAAAATCACTATCAATTATGAATCAATTCCACCACTTCAATGTTGACACTCGATGTACTGTCTGGTTCATGAGTGACTAACTTCCGTGATGTTTCTTCATGTCTTGACTTTGACACTTTGATTTTCTTCAGATTAAATCCTTGTAATTATCTGATATCCTGACGAGATCTCTGTCACTTGATTAAATCCACAATCTTGATTTGCATCACTGAGGCTTGATCAATTTCTTGAACTTCTTCCAGTGAATTAATTCCTCAAGTCTGTAGATGAACCTTGTCTTTGAATCCTTTGACAGATATTACTTTGCGAGATCTCTTTGACGGTAGATCCACTATTTACTTATTACATTCTTATTTGAGTTGAGTTAAATCCTCGAATATACAAATAGGCTATGACATATGACTTACACCAAGGTCCAGGATTGACACAAGAGTTTGACAATTTGCTCACTGGACTAAGGAACTCTCTCAACAACAATTTCTTCACTTACAAAAAGTCCTTGGAAAAGACTATCAATTACATCAGGGTGCTGCAGATCCCAGTCAAGGACCAGTTTTTGGAGAAAAGGATAGTGATCAATCTTAATGATTCTGGTGTAGACAGATGTATGCAAGTCAATTTCAATTATCTAATTTCTAGAAGAGCATCTGAGGTGGATATTTTGATTAACAAGGTCAAGATAATCGTCAATGAAGAGAAAATGCTACTAGCAGAGTTGAAGAAGGCTCAAGAAGCTGCATTCCCAGAAGCCTATCTACATCCAAGCAAAGGGGTGCACTATATCTGCTCTACAACCAAGCAACTGAAACATTTCCAAGTACCTAAAAACTGTGGCATGACCAACAGAAGACTAATAATGGTGCTTGAGTCTGGACTAAAAAGTAAGAAATGAAGACTAATGAAGATGAAGCTATGATCAAGATTCTGAGGAGATACATTGATAACCCTGAAGCCAATTTGCCTAAAACTTAAATCAACACAGATGACTTGGGTGATGATGAGCAGAAGAAAGATGGTCAAAATCCTTCGGGCTCAAACTCAAGTCAATCTAGCAAGGCAATTGGTGGAAAAAGTGATAGTGAGAAAGAGAAGGAGAAAAAAGTGGATCTGAGACTCAAAGGAGGGGTGGAAGGAGACAAAGGCGAAAGAATGACACCTCACAACCCCTCCAAACCCTAAATATCCAAATACCAATTGCTAAACCTTCACATTCAACCTCATCAAAAACTGCTCAACCTCAAATCTCTAAGTCTAAATATTTCTACAAGCTCACTGCAAACTCTCTCCTCAAAACTCAAATCACTCACAACCATACTTCTCTGAAAAGACTCAAAACTGTACCTTCATTCAAGCCACCCCTTAAAACACACTTCAAAACAGTTGGAATAGGTCAAAAAGAAGCCAAGGTCAAGAGAAGATTCAGAAGACAAAGAAGACAAAGAAGAAGACAACTGATAGCTGAATTTCTCAATGATCATGGATTTGGTGAAAAGGCCATCTGGAATAGATATAATCAAGATGATTTTCAACCTCTAAATGTTGTTGATTCAGATGAAGACTACTTCCAACAGCTAGCTGAAAGAATGGTCAGAGTTTGGGTTGTTAACATCAAAAAAGTTAGAATCTACTATAGTGATGGGTCCTTTGAACAGCTTGGAAATAGACTAATGGATTCTATCTCAATTGTTGAACTGAAAAGGGTGATAAGCTTGATGAATGGTAAAGATTCAGCCACTAAGGCATGGAGAATAGTATTGGCGGTGTTTGTGGTTAACAGAGGGGAGATGAGAGATGAGCATAGAGATTTGCTAGCTGAAAAGAGGAGAAAGTATGAGCATGACATTGATGAGTATATTAGAAGATGAGAAGAGTTGAAGGCAACAAGCAAGAGCAGAATATCAAAGGATGGAAAATTGCTGAATGTAAAAGCTGGCTCTTTGTCAAGATACAGGATATGGATGTTAGCTAGTTATCCAAAGCCAGATTTGCTGAAACTAATGGAGGCTCTAACTGACACCCCTATCCTAGAAGAATTAGAAATACTTGTACAGATTAAGAACATAATTGAGAAAGGATCAGAAAGCTCAGTCTTTACTTAATTATTGTAAACTGTCAAATGTTCAATGTACAAGTGTTGTATCAGCTTTTGTATTGTTTTGTTTTCATTCTTTAACTTGGGGTTAGTCTTGTTAAGAGGCATGAATTTGTGATAAGCAATCTTCTCACAAATTTGGGGATATTGTTGTGCAAGACATGCCTGTATCATAACAAGACTAAGTCATATTGACAACCCTAAGATTAGTTGTATTGTAACCTTAATCTGTAATTTATACTTGTAACACTTAATGTCTATAAAATGTAAATGGAGCAGACTGTAGCATTTTTCTCTAAACAGTGTCAAGCCTAAGAATTCTATCTGGAAGAAGATCAAGAAGGTCATGCCTCAGAAGAATTATGAAGAAGCTTGTAGTTGAATAAATCTGTTTGGTGAAAAATATTCTAAGTCAAGATTTCTACAAGTCACAGAATTAGTGTTATAGAGAAGTCATTCGAGAACTCAGAAAGACCTATCGAGAACTCAGGAATTGTCTATCGAGAACTCAAGAAATGCTATTGGAGATATCGACAAGTCAGATACCCATTCGAGAACTCAGAGATATCGATAAGTATACATTCATTAGAGAACTCTGAGTTATCGATAAGCCAAAGTCCATTAGAGAACTCTGAGTTATCGATAAACCAAAATTCACTAGAGAACTCAGAGTTGTCGATAAGTCAAGTCAACAATAAAGTTTCAGAGATATCGACAAGCCAACATGCCTATCGAGATGTCGAGTTCTCTACATCTTAATTGGAGATATCAAAGTGAAGAAATTTCTCTAAGTACAGAATTGCAGAACATTTCAATATCCAAGGTTGCTGTAATAACCCCAATTTTTGGAAATTTTTGAAACCCTTATGAATAGTGTTTTTGGTGAATGAGAAAACTTTTCATGCCACACTATGTAGGGGTTCTGATATGGATATTCTGAGATTTTATTAGTACTTTATATGGGATATAAGTGTATGTAAAGATCGTCAGAATCCAAATCCGAACACTTTGATTTTTCCCGGAAATCCAATAGATACGGAAAGAATTGAGTATAAGGTAATAGGATAAAAAGGATTTAAATTAAAGGATTATAAGAGAGGATCATAAAAAGAAATATAATGTATTGAGAAAGGTTAAGGGAACCTAAGTAATAAGATCCCGGGTATGATCCTTCAAACGATAAACGAGAACGAAAGTTAAGCGAACCGTATAACAGATCAGCGGTCATTAGGCAAACGATTAGGAAGTTAATCAAAGGGATTAGTGGGGATGATGTCATCCAACCAATAGAAAGAGGACAAGGAGGGGAGGATGACATCATGAGGATGACACAAGCATGATATGGGAAGGAAGGAGGTGTGGTTAAATGAGAACCACACAAATTCAAGGACAACAAGGTAATTGACTAAATCAAACACAAAAAACCAAGCAACCAAGCCAAGTAAAATCATTTTTCATCAAAATCAAAAAGAAACCAAGGCATTGTTCTTCATGCTCTCGGCCAAAACAGAATCAGAATACTAAAACTGCTGTATCTCCTTCATTTCTCACTCAAATATTGTGTTCTATAGCTCATTGGAAAGGTATTGAGATGGCCTACAACTCTTGTTCACAAGTCTCGTCCAAATAATCATGGTAAGACCCTTATTTTTACAGTTCTTTAAATCGGACTTTTAGAAACTTCAAAGCCTAACTTTGTGTTCTTGATTTCTTTGGAAAGATCAAGCTTGTAGGAGGCTCCCTAAGGCTTCCTAGCAACTTAACACCTCCCAAGGAAGGTATAAACTTCAAACCCTAGCCTTTACTTTATTTGTTAGTAAGTTTAATAGTTGGTGTTGTGAAATGAGAAGCATGGATTGTGATTATTAGTAGTTTGGTTTGATTTGGAAGTGTTTTGGTAATTAAAGCTTGATTATAGTTCATAGGTCTTGATTGGGGTTGTTTGAGTTGAAAACCTTGGAGATTATGGATTGATGTGGTATGGTTTAGGTGAAGTTTTGTTGTATTGATGGTTATGAGTTGGTTGGTGGTTAATTGGAGTAGTTTAAACATTGGTAATCGCGTAAACATAGCCGTCGTAACGTCCGATTTTCTTTGGACTGTTATTGTGCATAATATTAGGACCCGAGAACCCCCTGCTAGATTATGACCACTGCCATGTTTAGATAGCTCATGTTACGAGCTTCGTTTTGATATGTAGTTCGTTCGATTCCGATGCACGGTTTAGGAGAAACGACCGTTTCAAGTAACGGCGTTTCGCGAACGAAACTTTTCCCCTCGCCTTACTTTGAAACATAGGTTAAAGACCAAAAAGGGTTAATTAATGTATGAAACATTTATGGTAAGTGTGTTAGGAAGTTGGTAAGACACTCGCGAAGGAATCGCTTTAAAACTCGTAAAGGTTAAATTATTAAAAATGGTGGAGCCGAGGGTACCCGAGTGACTTAAGCGAATCAGTGAGCGCAAAACAAGCGTTAGAGTCTAAGTTAGTTAAAGTATAGATTTACAAGTGATTTTGGTTTAATTCCAACTTACTTGTTGTTTATAGGTTATCAGACTCGTCCCGAGCCTTTTATCACCCCAAGTCGCTCAGGCAAGTTTTCTACCCGTTATAACTGTTGTTGTGATGTATATGTGTATATGCATGATCTTGCGATAAATGCATATTTGTTATTAGCAAATTCTTGCGATATATTGTAGCATGTGATATGGTATATATGCATGCCTGTTTCGTATTCTTTTCATATATATCTGTTGATTCAGTTGATAATACCTATGCTAGAGAATAACGGTAATTTGCATATACCCTTAATATAGGGACCCAAAAGGTGAAAACATTTTCTAAAACCGGGAGTCGAGGATCCCGAGTAGATTTTTATATATATATATATATATATTTTTATATATATATATGGTTATAGTTTTCAAAACTATTAATCGAATAAGGTTTATTCGATAACTTTATTTTATTAATGAATATTATCTTGAATATTCATTCGAGGACTTATGACTCCTTTATATTATTTATTGAATATTACTTGGATATTCATTTGAGGATGTATGACTCCTTTATTTTATTTAATTAATATTATTTATAATATTCATTCGAGGTATTATGACTCCGCTCATTACTGAAATATATTCTTTATTTCATTAAAGAATAAAGTGTTAATAATCAAACTTATTTTCGATTATTCAAATAAAGATAATACTTTCATATAAGTATATCTTTGGTTATTTAATGTTTATTTCAAGTATAAGTTTTAATACTTCTACTTCAATTATTTTTATAAAGATTATTCTTTATGGGAATATTATTTAAATAATAATATTCAGATATTTTCTAATATATGGGGACTGATTTACTTCATTAAATCAGCTTTACTCCAAACACTCTTTAAAGTGTTTTCGAGTCTTCAAAATGATTTTTAAAGTCAAAGCGGATCCCAAAACTCATTTTTATATTTAAGATCTTCCTTTTTAAGGGGATTTAAATACTCGCTCAAAACCTGGGGAATCCGGCTCTGTGGTGTATTTTATATTCGCAACGAGGTTGCAGTTTTGGTAAATGAATTGATTACTTGCCCAATGTTCGGGAAGTAAGCCCATCTAATTGAGTCGGCATAAGCGACAGGTCGGGGTACGGTCTATGAAAGTGTAAGTGGCTGGGTGGCAGTCCATCAACGCGTGAGGGGCCGGGTAACGGTCTAGCGCGAGATCCTAATGCGGCCAGGGTGATGACCGGTGAGGAATTCATCCATCTACAGTAGAAAAGGTTACTTATTGGTATCTTTGCCTGATCAGCAAGATATCTGGTTTATGCCAAAATTCTTTTCCTTTCCAAAATTCATTGGATGTTTCAAACTCTGTTCATACTTTACATAACAGAGGTTCCAGGAAATGTTTAAGAGATATATATATGTGGATATATATATATCGGGACTAAATAAAGTATCTCGTAACTTTATTTCATTCAATAATATTTCAAAGATTGAATCCATTCAAATCTTGTCTTGTAGTCTCATCTATGTGATGAACTTTTGAAACTGATTATAACTTGAACGGTGGTAGTTCAAGTAGTATTGGGAAAGATACTAGTATATTGGGGTATTTGGTAAACTCATCTTTTAAACTTATATCTAATTAATAATTGTCTTATGAATGACAAAGATTTTCAGAAAAACGTTGAGACAAGGTTAGATATATGAGATCACCTTGCAACGATATTTTTTATACAGTTATACACTGGGACTTTGTGTATATTATGCATGGAAGAGGACTTCCATTATTTTGAAAAGTATATATGTATATATACTGAATATTTTGCGACTTCATCGCATTAAGATATCAAACTTGGTTCATTTCTTTTGACCAAGACTTTCATGAGTATTATGAGTAGGCTCATATACTATTAATCATTATACATATTATTTTGGTGGGCTTGCTGCTCACCCTTGCTTTCTTCTTTCATCACACAACAACAGATAGAAAAGATGAACAGAACCAAGCTCCCGATTCGCAAGCGATTAGGAGACGTTCCGCAGTTTTCTAGAAGCATTGATGTCGCCGTAGCTGAGGTAGGAACTACCAATAGGCTAGGCTTTCAACTTTTGATGTACCAGATTTATTTATATTTATGAATTGTAATAATGGCAAGGAAATGTAAATTTATTCAGAAAACCTTTTAAGGTGTATTGGCAGATAATTGTGGAACAAAATGACTTGTGGTTATTTTTGGATGTTCATCTCTGAGACTATAACGTGTGGTGTGTGTGTTTATGGTGGGGTCACAGTACAGAGTAGTTGAGTAATTATTAAGATTGGGTGTTATTATGGGAAATGGAACTCGTGACGACCCGGATCCCCGACCCCGGATCTGGGGGTGTTACAGTTGCAAATCAACAAACAATTCACACAGCTGGATTGACAAGTCTACAAAAAGCAGCTTGAGAGATGTGCAAGATCAATGGTAAAGATTAACTGACAGAGGAAGATTAAAGTAAACACGGGATGCTAAAGATATGCTAAGCCATAAATGGGAGATTTGCTTTTCTATAAATAGAAATGACAAGTGACAGTTTAGAAAAGTTAATAGCATGTTTATTGTCCACTGTGTAAACCGGCAGTTAACTGAGTTAAAAAGTTAACACTGGTCTTTCAGTAAGTTGTAACAATCTAGATAGAAAATCTTGTATTCTCTCTCAAGAAATGAGCTAAGTTCTAAACCAAGAACTTAGAGATTTTGTAGCAAAACACTGCTTGATCTTTAATATAAAATTAAGTGAGTTTTGAAGATCTTTGTTTTACATATTTGCATTATTATTTATGTTTAACATCCATTCTACCAAATAATTGATAACAACCAACTGCTAAAGCCAAAGTCGATCAAAAAATAAACATTTAAGTTAAAACACATTCACCCCCCCTGTGTTGTATTCATATCTAACAGCATGTTTATTTTTTGCCGAACTTAAATGTTTTCAACGAGTAATATTTTCATGAAATATTCCATGCAAATTAATACATTTTTACGATGATCTAGTTTTTAACATATGTAATCTTCAGAATCTCTAATAAACTCGATCCGATTTAAATTAGAAAAAAAAGTCCGGCCCGAAAAAAAGCCCGGTTAGGCTCCTCGACGGACTCTTACATTTTCAGAAAGCCCGATCCGTCCCGGACCGGTCAAAGTCAAAGCCCGAAAAACTCGGCCTGGTCAAAGCCCAGGCTTTTTAAGGCCCGGTCAAAGCCTCGCCCGGTGAGCCTTTTGTGCATCTCTTCTCTGTACAGGTCCACCATATTTTAGTCCAAAAATCATGTACTTTCAGATGTGGGAAGTAAGAGAAGGAAGATGCACGTAGGCACATAAAGTTCTGGTCTTTCTATGCATAAACATGGATCATACCTCATAGTTCCAGACAACGTAAATGGCCACTTGTACGTGTTAATAGTTAAAAATGAAATATATAGAATGAAGTACTCCACCGAAGACAAAGTAAATGATTATATTGATGCTTTAAAACTGATACTGAACTTTAATATTTTACGTATTTGTTTAATCTGAATGTCGCGGGTAAAAAGGGCAATGACTCCCGCTTACCGATATTTCGGGAATCTGTTTCTCAAATATAGGTAATATAAAAAATTATTATTTTTGGATTCTATATTCTTCAAAAAATATATTTTTGACTGAAACATTATTTAGAAGTTCTAGACATATAACATATTACTCTCATTTCAGGTTAAACTTTAATTTGGGAAATTCTCACACAATTAGTTTTACCGTATTATTGTGTTCTTCTTACGGTTATGTATTTGAGAGAACTATTGAGATTTTTTAAAAAGTGATACTCAACAAATATATTTACTTGTAGTCTATTTAAAAACTTCTTTTTATGTATGTATATTTGTTAAGTTATCATAAACTTATGCTATTTTCAATTTACATATATCTATTATCACAGAATGTAAGAACACATTATATTTCATAAATAAAATTATTTCAAATGATAGCATAAAAATGTAAGTAACACGAGTCTCACCTCGATTTAGTTTTTAAATAACCTTTCAAAATATTTAATAAAAATTATAGTAACAAACTTATTTATTTTTTATATAATATAAATTTTTTAAATCAATTTACTTCTGAAATATTATTCTTGATGCGAGATTGAAATGTTAGGACTCTGTAATTTAACTGTTATATCTAAATATTCTATGTAAAAATAAATTAATTATGATTTTTATTTTAAAATTTTAGTAATTAATTAATTTAAATTAAATTTAATATAAATTGTCAGTAATACATTCACACTATAAATATCTATTATATTATTTATAACAGCCCGCAATATTAAATCTAAAATCTAAACTAATATAAAATATAATATTAATCCAAAATTTTATTACAAAGGTAATTATTACAAAAACACAGTTAACGGAAGTCCAAAAGTCAATCTACTCGGGCCTCGAACTTCAATACTATACAACTCGAATCTTAAACGAAACCTGAAATTGTAAGTAATGAGTTATACATCACATCAAGAAACCAATTGATCCAACTAGTAGGCCAAGTAACATGAACACATATAACAAAATACGATAATTTATACGATACGATATACGACATACGAAATATATAATTTCGATACACTTTCATATTCTTTTACACACAATACACATACCACATATGCAACAATAATTTAAAATTTATAATTCATGACATGACCACTACAACCCGGTGATAACGGTCCTAAATTTTCTGAAAATTGTCACTACAATCCGGTGATTACGTTCCTAAATTTTTGTTCGATATTTTCACAAACCATGACATAAATAAGAGATCCAAAATTATTATCTCTACACCACACATATACAATAATACATATACTATTACACATAATGCTTTCAAATATATCATTACTTATCCCAAGTTTTGATAATCAAATTTACACGCATAACACACAATTTTGAAAACAATGGTAATATCTTGAAAACTTACCTCAAAACCTGATCATATCTGAAATTGTCCTTTTTGACCGACTAAACGATGTTTTCTTGAAAAACACGAAACATGAAAGTTGTAGAAAACGAAAAAACCTTTTCGAAAATTCCAAAATCAATGAATTCTGACTTACAATAAATTTACCATACCTTTATTATTTAAAAAACACAGGCATACATATTATGTTTATGATAACACATATGATTAAGTGGTTTAGTGGTATAATGTTGAATATAATAATGGTAATACCCAAGTTTCACACAAAAAAATGTGAATGATTAGCAAATACAATGACAATTTAGATATTTCAAGCTGCATAAATTGTATCATGAATAAATTATTTCGCGATTTTTATTCACATATTCTGTTATTATATATAGAAGAGATATACCAGTGCACGTTTATGTACAATGTTGAAAAAGTCAGCTAACTCAATCACGTATTCATTGAGGTTTTCAATAAGCAGTGATAAATTGATTCATATTAATGAGTATTTAACTGAGTACTCACGTGAATTAAAATCGAATACTTGGATGAAATAATTAAACTCTTTATGCTCGTGAATGGAGGCAGCGAAATCATTTTTTAGGGGCACATTTTTTATATACATATAAGGGAGTTGAAAAAAACTTTAAAAATATTTGGGTGCGAAAAAAAAATTTGAGGTCACATATTAATTTTAAAAGAGCACCAATTTTTTAAAGCAGGTAATACAAATAATTAAAACAATTAGAAATTTGTTTTTTATATTAATGAACAAACACGTAAATAGAAATAAATATAAACATGTATATATTTAACATTAATTAAGCAACCTTAAAAAGTAATATCCGTTTTTGTATGTAATTTGATAAACTATTATACTCAGTCTCTTTGTGTCTCGGGTTGGTTCTTTTGGCGACTCAAAATTTATATTAGCAAAACCAAATACCCAATCTAAAGTTTTATATTTTAATTATTATTTGAAAATAAAAAATATCAATCCAGAGCTCAAAGAAGAAAAATTAGTCAACAAAGGGCTGGTTTTATAGAAAACTACAAAAAGGTAGGACTTCTTATGTTTATAAAATTAATAAATTCCCCCAATGAAGAAGAAACTAATGGTAGTGGGGGTCATAATGACGAGACTTATGAATGATTTACTAGCAAAACAGCTACGAAAAATAATTTTTCAGAAGTAATACACAAAAATATCATATTATACTCTTTATTAAGCGTATGTAATTCATGAAAATTTTGTTTTGCTATATTATTTTATGTTTTTTCATGTATTGTTGTTTGGTTACAATTTGTTTAGCTTGTACCTTCAAATATCTCAGGGCCGGCCCTAGACCAACTACCCAGATTCTGAAAATTCGAGTAAAAAGCAAAATATTCTACTCCCTCTGTCCCTCCAATTTGTTTACACTTTCCTTTTTGGGATGTCTCTTCCAATTGTTTACATTTCAAAATTTTCCAAAAATAGTAATTTTTTATAATTCTTAAAATAACTACATCCACTACTTCCCTCCACTATAACCACTTTGTACATATAATATTAATCGGTTCCACTACTTTACTCACTTTTTAAAATTTTCTCAACTACTTTATCATTTTTCTTAAACTCCTTGCATCTCAAAGGAAACCCCTATATTGACTCTCTAAAATATGATAAAATAATTGTTGCCAAAAATATAGAGAATCAGAAAGTTGTTTACTTCAATGGGGCTACCTACACTACTAAACTATAATTTTAAAAATAAAATATATTGAACATTTTAAGTAATATAGGTAAGGACTATAATTTTAGAAATAAAATATATTGAACATTTTAAGTAATATAGGTAAGGAGTGAAATGATTGAAGTGTATATATATTGTATTTTAGGAAACCGATGATGATGTGGCATTAAAAGGGATTGTTTTTCTCTCCCCCCATATAAGGAATTTTATTTTCTCTAGCCTAAAAACTGCAGGGGATAGGGAGTCACGTTGAAGTATGATTTGTGAAGCTAAATCCCTATAATTTGTATACTTAGGACAAATATATGTGAGAGTTGTTGTGGTTGGTGTTGCTCTAAAACCCTGATCCCACATCCATCATCGAGTAGATTTAGAACTTTTGTATAACTTACAGTATAAAATATCCGGGGAAATAAGAAGGGGGGATCTAGCAGAAATTTTAATTCTTTTTTATTCTTATTCCTCCGTATGGGGTATTTCTGAAGGACAGGAGGGTTATACCACCTCGGGATATATTGGAGAATTGTTGGGCCGAGCTGGATTTGAACCAGCGTAGACATATTGCCAACGAATTTACAGTCCGTCCCCATTAACCGCTCGGGCATCGACCCAAGAAGAGCCCATTGGGGGAGGTTATTGGTAATACATGGTATAAAAACTTCCCGTTGTAGTGTAGTACCCTACCCCCAGGGGAAGTCGAATCCCCGTGAGCTGGATTGGGTTCATTTATGTAGTAATCAGATGAATAATAATTTTATTATAACTATAAATATAAATCATAATGTTTTGGGCGCCTATGTTGAGTTTAAGGACTAATAAAGTTGGTTACATTTGGGTCAGTATTATTTTGGCTTATATCGAACTCAAATTAAGACTTGACTTAATTTTCAAAAAGGTTAAGAATTTTTTACCTGAGTTGTCATATATGATATTAAAACCAATTCTCAAAAGTTTGACTCGTCAAGTTATCGGAGGAGGGGGACATGAAGATTGGTGGTGTAATTCCATAATGTTAAAAGGTGCAGAAATTAGGACAAGAAGTCAGTCGATTTACGAACTATCCGTTCAGCCTAACGAGTACGGAGAAATTGACCAAAATATCACCATTTTAGTAAAAAATGCCCAAATTTTTTTTTTTTGAAAATTATGGCCCAAAATATCGCTTTACGATGGGCTATCGTGTAGTGTTTTGGAAATGGGGCAAAATGTGACACTGTGTAGCATTTTGTGCCTTTATTATTTTTTTTAAAATTATACACACCATACGCTACATGAAGCAGTGTTACATGTGTTCATTTGTTTTTTATTTTTTTTATTTTTTAAACTTTTATTGTGTGTTATCTTAGGGCCGCAAACATCAGGTAATGTTACATTTTCAACAATCAATTTTAAATTAATATTTTTAAATTTAACGATGTGCTATAATTTAATAATTTTTAATTTTTTAAGATTTAATAATCCTCTTTTGAATTATAGAAATATTAAAAAAATTGAATAAAAGACATGTCTAATTTAATAATTTTTAATATTTTAGAATTCACCAATTCCTTTTGGTTGGTGAAAATATTAAAAAATATAATTAATAAATTTTACATTGATTTAGGGTTTAGGGTATACTAAACCCTTGAAGGCAAAACGTTATATGATGCAGTGTTTTGTTGTCAAAACAATACACCTTCTCGCGTTTTGCTTAAAAAAAGAGGAATTAACGTAACGGTATATAATATTATCTTTTTGCTTGTTAAAGAAAAACAAACAGCGAAGTAATGTTATCTCAAAACGCTGAACAAAGTGCCGTGATTAAGTGATATTTTGAACCATTTTCACTCCAAAATGACATTTAAGCCACCTCTCACGATTACGAGTTTAACTGGGAGAGTTTGTAACGTATAGTCTCTTATTTAGTTCATTTAAAACATCTGTTTAGTTCATATATAACAGAGTATTGCTATTAAGTACACCAACGAACATGTGGACTATCCAAGTTAGTTACATTTAGATTATTATTATATTAACTTATTTTATACTTAAAATCGGAATTTGACTCGATTTTACACAAAATTT
This sequence comes from Apium graveolens, assembly GCF_009905375.1. Taxonomy (NCBI): domain Eukaryota; kingdom Viridiplantae; phylum Streptophyta; class Magnoliopsida; order Apiales; family Apiaceae; genus Apium; species Apium graveolens. The sequence continues at coordinate 161,246,140 of NC_133656.1, read as the reverse complement.
TAGTTTTGATATTATAACTTCATATGTTTTTATGTAGAATCTTAGTTAACAATTGTTATGTACCATTATATTAATATAAATATATAAATCTAAAATTTCCAACAAAAAATTAGTCCAACCTAAATTTATTTATTCTTGAATATTTAATTTTTCATAGATTTTTTTCTAGATTAATCCTAGCCATCATTAATCACACTCAAATAAAAATTGCACTTCAAAGAAAATGAAAAAAAAAATGCACAAATACACACAAACATTTACAAGTATATAATTATCGTCAAGAGATGCACTAGATTTTGTAGGGAAAATTGAGTTGTGTCGGTCTAAGAGAACAATATAAAAGAAACGCAACATTTTCCTTCCATCCCCATCTCTTTCGCAACCTATACATACAAACTATCATTATATATCTGCCCCCATCTTCCATGGCATCACAAGCTAGCCTTCTTTTGCAGAAACAGCTTAAGGGTAAGTCTTGGTTTTTACCAAAACCCCTTTAGTTTTTGTGTCCGATCTGATTAATTTGAGGGTTGTTTTGGTGATTTAATGTTGATTTGTTGTGTTTTTGCAGATCTTTGTAAGAACCCAGTTGATGGATTTTCAGCAGGGTTGGTTGATGAAAGCAATCTTTTTGAATGGAGTGTTACAATTATTGGCCCACCAGATACTTTGTAGTGAGTGTTTTTTGGGCTTAATTGTTTGATTGGATTGTTTTTTGAGGTTTTTGGTTTGTGGGTTGTTGGACTGAGGTTTTAGTGTTGAGTATTTTTGTGGGTTTGACTTGTTTTGATTGTTTTGTTATTGTGATTTTGGTTATTGTTGTCGAAACTCGAAAGTAAGGATTATTTAGTGTTGGATTGGTGGTGGATTATAATTATATGTTTGGTATTGTGGTTTTAGTTTTTAACTGGGATGGAAAAGAGTTGAGTGTTTAAATTGCAGGGGGGGGGTACTACACTTATTGTGACTAGTTTCCGTTAGTTTGATTTAGATAGTTGTTTGATTTGGTTTATTCTGGTACTATCCGTTATGTGACCTCCCCGAAAAATGTTGTCCTTTGGCCTAAGAGTTGTCGAACTTGAGACTCTTACGAACAGTTATTTTCTGTAATTTCAATTTTTCTGTATTTGACATATATCAATGTAGCTGTCACCTTTATCAACATTTGTTAATTACTGACACACCATTCCCAGAGGTTGAATTTCGACCACTTCTTGTTACCAGGAAGAGGGAAGAGTCGTAGAGATACTATATCTTATTGATGCAAGATATTAACATCCAGGAGAGTTACACTAATTGGTACAGTCATATATAACAGTATCAAGTGTAATTTGTTTCAAGCTTTGAAATGAAGTTTTCCTCTTCTGAAGATGTTACTTGCCAACATTTTCGAAACAAATTAGCTTGTTTTGTTTAAATCCCTTGTTTAGATTAGTTACTAGAACTTTTTTGCGTACATTTAACTTATTGAATGTATGTATCCGTGCAGTGATGGAGGCTTCTTCAACGCAATTATGACTTTTCCTCAGAATTATCCGAACAGTCCTCCAACTGTGAGGTTTACATCGGAAATATGGCACCCGAATGGTTTGTATCTGCTATGCGGAGTTCTTTCGGCATCACGTTATTTGTATGTGAAGTTTATATCTTGTTTGTAAAATGTTTTTCTAATTCTGTTTGATTTTTGCAGTTTATTCTGACGGGAAGGTTTGCATCTCAATACTTCACCCTCCTGGTGATGATCCTAATGGATATGAGCTCGCTAGTGAGCGTTGGACCCCAGTCCATACGGTATACCCTAGTGACTTAAATATTCTTAGACATTGTACCAACTCTAGTTGTTGCATTGGTGTTGGATTCTACTATTACCTTTAGTCGCTTATTTCTGTCCTTTTAGCTCAATCTTGGTTTTAGATGGCATTTTTGCATATCAATATATTATGTTAATGTGATGCATAAGAAGACTAGTGCGAGATTATGTTATTATACAATTGCATGAGTTTCGTGTGGGGAAAATGTAGGGAAGTGCTTTATATTTTTGTTATGTATTCTAATATGCACTTATCTAGTGGATTGGAGAGAGCATTTGATAGCGGGATCAATAACAATCAAAGGTTTAAGTGTCGTAACAATTCCAAATGTTAGTGAATAAAAAATGTCAAAATTTACATTTTATCTGTCATTCCAGGCTTAAACGCTGGTGGGAAGTGAAAGTTGTATTTTTTTGTAGTAGGTATGTCTCATGTTCAGTGTCATGTTCTTGGTTATCCAATAAACAAGGAATGTGAGTAGGTTCCTATCCCAGAACTCTTAGTTATATATGTCTTTGCTACTTATAGTATTGTGCTATATAGTATTTGGTATTTGGAGTAGAGATGAATTAACAATTTTTTACCTTGGCCGTGTTTTAGGGATTCCGATAGTGGTAAAAGCGTAACATTTCTGAATAAAATGTTATACATATTGTGTAAAATGAATAAAAAAAATTATTCTCAGAACGTGGTATTTATGTTGGTGTATTTTTTGTTCTTCGACTCGCTCTCAAGTATTAATTTGTATATTTTAATGATGGAGATTAAAATTTGTAACATATTGTACTTTTAACTTCCTGGAACAGTGAGTCATCAGGACTCAGGAGTGGATTACTATAGGGAGTCCTGAGGATCGGAGGCCTAGTGTGGAAATTTTTTGGGGCCCCTTGAGAAAACATGTTTAAAAAAAATCATGGGATCATTTGAAATGAATCGTTGCATTTTATTTGATAAAATATAAATAAGAATTTGACATAGGGCATGATGCTCAGGTGGTAAAATCACCTCTGGTTAAAAGAGAGTTATTCATATGAATGGACGATATAGTTACTAAAATTGTGGGGGAATTCTAGATTTACAAAATTGCCTTTAACTTTTGTATTCAAAATTGTTTTAACCTTAGGTAACTTCCTGATTATTACTTCAGGAACAGCTTTCTCTTTAACAAAGTTCTATTAAAAATAACTTATTTCTTTTTTTTTGACAATAAAAATAACTTATTTCTTAGTTAATAATTTGAAGGAGTCTATTGAAGAGAGCATTTTATTGCTTAATTATTGGGTGAAGGATGGATGTAAAAGCTAAATAGTGAGTTGGTAAGTTTTTGATTTTTTTTAATATAAAATTTTACTTGTAGAGACGATCTAAATTGGGGTATTGATGACAAGTGAGACTTAATGAGTGGTTATAAGATTTGACAACTGATTCAGTTGAATTAATAACAACAATGAACAAGCAAGGTAACAAAGAACTTGTTGGGTTTTTAGAAATTGATCTGTCACACTATCTCTAATACACCTATATATAGTGGGTGTAAAAAAATTCTGGGCTCTGATGTGCGTGGTGCATGAGCAGGGCCTGCACTGGCTTTGGACACCTATGTGGATACATATATTTACTTAGACACACCTATGTGCACTGCCAACAAAGTGTTGGTGCAGTGGTTAAGCTCGTGTCTCCCTTGCGGGAGGTCATGAGTTCGACTGCTTGCGTGTGCTTGTGTGATTAATTATAAAAAAAGGAATAAAAACATATAACATTAGGAACACAGTAGTATACAAAGTGATGATTCATTAGCCATCGGTTCAAAAACCACCATCTAGACATTTATAGTAATCTCCTTGGTTTTACAAAAAAAAAATTGTATGGACATTTGATTTGCTTTAGGGTTGTAATTTTTCCGTCGCCTTTATCCTAATTTGGAAGGGTCTTAATGTTTTTTTTATACTCAGGGGATGGTATAATAGTTGTATTCGAAGTCTAAACAAATGACCAAAAAAATTCATATTTATGGAGAGTCTTTGTTGAGAGGCTTATATAGAGGCATATGTGAGCATGAAGTGCATATTGAAACATTTGATTTTTATCTATCTTAAATATTACATCTATCGGAGCTTGTCTGGAAAATGTATGTAGTGCTTTTTGAATCTTAACGGAAGTATATATTTGGTCGTATGTCATAATGATAGTATGTGTTTGGTCTGTGATTGTTTGTTAAGTAATAGAGGATGAAAACTGAGAAAAACTTCCCAAAATATGTATAGATAACCAAGAGTATCCCTTGATTTTTGATATGGTTATTACTTATTAGAGGGCATGGGTTTTGAGGACGTCCACATTAAAGTTATGCGCTGCTCCCTAGCAATTTTTAATTCCAACTTCTGGGACTTTATATATGAAGCACTTTCTGAATTGTTCCAAGCACACTGCAAGAAGTCAAAACGTCATATATGGACTCGAATAAATCCTAAAGTTAGAGCTATTGATAGTTGCCTTACCTTGTTAGAGAAGGTGAATTCATGTCGAACAACAAGTTTTGACCCCTGTTTTATTGGCAGTGACACCAAAGGTGTTGTTGGAAGATGATGGCAAACAGTTATGGACAAGAAATCCAGGGAAGACAGATTGGCTATTGTGTGCCCGTGAGTTTATCTTGATAGATTGGAAGTTGTGCTAATGATAATGAGAAAGGAATTGCTTCTGCATAAAATGAATAATGACGGTGCTTGGTGATGACAGGGTTTGGTGGATGAGAGAATATGGAGAAGTGGTTATCGTAGTTTATTTGGTGGGCTGATGGCTAGATATTGTCTTTTTAGAGCAAACTTAAAAATTACCACATCTGTTTCAAATGATCACTGTGTCTTTTTAAGCCATGTGTGTATACAGGAGGTTAATAGGTTGTGGGTGTCTGAAAGCTCAGTGTCCTATATGCAAGTTGAAGATGATAGATCTCTCAAGTCTAGCTTTACTGTGTGAGTTTGGATGCTAGATAGGATTATAGGGGATAATTTTTAGTACAATGTAATCACGCGAGGGTTGATATTTTCTTGATTAAGTTTTAGACCTTTCTTCTTGAGATTCTTATATGCGATTTAACTTGAGTGCTCAGCCTTGTTTCTTTTCAATTCTAATTTAAAGTTGAATGTTAGTGATCAGAGCTTAATGTGTGTTTCTAACTTTTTGACCTAACTTCAGTGCCCTCCTTGGTCTGTACTACCAAAATAATAGTTTGTTTCAATTATACGATATTGTATATATTGAATAGGTTTTAAAGCTGTTACCGGTTAAGTTTATGTTCTGTTTTTAGTGATATGTTATCATATTACCCTTTAATTTCATCATGATATGTTTTACAGGTAGAGAGCATAGTCTTGAGTATTATTTCAATGCTTTCAAGTCCAAACGATGAATCTCCAGCAAATGTAGAAGCTGCGGTAATGTCTTGTTGCGTTTGCTTTAGTTTCTAACCAATATGTTGATCTTCTTATCTTCCTTCTCTTTTTGATTTTGCAAGTAGCCTTGAAAATCAATATTTACCCCTTTTGGCTTTCAATTATCAAATATACAAGTTATATATTAATTTTAATGTTTACCTCAATGTTTTAAATTCTAATATTTTTATTTTAGTGTTTACCTCGATGCTTTAAATTCTATCTTATATATGGTCTTTAGGGGGTGATCTGATGGAATAAATGTTGTAGCTAACTTATCCTTGTAAGCACTTTGTTGTACGAGTATATAAAAAGACATCTACAAGTGCGATAGATTATAAACCAGATGTATCATTACTAGGGAAAGCATAAGAGAAAGAAGAATAGCAAGATTCACACTTCTGAATTTTAAGCTCACTACCACACTCTAGCTGACTCATGACAATGGGAGCCCCGGACTTGTAATCATTGAGGATATGCCTAGGGTAGAAAAGAATATTGGATAATTAGTAGTGAGTAATGACCTTAAATGGTTTATGAATCTTGAAATTCCTTTCACAATCTTCGTATTTTTTTCAGTTGACTCCCATTAAAAATGATCATTTAACAGAAGTAACTTGCATTCACTTCTCGAAATTATAATCTCTTGGGGAATCACATTGTGATACTCATGACGAAAACAACAGAACAAGTCTGGGAATTTTGTAGGTTAAAGTCCATATTATGTACCACCTCTTCCACTACTTTAAAAGTATTTAAAACAAATATATAGGTTCACATAAACGGGATGGAGGGAGTATCTTTGTAAGCCTCTCATATTTGATTGTAGAGTTGTTGACCATTATACTCCTATCGAACTATTACTTGTTAAATGACATAATCGTGCAAGTAGAGCAATCTTAGAAGCTATGCAGGTTTCTATGAAGAGCCTATAGACATGTATTTCTTGTAGTAGCAGATGTAAGGCCACTGAAACGTGATACCTTGTGCTTCTAACTCACTGTAGGAGTTTACGTTGACATTTTAAGCAGAAACTGGCATAGTTTTAGTTTTATTAATATCTTGTTAAAGTATGCTATGTATATCCAATCTTAGCTAACCAGGTTGCATGAAACTGTATATATGTTTGCAACCTAATTGTCCTTATAAACGGACATTTACATAAATTTAAAATATTTATTAGTTAGCATACAAATGCTCACAGATATTTAATTTAGCACTCGTGTCCTTATGCTCATCCCTTTCAAGAACTAATGTTTATCTAGTATTCTAGTCAACACAGTCAATTTTTTGCATCAGATAATCGTAGTCGATCAAATTGGGATAAGGATTTTTATACAGAGATTTTTTTACCAAGTACATTATTTTTTTAATTTTTTTTTTATGTTGATACTTTCTGTTTGTAGGTTCAGACATCTTGCAAGAGTTTAATATGCTGTAGGTGAATTTTGTATAACTTATAGTTAAGTTTTAGTCCCTTATGATTTTCTTATTACAGAAAGAATGGAGAGAAAGAAGAGACGATTTCAAGAAGAAAGTTGGCAGATGCGTGAGACGGTCTCAGGAGATGATGTGAACCTGATTGCCAGAACTATGTGATGTTTGGTCCGACACGTCAGCCTGCCAAGAACAATCAAAATAGAAGGGTGGAGCTGGCTGTCCGTCGTACTAATCATTGCACATTTAGAATCTTTTAAAGTTCTTTCCTCCGTGTCAGCTTGGCGTATGTTCCTTTTGTTTTTTATTTTGCTTTGTTTGCAGTCGTATTTTGTTATGTCAAAAAAAAACTATGAAGATATATTTTCACCGCAGAAAGGAATGGCTATCTGAATTGGTGATGTTGGTTTCTTCATAAACAGCTTTTCTTAGTGACCTATTTGAACTATTTATCTTTGAATTTGCAGACTACTTCTTCAGGTTTGCATATGGCATGACAGATAAATGACCCTATAGAGGGGAGGACACATGATTCTATATAATTAACTTTAGTATTTGTGGCAAATTTAGTGAAATGAAGTACAATCGTGTTATATAGGATAAGTGTATGAAGATAATTGTTTGGTTCGAAGCCAAAATAATGATTGGTATGAACTATTAACATACTTTAGGGTAATAACAGCGAGGACAAATGTTGTCAAGACTCTACCAAGAAAAAAGAATAGACTGCAGTTACATTTGTACCCAGGTACTGCATTATGATAAATGGGTTTGAACAAATTTGATGTGAATTTGAAACTAATCTTGTGGTATGGCAACGATCTGGAAAGAACCTTTGAAACTTCAATTAGAGATTTATGCCCTTTAGAGCGTAAAATATTTTGTTCCAAAAATATATCGTTGTTAGCTTGTGGAACTTAAGGTAGGGTCCGTTTGCTTCATGGTTAATGAGTTCGATTAATGCAATCCCATACGTCAGTGTTTGGATTAGTAATATTGATATGTAGGATCTGAACCTCATTCCTACGAGATGGGTAAATCATACCCTCATTTTCCCTTGAAATTTCATATTATTCTCGTTTACCCTATTTTCTATACCCTTTATTCACGTTTCCAATTCCGATTCCACACCACACTTCAGAGGCGCTGTTGATTAAACAATTATTTCATAAACAATATTATTTAGTGGATATATTAAGTTTCAAATCCTGACAAGCACAAACATTAACTAAAGAAATTTATATGATTTTGATTGTTAGAAAACCTAAAACTTGTTTGTGGAATGTTTCTTTAACATGTTGACAAAACATCGTTAACTTTGGGGATTTGATTCATAGTCGATGAGTCCGGTTAACGAAAATTGTACCTCAAATTATGTATCAGTATTTGGATTAATAATTTGGTGAATGGAATGAGAACTTCATTTTCATTAAATGGGCAAATTATTCCCTACTTCCCCCTTAAATATCATTTCATTCCCATTCCCATTCCCATTCCTATTCCTATTACATTGACCCCATTCTCATAGTCCTCGTATCCAATTTCAACTAACGATGCAAACACCCCTTTGGAGTTTTAGGTTTAATTTTGATTTGCACAGAGTTTGTCTTCAAATTAATATAGGTACACCCCGATTTCTCTTGCCATTTTCTCTTGCACACCGACTAGATATATATTTAGGAATATGTTGTGTGAATCCAGAGCATAGAGTTTGTCTTGAAATTAATTTATAAGTACACCGCGATTTTGGAAAGCTTTTGAGTATGTAATAAACAATTGTATGCAAGAAAATATTATGTAGAGCTTTTTGGTTAGTGTTAGTTGTTGGAACAATAAGTGTACAATCAAATAATGTGAGTTCATAATGAAATAAGCACTGTTATTTTTGACTTGTAACGCATACTTCCATAAATAGTTTTCATCAGGGAGATGATGCAACTTTGGAATATGTTCAACACAGTCGTTCGTACCCAGTTTTAGATCATCTGTATGATTGAGTTTGTTTAGGTGGGAGTTATTCTAGCTTACAATTAAGAAGATGGTTATAAGTCTGTGCATGTTCATGTTCGACTTAACTTCACATTAAAAGGAGCCCTAAAAATAACCGTAATCAATATATTCACAGTTTCAAAACACTGGTTAAACTAGTGAGGAAACTACTGAAACCGTGAGAAAGCTAGGTTTTCTTCATAAAAGAGAGAAAGAAAGCTATGTTAAAAAAAAGGCATTAGTAGTTACAGTTCTTTTGAAGTACACTACTCTCCCTTCTTTTTATTCCTCCTTTTTCTTACTTTCCCAAACTTTTCATTCAGCTTTTCTCACCTTCCTTCTCCTTTCACTTCCTCCTATCCACACTATAGCTCAAAACACACATACATACTCTCTCTCTCTCTCTCTCCAAACTAACTCAAAAAACACAAATCTCTCTCTATCTCTCTCACACACAGACATACATGACACACCCCTCCAACAAAGTAGCTCAAAAAAAGCCACAAACACAGCATATCTTTATATTGTACACACACCATATCCTCCTCAGCCTTCTCGTGCAACTCATGGCATCTCTCGTGACTCCAGCTTTCTTTCCCTCTCCTTATAACCAATTCATACAAATATTACAATTATAATTTCCGACAACATAATAAATCATATCCTAACATTTCTCTCTACTTTAAATTCTCTCTACCCCTCCAACCCATACCTCACTCGTATCCACGTAACAATAACATACCTAGTATATCTCGCTTACCATATAACAAACATATTTAACAGTTCCTAAGACGGAGGATGCGCAACGGAGGGGCTGACGCCACAGCGATGAGGCAACAACGAGGACAATATGATAACCACTACCAACATACACCACCTCATTTCCACTCCACCGTCTCATTACAAAAACTGCGCCGTTTCAATACTCTTATCTTCGTGTTTCGACTAGCTACTTTTAGCTTCTCATTTGCTTCCGCTGTATTTATGCTTACTAATTCTAGAGGTGATTCTTCTCCTCACTGGCACGATTTCGATGCTTTCAGGTACTTTTCGCACTTCAGATTTTAATTCCCCAAATTTAGTTTCTTAAATGAGAACCGTGAGAACCAAATATTCAGCAATTGTCCACAACTTCATAGAATAAGTTGAGATTATATGTTTTTGGATAGAGCGATATTATTTATTTTAGCATAGTTCTAGTTTGAGTCAGACTTGTCCGTATAAATAAATAGAAAAGAAATTCATGATTAATTTGAGAATTACAATGTCACAGATTTGTAGTAGCTGCAAATGCAATAGTAGCAGTGTATTCACTGTTTGAAATGGGAGCTTCCGTTTGGGAAATTTCTCGTGGTGCCACGGTGTTCCCTGAAGTTCTTCAAGTTTGGTTCGATTTCGCTCATGATCAGGTTCAAATTTTTTCCCCAATTACATATAAGAATTTCCTATATCGATTTCTACTATACTAATAAGAACATTTTAAGCAACTGAATTTGTATCTATGTTCCGATAATTTTAGAACTATTGCGAAATTAGTATGAGATTCGATGTCACTAGCAAACAACTTTCGTCATGTATACAATTGTATTTTTCTCAAGAGTCTATTAGAGAACTTACATTTGTATTTACAAGTATTTCAAATTTGGCTTTTGTGATCGAAAATATTATGAATTATATTTATAGACTATATCCACAAGGCACATCTCGAAATCCAAAATTTGTGTTCAAAACTTTTGGGCGCTCACTATTGTCTAAATTTAAGGGGGTAAATAGAATGTATGTTTTTGACTAATGTATTTTGGGGGACACAAAACGAGTGAAAGTAAAACGATGTCGTTTGGTAGCGCAGGTATTCGCATACTTGTTACTGTCAGCAAATGCAGCAGGGACCTCATTAGCCCGAACGCTGAACGGAATGGTGGATACATGTACTGCGAGTAACGCGTTTTGTGTACAGGCAGATATATCGATATCGTTGGGATTTGCGGGGTTTTTGTTTTTGGGAATGTTGTGTTTGCTTTCGGGATTTAGAGTTGTTAGTTTTATAATCAACGGTTCTCGTTTTCATCTTTAAGAGAAGCTAGTAGTCTTTGTTAATTGATCAAGTATCAGCATAATTCTGTTTGCTTAAAGATATGATTAGTGTTTGTACTATGGCCTGTTGTATATGAGAGATGGGTGTTCATTATTCTGTGCCCAATAGTGTAAAAGATACCTTGTTACAATCCTTGTGCAACTCAAAAAATTTGTTTATAATTAGATCGTTTTGTTAGATTTTTTAATGACGTTTCGTTAAATTATTTAATGATTTCCTTTTTTTATATATAAATTTTTACGGACACATCCTTGCATCCGTGACAACATTCGAACCCTGATCTTATAAGAAAATGGAAAAAGTGTAATAGCTAAGCAATAATATTGCCAGTTTTTAAGATTTTCACGACTAATTATTAAGGATAAACAAAGAAATAGAAATTAGAAGGTGTATGTATGATTAATTTGATCCACAATGTTATGTTCGTTTCAAAATTTGTCATCAGTTTTGGATTGGACTCGCGCTCTGTTCTGGGCCATAGGACAGGAGCCCCAGATTTTCAGAAAGCAACATTTTCAAATGGATATCATAATTACGGGGGCCATGGCCCATGGGGCCACCTGATTAACTTGTACGAAGAAGTTTTCTTCAATAATATGATGAAGTTCTGTTGAATTACCAAAAATAAAATAAAAATAGAATCCGTACATAAATAAGCGGCAGGAGTTGGAATAGTAAATCTCATAGTGGACTTTTTTTTTTATTTTTTCATTTTAGAACTATCTGTCCTGAATTTTCTACAATGTATTACGTTTGTTATGCATTGGAAGGATGGTATGTGTTGAAATTGCTGAATTGAAGAATTGAAGCAGCAATGTTGCGTTGCGTTTCAAAATGTTTGTTGCGGTGTTACTAAAACTGGAGGCCGATAAAATTCATGGGTTCGATCCACACTCCCCTGTATATCCACTATATTTAACCAGGGAAAATTGGAAAGATCTGGGTAGAAATGCAATCCAAGTCCCAAGATAGGGACCATAATATAACAAATATGAGATACATGATGTGGAAATTTGTTTAACTCAGTTTCTATGGCACAACTATTTTATCCACGGGGTCTTAATTTGAACAAATGGGGTCTTAATTTGAACAAGGGTGTTTGTTTTTACAAACCTGTTAATATGTTCTATGATGAAATGAAAAGAAAGCAGTTAAACTCTGGTGTGGCATAAGAAATGTCTACGTCTACCCGAAAAGAGTTCCTTTAGTGCTGGTTTTGGCTCAACTTCGAGACCCCATATAAACCAACCACGGCGACATAAAATGGGTAAACTGGTTTACTTCACACTGAACCAAGTGGAACAAAGCCAAGATAAACGTAAGGATTGTCAACATTATCAATCAAGACAAATCGGAGTGACATGCGGTGCCCACAGGAAAAATCATGCTACAAAGCAAATTTCAGTAGTGATAGCATTAAGATAAACATCAAGTGACTATTGTATAAATATCTCACATAGATGACCTTCATATTCCTTATATGAACCGTTAATAGATGAATTGTATCACTTCCATGTTGAATATGATATATAGTTCATTTTAGCCCAACAATGGTACAGGAGAGACATAGTCCTAAGTAACATCATCTAATCTTAGCAAGTGATTAGGTTTATAACACATATGAATTATGATAGCCCTCTCCTTTCCCACATGCCAAATAAACTTTCAAACAACATGATGCATATATTCCTCGCTGCCAATTTTGGGTTCGGATTAAAAGGTATTGTATGCCAGAAGATGAAATATACATCTTTCTAAAAGTAAACTCCTTAAACTTAACAAAAGACTGTAATGTAAATATTAAAACGAAAAGTACCAAACATTAGAGCTTAAGGACTGTCTCATATTCTACCACCATGTCCAAGAAATAAACTATATGATAAACACGTTTTACTTGTGAGGAGGAATTCTTAAGACATCTCTCTGCATCCACATAGAGTATCAATTCCCTAGTTGCCTTCATACTTGGGATCAGCCATCACAAAATGGTATGCAATTACCAAAACAAATATAAAAATGCCAAGAAAATTGGCGAAAAATCCCAAGTCCTGATCATCAAACATCTGCAGGGAAAAAATTATTATTCAAATGTTCAGCAACTCGTCAGAGAAAAATATATAATCAGATGACTTATATATAAAGAGTCATCATTCTTAAAATTCGCTGATATATTAATTGCGTCCACTAACATCATTTAAATCCAGCCACATAGAATTTCTCACACATAAATACACATTAACCAGATTAATATCTTAGTATAAAAGTTTTGACTCCCAAACAATAAAATTTAAGTTGAAGGTCTCTAATGTTGAGCTTCAGTACAAATCGTTCCTTTCTGTGAAAGAAATCTCAAGCTGCATGTAGAACCTCTACCAAGTACCACCACCTTTGAGTAAAATTATGATTTTAGACTTTTCACGTATCTACATATTGAAATATGGAAGCCATGCATGAATATGGGATATGGCTATGCCAAAAGAAGAAGGAAAAGAGAGACATATTACAGCATTAAGGAAAACTGTCCTCAAATCAAGATACTTAAGATACATTGTATCCCTGAAATGAAATTTTATTCACAAATATTGAGATTTGTCTATTTGAGGATAATCTAGTGAAATCAGCTAACCACCAAGACGAGTCAGCTACTATGACTATAAAATTCATTTACACATTGTAAGCTCGAGGCTGGCAGCCACTTGCTCAAGAATTGCGTTGAGCAAATCAACAATGCACAAAACCTTAATATTGGTCTAGTTTAGCTATGCCCACCTAAAGCATAAAACTACTACAAATTAAGCAAACATTACACCCTAGCCAAAATCCACAACTACACAAAATTAATAAGCAACTGATCCGAGGTCCTCCTGCTAAGATCCTAAAGCAATTACAGGATACGAATAACCGACCTACCGTGAACATTTCACTCAACACCTAAAACCCCAACTTTGCGATAACCAAACCCGAATTGAAAGCTTTTTTCAAATTGAAGCATAAAAAGATCCACATAACATATATAAAAAAAAACCCCAAAATAAAGAATTGTCAACAAGCTCTAATTCAAAAGACAGATGAAAGGGTTTCAGATCTGAGTCAAAATAATAAGAAATCAAAGTGGAATAGAAATGGGTTTTAGATACATAAATTGATGGATCATATACATACATATATTATCGGTAATTTCACATGACAAATAGGATATTAAAGAAGATCAAAGATTTACCTTTTAAAGCTTCTCCTACAGAGAGTGCAAATTGCAAAATGAACAGCCCCCAGTTGAAAAAGAAAAGCAGAATTATATTTAAGGAAAATAAATGAACTAGTTAAAAATGTAAATAAGCGAGAAAAACAGGGTTTTTAAAAAAAAAAAACCAATTATTGTGGCTGCTGGGATTCGAGCCCAGGTCTCCACGGCCACAACGTGGAATTCTAACCACTAAACTACAGCCACTTTGTGTTCTTTAAGTTTTATTTATTTTAATTTATATAAATCCTACAATGAATTATTTTAAAGAGAGAATACCAGAACACTGAGAGGAGGCTCTGCTTGCATTAAACATGTAGGGATTGTGTAACTGAATTATACTAATGAAGTAAATGTACTTAAGCCTCCCTACTTTGAAACTTTAGAACCTGATGTTTTGTTTGTCCGGGAATAAACCTTAAAAAAAAGATTAAAGACAATTTTTAATTAGTTGTAAAAATTATGAATAAAAAAAAATGTTGTCCGGAATCTTGCATGAATGAGATTTATGTTCATAAAGGGTATAAGGCCTAGTCAACAAGGATTATCCTTGATTTAGAGGGTTTCTGATAAGTTTTCGAGTAGGCTCCCTGAAAACATTATCAGCTGATAATTATCCAGTGTTCATAATTTTCGGATGAGCGTTCGTGAAACCTCCAAGAGAAGGCTGTCAGATCCACATTTCATGGTTACCGGCCAGGCTTTCGGGTAGCAGTCTTACAATTTCGTTATTTGGGATAGACACTACCTTCTATACTTTAGAAACACGTCTTATCACTTCCCATCAGTCTTTACATGGATAAGCATCAAAGGTATTGATATTCATTCAAGATGTACACATCACTCAGTCCTACATTCACTAGGAAACTCGAGATTAGCACTATTTCTTCGAGATAAACATTACGAACTGATGAATACGACTTGTGACCTAATATAAGAACTACATCGTACTTGATCCCCTATAAATAGGGGTATCCAGGCAGTTTACAGGATCTCTCTTGGCCATATTACGCACACGAGCACGTATGCTCTTGTGTGGTAGATTATAACGGGTTTCTTAATTGATCTTACATCGAGTTGTAAGGTCCTTGAACTCTAATCTTGTAAATCCAGTCCCAATCATCACCAAAACACCACCTAGTGTTCTTCGAAAACCCAACTACGTGTCTCCTTGGACGGTTGATTTACATCACGATCAACGACGTTATTCCAACAACGACCGCAACAACCTCTTACTTTGTTGTATACAAAATCATTCTACAACAAATTGGCGCTAAAAGGAGGGGATTAAGAAAATTATTATCTTTTTTGGAGGAAAAATGGCAGATAACGGCTCTGGCGACAATAAATGTCAGTCCCTTGCCGATGATGGATGAGACAAAAATGATGGACACGTTGTTACTTCTATTGACATACCTATCCCTTCAAATGTTAGGAAAAATATTGTATTTTTTTGAGAAAGATTCTGACTGGCGAAATGAGCCAAATGCAAAGTCCGACCAATTAGTACGATGAAGAGCAGAAAATTTGAGTTTTGGTCACGACCCCCGCAAGAAGAATGTTCTAAAAAAATGCTCCAAAATAATGTGCACGAAGGCTAATATTTTCCACACATGAGACTTTGGACAACCATACGTTTGGTGCACCGGAAAACCAAGGAATGATACTTAGTGTCATGGCTTACGAGTGAGAGTTGATGAAAAACGACAAAAACTTCCCCAGAAAGGATACCCGAATGGAACCCCCAGTAAAAGTCTCGGGGAATCATCGTGAAGTGGGCTTGTTGAAGGCCTATAAATACCACAATCTCCAAAAGTCTTTCGAATATGGCCAGGTCGGTGAAGGGAACCATATCTTACTTGGGAGCCCTATTATAGGAAACATTGAGCGAGACTCTAAGTCCAATTGTCGCTTTTAGCCCGAGTACATTTGGAAAATAAATTTAGAATTAATAGAAGAGTATGTACCCTTAGATGGGAAACCGAACCTGTTTATTGTTGAAAAGATACACAAAGCTCGGTGTGAAACAGGATCGGTGATGACATGGCGAACCATTGTTCCTTCCCTTCCAGCTGACATCCCTTCTACATACGTATCCCCGGATAACAGGCTTCCACTTGAAAACCTCAAATATGGCGATGGCTCCGCCTTGGAAGAATATCCTAACCACTTCAACACTGAAATGAAGCACATAGAGTCATGGAAGCGAATGGCAGATGCGTTTGTGGCGTATTTTGCCCCTCTACAATAAGCATGAAGTCAGGGAAATCTTTGACAATTATTGACCAAGAAGATGGTGAGATAGAGGTATATTTCCACCGATTTGATAAAGAAAAGGCTAAAATTATGAATATACTAGATAAAATGTTGAAGGTTCCCTTATTTCGGGGATCCAACCGGTCAACCCCTTCTTGAAAAGGCTCCGAAACCATGAGCCAACAACATTGTCCGAAATATATTCCACGGGTACTGGGTAGCAGAGGAACCCATTATGGGGCTTACTAGTGCCTCAGAATCCATAGTGACGAAGGTCCATGGTTCGCAGAAAATAAATCTGCCTTGCAACCTAAAGAACCAAGGCTACAATAAAATTGCTCCTGGATTGAGAAATTCAGGAATAATGTACAACTACGATAACGAGGCATTACCCAACTCTGCGGACACTATGAAAAGTGGGAGGCAAAATCCAAGTCTACTTCTTGATCCAAAATAGAGTTAGTAATAGGTTTATCGAGAGGGGAAGATATCGCTATCGCGTACTGAAGTGGCGAAACAGAAATAATCTCATCATCTATAGCTTCGCCCATTTGATTCTCAAGTATTTCAGCCTTTGAAGAGTCCTCGTCCAAATCCATGTCAACCTCGTCTTCAGGCACAAGCTCGTTTGTGTAGTCCACTAGACCCGGGAACATTTTATGTCTTTTCCATGACCTAACCTAATATTTTGATGGGCCAGCTCCGTAATCACCTTATCAATTGAGTAGGTCATTGGTTTTCTCAATGTCTTTGTCTATGTCGTTGGCTAGATAAATGCTTCTTAGGTCATCAACAATGTCTACGGGGTGATGACTCGTATCATATATTGCTATAAAATTTTTAGAATGAGAAGATACCCTATGTTGTTGACGTCCTATTATGGGCTCTAAGCCATGCAGGGTCCATTAATTTCTTTAATTTGTTCTTTGTAGGGGAAGGACGAGAAGAAGATTGATGTGATGAACCCGAAGGCGATGTTGTGAGGCCTTCTTGCCTTTACAAACATTCCTTGTTTGACATCTGAAACAAAAAGGGTGAGTACGTTAAGAAATAAAAATTGGTTGGGATTTTTTAAGATTAAGTTTGGATAGATAGAATGTTGGTCAAAGTTCTCACCCTGAAAGAGAAGATGACAATCCTAAAGAGTTCTCGCTTATTTCTAAAGGCTTCACCTAAATATAACAAGGTGTAGATTAAAAGGGTATATTTAAGAATGAAAGGAAAGATCAAGTAAAAAATAATAAAAAAAAAGAAATGCGTACCTTATAAAAAATTACTAGAAGATTATCTGGAAAAAATGAGCGTTGCTTGATTCGAGTCCATGCCTTTGCTATGAGAAATCACTTTAGCAGCAGTTCAAGTTAAGATCTGATCGAATGGAATGAAATGAGAAGGGGTTTATATAGAGGAAAAAAGAGAAAAATAAAAGGGGCAATTAAGATACGTGGAAGTTATGATCTGAAAGAATGAAATGAAATGATAAGGGGTTTATATAGAGGAAAGGAGAGAAAAAGAAGAGAGGGCAATTAAGACACGTGGCAGCATTCGATTCAACCTTGAAACATGCATCGAGGCACGAAAATGGTTCGCAAGCATGGAAAACTCATCGGGAAGACGCGAACAGCTATAACGATTAGAAGAAGTGGATAATAGTTTTCGCCTTTTGATGGAACATTGAGAAATTTCAATTTAGTTTATTTTACAAATTTTGCTGTAAGAAACTGGGGGTAGTTGTTATACCCAAAATTAGCATCACCTAATTTAAGTCATCGCCTCTGAGTTTATTGATGACATAACACTATTTATAAGAAAAGCTTATAGTTGGATTGAAAACGAGCCAAATGGGCTTCGCCAGACTAAGGTCTCGCCTAGACTAGAAGACTGTATATAGATAAAAAAATTATTTAAACGATAAAATTGCATTCACTTATAAATATAATATATTTATTGCATATGTTTTTATTACATATGATAAATGACTAATCGGTTTTTATTATATATACTTGTACAACCACTATTAAAAAATTCAAAAATGGTCAAAACTTCTAAAAATGTGAAGTGTTGACCAGGTTTTTGTGAAGTTTAACTTTCCTGAGTTTTTTAGGAATAGTACATTGCTCCATGACATTCAAATTTTTAGTGAAATAATAAATCTCATATTAAAATCTTAATTTTCAGTCATAAAGCACATTTAATTTTAACAAAGTGAATCAAAAGTAAATGTGTTGCATTTGTTTCCTTAAAAAAATTGTGATGTCGGGGTAGAGGCCAACCTAGCATGAAGCAATCAGATGACCAAAAGATTTATTTAAATTATCATAATTACAATCAGAGTGAGGGAATTTTTCCTTTTTGCTTTTCGTAGCTTCCTACATTTTTTTGATCACTCATTCAAGATTTGAAATCAATATTCAAGATTAGGATAGTGAAAGAACTCTCGTGTCTGACCTATTTAAAGTTCAAAATCGAACTTAAATGGTAATCATTCGATAAATAGTTGAAATAACTGTTAGGACTATGTTGTAGACTTGATGATATTCTACAAAAACACCTTAGTATATTTGATTAAGTGTAATTGTAACATTCACCGAATAATGTACTCTGTCATTCGTTGAAAGAGTAGCTTATGTTTAAATAAGTTTTAGTAGCACATTCCTGCATATTGTAATGCCTCAGAGAACTAGATGTTTTAGGATATTCTAAGTCATGTTGACTACTAGATTGATATCCAAGATAGGTTGGCTAAATGTAAATATTAGATGCCTTGTAATCTTGCATAAGTGAAATAGAGTTGACTGCTATGAAGATACTCTCAACGGATGTTCCACAAGGCTTCAACGGATGATTAACTAGAGTTTCAACGGATGATCAACCAGATTCTCAACGGATAATCCAACAAAATTTCAACGGATGAACCAACAAAGTTTCAACGGATGATCAAATTCAAAAAGCAGTTGATAATGACTTGACAGTCACATGGGTTGATTGTATGTAAATGGAATGTGGCAGCCTATTAGCAGGTTTTAGAGAACAAAGAAGCATTTCCATTTCTATGCTAACTCATAGATATTTAAAGGTGCTGGATGGAGAAATGGAGTAGCATGTAATTAGACTAAGACACTTTTATCTTATTAGTTTGTCTTTTTTCATGTAACTTGGTGATATATAAACCAAGAGTAGCAAGTTAAAAATAAGAAAGCAAGAACTGAGAAATAGAAAAGGTTGTATCTGTTAAGAATTTCTCTGTTCTAAGTGTATCATACTTGTAAGCAGTTGTGTGCATTCTTGCATCACAGAGTTCTCATGAATATATATCTCTGGTGGGTAACTTCAATCCACCAGAAAGTTTTTAATCCTTATGTTTAATTATTTTGTGTTTGAATACATCTATATTTTTATTCCGCACTCTTACATATTCAAACACTGATATATTTATATTTGTGAGAAGTTCTTAAAATAGAAAAGGAACCAAGAATTACATTTAAGCCCCTTTCTGTAATTCTAGTTGTTAGATTGTTTGGGAATAACAATAACTTTGTCCAAAAATGACATGTTGTCTTCTCCACTAACACTGAGATTACCATGCAAAAAGTTATTAAGCTTCTTAGTCATCCGAAAATAAATTACATAAAAATATTTTAAAAATAAAAATTGAAAAAAATATCATAAAATACTTACATTATAAAAGACATAACATAAACACTCTAGCATGAATCGGATGTTAGCTGTTTCACCCAATATCAGAAAATGAAGTCTCAAATATAAAATATTTATTAGTTCTTCTTGCCCTTGGGGTAGAGTGAAAGATTCATTTTTAATGTGTATAAATATATACCGTTGCATCTCATATTTTGATGAACATGTACCATTGCCCTTGGTGAGACCGTACTAATGCATGAATGAATATGTATAATATGTATTTATCCCTCCATTCAATTTAAACTAAATCAAACAACTCAATCTTGCAAAATTAAGATTAATTGCGCAACTCTCCTACCCACTAAATTACTAATATTTTGGTAAACATAAAACCAGTAAAATTTTCAAAAGGTTCACTCTTAAAAGGTCCCTCAACAAGGTAGGTGAACCACTACAACCTAGGGGAGTGTTTTTATTTAATTTTGAATGGATTAACAATGATCCATATTTTTTTATATTTTATAAAATAGACTGTTTAAATTTCATTAAGATTTAAATATTGACATTTTTAATTATATATAGATTTTAATAGATTTTAATGAAATGTTTTATTAAGATTTTGGTGGACTAGATAAAGTCACAAATTGTAAAAATTAATCCCATATACGAGTAAAATAACACTAATCAACATATATTATGTAAAGATATAGAGAATATCAAAATTTGTACCACTGAATTATTTTACCCTGAGGGTTATAGATGGCTTGAGAAGGGGGAAAGAGTGAAACAAAGGGATGCGTGTCAGCTGTGTTGGAGCAGGAGACAAGTGTACGTTATACAAGAAGAGAAGGACTTCTCATTAATGAATATGTGTTTTTTAATCTCAAGTTTGTTTTCTGAAAAGTTTTTCTGCAGATATTCACTCTATTTTTCTGTCTCTCAGTTTTCATAATACCGCTACACTTATGTGAGATTTGACTGTGTAACTTTCAGGTAAACAAAAAAAATTTCACTTAAAATACAGGGATAACCAACTGTCTTAGAGAAATCAAGATCTATACTATTGCCAAGGAAATAAAAACCTTCTATTGGGTTGAACTAACTATGAGCGTTGTGAATACTTCGGCTCTACTCATCAGTATTTATCTTTAGTCCCCATTCTCCCTGTTAACAAATCATGGTTCTCACCTTTAACATTTACATATTTAGTAGATTTTGGGGTGAAAAAAGATAAAATTAGAAGCTAATCGGGGAAGAAAGAAAGAGCTTTTTTGGTATGACGTCTCTCCCTACCAAATCAAGTTATTTTTCTCATAATTTGCGTAATGATGAAGTACATACTCTTCTTTATTAGATAAAAAAATGTAAACAAAAAGATTATCACACACATGTTCTCTCTCTAGTTTTGTTGCCGAGTTTCGGTTTTACCATCCTGTAAGGTCTCTCTCTCATACACGTTATTTATAAATGTTAATCATGATGAATTTGAATTGATTCAATGTAAAAATGAAATAGATATCATCTTGTTACTTTTTAGCAAGGTTGGGAATATTGTTATGGATAATATGAGGAATGTGTAAGATCAATGTGTTTCTTGATATCAGATCTTCTATTAATTGATTTCAATATGTTATATTTTTCTTGAAATTAGTTCATAATTATTTGGCAACTACTTTCAATAGGATTAGTGTATGGTCATCTCTTGTTATTATTGTCTGTATTCTTTGTACTCTTACAATTTTATTTTGAAAATGGATAGGTGAAGTTCTCTGGTCTGGATTCTTGATACTTGTTTTTATTTTGTATTCGACTTATATTTTAATAGGTGATATAATATGTTTAAATAAAGGCATGGAGCATGTTATTTAAAATTATCACTGTTAATTTGTTACCGATTTCATAATTATGTTTTTAATATCCATTATTTATGCCATTTTTTAGCTTGTAAGTTATGAATTTGAAGTTTTCATTTGATTTTCATAATTGGTTATGATTCATAATTTAGGTAGCTATTAATGTTAATGTAACTTTATTGATCGGTTACAGTTTTCAACTTTTTTGTTTAATTACCTCAAATTCTGTCAAGTAATTTGGTTCTAATAAAGAGAAAATATTTATTGTAATTGATTGGTTTCATAAATATTTCAAATACGAATTTGAATGCATATTTTTTAATTTAGAGTAGGTTATGATTTTTAATGACTTTTTGTTTTATAATTTTCAGTTTTAAGTGAAAAAAGTGAAATCATTTATTATAGAATTTTAATTGAATTTTGAATCTTTGGTTTGAATGCTTTAATTAAGTAACATTCTTACTATGATATTTCGAGTATTGACTCTTTGGTTGAAATTTTATTAGATAACTTACTCAATTTATTTTAAATATTTATTTTAAATGTGTATGCTTTATTAAATGGTCTGATATTATTTCAAATGAATACTTGAATTTATTTAAATAAGTGTTTGGTATTTTGTACTTGAATTTGTTCACTTTATTATGGTCGTGCGTTTTGTCTATTCGTACATCTAATGGGTCATTGTATCTTTGATAATTGTTGGATATTTTCAAAATGTTATGCATTGGTGCATACTAAAATATTATGTGTTGGTGCACACCAAAATGTAGTATGTTGGTGTATACCAAATTTTATTTTTTAATGATGATTGGTGTATACCAATATATTTTTAAATTTTGATTAATATTGTGTATATTTAAAGGTTAATGTAAAAAGTTATTAAGCAAGTATGAAGTGTAATAAATATTAAGTAGAGCCAAATGTTGGTCAATGTTTTATAGATTTAAGAAGCTATCAAAACTTGTTTTTAAAGAATTAAATTAATTGAAGAATAATAAAATCTAAATAAATAAATTAAATAATATATTATTGTTTCGTTTTAATTATATTCGTGTATTACTAAAGGATTCCCTTTGGTTATACTTTATATAATCGTATATATATATACCTAGTCATTATATATATATATATGTGTGTGTGTGTATGTGTGTGTGTATTTTTATTATTTGTATATTTATTTTTGTTTATTAATTTCCTACGTTCAATATAGTTTCAGTTTTAAATCTTATATATTATATATTTAAATTTAAATGTATTCACTTGCTTAAGAACTTTTGTTATTTTTTTAGGGTGCATGGATCATTTTCAAGATGGGTGTTTTCCTTCTAGACTTTAAATTTTAACTATCTAAATTCCCACGATCATCTCTGTATGTCTGATGGTTAAATGGATGGTAAATTTTTTTGAATGAAGGAACTCATTGTTGCGGCTATTATTTCTGATACAATTCTTCCACGTGTAACGTGAATCTTGATAAAATAAAGTAAAATAAAATCCCATGAATTTTATTTGATTAATTTATTATTATTTTTTTTATTTCACAATATCATATATCAACTAATAACAATATTATTATTCAAAATAAATCATCAACCATTATTCAATATGTTTCTCACTTGAGTTGGACTAGTCTTCATCATCTTCTTCATTTATCCTGTAGTACGAGGTCTATCATCTTACATAAAATTAGCAATATTAGCTTTCCAAGTATTTGCTTCGGTCCTTCGTTGTTGTTGACTTGACATATTTGATTTGAGTTTTTCATCCTCCGTGTCTGAATATTGGTAATCTACTCACATTTCACTCTCAATAATTGTATTATGTATAATTCAAATTCTCGATTGTACCAACACTAACAAATTTCACGCGAGCTATAAGTAAAGTTAACCAAACAATTAAATTAAAAAAATAAATATTGCAAAAAGATTTATTTGTTGAAGAGAATCGACTATGAATATATTATTTTTATTATAAACAAAATGTTAATAAGATGTCAAAAATCAAATGAGTGTTTACTTTTTTAAATTTAATTTCATGATATTATAAAATTGATTAATAAGAGATATAATTTATAAAATTAGATTTGTGAACAATAAGAGATCGAGCTAATTGAAATTTGGTGTATACATCTTTAATGAATGGGTATTCACCAAAATATTTAAAAATCTCCTCAAATTTGGGAGTAAACATGTCAATGTAGAATTTTGATGATTTTAGAAGAATAATTCAAAATCTCATCTAATTTAGGCTCTGTTTGGGAGTGTTATTGAAAACTGTTATGCTCTGAGAAAAAGTGCTGATGGGAAAAGTGATGTTAGGAAAATTAGATGACTATTTGGTATTTTTTTTAATTTATGCATATTTCGAGATATAATATATTAAAATAATATTTTAAAAAGGTTTGATGATGAAACTGATAGCTACTTCCTGCAAAAGCTGAGAACAGCTTTTTCCAAAAGCCTTGAGACATGTTTTTGCTAACAACAGCTTTTAGACCAAAAGCGTTTTTCCGACAAACAACTTTTTGAATTTACCAAACACCTTTCTGACAGCTTTTTAGCAAAAAACTGTTTTAGCTTTCTTCAACAACAATACCAAACGGAGCCTTAGTTAGATTTCAAAATATGTAAAAACACTAGCAAATCCATTAAAATCATCATTTTATTGAATCCAAAAAAACCATGAATTTTTGACTACCATGAGATTTTAATGAATTATTTTAATTCTTGGTTGAATGCCATTGGATTTTAAAATTATTTTAAAATTCTCATTGAATATCCCAAGATTTTTAAAAATAAAATAAACTTCAAATTAAATACCTTTTAAATTTTAATGGATTATCTAAAATTCAAATTGAATACTCTTGGACTTTAATATCCATAAAAATTCTTCAAATACACCCCTCCCTATTGGTAAGAGACTGGGAGTATTTTTTTTATTTATGAATGTACCATTTCTTGTAATATGGTTGTCCAAGAATGTTCTTGTTGTTAACATATAAATATTATTATTGGATGATTTCATTATTATAATAGTTTCTTTTTAGGATATTTTCATTTATTACTGGTTGGCTATATAAGGCCCTCTTCTATTGTAATCGAGAAAAAATCGTATTATAATAAAACTCTACTTTTCTCTCTTCTATCCATACTTTATCATGGTATTAGAGCTATCGTTCGATCTGGGATAGGTTATTGGAGAGTCGATCAGATGGCTAACACATGTTGGGTTTAAAACATGTGATTTGATTTTTTTCATCGTCTTCTTCTCCAAGTCGGTTCCTTGGACGATTTTGAGTTTTAATCATGATAGGTTAATGTTTTTTTTGTTTCTTCGAATTGGTTGGATTTCTTCGAGGTAAACAAATTGATTTTGGTTGAAGTTTTTTCTGTTGGTTTTGGTTGGGACTCACATAGTCATACACACTCCATATCTCTCTTTGATAATATTAACTCATTTATAATATATTTTTTCCTTTCTCTCATTATCATCTTTCTTTCCTTTTATCATGCTTATAATGGGGCAACCCTAGACACATCTGTATACCTTCCCCTCATTTTGTTTTTTTATTCGGTGCTCTAGGAAAATTGGCCCAACGAGGGATTGTTTAGTTTATTTGGTGCTTTAGGCACATTGACCTTATGACGGATTGTTTAGTTTATTTGGTGCTCTAAATATATTTGCCCTTCACGTGATTGTTTTAGGCTCTAGGCACAATTGGCCCTTCGCGGGATTGGTTTAGTTTATTTGGTGTTGTATGCACATTAGCCCTTCGTGGGTTTGATTTAGTTTATTTGGTATTTTATGCACAATTGCTTCGTGGGATTGGTTTTATCAGTGTTCTAGGCACACTGACCCTTTGTGGGATTTATTTAATTTGAATACAAATTTTATTTAGTTTAGGATTTGGATATAGTTTGTTGACTTGGATTTGGTTATAATTTGAAAATAGATTTGGATTCAATTTTTATTTTGGTTTGATGTTCGGATTGAATGCAGTTTGTAGGTTAAATTTGGATAAAATTTGTTTCTTTGATTTCAATACTGTTTGGATTTAGAGTTGGGTTGAATTTGGAGTTAGTTTGATTCAGATTTAGATTTAGTTACGATGATTACAAATTTGTTTTAATTTTTAGTCATCTTTTTTTGCTGATTGGACTTCTTATTAACTCTGATTTCGATTTGGATACACTTGGATTATTATTTTGCTGCGTCTTTGGACGGTTTCTCTTATGTTCTTGTGCTTTGGATTCTCTTGGAAATTTTTGGTTACTTGGATTTGTGACTTTATTTCTGGATTCGTTTGGATACTCTTGTTTCTGGTTACAACTTTGGATTTGGTTGACTGCGTGGCCTTGTTTCTTGTTTGGCAAACTCTTGATTCACCATCGTGAGTATAAGAGGGATGTTAACATATATAATGATAATAATAATATTGTTATTATTAGATGGTTTCCTTATTATAATAATTTTCTTGTTATGATATCTTCTTTTACTACTGTTTGGTTGTTGGCCAAATAAGACCCTTTTCTATTGTAATCGAGAACAAGTCGTACTAAAATAAAACTCTACTTTTCTCTCTTATGTCCATACTTTATCACTTGTACTCCCCTATAATGGCAGTGCACATTATTTATGTTATTATTAATTTTCTTCAAGGTATTATGGCTAGGGCTGAGCATTCGGTCGGTTCGGTCAGAAATCGAACCGAATTAACTGAAAACCGAATTGCTAATTTTTTTATAACCGAACTGAACCGAACTTATGTATGAAATCGAACCGAAAACTGAACCGAATTATTTCGGTTTATTCGGTTCGGTTTGTGAAACCAAAATATTTAAAAAATTATATTTCTGCAAATACAAATGAAGTCGTAAATTGATTTTTTTTTTAAAAAGCAAGATAAAAAGTAAAATGTGTGATCAACAGAATAAATGTAGGACTATCAACAAATGTGCTCATCATAAACCACTTCATATATTCATCCTGACAACAATATTAAAGCTTGATAGTAATTGTAATTAATTTGCTAATCTATCAAAAGGAACTTGAAAACAACTCTGAGGAAGGGACAGACGGAAGGAATGCTACTTGGTGACTAGGGTGTGCCCTGAAAATTTCAAAGTATATATGATTTATGATAACTATAGAATCTGCAGCGTGGAAAGTCTGTGTGAATTAGCTTAGGATCTGTATTCTATTCCATGTTAATCGAGTGTATTAGTGTATTTTCAATTAATATTTACTAACTAATTCTAATTATCTATATTATTTATATATAAAATATAATTAAAAATATATATATACACTATTCGGTTAATTCGGTTAAAACCGAATTAATATTTTGAAAAACCGAACCGAACCAATTTTATTTTGGTTAAAATCGAAAAACCGAAATAACCGAAATTTAAAAAAAAACTTAAACCGAACCGAATTTTACCGGTTCGGTTCGGTTTTTCAGTTTCGGTTCGGTTTTGCTCACCCCTAATTATGGCCCTCTTTGGAAGTTATCATTTTGGAAAAAATAGCTTTTTGAATCAAATTGTATGCTTGACCAAATGAAATCTGTAATATTTAGTGTTTGGTAGTTAACTAAAAAGCTAATTTTGAAAAATCTAATTATAGGAGTTTTTTGAGGTATATAAAATAAAAAAAATAATTGAAACATCTATTTACCAAATAATTTTACTCGAAAGAGCTAAATTCAATCAGTTAGCTAAAATATCTAACTAAATCAGCTGGTCAAACCAGTTATTTCAAACTGATACAGCTAACAGTTAACAACTAACAGCTAATTGCCAAACATGGCCTATATCTTGCAGTATTGCCGATAATTCTTGCATCCAATTAACTGTTACGTAAGGCAATGTTTGTTAAGTCCGGTAAATCTGATCGTAAGGACGGGATAAGAAAAATCCGTGTTAAGGCCAACTCTACAGTCTTGGAAAAGGAAGAGGCTAATTAGCTTGTTGGTGTTAGATGTTATGCTTCATATATTATTTATTTAATTATATTTAATTATTTGATATTTATTTATTATTAAATTATAAATATTATTTTAATATTATTTAAAAGTTATGTAGTGGGCTAATTAGTGGGGTTCAAATAGTTAATTATGGGCATAATATACCTATTAATTAGTAGTGATTAGAAGTTATGTTATGCTTCTCCCAAGTATTTTTATATAGATCTAAAAAAAAGAATCACTTCGTATTAATAATAAATAATAAGTTTATATAAATGAGAGTTTAATTAAGATACTTACCAATAAAATAATTTAATTAAGATTCTCATACGTGTTTTAATGTAAAATGTCATAATATTCTATTAAAACATGTTATATAGAATTTGTTAGATATATTTGTGATGTCATGTCTAATCTGATTTATTTAGTTTCAGAACTTATTATCAGAACTTAACTGGAAATCAGAACTTACTGAAGACATGAAGTTATCAGAACTTAAGCCATCAGGACTTACATCAGAACTTAAGTGCGGATACACTTCAGGGATGAAAAGCGGCTGATTTACAGGAGATGATCTGGATTAAACAAAAGAAGATATGCTTGGAGAGTTGTACAGCTAAAGGACTACAGTAGATAATCTCTGATTGATGTATTTTAGGAAACAGAACATATCATATCAATTAGGAGATATCTTGTAACTGTGTATTATATAAACACAGATTAGGGTTTACACTATATGTGTTATCATTCACGAGAATTTTATTCATTATAACCCTAGCAGCTCTTAGTGATATCATACATCACTGAGAGAGTAGATTAAACCTACTGTAACAGAGTTTGATATATTGAATAAACCTGTTTTCTATTACATACTTGTGTTTATAATCGAATTGATTGTAGATACTATATTCAACCCCCTTCTATAGTATCATTGCGGCCTAACAAGTGGTATCAAATCCAATCTGTTAAGCTTACAAACAATTAAGATCCAAACAAATAATCAATCATGTCTGATCAATTAAAAATACAAGACCCTCCAGAACCTGCAAAGGTTCAACCCATTCAAAACACCAGTTGATATGAAACCATCAGGGTTCCTATGCTCAGGGTGTCTGAGTACCCTGTATGGAGTGTGAAGATGATCATGTTTCTGGAAGCTACAGATCCAGAATATTTAGACATAATTTATGATGGTCCACACAAGCCCACAAAGCTTTCTGTTGCAGTTGGGAATGAGCCACAGAAGATGATTCCCAAAGAAAATAGAGAACTCACCACTGAAGACATCTCTTCACTAGGCAAGGATGCAAAAGTAAGACACTTGCTTCATAGTGCACTTGACAATGTCATGTCAAACAGGGTGATTGGATGCAAGACTGCAAAAGAAATCTGGGATGTATTGGAAGTGAGATGTCAAGGAACCAATGCCATCAAAAAGAACAGGAAGACAATACTCACACAGGAGTATGAGCACTTTGACTCAAAATCTGACGAGTCACTAACTTATACATATGACAGATTTACAAAGCTGTTAAATGATCTATCACTAGTGAATAAGGAATATGATCCAGAATATTCAAATCTGAAATTCCTACTAGCTCTTCCCGAAAAGTGGGATTTGAAAGCTACTACAATAAGAGACAACTATGAACTTGCTGATATGTCTTTTGATGAAATCTATGGGATGCTCAAGACTCATGAACTTGAGATGGAACAAAGAAAGAAGAGGCATGGAGGGAAGTCTAAGACGGTTGCTTTAAAGACTGAAGAAAAGCCCATTGCATCTAGGAAGGCAAAAGGAAAGGCTCTCATCATACAGTCTGATTCAGAGTCATCAGATTCTGATGATGATGATTCAGAACCTGAAAATTTATCTGAAGTGGATGTTGATGCAGAGATGATGCAACTGTGTGCTCTTATGGTGAAGGGTATCATAAAGATAGCCTACAAGAAATTCAGAAAGGGTAAGAAGTTTTCCAGGAAAGGTGGAAGTTCTGACAAGAAAGGGTTGAGAAAGACTGAAGGCAAATGAGGAAAGTCTGACAGAGGAGATAACTCAAATATCAAATGCTACAATTGTGGTGAAAGAGGCCACATCTCTCCTGATTGCAAGAAAGGAAAAGGTGATAAAGGCCAGGCACTTATCACAAAGAAGAAAAACTGGGCAGACACTTCAGAATCTGAAGAAGAGGTGAACTATGCCTTAATGGCAAATGCTGATAGCAGTTCTGATGCTGCTGAACTAAAGGTACCTCTATCAACTCTTGCTTTTGATACAGAAGATATTACTGAGTTGAGATTATTTCTGAAAAACATTTATATTAGCTATAGAGATCAGACTTTAGAGAATGAAAGATTAAAATCTGAAAATCTAAAGTACAAAAACAGAAATAGCTATCTTGAAAAAGAGTTAGTCAAGATGAACACTATTCAGACAGAGAGAGATAATGGTGTGTATGTTAAGAATGAATTGCTTAAATAGAATGATTATCTAAAAACTGAATTAGAAAAAGAAAGAGAAATCATCAGGACTTGGACTAACTCAGACAAATCAACTCAGAATATTCTAAGTAGTGGAAACTGGAAAGAGGGGTTTGTTGGATTTTTAACGCAGCGGGGGCATGGCAAAACACTTTTACACATATAAAATCCAAATAAAAGCATATAAATCATGAATAAAAATTCGAGGGATCGAATCTAACCTTTTAATATAATTCGGAGACAACGATCAGAGATCCTTAGCAGTTGCTCCTCAAGTGTGAAGCACTCCACCGGTATCCACTAAGAAAACGATGTTAAAGAGGAGGAAGAAGGTGGAGAGAATTGGGTTTTCCAAACTTTTTGGGTTTTCGGGTTTCAAGGTTAGAATGAAATTAGGGTCTATAATATTGTATTTATAGGCAAAATTTTCAGCTGAAATTTTCCCATAAATATTATTATTAGTATCCCATTTATTATTCTCATTAATAATTAAAACACCTTTTAATCATTAATCCTTTTTCTAAACACTTTAGAAATAATTCTCTCTCTTGATTTAATTTCCAAAAATTAAATCCTTTAATTAATAATATTAAGAACTTTTCTTAATTAATTTATAATCAATTAAATCTCATTTAATCAATTATTAAATTTTCCAATTAATTATTTATTTCACAAATAAATAATTATCAGCCATTATTAATTAATTCCTCCACCATTAAATTATTCTCTTTTTATGGTGTGACCATGTAGGTTCAATATTAAGCCGGTAGTAGAAATAAATAATAATAAAACTATTTTATCATTATTTATATAAATTCTCTAATTTATTAAATATGATTAATTAATTAATCACATTTATTCTACATCGTGAGTGATGCTTCTCAACATATCGCGACTATCCGGATAATATGAATTCACTGCTTAGAATACCAAGAACCTGTCAGTGAATAGTTACCATACAATAAACTCCTTCTACCCTACAATGTTCCGATTAAATACAAGGCATGGATCTCGTGTCAAGCCTATCTAATTCAATCACTTGCTTACCATTTACTATGCGTAGTTCTATGCAAATTAGAAACTCCTTTCTAATTTCATTCACTCTGGCCAGAGATTCCTGAACTAGCATAAGTGGATTAGCCTTGAACATTCGCTTCCTTCACTGGAAGGGGTAGATCCTTTATTGATCATACACTATCTTCGTGTACAAATTCCTATACCCAGAAGAGCCCTAATAATTGTCACTGGAGACTAAGAACTAAACCAAAGCATAGTTCAGTGTACACAAGATGACTATGATGATCTCAAGTCTAAGGATACTTGTACAACTATCACTAAGCGAACAACTGCTGACACGTGAGTGAACTCCATCAGTTGTTCAGCTGGGCGAGTCATGTTCAGTGAACTTATTCTATAATAAGCACCTACATACTAGCTATAGTGTCACCACACAAATGTCTATGAGAACAGACATCCTTCATAATGAAGCAAGCATAGTATGTACCGATCTTTGCGGATTATTAATTACCAGTTAGTAATCCTACGACCAGGAACTATTTAAGTTTAGAGTTATCATCTTTTTAGGTCTCACTATTATGATCTCATCATAATCCATAAAAAGCTTTACTCTAAACTATGGTATATCTTATTTAAACACTTAAATAGATAAAGCCCGTAATAAAAACAAAACAAGTCTTTTATTAATATCAATGAAATCAAAACAGATTACATAAAAGTTATTCCTAAATCCTCATACATGATTGGACTTAGGACATATTCCTTTCAAGGTTAGGTTATAAAGATGGTAAAAGTGAGAAAGGGACTTTGCCAATTAAGCCAATTGCTATCAAACAGACTGAAAAGCCAAAGGTAAATCCTGTTAAATTTGTTGCAAAAAATGTTGTGTCTGATTCTGAAGAGATGAAAGACTCTAAAACAGAAGTCAAAGATAGTCAACTTCTGACAAATTAAAACAGGATAAACCAGCTTTGGTAAACATTGGCTTAATGACAAAGAAGCAGCTTAAGTATAAGCTGAAAGAGATTAAAAATATGAACAAGGTAGAGGAAGCTAGGAAAAATAGGAATGGAAAAGAAGGTGTGCATAAAAGTAAAAATTATATGCCTATTCCTAATGCTCCTAGAAAGAAATGCTATAATTGTGGAAACTCTAACCATCTTGCTTCTTTTTGCAGGATAAATAAAGATATAAACTCTTTACCTCCTAGATCAGGAGTTAAGAGTCAGTCTGTTATGTTTAAACCATAAAATCCTTATTTTCATTGTTGTAGTTTATGGCATTTTATTTATACTTGTAAGGAATTTCATAGTTTGTACTATGATTATTATGAAATAAAACCTCTTTAAAGAAAGTTAGTGTAATTCCTTCTAGTGTAAATTCTGATGCAAATTCTGATATAAAGTCTGATAAAAAGCATGTTAGCATAAACTCTGAAACTAAATCCGCTGCAAATGCTAACAAACTTAACAAGGCCAAAGGATCCAAGCAAGTCCGGTCCTTAAAACTAATCAATAGTGGTCTTTTTGATTGCAGGGTAACAGGAAAAACATCCTGATTCTGGACAGTGGATGTTCAGGACATATGACTGGAAATAAAGCCCTGCTATCGGACTTTATGGAGAAAGTTGGCACAGGAGTTTCTTACGGAGATGGAAACATGTGAAATACTCTGGGTTATGGCAATATCAATCTTGGGAATGTCATAATTGAAACAGTAGCTTTTGTCTCAGGACTTAAACACAATCTGCTAAGTGTGAGTCAAATCTGTGACATAGGTTATCATGTGGATTTCTTTGAAGAACACTGTAAAGTTGTAAGTAATTCTACAGGCAAAGTGGTTCTAAAAGGTTACAGACATGGTAGCATATATGAAGCTAGACTTTCAACAAATTCTGATGGTTCTGCAATCTGTCTGTTAAGCAGAGCATCAATTGAAGAAAGCTGGAATTGACACAAGAGACTCTCACATTTAAATTTCAACAACATAAATGAGCTAGTAAAGAAAGATCTTGTGAGAGGACTGCCAAAATCAATATTTGAACCTGATGGTCTTTGTGACTCATGTCAAAAGGAAAAATAAAGAAAATCTTCATTCAAGAGCAAAACCGAATCCTTAATTCTTGAGCCTTATCACTTACTGCATGTTGATCTATTTGGTCCAGTCAATGTCATATCTATTGCAAAGAAAAAATATGCTATGGTTATAGTGGATAAGTTCACAAGATACACTTGGGTGTATTTCTTGCACAAAAAAAATGAAAATGCATCTACTCTAACTGATCATGTCAGACAGCTAGATAAGTTAGTCAAAGATGTTGTTAAAATAATAAGAAGCGATAATGGCACTGAGTTCAAGAATTCAATCATGGAAGAGTTCTGCAAAGATCAAGGAATAAAGCAGGAATTTTCTGCACCTGGAACTCCACAGCAGAATGGAGTTGTAGAAAGAAAGAACATGACTCTTATTGAAGCTGCACGAACTATGCTTGATGAAGCAAAGCTACCAACCTATTTTTGGGCTGAAGCTGTGCAGACTGCTTATTTTACACAGCATGCTACACTCATAAACAAGAATGGAAAAACACCATATGAGATGGTGAAGAAAAAGAAGCCAAATCTGAAATACTTTCATGTATTTGGATGCAAGTGTTTTGTTCTTAAGACTCATCCTGAACAGCTGTCAAAATTTGATCTGAAAGTTGATGAAGGAATTTTTGTTGGATATCCACTTTCCACAAAAGCCTTCAGAGTCTACAATTTAAGAACAAGGGTTGTCATGGAATCTATCAATGTATCTTTTGATGATAAGAATATTACTTGACTTGAAGATTTCAATGATCATGATCAGCTGAGATTTGAAAATGAAGATGTAAATTCTGATTCTGTAAATTCTGATGACCTAAATGCTGATCCTGTAAGTTCTGATGGGTTAAATTCTGATGTCACTGAAACTGTGGTAACTGCTCCAAAGGAAAATGTACCTGCTTAGGGGGAGCAAGCTGATGATCATACCACATCTCAAGACTCTCAAGAAGCATCAGAACCAGTCACTGGCTCTTCAAGTTCTGATTCATCAAGTTCTGATGAGCCAAATTCTGACAATTCTGAAAACTCTAATTCTTCAATTCCTGAAGGATCCAACACAAATTCTAGAATCTCAGAGATCATAACTTCAGGGGGAGCATCAGAAAATGCTGATGGAGACAACATGGATCATGGGGGAGGATCCAGTTCTAGAGATCAACTTCCATCTGCAAAGAAGTGGACTAAATCACATACACCTGACTTAATAATTGGAGATCCTGAAGCAGGTGTCAGAACTAGAACAACAACAATAAATGAATGTCTCTATTATTCCTTTCTATCTCAGGCTGAACCAAAGAAAGTGGAAGAAGCTCTTCAAGATGCTGATTGGGTGCAAGCAATGCAGGAAGAGTTAAATGAATTTGAAAGAAATAAAGTCTGGACCCTAGTACCAAGACCAAATGACAAAACAATTGTTGGCACAAAATGGGTGTTCAAAAATAAAACTGACAGTGATGGCATAATTACAAGAAACAAATCAAGGCTGGTTGCTAAAGGTTACTCTCAACATGAGGGTATTGACTATGATGAAATATTTACTCCAGTTACTAGATTGGAAGCCATAAGAATCTTTTTGGCTAATCTTGTTCACAAGAAGTTTAAAGTCTTTCAAATGGATGTGAAAAGTGCTTTTCTCAATGGAAAATTGGAAGAAGAGATATATGTTGAACAACCTCCACGCTTTGTAGATCCAAAATTTCCAAATCATGTCTACAGGATTGACAAAGCACTCTATGGCCTTAAGCAAGCTCCTAGAGCATGATATGAGACTCTGGCTCAATTCCTTCTGGAAAGTGGATTTACCAGAGGAACACTTGATAAAACTCTGTTCTATATCAACCATGGCAAGGACTTACTTTTAGTCCAAATTTATGTTGATGATATCATTTTTTGTTCTACAAATGCCAAACTCTGTGAAAAGTTTTCAATGTTAATGCAGTCAAGATATCAAATGAGTATGATGGGAGAACTTAACTATTTTCTGGGACTTCAAGTCAAGCAAACTGAAGAAGGTACTTTCATAAATCAATCCAAGTACACTAGAAATTTACTCAAGAAATTTGGAATGCAAGATAGTTCTACTACATCAACTCCCATGGCCACTGCCATCAAGTTAGATAAAGATACTGGAGCATCAATAGATATTACTAACTACAGAGGTATGATTGGATCTTTACTCTATTTAACTGCAAGTAGACCCGATATCATGTATGCTAGTTGTCTTTGTGCAAGATTTCAGGCTGATCCAAGAGAACCTCATCTAATAGATGTGAAAAGAATTTTCAAGTATCTCAAGGGTACAGCTGATCTAGGATTGTGGTATCCTAGGGAATCAGATTTTAAGCTAATAGGTTACTCGGATGCAGATTTTGCAGGATACAAAATTGACAGGAAAATCACAAGTGGTAGTTGCCAATTTCTTGGAGGCAGATTAGTTTCTTGGTTTAGCAAGAAATAGAAATCAATTTCCACATCAACTACAGAAGCAGAATATATTGTTGTAGGAAGCTGTTGTGCACAGATTCTTTGGATGAAGAATCGGTTACTGAACTATAGGTTATAACTTTCTAAAATACCTATTTACTGGGATAATCAAAGTGCTATTGTTATGACAGGAAATCCAGTTCAACACTCAATGACAAAGCACATCGGCATTAGGTATCATTTCATAAGGGAACATGTGATGGAAGGTACAGTGGAATTGCATTTTGTTCCAACTGATCAACAACTAGCAGATATCTTCATAAAACCACTATATGAAGCTACTTTTACAAGACCGGTAAGTGAACTTGGAATGGTTTCAGGTTCTATCTCAAAATCTGTTTAGTTTTTGTTCTCATACATCAGACTTTATGATCAGTGTTTACAGATTTTCCTATCTTAGTGTAATATGTGCTTAAATTGTAACATATTAAACACTACTTATTATCTGATGTGATTCTATAAACTCTAAAAGTGTTTTGAATGTTCTGTGACTATTCAATTCAATGAGGATTATTTTGTTAGATGCTGACTTAGTAGTCTTTAACAAACTATGTATCTCATGTTTGAATTAGTTATTTATGTGGAGATCACTAACACAAGCAAATTCTGATTTTGATCTTAGTCAAATTTACTTCATGTATCTTATTACTAAGTCACAAACTAGATTCTTGCTTCTTATCTATCAAATTCTGATGTCAGTAAATCTTAAGGATGAATTACATGATTGATAAGCCTCACTTATCTGTAGAAAATAAAAGAAAAAAATTGGAATTAGGTACTCCTTTGAGATCTAGAGTAAATATGTGAAAGGGAAGATCCAAGTGCATTGCTGATATTAAGTTATATGCATTAGAAAAGCAAATTAATTTTTCTTGGTGACTTTTCACATTCTCTGATTACTGGAGAACTATTCTGATAACAACATTAATTCTGATGGCAGTTGTAACTCATTTACACTGAGAAGCCCTTGTCAAAAGAATTTCAAAAAATGCATAAAATAAGCACAAACAGTTGAGGTGGATTCTTGCATAACTTTATTCTATAGTAGACTTCATAATTCAAGACATATTTTAAGCATTTTTCTTAGTTATGCCTTATTTCTAAGATATACTGAAGTTTATCAGACTTTAATCTTTATCTGATCATTTGCACATACACACACTATCACTCCATCTGAATGATGAAAATTACTGTGGTGATTAAGTTGTTTCTAATAAACAGTTAAGTATTATTTGCATAAATTCTGAGGACAAGTTCTGATTATGTTCTGATGATTATACTCTGAAGAAACCAGTCAGTATTTGTGTGAAGAAACACAGAAACAGTCATTCACCTTTTTGAGTACATAAACCATGTTCTGATGACCATTAAATTCTGATAATAGTCAAGTTCTTATGCAAATCATGATGCTTACGTGGCATTATTTATTTACTTGACTTATTTTTTGTTTTGTATCTAGAAGCACCACCAGCAAAAGAGTCAACTCCACCTGTTTCTCCAATACTAAATGTTGAAATTCCTACTACACCAATTCTGGATTTGGAACCTGGAGATCAGAATTTGGAAACAGATGAAGTTGCTCCAGAATCTCCTTCAGTTACACACACTCTGGTGTTATCAGAAGATGATGAGATTTTATCAAATTCTGGAGACAGTGTTCCAGTCAATGCTCTAATTCTTGGCAAGGAGGCACTGTTTAAATTTGATGAAGAAGATGTTTTTGTTCCTTGGGAGGACACTCACAGAGGAGTTGAATGGACAAAGAAGTGGAATGAACCTGACTTCATTCCCAGCCCAACTGTTCTGACAGATCATGTTACAAAAGCTGATGAGTTGCTGATAAATTCTGACTTCAAAACACAACTTAAAATCACTGCTCTCTGTACTAAAACTCTTCAAGGTCTACACTCCAAGACTCATGCAAAGGTTGATAAACTTCAGGAAACAGCTGATAAGCTAGACATGATGCTCAAACTAGACAGGAAGAGGTTTATCAGACCAATTCAAGAAAAAGTGGATGATATTGAGCTTGTTTAAGACAAGCACCATGCCCAACTTGATGAGGTATTACAAAATCAAGCTGCTCAACAGATGATGCCAAAAAGGGGGAGAAGGTAGTTAAGTCCAAATGCTCAATTAGCAAGGCACTGAAGAAAAAGGATGATTATGAAGATGACCAGGGAAACCCTAGCAAGGGCAAAGGTCAAAGTCAAGGAAAGCAAGTTAGTAGAATTCCTATTCAGAAAGTACCTGATAGTAAGATTTCTGATAAATCTACTATTCAGAGAAGTGATAAGGAAGGAAAGAAGACTTCAGCTACAGATCAAACTTTGCTGCTCACAAGTTCTGAAATTGAAGATCAAGTTCTGACTCTGACAGCAAGTTCTGATAATCAAATTCTGATGACAAAGTCTGATGTTCTCATTCAAGGTGGAAGTCAAGACTCGAAGAAATTCATACAAACCTTAAAGTTCAGGGGAAAAAGGCAACCTTCTTTTACAAGGATCCTAAGATTCAAGCCTTAGATGAGGAACTTGCAAAGAGACTGTTCCTTAAGGATAATCCAGGAGTGGATTTAGAGGAACTTAGAGAAGAAGAAGCAAGATTTAATGATAAAAAGTCAAAACTACAGCCTAAAGCTTCTAATGCAAAGAAGCCTCCTAAACCTAAGGAGAAAGGTATAGTAATAAGAGAAAGATCTGCCACAGAGATTCCTAGATCAAGGACTAGATCTCAAACTACTACTGATCCCAAAGACAAGGGAAAAGGAAAAGTTTGGGAGACAGTCAAGATACAGAAGATGAAGATTTCTCAAATTCTGATGGATCCTGTGTGCAAGATGGTTCAAGTCTTTGATGATACTGCTGCTGAAGATGAAACAGTTGAAACTTTGAAGAGAAAGAGGATGATAGAAGAATCTAAGACAACCTCTGACATAGCTCAAGTTGTTCAGAGTGAAGATATTTCAGAATAGCAAGCTATAAATGAAACTGCAAATCCTGACCAATTCATCAAGACATCAACCTCTGACACTGCTCAAGTTGACATAGACAGCTTAACACTTGATCAGAAAAAGAAGCTGCTATGGAACAAAGCTACTCCAGTGGAACCTAAGACCAATCTAATGCTGAATCATCTTGTATCGTTTAGGGTTAGACCTAAACAAGCTAAAGACAAGTCTGGATTAGGTTCTGACAAAGAAAAGAGACAAACATGAGTAGAAGTTACTATCAGAGATCCTTTCATTTTGACAAACAAATCATATGAAGAAATCAAACAAAAGCACCTTGACAAAGTGCTATCTGCTCAAATTGTCACGGATACTCATGATGAATCAGAAGTTAAAGAAAAATTGATCCTGTTTCTTAATGATGGCAGAACTTACAGACTAGCAGATTCTGATGTGCTAAAGAAGTCTGTCAAAGAGCTTCGATATATTCACTACCTTCTGGAAGTAAAATCTGATATTACAAGAAGATGGCCATATTACATTTTGAAGGCTATAAGAGATCTTCTCAGAATTTCTGGTGCAAAAGCTTCTGAATACATTCCAAAAGTCACTGAAGATGATGGAAGGGAAGTTTCTATGAAGAAAAAGTCTGCCAAGATTGAATTAATTCTGAAGAGAAAGTGTCTATGCTACAATGAAGACTCTTCACATCCCAGAGTTATCAGACTTGGAGATGGGCTTGAAAGAACATCAATTCCTGCACTCAGAGCAGCCATTTTTCAGATTGGTGATTGAAGATGAAGAACTTATGCAAGTCAAAGCACAGTTAGTTGAAGTTCTGAGAAATGCTGAGGACAAGCTGATAACAGACTTTACAAGGAATCACTATGGATTCAGATTGATCCAGTGATATTGGTAAAGCTACATGTACTGTAAGTTGTATTTATCTTCTTAAAATAATATCTCATTGCATTTGTACTTAAATTTTTTTGACATCATCAAATCTGTTAACTTGTATATTTTTCATAATTTACAAGTTGGGGGAGATTTTTAGATATATTTGTGATGTCATATCTAATCTGATTTGTTTAGTTTCAGAACTTATTATCAGAACTTAACAGGAAATCAGAACTTACTGAAGACAGAAAGTTATCAGAACTTAAGCCATCAAGACTTACATCAGAACTTAAGTGCGGATACACTTCATGTAACGACCGAGAATTTTGTGTCATAATTAAGAAAATAAAGTATGTGTTATGTGATGAGATTATAATTATGTGATTAAGTGGTGATTATTTGTCTTATCTGTATACTAGAGTTAAGGATCGTGGATAAAAATGTTCCAATTTAAAGAGTCAGCTTAGAAGTCGAGCTGTGGTTTCGGGCCGTCAAGTAGAACGAAACCCGTCCTAATATGGAATTAAATAATATAAAATGTGAATTATATGTGAAGTAAATGAATAAAGTATTTCGTCTTAAGAGACGTGTTGATTGGAAAAGATAATGAGAAGCATAATCGAAACGCTGAGCGTCGGGCCGTCAGGCTGAACGTGACCCAGTACGCGTAAAAGGAGATAAAGTTAAAGAGGGATAGATTCTATGATCAGACCTGAGTCGTTATGTGATTATGTGTGTGATTGCTTGACTGTGTGCATGACTATGTGTTCTGTGTCAATTTTGTGAATTTTAAGGGAATTATGTGACTTAAGTAAAGGTTTAATTAACCCTCGCGCATTTTTATAAAATCATCTGAGAAGGATAAAAATATGGGATTTGTTCTGTTATCTTCGTAAAGACCCTAGAGACTTTTTAAAAATAAAAAGTGAATTTGATTGTTGATCTTTGCATTTTTAAATTGATTTTATGTGGGAAATGTATTTATTAAAGCAAGTTTGCGAAATTCATATAAAATCAACCGTTCGCTCAATTTCTTATTATGAGTAATGGATAAAAAGCTAATTTCGAGACCTACGTGTTAAAATTGTCATTTTCAATAATCCTCGACTTTCCGAGAGAGAAATATTTTTATTTTGAATTTCATTGCATTTGAGTAAAAAGGGAAAGAAAGTGCAAATTAAAAGGGAGTTATTAGTTTACTATTTTGCCCTTAATCTTGGTGGAGTATCAAATACTCCTTCCTTCCCCCATTTTCTTCTTCTTGCCGTGCACTCACTCTTTTCTCTCCTCTTTTTCTTTCACTCCCTCTCTCTCACTCGAACAACTCTCTCTCGGCTCTCTCTTCAATCTCTCTCGGTATACTTCCTTTTTCATTGATCAAACTTATCAACCCTCCCTAATTCTTCTTGCTAAACACTTATGTATGGGTAAAAGTGTGTGTATGTGTGTGATTAGGCTTGCATGCCGGTGTGTGTGTGTTGTGTGTGTTCGGTGTGCGTGTACACCCGAGAACCATATGGTTCTTCTTGTTGTTGATTGATGTCATCTTGTTAAGCTTGATTCCTTGCAAATGAATGATAGAAAGATGTGCATGTTAGTTTTTCTTGCGTAATTGATGAAATCGGGGGTTTCGTGGTTGGACACCCTCGAATGAGGGCACCACCGTGAAGCCACCGCCACCGGTGATGAACTCCGGTGAACCGGTGGTGAGTTGTGATGTGAAAACTGAACTCTAAACTAAGTACACTTTAATTTTAGTGATTGCAAGAGGTCATTATCTATATAACCGAATGGGTTTTGTTTTTTTAAAGTGATCAAGTTGGTTTCGGCAATGAAATCAATGGTGGATAGTTGTTAATAAAAAGTTTGTGATTTATAAACTTGAAATGATGCATGCATGTTAAGATT
Source organism: Apium graveolens (assembly GCF_009905375.1). Lineage (NCBI taxonomy): Eukaryota > Viridiplantae > Streptophyta > Magnoliopsida > Apiales > Apiaceae > Apium > Apium graveolens. The sequence goes on along the minus strand of NC_133656.1, from coordinate 161,204,593 downwards.
TCTTGGAAAATTTAAAAAAGGGCTTTGCTTCATTGATGAAACTCAAGTGGGTGTTTGATTAAATGATTCCATTGATTGTGTGCATATGATTGTTGCTTAGAAAATCAAAAAAATTGAGGTTGCATGTGGATTTTTGCTTCGGGTTTTGTTAAATAAAGAATAGGAATTCGGTTTTTTTTGTGAATTAATCTTATTGAACACTAAATCTATGTGGCCTAAATGTGATTGCATGATAGTTTTAAAGAAGATTAATTAATGCATGTTAATGATTAGTCTTTGAGTTGAAAACTATGTTTTTGCCGAATGAAAACAAGATAAAAGGGGGTTAATTATTGATTGAGCAAATGCATGTTGGTTGAATGAGTTAGGTGTTACATGATTTGGTGTTTAAGTGAATGGAATGATCTTGTTAAAAACTAAAATAGGTAAAGAATGTGATGTATTGCCTTGTATGTTAAAATCATTTCTTGTATGTTGATTTATGGAAAAACTCGAATGGATTCTTAGGATTAAAAAAGTGAAATTAAGTGGATTGAATTGCTAAGTGAGATTTTGATTTGCATGACAAAGATTAAGTAATGTTGAGTTCGAACTTTAATAATTAAACAAAAGTATTGATTTCGATCCTTAATGAAAGTAAAATTCGGATTATTTTTTGGTTAAAAAGGGATGAACTTTAAGTGCTAAATGATCCTTTTGAATTGCATTAGTTGTGCTTGCTTATATGAGGTTGAAAATGAATATATGTGGATGTGTTTTGTATGTATGGTTCGAATTAAGGAGCAAAAGAAAAGGAAATTAAGTTGATTGATATAAGTGATAGTATATACGTAAATGATTGGATGTAAATAGGTCTTGTACTCGTAAAATAGTCGTGATAGTGTGATTTGAGAAATAGCCAAGGTCAAGCGAGTGCGCTTTGATGGTTAAGTATATAAGGATATAAAAGCTACGAGAAAAAGGGATATGTTATGTGCTATGTGCTATGTGCTTATATGTATAAGCTATATTCGTATGCTCGACCCAAAGATATAATCGAGTTATCGTATAGAGTGATCATTCCGGGAACGAGCGTTGAGAATCTGATTAAGATTTTGGTTTTAATGTAGATTCGGAGCGTGAGGGCATTCAGGCTAGGAAAGGAAAGGATTTACTAGGTGGCAGTAGTTCAACCCTCAGGAAAGCAATTTCAGGCAAGTAACTCTGATTACTTGTGTAAATGATTATAAAGGAAATGTTGTTCATACCATGTAGAGTATTGAACTGTTTAAGCATGAAACCCTTATTTTATGAGACCCTTGTTTTATGAAACCCTGTTATTGATTTAGAGAATCCCTGTTCTTGATAACCTGTTATTGATAAGCCTATTGATTTCACTCATTGATAACCAGACCTTTCTGTTCAAGTTACCTATAATGCCATGAATCATATTGAACCTATTGATTATATTGGTTAACTCTGTTTAATGATACCCTGTTTCTCTTGATCACCCTATTGATCCCTAAGTTAATGCTGATCCTTCTAATTTAGTGCCTTGTTGTCCTTGATACAAAATTCTTGAGAATTGTTCCTTGCGTATCTTTGGTTCACTCCCTGAACTTTGTTTCTTTAAAATATGATTTAAGAATGAGTTTCGACTTGAAAGAGTCCGAATGATTTCAAATGCTTGGTAATGATAAAATGGATTTTAGAAAACCTATTTGTTTTTTTTTCCAACTCAAGGTTTTCCAAATGAATTCCTGATGGATTGGATTGAGACGTAAGAGGCTAGTGGGACTAGTCCAGTCATGGTAAGAGGCTAGTGGGACTAGTCAAATTTAAGGCTGAAATTATGCCGATTGGTACCTCAAAGACCAGAATGGAGGTCGATACGGGCTGATCACCCGTATATACTGAAATGGAAAGATAAGTGATCCAATCAAGGGTTCTAATTGATTAATTAAAAGGGAACTGGAATTTTTATTCAGTAAATTGATTTTGGAAATGAAAATGGTTTATATTGCCTTGAAAAGAGTTGATATTATTATTGTGGAGCTTAAAGCTCGAGAACCCTGATTCTTGAAATTGTTGATCATATGATTGATTCTATCTTGAAATACTGTTGCTTTCCTCTATCGAAAGATCTATTTTGATCCTATAATGATTTGCGATGAATGTCGGCTTTCGTCCTGTTTCGAGCCTTGTTTCTTGAAAGCCCCTACTATTCTTCAGATACCTTTCCTTATCCAAACAAAAAAAAATAAAAATGGAAATCTGCCACCTAGACTACTGCCTTAGTTTGATAAAGCGTATTGTGATTTGATATTGTAGAACTGCTATATAGTTACTTGCTGAGTTTTATACTCATTTGTTTTGTCTTAATCTAACCATGGCAGTTAAGCAAGAAGATGGCCAGGCTTAGGCGCACTGCTCGTAAGAGCGTACCTGGTGGTCCCTACCATGTTGAGGGCTTCCGGTTGCCAGAGCAGGTAGTGGTGTTTATGAGTGAGCTCGCGCCTAGGAAGAGGTGTATAAAGATACAATGGGTTATCTGTCGGTTCCCAGCCGGAATCGATATTGTTTATTTAATAATATTTTGGGTTTTAAGTTATATTTTATGATTGGTAGTTGTAATCTTGTCTCATACTTTATCCTGTTGATCCTGTTAGTAGGAAATCGGGGTTTATGCATAATTAATTATTAGATTAGAGGTGTGTGAGTCCTCATTTCCTAACCCCGAGATTGAGGGCATCACAAGTTGGTATCAGAGCTACAGGATCTAGTCCCTGAGACAAGTTAGGTTTTAAAAAGGGTATTTTGGGAATATATCTATATCGCGAGAGAGTTCGACTCATGTAGAGTTGTGTTAGACTATTAAGGTATAGTCTAAGGAAAGTGTTGATTAGAAAGTGCAAACTAGAGTTAGGGTGTGAGTTAGCTGAAAGCTTTATTTAACCCTAACATTGTTTCTTGGTTGTTGTTTTGTGTTTTCTCTCAGGATCCTAGTAGTGGTAGTGACTCAGACTCAGAGATTAGCTTGACTGGTACCGTTGTGGATCCCGTTCCACCCTCTCCAGAGGAGCCTGTGTATGTTAGTTCAGACCCAGAGGTGGACCCTTCTGAGAGTAGTGAGATCCCCATGCAGATTTCACCCCTGAGGCCAGATTCAGAGACCCCTGCCCCTGAGCCAGAGTCGGAAATGCCTAAGACTGTTCCTGTTAGTGTTGGTGGCAAGTTAGCCCAGGACCGAGACTTTGTGTACTCCCGCATTCCTGAGTTGGGAGCTTTGGTAGATAGGATGATTCGAGACTCTAGGCAGAGCACTTCAGTAGTGATGGAGGAATGGAGAGCTAGGATTCAGATGGTGGAGCAGGTTGTCAGGAGGAGATTGGATGAGGGACCATCCACTAGTGATGCTGATGCTGAGGCCCGAAGGCTGCATAAGATCATTCGCTGGATGTTGGTTGTGTTGAGAGAGATTGTAGATAGGGGTAGATAGGGGGATGTTTTCCAGTTTTTCCTCTGTTTAGCCCTGCTATTTATTGTACCTTGTTTCAGAACCTTAAAATCCAAAATATTCCCTATGTAACCTTTGATTAAATAAATCTATTATCTTGCTTTCCTTTGTGCACCTTGATTATCTTGTAAACTGTTCTCAATGCCATGTTTTAATGCAACCATGCTTAAAGATCATAAAACCCTATTCCGTGCCATGATAAAACAACACTGATATGAGAATTATGTAGTAATAGGACTGCATGCGCAAATTGGGTAAAACTTAAAACCCGCAAAAGAGATTTCATAAAAATTGTGGTTATATATATGCCATACTATCGTATTTCTAAATAATTGCTCAATCAGGTTTGTAAGAAATGGCCAACTCACCAGATCACCAAGAAGAAGAAATTCCCACCCAAGACCCAGAAATAAACCCAGAAACCACTATGATGAGCAGACTTGCTCAACTTTTACAACAACCTGTGGCCCCAAAAGTTGGAAATTTCAAGCACTTTCAATCTGTTCATCCTCCAGAGTTCTTAGGTGTGCCAGACCCGATTAAAGCGCAGTTGTGGTTGAGAGAGATGGAAAAAGCCTTTGAGTTAGCAGAAGTTAAGGATGATAAGAAAGCTCAGTACGCAAGTTATTATCTGAAAGATGAAGCAAGTTTCTGGTGGAGTCGTCTAAGGCGTTATTGGAAGGCAAAGACTTATCTTGGGAGAAGTTCACCGAGATGTTTCTGGAAAAGTATTTGCCAAGTTATATGCAAGATCAGTTGGAGATGAAATTTTTGGATCTTAGACAGGAGGAAATGTCGGTAGCAGAATATGAGGTAAAGTTTTCGGAATTGTCAAGGTTCGTACCAGAGTACGTGAATACTGAAGTGAAGAAGGCTAAGAGGTTCCAGCAGGGACTCAAGCCGTGGATTAGGAGTCAAATAGCAATGTTGGAGATCAAGAACTATGCTGCTTTGGTTCAGAAAGCAATGATAGTGGAAGGTGAGTGGGAAGCTGCTTGAAGAGAAAATGAAGGAAGAAAGAGGAAGTTTGAAAGCTCTGAGCAGGAGCAAGGAAGCTCAAAGTTCAGAGGGAAGTTTGGGAAGAATGAAGGAGGTCATGACCAAAAGTTCCAGAAGTTTAGACCCGGGAATGGAGCTCAGAAGAACCGATTCCAGAAAGCTGGACAACCGGGAAAGGAAAGCAGACCCCAGATGCAAGAATGCAGGAACTGTGGAAAGAGACACCCGGGGAGGTGTAATAAGCTGGACATAACATGCTTCAAGTGTAACCAGAAGGGGAATTATTCTTCAGAATGTTCAAATGGAATAAGGAAGCCTGATTTGGCTTGTTTCAAGTGTGGCAAAGTGGGCCATATGGCCAGAAATTGCAAAGAGCCTGTGTAGAAGGCTAATGTTCTCAGAATTGCTGGACCGCCGTCTCTCCCAGCACCATCAGCTCAACCCAGAGCTAGAACCTTTAACTTAACAATGAAAGATGCGGTGCAAGCTGTGGACGTGGTAGCAGGTATGCTTGTTATAAAATCAGTAGAAGTAAAAGTTTTGATGGATTCTGGAGCAACTAGATCTTTTATCTCTGAAAGTATTCTTGATAAAGTAAAATGTGTTGTGTACCCTCTAGAGCCTAATTTGATTATAGAGGTAGCAAATCAAGAGAAAGTTGTTGTTAATAAGATTTGTCCTGATTGTGATGTGTCTATAGAAGGTCGGCACTTTTCTGCGAACTTAATTCCTTTTAAGTTAGGAGAATTTGAGGTTATACTAGGAATGGATTGGTTGTCAAACCATGAGGCGCAAATAGAATGTAAAAGTAAGAAGGTGAAGAAAAAGGATGGAAGTATGCGGTTGTGCATTGATTACCGTGAGCTGAATAAGTTGACAATTAAGAATAAGTACCCTCTATCGCGGATCGACGACTTGTTTGACCAATTGAAAGGAGCTTCGTGCTTTTCAAAGATTGATTTAAGATCTGGACATCATTAAGTAAAGATTAAAGCGGAAGATATACCCAAGACAGCGTTCCGAACGAGATACGGACATTATGAGTTTTTGGTGATGGCATTTGGCTTAACGAATGTGCCAGCTGCGTTTATGGATCTTATGAACAGAGTGTTCAAGCAGTATTTGGACAAGTTCATGATTGTGTTTATCGACGATATACTGATTTACTCCAAAACGAAAGAAGATCATAAGGAGCATTTGAGAGTTTCCTTGGAAATTCTGCGAAAAGAGAAGCTGTATGCGAAGTTTTCAAAGTGTGAATTTTGGCTAAAGAAAGTGCAATTTCTTGGTCATGTAGTTAATAAAGAAGGAATTAAAGTGGATCCAGCCAAGATAGAAGCTGTAATGAATTGGGAAAGACCCAAGACTCCGACGGAAGTCAGAAGTTTTCTGGGATTAGCCGGATACTATAGAAGATTTGTGCAAGATTTCTCAAAGATTGCCGTTCCACAAAGTTGACGAGAAAGAACGAGAAGTTCGTTTGGACAGAAAAGTGTGAGGAAAGTTTCCAAGAGTTAAAGAAGAGATTGGTAACCGCCCCAGTGTTGGTATTACCAGATGATAAAGGGGAATTTGTGATATTCAGTGATGCTTCCTATAAAGGACTTGGATGCGTGTTAATGCAACACGGGAAGGTAATAGCATATGCGTCAAGGCAACTCAAGCCGCATGAGCAAAAGTATCCAACGCACGATTTGGAATTGGCAGCAATTGTATTTGCCCTTAAGATTTGGAGGCATTATTTGTACGGAGAAAAGTGCGAGATTTATACGGATCATAAGAGCTTAAAGTATATCTTTACTCAGAAAGAACTGAATATGCGACAAAGAAGGTGGTTGGAATTGATCAAAGATTATGATTGTGCGATAAACTATCATCCTGGAAAGGCAAATGTGGTAGCTGATGCTTTAAGTTGAAAGGAAAGGTTGAATATGTTAACGTCATCGGAAGAATTAATCAAGGACTTTGAAAAGATGGAAATAGAGGTGCAGACTCCAGAATGTGGAGATGAAGCTATGTATGCAATGTGGTTTCAACCTGAAATTTTGGAAAAGATTCGATGCTGTCAAGAGCAAGTGATGAATCGCGAAAAGGATAAGTTGACGGGAGAAGAAATTAAAGCTCAAAAGGATGGAAAAGGGATATACCGTGTTAACTCACGTATTTGGATACCTAATGTTGTGGAACTAAAGCACGAGATTTTGTAAGAAGCGCATAACTCGAGATTTTCAATTCATCCTGGGAGTACAAAGATGTACCAGGATTTAAAAGAAAATTTTTGGTGGCCAAACATGAAAAAGGAAATTGCGGAATGGATAAGTAAATGTTACACGTGCCAGATAGTTAAAGCGGAACATTAAAGGCCAAGCGGATTGCTTCAGCCACTGGACATACCTGAATGGAAATGGGAACATATCGCGATGGATTTCGTGGTAGGATTACCTAAAACCAAGTCAAATCATGATGCGATTTGGGTGGTAATTGATCGATTGACAAAGTCAGCACATTTTTTGCCGATGAACGAAAGGTTTTCATTAGAGAAGCTGGTCAAATTGTATCTGGATGAGATCGTGATGCGTCATGGGGTTCCTGTATCTATCGTTTCTGATAGAGATCCAAGGTTTAATTCGAGATTTTGGCGACAATTCCATGATCATTTGGGAACGAAATTGAAAATGAGTACGGCATATCATCCGTAGACAGACGGACAAAGTGAAAGGACAATTCAGACGATTGAAGATATGTTGCGAACCTGCGCAATAAATTTTAAAGGAAATTAGGACGATCATTTGCCCTTAATTGAGTTTTCCTACAACAATAGTTATCAAGCAAGTATTGGCATGCCGCCTTATGAAGCGTTGTATGGAAGAAAGTGTAGATCCCCTACTTATTGGGACAAAGTTGGTGAGCGCAAGTTAATTGGCTCAGAGCTAGTTCAGCAAACGAAGGAAAAGATTGAAATGATACGAAAGAGATTAATTGCAGCTCAAGACCGACAGGCAAAGTATGCGAATCAAGAGCGGAAAGATGTGCAATTCGAAACTGGAGACAAAGTCTTGTTGAAGATATCTCCTTGGAAAGGTTTAACTCGTTTCGGAAAGAAAGGAAAGCTGAGTTCAAGGTACATTGGACCATTTGAAGTATTGTGACAAGCTGGGAAAGTGGCGTATGAATTGGCGCTGCCGCCGCAAATGCAACATCTGCACAATGTGTTTCATGTATCTCTCCTGAAAAAGTATAATGCTGATGCGAACCATGTTATCGAGTTGGAACCGGTGGAAATCCAACCAGATTTGTCCTTTGTAGAACAACCAGTGCAAATTTTGGATCGAAAAGAAAGGACGCTTAGAAATAAAGTTGTACCTCTAGTTAGAGTGTTGTGGAGAAATCCGTTAGTCGAAGAATCGACTTGGGAATTAAAAAGCGAAATGAAAGAAAAGTATCCCCATCTGTTTGCTTAGATTCTGGGGACAGAATCCTTTTACGGAGGGTAGATTGTAACGACCGAGAATTTTCCGTCGTAATTAAGAAAATAAAGTATGTGTTATGTGATGAGATTATAATTATGTGATTAAGTGGTGATTATTTATCTTATCTGTATACTAGAGTTAAGGATCGTGTATAAAAACATTCCAATTTAAAGAGTCAGCTTAGAAGTCGAGCTGTGGTTTCGGGCCGTCAGGTAGAACGGAACCCATCCTAATATGGAATTAAATAATATAAAATGTGAATTATATGTGAAGTAAATGAATAAAGTATTTCATCTTAAGAGACGTGTTGATTGGAAAAGATAATGAGAAGCGTAATCGAAACGCTGAGCGTCGGGCCGTCAGGCTGAACGTGACCCGGTACGCGTAAAAGGAGATAAAGTTAAAGAGGGATAGATTCTATGATCAGACCTGAGTCGTTATATGACTATATGTGTGTGATTGCTTGACTGTGTGCATGACTATGTGTTATGTGTCAATTTTGTGAATTTTAAGGGAATTATGTGACTTAAGTAAAGGTTTAATTAACCCTCGCGCATTTTTATAAAATCATCTGAGAAGGATAAAAACATGGGATTTATTCTGTTATCTTCGTTAAAGACCCTAGAGACTTTTTAAAAATAAAAAGTGAATTTGATTGTTGATCTTTGCATTTTTAAATTGATTTTATGTGGGAAATGTATTTATTAAAGCAAGTTTGCGAAATTCATATAAAATCAACCGTTCGCTCAATTTCTTATTATGAGTAATGGATAAAAAGCTAATTTCGAGACCTACGTGTTAAAATTGTCATTTTCAATAATCCTCGACTTTCCGAGAGAGAAATATTTTTATTTTGAATTTCATTGCATTTGAGTAAAAAGGGAAAGAAAGTGCAAATTAAAAGGGAGTTATTAGTTTACTATTTTGCCCTTAATCTTGGTGGAGTATAAAATACTCCTTCCTTCCCCCATTTTCTTCTTCTTGCCGTGCACTCACTCTTTTCTCTCCTCTTTTTCTTTCACTCTCTCTCTCTCTCACTCGAACAACTCTCTCTCGGCTCTCTCTTCAATCTCTCTCGGTATACTTCCTTTTTCATTGATCAAACTTATCAACCATCCCTAATTCTTCTTGCTAAATACTTATGTATGGGTAGAAGTGTGTGCATGTGTATGATTAGGCTTGCATGCCGGTGTGTGTGTGTTGTGTGTGTTGTGTGTTTTCGGTGTGTGTGTACACCCGAGAACCCTATGGTTCTTCTTGTTGTTGATTGATGTCATCTTGTTAAGCTTGATTCCTTGCAAATGAATGATAGAAAGATGTGCATGTTAGTTTATCTTGCGTAATTAAAAAAATCGGGGGTTTCATGGTTGGACACCCTCGAATGAGGGCACCACCGTGAAGCCACCGCCACTGGTGATGAACTCCGGTGAACCGGTGGTGAGTTGTGATGTGAAAACTGAACTCTAAACTAAGTACACTTTAATTTTAGTGGTTGCATGTGGTCATTATCTATATAACCGAATGGGTTTTGTTTTTTTTAAAGTGATCAAGTTGGTTTCGGCAATGAAATCAATGGTGGAAAGTTGTTAATAGAAAGTTTATGATTTATAAACTTGAAATGATGCATGCATGTTAAGATTTCTTGGAAAATTTAGAAAAGGGCTTTGCTTCATTGATGAAACTCAAGTGGGTGTTTGATTAAATGATTCCATTGATTGTGTGCATATGATTGTTGCTTAGAAAATCAAAAAAATTGAGGATGCATGTGGATTTTTGCTTCGGGTTTTGTTAAATAAAGAATAGGAATTCGGTTTTTTTTGTGAATTAATCTTGTTGAACACTAAATCTATGTGGCCTAAAAGTGATTGCATGATAGTTTTAAAGAAGATTAATTAATGCATGTTAATGATTAGTCTTTGAGTTGAAAACTATGTTTTTGCCGAATGAAAACAAGATAAAAGGGGATTAATTATTGATTGAGCAAATGCATGTTGGTTGAATGAGTTAGGTGTTACATGATTTGGTGTTTAAGTGAATGGAATGATCTTGTTAAAAACTAAAATAGGTAAAGAATGTGATGTATTGCCTTGTATGTTAAAATCCATTATTGTATGTTGATTTATGGAAAAACTCGAATGGATTCTTAGGAATAAAAAAGTGAAATTATGTGGATTGAATTGCTAAGTGAGATTTTGATTTGCATGAAAAAGATTAAGTAATGTTGAGTTCGAACTTTAATAATTAAACAAAAGTGTTGATTTCGATCCTTAATGAAAGTAGGATTCGGATTTTTTTTAGTTAAAAAGGGATGAAGTTTAAGTGCTAAATGATCCTTGTGAATTGCATTAGTTGTGCTTGCTTATATGAGGTTGAAAATGAATATATGTGGATGTGTTTTGTATGTATGGTTCGAATTAAGGAGCAAAAGAAAAGGAAATTAAGTTGATTGATATAAGTGATAGTATATACGTAAATGATTGGATGTAAATAGGTCTTGTACTTGTAAAAGAGTCGTGATAGTGTGATTTGAGAAATAGCCAAGGTCAAGCGAGTCCGCTTTGATGGTTAAGTATATAAGGATATAAAAGCTACGAGAAAAAGGGATATGCTATGTTCTATGTGCTATGTGCTTATATGTATAAGCTATATTCGTATGCTCGAGTCAAAGATATAATCGAGTTATCGTATAGAGTGATCGTTCCGGGAACGAGAGTTGAGAATCTGATTAAGATTTTGGTTTTATTGTAGATTCGGAGCGTGAGGGCATTCAGGCTAGGAAAGGAAAGGATTTACTAGGTGGCAGTAGTTCAACCCTCAGGAAAGCAATTTCAGGCATGTAACTCTGATTACTTGTGTAAATGATTATAAAGGAAATGTTGTTCATACCATGTAGAGTATTGAACTGTTTAAGCATGAAACCCTTGTTTTATGAGACCCTTGTTTTATAAAACCCTGTTATTGATTTGGATAATCCCTGTTCTTGCTAACCTGTTATTGATAAGGCTATTGATTTCACTCATTGATAACCAGACTTTTCTGTTCAAGTTACCTATAATGCCATGAATCATATTGAACCTATTGATTATCTTGGTTAACTCTGTTTAATGATACCCTGTTTCTCTTGATCACCCTATTGATCCCTAAGTTAATGCTGATCCTTCTAATTTAGTGCCTTGTTGTCCTTGATACAGAATTCTTGAGAATTGTTCCTTGCGTATCTTTGGTTCACTCCCTGAACTTTGTTTCTTTAAAATATGATTTAAGAATGAGTTTCGACTTGAAAGAGTCCGAATGATTTCAAATGCTTGGTAATGATAAAATGGATTTTAGAAAACCTATTTGTTTTTTTTTCCAACTCAAGGTTTTCCAAATGAATTCCTGATGGATTGGATTGAGACGTAAGAGGCTAGTGGGACTAGTCCAGTCATGGTAAGAGGCTAGTGGGATTAGTCCAATTTAAGGCTGAAATTATACCGATTGGTACCTTAAAGACCGGAATGGAGGTCGATACGGGCTGATCACCCGTATATAATGAAATGGAAAGATAAGTGATCCAATCAAGGGTTCTAATTGATTAATTAAAAGGGAACTGAAATTTTTATTCAGTAAATTGATTTTGGAAATGAAAATGGTTTATATTGCCTTGAAAAGAGTTGATATTATTATTGTGGAGCTTAAGGCTCTAGAACCCTGATTCTTGAAATTGTTGATCATATGATTGATTCTATCTTGAAATACTGTTGCTTTCCTCTATCGAAAGATCTATTTTGATCCTATAATGATTTGTGATGAATGTCGGCTTTCGTCTGGTTTCGAGCCTTGTTTCTTGAAAGCCCCTACTATTCTTCAGATACCTTTCCTTATCCAAACAAAAAAAAAATGGAAATCTGCCACCTAGACTACTGCCCTAGTTTGATAAAGCGAATTGTGATTTGATATTGTAGACCTGCTATATAGTTACTTGCTGAGTTTTATACTCATTTGTTTTATCTTAAGCTAACCATGGCAGTTAAGCAAGAAGATGGCCAGGTTTAGGCGCACTGCTTGTAAGAGCGTACCTGGTGGTCCCTACCGTGTTGAGGGCTTCCGGTTGCCAGAGCAGGTAGTGGTGTTTATGAGTGAGCTCGCGCCTAGAAAGAGGTGTATAAAGATACAATGGGTTATCTGTCAGTTCCCAGCCGGAATCGATATTATTTATTTAATAATATTTTGGGTTTGTAAGTTATATTTTATGATTGGTAGTTGTAATATTGTCTCATACTTTATCATGTTGATCCTGTTAGTAGGAAATCGGGGTTTATGCATAATTAATTATTAGATTAGAGGTGTGTGAGTCCTCATTTCCTAACCCCGAGATTGAGGGTGTCACACTTCAGGGATAAAAAACGGTTGATTTACAGGAGAGGATCTGGATTAAACAAAAGAAGATATGCTTGGAGAGTTGTACAGCTAAAGGACTACAGTAGATAATCTTTGATTGATGTATTTTAGGAAACAGAACATATCATATCAATTAGGAGATATCTTGTAACTGTGTATTATATAAACACATATTAGGGTTTACACTATATGTGTTATCATTCACGAGAATATTATTCATTGTAACCCTAGCAGCTCTTAGTGATATCATACATCACTGAGAGAGTAGATTAAACCTACTGTAACAGAGTTTGATATATTGAATAAACTTTTTTTCTGTTATATACTTGTGTTTATAATCGAATTATTGTAGATACTATATTCAACCCCCTTCTATAGTATCATTGAGGCCTAACATAATTGATGGAATTTGGACAGAAAATATCAGAAGTTCTTATCAAGACTTATATTAGAATTTACTGAAGAGTGATGTCATCAGTACTTATATCAGTACTTGATGATCATTAAATGATGTCATTAGGATTTGTCACCTCAGTAGATATTCGAGGAGGAAAAGGAAAGCAGGAATTCAAGGTGGTGAAGAACTTTATCTCATAAGTAATCATACATGGATAGGTTTCCTTATTGTAATAGAATATGATTCCTTATTAATTATGCAACTGTGCTCTATATAAAGCACAAATTAGGTTCATGCTATAAGCATTGCGTTATATCATTCGCATAACCTAGCAGCTCTTAAGGATATTTGTTCATCCTTTTGAGAGAGTACGTTTGTAATCAGTTTTTGTCTTTTAATATAAAAACTATCGATTATGTTGAAGCTTTGTCGAATTATTTGCATAAACTGTATTCACCCCCTTCTACAGTTGATTACGGACCTAACAATTGGTATCAGATCCTGTTGTTGACATACAAACATTTTAAGATCCAAAAATCCATCTTTAATGGCAGACAAAGAAGCACCACATAATCCACAACCACCACCCCCAGCCACATCACAAATTAGTAGCAACATGAGTAGGTATGAAGCCATCAAGGTGCCAATCCTGAAGATAAATGAATATCCAATCTGGAGAGTCAGGATGGCCATGTTCTTGGAAGCCACATATCCTGAATATCTAAGCAGGATTTATGATGATACTCATAAACCAATAAAGGTAGTTGTTTCTGTTGTAGGAGAACCAGAAAAGACGGTTGACAAAGAAAAGAAGGACTACACTCTTGAAGATCTTTCATCTATTATGAAGGATACAAAAATCAGACACATCTTGCACAACAGTCTTGATAGTGTTATGTCCAATAGAGTTATTGGATTTAAAACAACAAAAGAGATATGGGATGCTTTAGAAGTAAAGTGTTAAGGCAAAAATGCTATCAAGAAAAACAGGAGGACATTATTTACTCAAGAATATGAGCACTTTGACTCAAGAGATAATGAGTCCTTAACTGAGATATATTACAGATTTCAGAAGCTTATGAATGACTTGTCTCTTGTCGATAAGGAGTAAGATTTAGAGGACTCAAACTTGAAGTTTCTTCTTGCTCTCCCTGAAAAGTGGGACTTTAAGGTCACACTAATAAGGGATAACTATCAACTTGATGACACACCTGTAGATGAGATCTATAGAATACTGAAAACTCATGAACTAGAGATGGAGCAAAGGAGCAAGATGAAAGGATCCAAGTCTAGACCAGTTGCACTCAAAGTTGAAGAGAAGCCAAAGGAGAAAGCTAGGAGGAAAGACCACTCCAAAGGAAAAGCTATGATTGCAAAGTCAGATACTGAATCATCAAACTCTGATGATGACTCAAATACTGATAATGAATCAGATACTGACAGTGATCATGACAACAATGAAGACATGGAACAAATGGTTGCTCTATTGGTTAAAGGTTTCAAGAAGATGGTCTACAAGAACTTCAAGAAAGGAAGAAGATTTTCCTGAAAAGGTTCCAGTTCCTCAAACTCCGATAAGAGGAACAATAGAAGAAGTACTGATTGGAAGGAATAAAAGTCTGGAAAACTTGACAAGTCAAAGGAAAGATGCTACAACTGTGATGGAATTGGACACTTTTCAGCTGACTGCAGAAAACCCAAAACTAAGAAGAGACAGGCCTTGATCTCAAAGAAGAAAGACTGGGATGATTCATCAGATTCATATGATGGAATCAATTATGCTCTCATGACAAATGCTGATACTGAAGCTGACAATGTTGAATAAAAGGTACCTCAGACTACTCTTGCTTTTTATACTGATGATATATGTGAATTAAGATTATTTCTTAAATCTCTGCATGTTAGTTAGAGGGATCAAACTTGAGAGAACAATAGAATCAAGAGTGAGAACTCTGAGTTAAAGAAAAGGAATGATCACATAGAAATTGAGTTGCTTTCCATGCAAGAAATTCAAAAAGAAAGAGATAATGTTGTTTTTGTTAAAGAAAAATTGTTAGAAAAACATGATTATCTAGAAAAGGAGTTAGCCAAAGAAAGAGAGGTTATTAAACTTTGGACTAACTCAGGAAAAACAACTCTGGAAATTTTAGAGAATGGCTGTTGGGGATCAGGATTATGATATGCTAGTAGATCTAATTCTGATAACAAAATTAAAAAAGAAACTGAGAAAAATAAACCAGTAAATATTGATAAAGGTCAAACTGAACAAGGTTTAGTTGAAGACCATTAAGTTTAACCTAAGTGTTGATGCTAGTAAATCAGTTAATGAGGTAGGTTCAACCTCAGTACCTAGTTCAAACTTAATTACTGATAAGAGTGAACAAGTTCACATAAAATCAGTAAATATTGATTTAATGACTCAGAAACAACTCAAGCAAAAGATGAAGAATTTACACATGAAAAAAAAGGAGAAAAGGCATAGAAAAAATAGAAATGGCAAGGTAGGTGTTAATAAAAATGACAATTATGTAACTCCTCCCAATGCACGTAGAAAGGCATGTTTAAACTGTGGTAGTACTAATCATCTTGCTAATTCTTGTAGGAAGAATAAAGAGATTAATATTGTTCCTCCTAAATCAGAGTTTAGAAATAGAATAGTTAGATATAAACCACAGAGTCCTTGTTTTCATTGTGGTAGTGTTTGGCACTCTATTTATACATGTAAAGAGTACACAGTTTGTATTATGATTATTATAAACTGAAACCTTCTTTAAATAAAGCAAAATCTATTTCTACATGTGTAAATAGTGATAATAAGGATGTTAACATAAACTTTGATAAAAAGTCTTCTGCTGCATATGTTAACAAACTTAAAAAGACCAAAGGATCCAAGCAAGTCTGGGTCCTCAAAAATACTAACTGATTTCAAATACTAATTGCAGGGTAACAAGAGAAATACTCTAGTCTTGGACAGTGGATGCTCAGGATATATGAATGGTTATAAATCCCTGCTATCAGAATTTGAGGAGAAAGATGACCCAAGTGTTTCTTATGAAGATGACAATTTAGGAAAAATCTTGGGATATAGCAAAATCAAAATTGGAAATGTCATCATTGCGAATATAGCTCTGGTTGCAGGACTCAAGCATAATCTGATCAGTGTGAGTGAAATCTGTGACAGAGGTTACCATATGAACTTCTATGAGGAGCATTGTGAAATTGTCAATAAGTCTGATGGCAAGATTGCAATGACTGGTTTAAGACATGGTAGTTTATATGAAGACAGGGTCTCCGAAAGCACCGATGAATCAGAAGTTTGTCTACTTAGTAGAGCATCTATGGAAGACAGCTGAAACTGGCATAAAAGACTTTCTCACCTCAATTTCAACAACATCAATGAACTTGTAAAGAAAGATCTTGTAAGAGGATTGCCCAATGCAGTGTTTACTCCTGATGGCTTATGTGACTCATGCCAGAAATCTAAGCAAAGGAAAACATCTTTCAAGAGTAAAACTGAATCCTCCATTCTTGAACCATATCATCTACTTCATATTGATCTCTTTGGTCCAGTAAATGTAATGGCAATTGCCAAGAAGAGGTATGCACTCGTTATTATTGATGAATATGCTAGATACACATGGGTGTATTTTCTGCACACCAAGGATGAATCTACATCCATTCTTCTTGATCGTGTACGAGATCTGGAAAAAGGATCAACATACAAAGTGAAGATCATCATAAGTGATAATGGAACTGAATTTAAGAATAGTTCTATAGAAGAGTTCTACAAACTCAAGGGGATAAAATAAGAGTTTTTTGCTCTTGGAACTCCACAACAAAATGGAGTTGTTGAAATAAAGAATAGAACTCTCATGGAAGCTGCAAGAACCATGCTAGAGGAAGAAAGATTGCTTACTTATTTCTGGGCTGAGGCTGTGCAAACTGCTTGCTTTACACAAAATGCAACATTGATCAACAGGCATGGAAAAACACCATCTGAGATGGTGAAGAGAAAGAATCCAAATTTATACCACCTTTATATTTTTGGTTGTAAATGTTTTATTCTCAAAACTCATTCGGAGCAGCTTACCCAGTTTGATCTAAAAGCTGATGAAGGCATTTTTGTTAGATATCCATTGTCTACAAAAGCCTTCAGAGTCTACAACCTGAGAATAAAAACAATCATGGAATCTATAATGTTAAACCCTTAACAATATAGCAAGAATTACAGAAGGGGGTTGAATGGAATTCTTGAACCTTTTTCTTAAAATAAAAATGTTCAAACTCGAATATAAATATAAGTGTATTGATTAGCACAATGCGAAATAAAAACTTAAGTGAACCAAAATACAAGTAATTAAAAACAAGAGTCTTTAAAAACTTTATGGTGGATTTAAACAATTCCACCAGAGATATATATTATATCGAGAGAACTCTGTATGCAAGAATGCTCACAGCTGCTTACAAATATGAACTACTGAGAATACAGAGAAATGCTAATAATTCTGCTTACAAATGTTTCTCACTCTTTGTATCTCAGATCTATTTTTCTATTTGCTACTTCTTTGTTTATATATTACCAAGATTACAAAGTCAAAAGACAGGATCATTATAAAAACTATCGGGTCTAATGCTTTGTTACTTTGTTCTCTATTACCCAGTTAATAGGCTTCCTCGTTCCATTTGCATACACTTCGACGCATGTGACCAGTTGTCACTGTCAACTGATATTTGAATTCTTTATCCGTAGAGTACATGATCATCCGTCAACTTTATGATCATCCGTTGATGGCTTCATTGATCATCCGTCGACTGCTATATTAAACATCCGTTGATAGCTATTTGATCATCCGTCGATGGCTTTGATAATGGTCCGTCGGTAGCTATTTTGGCACTTGAATTCAATTCATTTAGGTAGAATTTCAAGACATCATCTATGTACAATTAATCAACCTATTCTGCATATCTAGTTAAAGTCAACATGACTTATATGCTACTACAGAATTTATACAAAGGTGTATACAGAAATTTGCTACAGACTTATTATTACATAAGCTACTCACTCGATGAATAATAAGTAATCATCCGTCGGGACTATAATGAGTTATCCGTCGGGACTATAATTCTTATCTGTCGAGTGCTACATTATTTCACTAAGTAAAATCTACTTAGGTGTTTTGTTTATGAAATTATCAAGTACACAACATATGCACAACATATACATGTATCTTTTGATGACAAGAAGATAACAGGTCTAGAAGATGTAGATGACCATGACAAGTTGAGATTTGAAAATGAAGTACCATATACTGAACTCTTAAATCATGATCCTGATACAGTAAATCCTGATATCACTCAAGGCTATGATGATTCACATGACAGTGAAAATTCTTCAGACACTGAAGCATATATTGAGGGGGAGTAGCATGATTCAAATCCAGAGACTTCTACAAGTGATTCAACACAAGCAACATTAGTAGATAAGTCATCATACTCTCATTCCTCAAATTTTGATGAGTCAAATACTAATAACAATGGGAACACTGATTCAGGGGGAGAATCAGGACATAATAGTGGTACTAGCCAAAGAAATAACATAGAATTCCTGGATCAAGGGGGAGGTTCTTCTTCAAAGAGTCAACTTCCATCTGCAAGAAAATGGTCCAAGTCACACACACCTGACTTAATCATTGGAAACCCTGATAGTGGTGTAAGAACCAGAAAAGCCACTCAAAATGAATATCTCTGCCATTCTTTTCTATCTCAAACTGAACCCAAGAAAGTAGAAGAAGCTCTTCAAGATGCTGACTGGGTTAATCAATGCAAGAGGAGCTTAATAAATTCAAAAGGAACAAAGTCTGGACTCTTGTACCAAGACCAAAGAACAGATTTGTAGTTGGCACAAAATTGGTGTTCAGAAACAAAATTGACAGTGAGGGAATTATTACAAGAAATAAAGCAATACTGGTTGAAAGGGCTATTCACAGCAAGAAGGCATTGAATATGATGAGACTTTTGCTCTAGTCGCAAGGCTTGAGGCAATAAGAATATTTCGAGCCTATGCTACTCGTAATAAGTTTAAAGTGTTCCAAATGGATGTAAAGAGTGCATTTATAAAGGGAGAACTTGAAGAAGAAGTTTATATTGAACAGTCTCCAGGGTTCATTGATACAAAGTATCCAGATCATGTCTACTTACTGGATAAAGCACTATATGGACTAAATCAAGCTCCAAGAGCTTGGTATGAAATACTTGCTCTATTTCTGTTAGAAAGTGGTTTCACAGGTGGTACAATTGATAAAAATCTCTTTTATAAATACCATGGTAAAGACTTGTTATTAGTACATATATATATGTTGAAGATATCATTTTTGGATCTACTAATGATAAACTTTGTGAGAGATTTGCAAAGCTAATGTAGTCTAGATATCAAATGAGTATGATGGGAGAATTGAATTATTTTCCGGGGTTACAAGTTAAAAAGACTGATGAAGGAATCTTCATAAATCAATCCAAATACACCAGAAAGTTTCTCAAATATTTGGAATGCATGACAGTTCAACTGCATCAACTCCCATGGACACTGCAACCAAGTTAGATTTAAATACATGTTCTATAGTAGATATAACTGTTATTCTCAAACAATCTAACAAGTAGAACTCGAATATAAATATAAGTGTATTGATTAGCACAATGCGGAATAAAAACTTAAGTGAACCAAAATATAAGTAATTAAAAACAAGAGTCTTTAAGATCTTTCCGGTGGATTTTAACAATTTCACCAGAGATATATATTATATCGAGAGAACTTTGTGTGCAAGAATGCTCACAGCTGCTTACAAATATGAACTACTGAGAATACAGAGAAATGCTAATAATTCTGCTTACAAATGTTTCTCACTCTTTGTATCTCAGATCTATTTTTCTATTTGCTACTTCTTGGTTTATATATTACCAAGATTACAAAGTCAAAAGACAGGATCATTATAAAAATTATCGGGTCTAATGCTTTGTTACTTTGTTCTCTATTACCCAGTTAATAGGCTTCCTCATTCCATTTGCATACACTTCGACGCATGTGACCAGTTGTCACTGTCAACTGATATTTGAATTCTTTATCCGTAGAGTACATGATCATCCGTCGACTTTATGATCATCCGTTGATGGTTTCATTGATCATCCATCGACTGCTATATTAAACATCCATTGATAGCTATTTGATCATCCGTCGATGGCTTTGATAATCATCCGTCGGTAGCTATTTTAGAACTTGACTTCAATTCATTTATGCAGAATTACAAGACATCATCTATGTACAATTAATCAACCTATTATGCATATCTAGTTAAAGTCAACATGACTTATATGCTACTACAGAATTTATACAAAGGTGTATACAGAAATGTGCTACAGACTTATTATTACATAAGCTACTCACTCGATGGATAATAAGTCATCATCCGTCGGGACTATAATGAGTTATCCGTCGGGACTATAATTCGTATCCGTCGAGTGCTACATTATTTCACTAAGTAAAATCTACTTAGGTGTTTTGTTTATGAAATCATCAAGTACACAACATATGCACAACAATCTCCCCCAATTTATGTCTACTGGAATTGTAGTCATAAATTAAGAGATACTTGATGATAACAAAACACCCTAAACATACAGCTTTAAAGAAAAGTAGATAATACTGAAAAGTGCTTCAAATAACAAAATGTACAAAGTTTAGCCTACAGTCATTTTCAAGATACTCCTCTAGCCTGAGCAGATTTTTCTAGTTTCTTGAAGGTCTGGATCTTCTTCCAAGCTTTCTGTTGTTTTCATCAATCTGATTTTGGAGCTGCCTGTGGAATTCCAATTCATTAAATTCTGAGAGATTTAGCTTTCCTTGCATTTCCAAGAGAGTCTCATTGCTGGAGCTACTCAATTGGTCTTCTAGTCTGAAGAATCTTCTTACACCTTTGTCATCTATGAACTCCATCAGCCAGTAGGGCCTTAGATGCACTCTTCTCCCTGTGTATGGGATGATTAGAGTCTTTGGGAGTGCATCTTTAGCTCTAACACTCCTTAGTTCTTCAATCTTCTTCAATACTAGTCTTCTTGCAGTGATATTAAACCCAAAGTTCTTCTTGAAGGATGAATAAACTTTAATCAGTATAGCTTGGCTCTCTTGAAGAATCCTATGAAGTGGCCACCGAATCTCCTTTCCTCCTTTGTACTTAAACACTAACCTTTCAGGTAGGTTTCTGTATGCATCAATTCCTCTCACCTCATCTAGTTCATCCAGATAGAGGTTTAGATCAGAAAATTCTTTGATGTCACACAAGTACAAGTAGTCTCCCTTATTGACTTTGGGCTGAGCTTTAACTACAGACTTGGATTTAAGAGGTGACAACTTCACTTTCTTGACTGCTCTTGACTTTGTTCTTATTGGCTTGCTAAGGATTGGTAGATTGAATTCAGGAATTGGCATGTTATCCCAATCTATTGGCTCATCCTTGGGCACAATAGGTTCACCACGAATATTCCTGTAGGGATCCACCACCCTTATATCTTCAAATACCACGGAGGGCTTTGATGCTTGAGTTGTGGCTGGTGTGGATTTCTTAGGAAATTGATCTTCCAATTCCTTGTCAACAATATACAGTTTCCTTTTAGTTCTTTTAGCCAATTCTTTCTTTCTTGGAGATTTCTTCTGTTCTTCAACTTGTTTCCTTGATTCAGTAGCTTCAGATGGTTGAGAGGGAATTTGTTGAGATGAATTCACAGCCTGTAGCTTGGCCAAGATAGCAATCTGTTCTTTCTTTTGTTTAGTTTTCTTTGCATCTAGAGCATCTTGCTTCTTTTCCTGCTTTAATCTGGCCTTTTCTTCTCTCTTTGCGTGAGCAAATTGAGGATGTCCAGCTACTACACAAATTTCCTTCCCATTTCTGAATATCTTAGCAATCCTCCTTTTAGAAGCTGAATCAGTTAGATCTTTATAGAAAACAATTGATCTTGACAGAAGCTTCTTCTCATCAGGCTTGGGTGTCTCATACACAGTGTCCAAGGGATTTTCCAAGGATGATTTTGAGTAATTTGCCCTTGGTTTAAGAATCACAGGTAGCGTGTCCACGCTTACGGCTTTCGA
Organism: Apium graveolens; assembly: GCF_009905375.1. Taxonomy (NCBI): domain Eukaryota; kingdom Viridiplantae; phylum Streptophyta; class Magnoliopsida; order Apiales; family Apiaceae; genus Apium; species Apium graveolens. Next base: position 161,182,715 of record NC_133656.1, on the reverse strand, counting down.
TCGCTAGCTTTCTTTCTTCAGCAAAGAAAGAGTAGGAATAGCTCGATCATAGGTACCATACGAAGAAAGGTCTTCCGTTCATTGAAGAAAAGAGAAAACGAAGAAAAAAGCAACAACAAGCTCTAACTCGGGAATCATTTCAGCCTTTGGAGACTTGATGCATGAAGATTGTCCTCTTTCCAGATAGTTCATGCTCATCTCATGCACACTAATTTGCTTGACTTGAGAGTGATGGATGGCTGACTTAACTGGCTCCTTGACAAGTTTAAACTTTTTCTGTATCTCCTCATCAATCTTCTCCCAGTTGACCAAACTCAACTTTTCCTTCTCAGCAACTTTCAAGTTAGCTGCTGCTGCTTGAATCAGATCTATACCATCTGCAACTGGTGGCTTTGAGACAGTAATTGAAGGCACAATTACTTTACTGATTTGTATCTTTAGCTTCTCCCCCTCGCTTGGTCCTTTCTCCCCCTTTTTGTTATCATCAAGTTGAGGGGTCAAGCCTTGTGCTTTAGCCAATTGCATTAGAAGACTGGTCTGAGACTGTTGATTTTGAAGAATGATGACCACAGAGTTTTCAATAACTTGAACTCTGTCCTCCAATTTGGCCAACTTCTTTTTAGCATCTGATTCTCTTCTCAGTCTCAGTAGCAGATCATGCATGGTACCATAGGGCATTATTGAATCCAGTTTCTCAGAATTATAGGTCTTCAAGTCAGCTATATCCTTTTTGAGTTCATCCACACTCAGATTCTGTCTTAATTGCTGTAGCTTCATGAGATGTAGAGAATCTAGGTGGGCTTGAAGAATAGCCTTGGTGCCAGCATTTGAGGTGTTCTGAATGGCCTTTTGGATAGACATGATTTGTTTGACTAAGAATACATTGAATTGTCCTGGTGTAGACTCCTTTGTCAATGCCCATTCAGGTAGATCTGGAATAGAACTTGGGCCTTCATCTCCCCCTAAGTTCATGCTTCCATCAAATGAAACAGAGTCATCATCATTAGAATTTACTCCAAATTCTTCAGATGGCTCACCAGTTGTAGGAGGCATCAAATTGACAGCAGCTTTATCCCTTTGTAGAGATTCTGAAGTATGTACTAGATTTAAAGTCTTCTCTGCCTCCTCATTGCCCTGAGCAACCAATAGTTGATAGGCTGACACGGGATGAGTAAAAGTGTCAGCATCCAAGGAAATGTTATCAATTACAACTTTGTAATGTTGCTGAAATTGTCTTTCCTTTTCAGCATCATCCACAATCATTGACTCATGAGCAATGGCTGGATCCACCCTTATACCCTATATACCTTCTTTTCTCTCATGTTCTCTCTTTTGTTGCATCAGGGTCTCACCCTGGTTCCCCACCCTCACATCCTCACCTTCACCTACTAAGGTGGGACTCCTCTCACTCCCTTTTGCCAATCCTAAAGAAATGGATTGCAGAATTTCACTCATTTCCTCTCCTTTTGCCTGGGAGCAACCCAGCATCTCACTCAAAACACTCTACTCTCTCAATCCTAAGAGTGACTGCACAACCACTAAATCTTCTGCACTTGAAATAATTGAAGTTTGAAGTTGTGCAGAGATACTCGAAGGATGAGTGATATCCATCGAGTGAGTGGTTTTGCTCTCCGACGGATAACTGCTGTTAGGCTTATCCGTCAGGATACAATCACTACCCGGCGGATGAGCAATATCCATCGAGAGAGTAGAAATGAATGAGGTGGGAATAGAAACTATTGTTGACTCTGTGCTGATTGAAGATATTTTAGGCACAGATGACACAACAGTTCCTGAAAGAATTGGCAAGTGAGCCAACAAATCATCTAAAAGATGATGCTCACTTGCACTAGATTTTGGCTTCCCCAACAGAGTTAAAGAAGGGGAATCAAGAATTGATGTGTTTATCATATCCACATCCAGAGAATTTGTTGGTGAGTATGGTGTTTGAGGTGCTTCTATAACTAAAGATTTTGGTTGTGACTCCACATTTATTGGAGCCACATCAAGCTGAATTTGTGAAGGTGCAGTGACTGTGTCTTTAGCACCATTTTGCACTGTGTGTGTACCCTGTGCATCCCCATAGGTTTTTGATTTCTTCTTTCTGGCATAAGTTTGGGGTGAGCTTGTGTCCCTAACCCTCTTGGCCTATGCTCTTGGTTGAGAGCTTTATTCAATAGCTATATCCTTTTGGGAGGATGCAGCTAGAAGTGAGCTTTTGTCCTTTTTAAGCACTGCAGTTTGTTGGGAAACTGCAGTGTGGCTAGGCTGGGATTCACTCAACTCTCCATCCTTATTCTTGGGGTTTCTTTTATGTTCACCCCTTCCCTCACCTGACTTACCCTCCTTCACACTCCCCTCTTTGGCTTTTATGGATTTTTTAACTGGCATCTTTTGAGAGATACCAGATGGGGTTTTCTTTGATTTGGAATTGGAAATAGTAGTAGGTCTGGTAGCTTTGGTAGGCAACTGTTTGATCATTGGCACAGTTGCCATAGCTACTCCTGAACTCAAAGAAATTGTGGAGGTTGGAATAGTTGTAGGGATGGATGAACTTACCTCACTTACCTGAGGTGCTTGCATTACAGGAAAGTAGAACATTGGCACATCCTTGTGATGATTGGCCCTGTTCAAATCTGCAATGAGCCTTCTCTCTTGAACCCAACAATCCAGTTTGTTGTTAGGGTTCTCAAGCACAATCTCTTCACAGAGGTGGTTAGCCAATAACATAATAAATCTAGCATAATACACATTCTTACCTCTTTTAGCTAACTCACCTAATATAAAACCTAACTCAAACATAACAAGGTCACTGAAATTATAAAATTTATCTGTAACTAGCATGTATAGCATGTTAAGCATGGAAATATTCACAGAATCAAAATTACTGATCTTTCCTGAGAAAACCTTAGTAACTACATCACACATGAAACTCCACTCCTTCTTAAGACCCATTCTCCTAATATCACTCAGTTTAGAAGTAGGATGTGCATAATGCATGGAATTAAGCATATTGATAATATCAGTGTCATTTGTGGTGAAGTCACATTGTTATCAGGAATTCTGAAACACGCTTTTATCACATCACTATTGATACAGAATTCATTACCTTTGATGGTTAGAGTGATGGTCTTATCTGTAGAGTTGTAGGTAGCAGTGGTCCACATCTCTTCAACAGCTTCACAGAAGATTGTGGGTGATTCCAGCATGGCATAATTGAGCTTGCAATTCTTCACAAATTCCATCATCTTGTGATAGTCATCCGATTGCTGAATACCTTTGTTAACTAATGCAGTGAAATTATTCTTCTCATAAATGAACCCAGTTTGAGACATGATCTTTACTACAGGTGCCATTGTTAGAGAATAAGAACTTGAAGAGAAGGAGAGTAGGTGCTTGAGAGAGAATGAAATTAGAGCAGTTGAATTTGAGAATGATAAAAGAAAAACAATTGCAAAGAAATAAGCTTTTATACTATATCAAAAATAACTGATAAAAATGATAAAGTAAAATAAAGTAACCAATAGTAATTGCCTAAAATAGCCGTTTAAAAATAAACTGTAAAAATTCTACCCATTATCCGTCGTGTAATGCTTACAAACTGTAAGTATACTCGATGGATAATGTACAGGGAATTAACGGCTGAGATTAAGACAATTCGACGGATGAGGAAAAACTGTTATCCGTCGAGACATAAAATATTCCAGAAAAGTAATTGATTTTTATTAGCAAATTGTATATCGACGGATGACCAAACTCGATGGATAAGGGTCATCCGTCGAGATGTAAATTTTGACTTAGCCAAAATTTCATCCAAGACTGAAAAATCAATTAAATTTTTGGCTGCATATCAACTTGCAAAATAACTCAGATAGATTTAAGAGTAATTAAGCATACCTAACTCACTTACCAACCTTGAAAAGGTGGATTCATCCAGTGGCTTGGTAAAGATATCTGCAAGTTGCTTCTCACTTGGAACAAAATGTAGCTCCACAGTACCATTCATTACATGTTTCCTTATGAAATGGTACTTGATATCTATGTGCTTTGTCCTTGAATGTTGTACTGGATTTTCAGTGATGACAATTGCACTTGTGTTATCACAAAAAATAGGAATCCTCTCAACTTGCAAACCATAGTCTAGCAATTGATTTCTCATCCATAAAATATGTGCACAGCAACTGCCAGCAGCAATATATTCAGCTTCAGCTGTGGAAGTAGGGACTGAATTTTGCTTTTTACAGAACCAGGACATAAGCTTGTTTCCTAGAAATTGGCAGGTGCCTGTAGTACTCTTTATATCAATTCTACAACCTGCATAATCTGCATCTGAATAACCAGTTAGATCAAAACCAGAATCTCTAGGGTACCAAATGGCAAGGTTTGGTGTTCCCTTGAGATATCTGAAAATTCTCTTAATAGCTATTAGGTGAGATTCTCTAGGATCAGCCTGAAATCTAGCACATAAACATGTAGCAAACATTATTTCTGGCCTACTAGCTGTTAAGTACAGAAGTGAGCCAACCATGCCTCTATAACTTGAAATATCCACAGACTTTTCAGTAGTGTTTAATTCAAGCTTAGTTGTTGTGGTCATGGGAGTTTTTGCAGATGTGCAATCCATTAGATCAAACTTCTTTAAAAGATCAAAAATATATTTAGTTTCACTAATAAATATTCAATCACTAACTGGCTTAACTTGTAAACCAATAAAGTAAGTTAGTTCTCCCATCATGCTCATTTCATACTTACTTTGCATCAATTTGGCAAACTTTTTGCAAAGTTTCTCATCTGTAGAGCCAAAAATAATGTCATCTACATAAATTTGAACAAGTATACTAGGGCAATTAACATTTCTGAAAAATAAAGTTTTATCTACAGTACCTCTTGTGAAGTGATTTTCCAAAAGGGACTTTGATAAAGTGTCATACCAGGCTCTAGGTGCTAGCTTCAGTCCATAAAGTGCTTTCAAAAGATAATAGACATATTCTGGAAAATTTGGATCTTCAAAGCCAGAAGGTTGACTGACATAAACTTCTTCCTCCAAATCTCCATTCAAAAAGGCACTTTTGACATCCATTTGATAGACCTTGAAGTTGGCATGGGCTGCATAGGCTAAGAAGATTATGATGGCTTCAAATCTTGCAACAGGAGCAAATGTTTCATCAAAATCTATTCCTTCTTGTTGACAGTAGCCTTTGGCAACCAATCTAGTTTTATTCCTGACAACTATGCCATTTTCCCATCTCGTTTCTGAATACCCACTTGGTGTCTATTGGATTCTTTCCTTTAGGCTTGGGTACCGGCTTCCACACATTAGTCCTTTTAAATTGGTTTAGCTCCTCCTGCATAGCTAATATCCAATCAGGATCCAACAAAGCTTCTTCTACCTTCTTTGGTTCTTCCTTGGAAAGAAAGTTGTTGTATAGACATTCTTCCTGAGATGCTCTTCTTGTTTGAACTCTAGAAGAAGCATCACCAATGATAAGCTCAAAGGGGTGATCTTTTGTCCATTTCCTTTGTTGAGGTAGATTAGCTCTAGATGAAGAAACCTTATTGTTGTCTTGATGTGCAATTGAGTTTTGATTGCTAGAAACTCCCCCTGAGTTTGTAGATCTTTGATTTGAGAAAGGGGAACTTTCTATAGGTGATCTATCTTGACTTCCTGCTCCTTTTGATAACCGGACGGATGGTGAATTTTGAGTACCGACGGATGAAGCAGGTTATCTCCCGACGGATAACGCAGATTGCCTTCCGACGGATGAAGTATTATGCAACTCGACAAATGTTGAGTTTTGTGCTTCATTGGTGGTAGATGTATCTGCATTATCCTTAGATACATTCTCTTGATCACTTTCATCATCATTGTCATCACTAACCATCTCCACATTGTCAAATTTGAGGCTCTCATGGTAATCTCCATCTTTCAGTCCTTCAATCTTTTTATCATCAAACACAACATGTATTGATTCCACAACAATGTTGGTTCTTAGATTGTAGACTCTATATGCTTTACCAACAGCATATCCAACAAAAATTCCTTCATCTGCTTTAGCATCAAACTTCCCATTTTGGTCAGTTTGATTTCTCAGAATATAGCATTTACAGCCAAAGACATGAAGAAAGTTTAGAGTTGGCTTCTTGTTCTTGAACAATTAATAGGGAGTCTTGCATTTTGCTTGATTAACCAGAGAAATATTCTAAGTGTAACATGCAGTATTCACAACTTCAGCCCAGAAATATGTTGGCAGTTTAGATTCTTCAAGCATTGTCCTTGCAGCTTCAATAAGTGATCTGTTCTTACCTTCCACTACTCCATTCTGTTGTGGAGTCCTTGCTGCTGAAAACTCATGCAGAATCCCATTTTCCTCACAAAATGCTCTCATGACAAAATTCTTGAACTCAGTTCCATTGTCACTCCTGATTCTTCTAACCTTGAAATCAAGATGATTATTGACTTGCCTTATGTGATTGATGATGATTTCACTAGCCTCATCTTTAGATTTTAGGAAATATGTCCAGGAGAACTTTGAGAAATCATCTACAATTACTAGACAAAATCTTTTCTTTGAGATTGACAATACATTGACTGGTCCAAACAAATCCATGTGAAGCAGTTGCAAAGGTTCTTCAATTGTTGAATCAAGTTTCTTCCTGAATGATGCTTTAATCTGCTTCCCTTTTTGGCAGGCATCACACAGTCCATCCTTTGAGAACTCCACTAGAGGAATGTCTCTGACCAGTTCTTTCTTTACCAGCTCATTCATGGTCTTAAAGTTAAATGGGATAGCTTCTTGTGCCATAGCCAACTTTCATCCTGACTTGCTTTACTGAGAAGATAAGTTACAGATTCTGCATTGGATGAGTTGAAATCAGCTAGGTACACATTTCCTTTTCTCACTCCAGTGAGAACCACTTTGTTGCTTCTCTTATTAGTCACAACACAGGCTTCTGAATTGAAGGTCACTGAATTGCCTTTGTCACAAAGCTGGCTGATACTCAACAGATTGTGTTTGAGACCATCCACCAAGGCAACCTCCTCAATGATGATATTGTCCTTTGAAATCAAGCCATATCCCACAGTATAACCCTTGCTGTCATCTCCAAAAGTAATACTTGGGCCAGCTCTCTCCTTAAACTCTGTGAGCAGGGTAGAATCACCAGTCATGTGTATTGAACAACCACTATCCAAATACCAAAGATTCTTTCTATTTCCCTGCACACATCAAAATCAAATCAAGTTGATTTTGGTACCCAAGTTTCCTTGGGTCCTGCCTTGTTAGCTTTCTTTTTCTGTTTCTTAGGTCTTATTTCATTTGACTTAGGAATTTCAGATTCATCCTTAGTCATTTGAGTTGGACCTTTGAAACCATTCATTGCAACAGAATTATCATGCATATTATGACTAACAGGAAATGGCATGCTTGGTGTAAACATGTTATTCCAGTAAGGCATGCTAAATGGCATTTGTGGCATACTATATGCAGCATAATAAGGATTAGGTATAAATGGCATATTAGCAAACTTTGCATTCATATTCTGTGTAGGCATTGCATTAACAGGCATGGGAGACATGGCATTCATGTTAGGAAATTGAGGCTGAATAGACATGGGAGTAGGCATGGCAGATTTGCAATTAACAGATAAATGATTTACACTACCATACTTGACACAGATTTTTCTAGGAGCATATTTATCAGGTGTGTAGTTATTGTGTTTGTTAATTCCTACTTTACCATTCCTATTATTTTTCCTTTTAGCCTCTGTTTTTACCTCAATTTTCTCAAGTCTGTCACTTAACTGTTTGACAGTCATGTGACCAACATTAGCCTTTTTCCCTTTCTTAACTTGACTTGACTCTCCTGAAACAAAGTTCTTGGAAACAGACCCATACTTCTCATTCAGCTTAACTAGTTTGGCTTTGCTAATGGGCTTGCTCACAGCCGACGGATGAGGATTTTCATCATTCGACAGATAACACTTTTTGTTATCCGACGGATAGTCCTCATCATCCGTTGAGTCTACATCTGTTAGCAGTCCATCTACCAAATTAGGTTCTAGTTTCTCTTTGTTCTTTTTCCAAGCTTCATCACAGAAAGACTCAATTCCTTGAATTTTGGTGATTTGAGCATGGACATCCCTGGATGTTTTCCATGCTTTAATCACCTCTTGTTCACGCTCGAGCTGCTTCTTTAAAATTTCTTCCTTTTTCAAGGACTCGGTTAATTCTTCCTTGGCAATCTTACACTCAATTCTTAATTTCTCAAAATCAATAAACTGAGACTCAAGCACATTATTCCTCTCACTTAAAAATAAATTGTTTTCTTTGATTTTAGCATTTTCTTTAGTAAGAGACTTAAGTGTAACACGCAAATGATATAATTCTGTAGACATGTCATTTATGGCATCATTACACTCAGCTTTATATAAATGTGCAAGGTTTGTAGTAATTACCTGATTGATTGAGGAACTTAACTCTGTCTCATCAGACTTGGCCATTAGGGCTAGATTGACATAGCTGACATCTTCATCTTCATCCAGACCATCTGCTGCCCAGTCATTTTCTTGTGTAATAAAAGCCCTTTCCTTTTGCTTGAGTAGATCAAAATATTTTTGCTTATAATCCACACACTCAAACTTTTTCTTACTGGAATCTGACTTCCTACACTCACTGGCAAAATGCCCTGTCAAGCCACATTTGAAACATTTGAATTTTGACTTATCCACCATGTTTCTATTTGGCTTGGCTGCTCCAAAGTTCTTCTTGAACTTGAGCTTGGCAAATCTCCTGGAAAGAAATTCTAGGTGCTCATCAATGTCCTCCAGTCATCTTGGCTCAATGAATCTTCACTTTCTACTGCAATCCCCTTGCCCTTGTTCTCACAGACCTTTGAAGTCGATTCAACAAATTCCATCTTCACTTCCTTCTCCTTTTCCAACTCAGCAATTAGTGCAATGGATCCTCCTTTCTTCTTTAATCTCTCCATCCTTTCATCCTGCTCTATTTCAAGCTCATAGGTTTTCAGGATGCCATATAGACTCTCCAAAGTAAACTCCTTATAATCTTGTGAGTTTCTTAATGAGACTGTCATTGGTTTCCATTTCTTTGGAAGAGATCTAAGGAATTTCAGATTAGAGTCTTTAGTCAGATAGACCCTTCCATGCAACTTGAGAGCATTTAGTAGTTTTTGAAACCTACTAATAATGTCAGTGAGAGACTCACTTTCCTCATTGTGAAAATGCTCATATTATTGAATCAAGAGCTGCATCTTATTTTCTCTAACTTGCTCAGTGCCATCACAGATTATCTGTATAGTATCCCAAACTTCCTTGGTAGTTTTGCAGTTGATAATGTTGTCAAACATATCTGCATCAACTCCATTAAACAGAATATTCATGGCCTTTTTATCCTTCCTGACTTGTTCAATGTCAGGATCAGACCATTCTTGCCTTGGCTTGGGGACTGATGGCTCGTTTCCTGTTGCAGCTCTCATTGGAACATGAGGGCCTCTTTCTATACAGTTCACATAGGCCTCATCTTGAGAAAGCATATGAAGATGCATCTTTACCTTCCAATGATGGTAATTATCTTTATCTAGAAAAGGAATCTTGACTCCAACATCCTTCTTGTTCATCTTGCTGAATTGTTTTGATCTTTAAACTCTTTATAAGTTAAGAGCTTGCTCTGATACCAATTGTTAGTCCCTTAACAATATAGCAAGAATTACAGAAGGGGGGTTGAATGGAATTTTTGAACCTTTTTCTTAAAATAAAAAAGTTCAAACTCGAATATAAATATAAGTGTATTGATTAGCACAATATGGAATAAAAACTTAAGTGAACCAAACACAAGTAATTAAAAACAAGAGTCTTTAAAAACTTTCTGGTGGATTTAAACAATTCCACCAAAGATATATATTATATCGAGAGAACTCTGTGTGCAAGAATGCTCACAGCTGCTTACAAATATGAACAACTGAGAATACAGAGAAATGCTAATAATCCTGCTTACAAATGTTTCTCACTCTTTGTATCTCAGATCTATTTTTCTATTTGCTACTTCTTGGTTTATATATTACCAAGATTACAAAGTCAAAAGACAGGATCATTATAAAAACTATCGGGTGTAATGCTTTGTTACTTTGTTCTCTATTAGCCACTTAATAGGCTTCCTCATTCCATTTGCATACACTTCGACGCATGTGACCAGTTGTCACTGTCAACTGATATTTGAATTCTTTATCCGTAGAGTACATGATCATCCGTCGACTTTATGATCATCCGTTGATGGCTTCATTGATCATCCGTCGACTGCTATATTAAACATCCGTTGATAGCTATTTGATCATCCGTCAATGGCTTTGATATTCATCCATCGGTAGCTATTTTGGCACTTGACTTCAATTCATTTATGAAGAATTACAAGACATCATCTATGTACAATTAATCAACCTATTCTGCATATCTAGTTAAAGTCAACATGACTTATATGCTACTACAGAATTTATACAAAGGTGTATACAGAAATGTGCTACAGACTTATTATTACATAAGCTACTCACTCGATGGATAATAAGTCATCATCCGTCGGGACTATAATGAGTTATCCGTCGGGACTATAATTCTTATCCGTCGAGTGCTACATTATTTCACTAAGTAAAATCTAATTAGGTGTTTTGTTTATGAAATTATCAAGTACACAACATATGCACAACATATACATGTATCTTTTGATGACAAGAAGATAACAGGTCTAGAACATGTAGATGACCATGACAAGTTGAGATTTGAAAATGAAGTACCATATACTGAACTCTTAAATCATGATCCTGATACAGTAAATCCTGATATCACTCAAGGCTATGATGATTCATATGACAGTGAAAATTCTTCAGACACTGAAGCATATGTTGAGGGGGAGCAGCATGATTCAAATCCAGAGACTTCTACAAGTGATTCAACACAAGCAACATTAGTAGATAAGTCATCAGACTCTCATTCCTCAAATTTTGATGAGTCAAATACTAATAACAATGGGAACACTGATTCAGGGGGAGAATCAGGACATAATAGTGGTACTAGCCAAAGAAATAACATAGAATTCATGGATCAAGGGGGAGGTTCTTCTTCAAGGAGTCAACTTCCATCTGCAAGAAAATGGTCCAAGTCACACACACCTGACTTAATCATTGGAAACCCTGATAGTGGTGTAAGAACCAGAAAAGCCACTCAAAATGAATATCTCTACCATTCTTTTCTATCTCAAACTGAACCCAAGAAAGTGGAAGGAGCTCTTCAAGATGCTGACTGGGTTAATCAATGCAAGAGGAGCTTAATGAATTCAAAAGGAACAAAGTCTGGACTCTTGTACCAAGACCAAAGAACAGATTTGTAGTTGGCACAAAATGGGTGTTCAGAAACAAAATTGACAGTGAGGGAATTATTACAAGAAATAAAGCAATACTGGTTGCAAAGGGCTATTCACAGCAAGAAGGCATTGATTATGATGAGACTTTTGCTCTAGTCGCAAGGCTTGAGGCAATAAGAATATTTCGATCCCATGCTACTCATAATAAGTTTAAAGTGTTCCAAATGGATGTAAAGAGTGCATTTATAAATGGAGAACTTGAAGAAGAAGTTTATGTTGAACAGTCTCCAGGGTTCATTGATACAAAGTATCCAGATCATGTCTACTTACTGGATAAAGCACTATATGGACTAAATCAAGATCCAAGGGCCTGGTATGAAATACTTGCTCTATTTCTGTTAGAAAGTGGTTTCACAAGAGGTACAATTGATAAAAATCTCTTTTATAAATACCATGGTAAAGACTTGTTATTAGTACATATATATATGTTGATGATATCATTTTTGGATCTACTAATAATAAACTTTGTGAGAGATTTGCAAAGCTAATGTAGTCTAGATATCAAATGAGTATGATGGGAGAATTGAATTATTTTCCGGGGTTACAAGTTAAAAAGACTTATGAAGGAATCTTCATAAATCAATCCAAATACACCAGAAATTTTCTCAAATATTTGGAATGCATGACAGTTCAACTGCATCAACTCCCATGGCCACTGCAACCAAGTTAGATTTAAATACTGGTTCTACAGTAGATATAACTGTTATTCTCAAATAATCTAGCAAGTAGAACTACAAAATGGGGGGTTGAATGAAATTCTTGGTTTTTTTAACCTTTTTCAAACTTCTTACAAATATAATATAACTGTGTATGAATATGCTAAGTGCGGATTAGAAATATTCAAGTATTCAAAACACAAAGTAAATAAACAAGGATGTTTAAACACTTTCTGGTGGATTGTTGTTTCCACCAGAGATATATATAAATGTAGAAGATCTCTGTGATGCAGGAATGCACACAACTGCTTACAAATAAATTTACAACAGAGAGAACTTAGAAATTCTTAACCGATTGTGCCTTCTTTATTTCTCAATTTTTTTTATCGATATTTTTCTACTTGCTACTCTTGATTCATATATCACCAAGTTACATGTGAAAAGGACATACTAATAAAACAAAACTATTCAAGTCTAATCACATGCTTCTTCATTTCTCCATCCAACATCTTTGTATTTTTTCAAGTTAGCATGGAAATGGAAATGCTTCTTGATCTTCATAATCCTGATTACAGGCTGCCAAATTCCTTTTATGTATAATCAACCCATGTGACTGTCAAGTCACTATCAAACCCTATTTGAATTTGGCATCCGTCGAGACTGTGCTGGATTATCCGTTGGGACTATATTGGATCATCTGTCGAGACTATATTGGACATCCATCGAATGTGACTTGGTTCATCCGTCGAAGCCTTGTAGAGAAATCCGTTGAAAGTATTCCCATAGCAGTTGACTCAATTTCACTTATATAAACTTACAAGACATCTAATATATACAATTAGCCAACCTATTTTACATATCATTCTTGTAGTCAACATGACTTAGAACATCCTGCAACTTCTAATTCTCTAAGACATTACATTACACATGAATGTGCTACAAAAGACTTATTTAATTATAAGCTACTCTCTTAACGGATGACAAGTGAGATTATCCGTTGAGAGCTACAAATATTCAATTAATTAAATCTACTAAGGTATTTTGGACAATTATCATCCAGCCTACAACATATTCCTAACAATCTCCCCCAATTTATGTCTACTAGAATTGTTTGCATAAATTTAGAGGGACTTGATGATAAAAAACACCTTTTACAAAAAGATCATTTAATAGCAGATAAAATTATAAGTGCTACAAATTTATTAAATTGATAAAAGAAAGTTCACGTAAGTCTTACATGCTTTATTCAAGGTGCTCCTCTAGTCTGATCAAATTAATCTTTTCTCCTTGAATATCTAGTCCTCTTTCCCAGCTTGTCATTGTTCTCTTCAATCTGGAGTTGGAGTTGTCTGTAGAACTCAGTTTCATCTTCATTAGATAGATCCATCGCTTGATATTTTTAGTTGATCTTCTAGTCTGAAAAATCTGTTTGTGTTCTTTTCATCCTTGAACTCCATCAACCAATAAGGATTCAAGTGCACTCAGCTTCCAATGTAGGGGATAGTTAGGATTCTTGGAAGTGCACTTGGGTCTCTCCAACTTTATCTTATTTGTTGGATTTTGTTGAATACCTCTATTTTGGCCACCTTGGTGAATACAAAATCTTTCTTGATTGCAGAGAATACCTTCACTAAGATAGTATATCCTTCATTGAGAATCCTATGAAGAGGCCAAGTGAATTCCTTGCCACCCTTGTACTTGAACACCAGTATTTCTGGTAGTCTTTTATGAGCATCAATATCTCTTACTTCATCCAGCTCATCCATGTAGATATTGATGTCTGAAAACTCTTTAATGTCACAGATAAAGAGTTGATCTCATTTATTGACTATAGGCTTGGGTTTGGATAAGGTCTTGGATTGAGGTAAGACTGGCTTAACTTGCTTTCTTGCTGCTATCTTTCTTCTTTTGGAGGTAGCTTGAATTAGGAGGTTTAGATCAGGGATAGGTAGGCTTTCCCAGTCTATTAGTTCATCCTTTGGAATTATTGGCTCACCATGAAAATTCATATTTGGATTGACCTTGATTTCAGCTTGCTCCATTATGGGCAAGGTTGGTTGATTTACAGTAGTAGACTGAGTTGACTTTGATTCTTCCCCCTCTTATTTAACATCCAGCTTCCTTTTGGCTCTAAACTTTAATCTTTTTACAGTTTTCTTCTTTGGTTCTTCATTCTTCTCAGTTTCAGTCACTGTGGCAGGCTTCTGAATTTCTGATTTGATAGAAACCTTTTCAGCTTGTTTCTTAGCTTCTAAGGCATCCTGCCTCTTCTGATGCTTGAGTGTCAGTTTCTCTTCTTTCTTGGCTTCTACAAATTGTGGATGTCCAGCCATTACATAAATTTCTATTCCATGTCTATAGACTTTTGCTATTCTTTTCTTTAGGACTGAGTCTTCTGGAACTTTGATATTTGCAATGGAGTGACCAAGCAGTTTCTTCTCATCAGGTTGGGGAGTTGTATAGACTAGTTTCAAAGGATTCTTGCTAGAGTATTTTGAGGAATGATTCTTGGGCTTCAAGATCACATTGGCCTTTTGATGATTTTTAGTTGAGGTTTGACCCTTTTCCATTCTCCCCAACTTTATTTCACTAATGGGAATTTGTCTCAATTGTGTGAAGTGCTTCACAGATTTGTCTTGCTTTCCAATTGGACCAAATACCTTTTCAATCCTTTCATCAATCTTCTTTATTTGTTCATTCAGCCTGAGCTCAGCTGCTGCAATATTGATCAAATCAATGCTATCTAGAACTGGTGGCTTTGCGAAAGTAATGGCTGGAACAATTACTTTTTTAACTTGTATGTGCACATTCTTCTCCCCTTACTAACTTGAACAATTGCATCTTTCTCCCCCTTTTGTTATCATTTAGTTGAGCAGGGTTGAAGTTTGAGCAGCTACTAATTGTTGTAGCAATTGAGTTTGTTGATGTGAGAGAATTTGAGCAACTGAATTCTCCACTTTTGACAGTCTTGAACCCAGATCCTCAACTTTATTATTCAATTCATACTCTTTCCTGAGATTTTGACTGAGACTGGTCATTATAGTATCAGGAAGTTTAGCATCCAGTCTCTTATAGATGTCCTGTATGTTTCAGTACATCTACAGTTTGATGGTGTTGAAGAGCTTGAATTTTATGCAACTGTAGGGACTCTAGATGTGCTTGGAGAAGACTCTTGGTGCTATAACTTTTTGTGGCTTGAATTGCAGCTTGAGTTTGGTGAATGAGTTTGAACAGGGTGTATTTGAAGTGATGATAATTGCAGTCCTTTGTAAACATCCATTCGGGAGTTTCTACTTCTCCCCCTATGTTCTTGCCTACATCCTCAGCATCCTCTCTAAGAGAGTCATCTTCATTATATTCACTAGAAGCACTATATGGATAATCAAGATCATCACCAGCTGTAGAGGGCAGTGAATTGATTGCATCCTTGGCTCTTAGCATAGAAGTTGTATTGTGCACCAAGTTCAGAGTCCTTTAAGCAGCCTCATTGCCTTGTCCAGCTAGAATTTGATATGCTGGAACATGATGAGTAAATGCCTCAGCATCAAAGGAGACAGAATCTAAAACAACTTGATAATATTGATAACATAGCTGCTTCTTTTCTGCATCATTGACATCCCTTAACTCACTAATAATGGGCTCTTCCCATTCTTCTGTTGTACCTACTTTTCTCTCAATATCTCTCTTTTCTTGCATCAAGGGCTCCCATTGGCTTCCCATCTTCACACCCTCACCTTCACCATCTAAGGTGGGACTCCTCTCACTCACTTTTTCTATACTGGAAGAAATTGCATGCATTTGGTCACTCATTTCCTCTCCTTTTTCCTGAGAGCAACTCAGCCTCTCACTCAGTTCACTCCCTTCCCTCAATCCTAATAGTGACTGAACAACCACTAAGTCATATGCACTTGTAACAATTGTGGAAATTTCAAGTGGTGCAGTGACATTCAACGAATGAGAGACATATATCGAAATAGTAGTAGTGAATGTCGACGGATAATTCCTGTGAAGCTTATGCATCGAGAGACAATCACTATTCGACGGATGATGAATATCCGTCAAGAGTGTAGAAATGATAGAGTTAGGAGTTGAAACTACTGTAGAATCTGTGGTGATTGATTTGAGATTAAGCACATATTTCTCAGTAGTATCAGAAAGAAATGGCAAGTGAGCCAACAAATCATTCAAAAGATGATGCTCACTTGCTTGAGATTTTGGCTACTCCAAGAGATTTAAAGATGGAGAATCAGGAATTGATATGTTTATCATGTCCACATCCAGTGAGTTTGTGGAAGAATTTTGTGTTTGAGGTGTTTCAATTATGAGAGAATTTGGTTGTGACTCCACATTTATTAGAGCCACATCAATCTGACTTTGTTATGGTGTAGTAACTGAGTCTTTGACTGCAGTTGGCACTGTGTGTGTACCCTGTGACTCCCCTATAGTTTTAGATTTCTTCTTTCTTATATAGGTTTGAGGTTGGTCTGTGTCCCTTCCCCTTTTGGCTTGTGCTCTTGGTTGAGAGATTATTTCAATAGTCACATCCTTTTGGGAGGATGCAACTAGCAATGAGCTTGATTCCTTATTAAGCACTACAGTTTGTTGGGAAACTGCAGTGTGGCTAGTTTGGGTCACACAAACCTCACTCTCCTTATTCTTAAGGCTTATTTGATGTTTACCCTGTCCCTCACCTGTCTCACTACCCATCATACTCCCCTCTTGTGTTTTGGTAGTTTTTGAAACCAGTTTCTTTTGAGAGGAACTAGAGTGGGGTTTCTTTGACTTGGATTTAGATATTTTGGATTTTGTGGCTTGGGTGGGCATCTGTTGGGTCACTATCACAAAGGCCATAGCCACAGTAGCTTGCAAAGAAACTATGGGTTGGGAAATAGCAGAGACAGAAACATTTATCTCACTTACCTAAGGTGCCTCTACAAATCCAGGTGTCTAAAGAAACATTTACATCTTTATGGAGATTGTTTCTATTAAGATCAGCAAGAACCCTCTTTTCTTGGACCCAATAATCTAGCTTATTTGTTGGATTCTCAATTAAGAGGTCTTTAGACACATGGTTTGCTATCATCATAATAAATCTAGCATAGTATATGTTCTTAGACCTTTTATTAATGTCTCCTAATTTATACCCTAATTCATACATGATAGAACTGCTAAAATTAAAGTACTTATCACTCAAAAGCATGTAAAGCATGTTAACAATAGAGTAACTAACAACATCAAAATTGCTAATCTTTCCTGAAAAAGCTTTAACAAAAGAGTCACAGAGAAAGCTCCATTATTTTTTAAAGCCCATTCTCCTAACCTCACCTAACTTGGCAGGATTAAGAGAATAACCCATAGAAACAAGCATGTTGTTCACCTCTATGTCTGTGTGTGGAACAAGTGTGTTGTTTTCAAGCAATTTAAAGCAAGATTGAATTCCATCACACTTAATACAATAGTCATTACCTTTGAGAGAGAAGGAAATGGTGTTAACTTTTGAGTTGTACACTGCAGTAGTCCAAATCTCTTCCACAACTTCACAGTAGATAACTGTAGATTCAAGAATTACATAACTCAATTTGCAACTTCAAATGAAGTCCATCATCTTGTGATAGTCCTTAGAAGCAGCAATCTCCTTATTTAACAGTGCTACAAAGTTGTTCTTTTCATATACAAATCCTTATTGAGACATGATTTTGACTACAGGTGCCATGGCTATGATTAATAGTAGTTACAGAGAAAGGGATTTTTGCTTTGGAAACGAAGAGAGTTAAAATTTCTTTGAAAAAGATAAAAGTAAAATGAAAAATGAAATGGGGCTTTTATACTTTCTCATAATTAAACAAGTAAAAATTATAAAGTAAAATAAAGTACCCAATGAAATTTTCCTAAAATAGCCGTTTAAAAATGAAATAAACTATAGAAATTCTAGAAGTTATCCATCGAGATATACTTACAGACTGTAAGTAAATTCGACGGATAAGAAATTGAATTAACGACAATGATTAAAGCAATTCGACGGATGAAGATTAAACATATATCCGTCGAGATAAAAAGTATCCAGAAAAATATTTGATTCTCAATAGATAATGAAATTCAATGGATATTTATTTTTAACGGATAATGAACATCCGTCGAGATGTAAATTTTGACTTAGCCAAAATTTCATCTAATCAAGAAAAATTAAATTTGATTCTGGCTGCAATACAAGTTGCTTAGACATAAAAAGAATTTAGGAATAATTAAGCATACATAACTCACTTACCAACCTAGTGAAGGTGGACTCATCAAGTGGTTTGGTAAAGATGTCTGCAAGTTGCTTCTCACTTGGAACAAAATGATGTTCCACAGTACCATTCATGACATGTTCTCGAATGAAGTGGTACTTGATGTCAATGTGCTTGGTCCTTGAGTGCTGCACAGGATTTTCAATAATGGCAATGGCACTTGTGTTGTCACAGAAAATTGGAATCTTGTCCACATGTAGACCATAATCCAATAATTGATTTCTCATCCATAACATCTGTGCACAACAACTACCAGCAGCAATATATTCAGCCTCAGCTATAGAAGTAGAGACTGAATTTTATTTCTTACTACACCAGGACACTAGCTTGTTTCCTAGAAATTGATAGGTAGTACTTTTTCTATCAATTTTACAACCTGCATAATATGCATCTGAATAACCAATTAGATCAAAACCAGAATCTCTAGGATATCAAATGCCAAGTTTTGGTGTTCCTTTGAGATATCTGAAAATTCTCTTAATAGCTACTAAATGAGATTCTCTAGGATCAGCTTGAAATCTAGCACAAAGACAAGTAGCAAACACTATATCAGGCTACTAGCTGTTAAGTATAAAAGTGAGTCAACCATGCCTCTATAGCTTGAAATGTCCACAGACTTTTCAGTAGTGTTCAATTCAAGTTTAGTGGCAGTGGTCATGGGAGTTTTTGCAGATGTGCAATCCATTAAGTCAAACTTCTTTAAAAGATCATAAATATATTTGGTTTGACTAATGAATATTCCATCACTAACTTGCTTAACTTGTAAACCAAGAAAGTAAGTTAGTTCTCCCATCATGCTCATTTCATACTTACTTTGCATCAATTTGGCAAACTTTTTGCACAGTTTCTCATCTGTAGAGCCAAATATAATATCATCTACATAAATCTGAACAAGTATACTACAGCCATTAACATTTATAAAGAAAATAGTTTTATCAACAGTACCTCTTGTGAAGTGATTTTCTAAAAGGAACTTTGACAAAGTACCATACCAGGCTCTAGGTGCTTGCTTCAAACCATACAGTGCTTTCAAAAGATAGTAGACATAATCTGGAAAGTTGGGATCTTCAAAACTAGGAGGCTGATTGATATAGACTTCCTCCTCCAAATCTCCATTCAGAAATGCACTTTTGACATCTATTTGATAGACCTTGAAATTGGCATGAGCTATATAGGCTAGAAAAATTGTGATGGCTTCCAGTCTTGCAACAGGAGCAAATGTCTCATTAATATCTATTCTTTTTTATTGACAGTAGCCCTTAGCAACCAATCTAGCTTTGTTCTTGACTAGTATACCATTTTCATCCATCTTGTTTCTGAATACCCATTTGGTGTCAATATGATTTTTGCCTTTAGGTTTGGGTACTAGCTTCCAAAATTTATTCCTCTCAAATTGGTTTAGCTCCTCCTGCATAGCTAAAACCCAATAGGAATCCAACTGAGCTTCATTTACCTTTTTAGGCTCTTTCTGAGATAGGACGCTGCTGTATAGACATTCTTCTTGAGTTGCTTTCCTAGTTTGTACTCTTAAAGTTGCGTCACCGATAAATAACTCAAATGGGTGATCTCTAGTCTATTTTCTCTGTTGTGGTAGATTAGTTCTAGATGAAGAGGCCTCAAAGTTGTCTTGATGTGTTACTGAGTTTTGATTAGAAGAAATTCCCCTTGAGTTTGTGGATCTTTGACTTGAAGTTGGGGTCCTTTCTGTATGTGATCTATATTGACTTTCAACTCCTATTGATGGCTCAACGGATGTTGAATTTTGTCTTTCGATGAATGATGCAGTTTGTCTTTCAATGGATGATGCACTTTATCTTTCGATGGATGATGAGTTATGTGCTTCATTTATTGTTGACTTGTCTGCATTATCCTTAGAGATTATTTATTGATCACTTTCATCATCACTATCATCACAGTTCATATCAACATTGTCAAATTTCTTAGAATGTAGCATTTGCATCCAAAGACGTGTAGAAAGTTAAGTGTTGGTCTCATGTTCTTGAATAATTGATAGGGAGTCATGCATTTTGCTTGATTGACCAAAGAAATATTCTGAGTGTAGCATGCAATATTTACAGCTTCAGTCCAAAAGTAAGTTGGTAATTTTGATTCTTCTAGCATTATCCTTGTTGTTTCAATAAGAGATATGTTCTTTCTTTCCACTGCTCCATTTTGTTATGGAGTCCTTGCTGTTGAAAATTCATGCATGATCCCATTTTCTTCACAAAACAACCTCATAACATAATTCTTGAACTCAGTTCCATTGTCACTCTTAATTCTTCTAACTTTGACATCAGGATGATTGTTGACTTGTCTTATATGATTGATAATGATTTCACTAGCTTCATCTTTAGATTTAAGAAAATATGTCCAAGTGAACTTTGAGAAATCATCCACAATCACTAGGCAATATCTTTTCTTTGAGATTGACAATATATTGACTGGTCCAAATAAATCCATATGCAATAGTTGTAGAGGTTCTTCAATTGTAGATTCAAGCTTCTTTTTGAATGGTGCCTTAATTTGCTTCCCTTTCTGAAAGGCATCACACAGTCCATCCTTTGAGAACTCAACTTGAGGAATACCTCTTACAAGATCTTTCCTGACTAATTGATTCATAGTCTTGAAGTTCAAATGGGACAGTTTCTTGTGCCATAGCCAACTTTCATCTTGACTTGCTTTACTGAAAAGAAAAGTAATAGAATTTTCACTTGATGAGTTGAAGTTAGCTAGATATACACTTCCTTTTCTCGCTCCAGTGAGAACCACTTTGTTGTTTCTTTTGTCAGTATCAACACAGGCTTTAGAATTGAATGTTACTAAGTTACCCTTATCACATAGCTGGTTGACACTCAAAAGATTATGTTTGAGTCCATCCACTAGAACAACTTCTTCGATGATGACATTATCTTTAGAAATCAAGACATATCCCACAGTATACCCTTTGTTGTCATCTCCAAAAGTAATACTTGGGTTAGTTCTCTCCTTGAATTCAGTTAGCATTGTAGAATCTCCAGTCATGTGCCTTGAGAAACCACTATCCAGATACCAAAGATTCTTTTTGTTTCCCTGCACACATCAAAATCAAATCAAGTTAATTTTGGTACCCAAGTTTCCTTGGGTTCTGCCTTGTTAGCCTTCTTTTTAGGTTTCTTAGGTTTGTCCTCATTTGGCTTAGGTGAATGAGATATAACCTTGGCCATTAAAGTAGGGCTTTGAAAATTATTCATATTTGAAGAATTATCATGCACAGGCTGATTAACATTAAATGGCATATTATGAGCAAGCATGTTATTCCAGTATGGCATGCTAAATGGCATTCGAGGCGCATACGAAATGCAGCATAGTAAAGATTTTGTACAAATGGCATATTAGAAAATTGTGCATTCAAATTTTGTGCAGACATAACGTTCATAGACATTATGGGCATGCTAGGAAATGAGGGTGGTGCAGACATATGTGCAGGCATAGCAGATTTGTAATTAACAGACAAGTGATTAAAACTATCATACTTAACACAGATTTTTCTAGGTACATATTTATCAGGTGTGTAGTTGTTATGTTTGTTAATTCCTACTTTCCCATTCATGTTATTTTTTTTTATTCTGCCTTGCCTCAATTTTTTCCAGTCTGTCATTTAGTTGCTTTATTTACAGATAACCCATATTGACTCTTTTGTTCTTCTTGATTTGACTTGATTCTCCTGTAACAAAGTTCTTGGAAACTGATCCATATTTCTCATTGAGTTTGGACAATTTAGCTTTTCTAATCGGTTTTCTTTCATTCAACGGATGTAGTTCTTTGTCTTTCGATAAATAATTATTTTTATCATTCGACGGATAATCTTCATTATCCGTTGAATCCACATCCGTTGAAAGTCCTTCTACCAAACTAGGATCCAGTTTCTCCTTGCTCTTTTTCCAGGCTTCTTCACAGAATGATTTTATGCCTTGAACTTTAGCAATTAGGGCATGAACATCTCTTGATGATTTCCAGGCCTTGATTATCTCTTGCTCTCATTCAAGCTGCTTTCTTAAGATCTCCTCTTTCTTTAAAGATTCGGTCAGTTCTTCCTTAGCAATTCTACACTCTATTCTCAGTTTCTCAAACTCAACAAATTGAGTTTCTAACTCAGTATTTCTTTCACTTAAAAATAAATTATTTTCCTTAATTTTTGTGTTTTCTTTAGTGAGAGATTTGATTGTAACACGCAGGTGATATAATCTTATGGACATGTTATTTATTGCATCATTACACTCATCTTTAGAAAGATGTGCTAGATTAGCAGTGATTACCTGATTGCTTGAAGAACTGACTTATGATTCATCTGATTTGGCCATTAGAGCTAGATTGACATAGCTTGTTTCTCCATCTTCATCTACACCATCAGCTGCCCAGTCATTATCTTGAGTAAAGAAAGCCATTTCCTTTTGTTTGAGCAATTTAAAGTATTTCTTTTTATAATCCACATGCTCAAACTTCTTTATCTCAGAATCAGGCTTTCTGCCTTCACTTGCAAAATGACCACTCAAGCTACATTTGAAACATTTGAATTTGGATTTATCCACCATGTTTCTATTTGGCTTGGCTGCTCCAATTTTTTTTTGAATTTGAGCTTGGAAAACCTTCTTGACAGGAAAGCTAGATGTTCATCTATGTCTTCCATTTCATCATGACTGAGATGATCTTCATGCTCAACCACTAGACCTTTTCCTTTGCCTTCACAAACCATGGAGTTTGGTGCAGATTCCACAGCTTCAGCCTTCATCTCTTTACCTCTCTCTTGTTCAACTACCAGTGTTATAGATCCTCCCTTCTTCCTTCCTTTCTTTATTTCCTCATCTTGTTCTAACTCAAGTTTATAAGTTTTTAGAATCCCGTATAGTCTCTCCAAAGTGAACTCCTTGTAATCTTGTGAATTTCTGAGAGAGACAGTCATATGCTTCCATTCCTTTGGTAGAGATCTAAGGAACTTTACGTTTGAATCTTTTTTCTGATAGACCCTTCCATGCAGCTTTAGTGCATTTAGTAGTTTTTGAAATCTACTAAAGATGTCACTTAAAGATTCACTGTCTTCAAAATTAAAATGTTCATACTGCTGGATTAGAAGTTGCATCTTATTTTTCCTTACTTGTTCAATTCCATCACATATGATTCGAATTGTATCCCAAATTTCTTTAGCAGTCTTACAGTTGATGACATTGTCAAACATATCTCCATCAAGACCATTGAACAGAATGTTCATAGCCTTTTTATCTTTATGTACTTGCTCAATATCTTCATATGTCCATTCTGCTTGTGGTTTTGGAACAGTTTGCTCATCGCCTACATCTCCTTCAGTGTCTGTATCAGCTTTTCTAGGAACATGAGGACCTTTCTCAATGCAATCAACATACCTTTCATCTTGAGAGAGAAGATGCAAGTGCATTTTCACCTTCCAATGGTGATAGTTGTCTTTATCCAAGAACGGGATCTTTACTCCAACATCCTTCCTGCTCATCTTGTTAGTTGCTTTGATCTTTAAACTCTTAGTGTGTCAAGAGCTTGCTCTGATACCAATTGTTATTCCCAAACAATCTAACAAGTAGAATTACAGAAGGGGGGAGGGTTGAATGTAATTCTTGGTTTCTTTTGAACCTTTTTCAAACTTCTTACAAATATAATATAACCGTGTATGAATCTGCTAAGTGCGGATTAGAAATATTCAAGTATTCAAAATACAAAGTAAATAAACAAGGATGTTTAAAAACTTTCTGGTGGATTGTTATTTCCACCAGAGATATATATAAATATAGAAGATCTCTGTGATTCAAGAATGCACACAGCTGCTTACAAGTAAATTTACAACAGAGAGAATTTAGAAATTCTTAACAGATTGTGCCTTCTCTATTTCTCAGTTCTTTTGATCGATATTTTTCTAATCTCTGGTTGAATTCATATGTTCACTACAGTACAAATTGAGCTTATTACAGGCAGAAACTGATTTCACAAAAGAAGTTTATGAAAGGTTTAATTCTGATCTCATGAGAATTATAATCTTTGAGTGTACTTATCTATTTACAATGTCTATTCGGGACATACTTTTGAAACTTTCTTTTTCTCTTCAAGGAAGTTGTCAACACTCAAATCTTAAAATCATATATCTTTTATCTCAAATTTCTTCTCTAAAATGAAACACTTGAATACATTTCTCAAATGTTGCCAAAATCAAGTGGCACAACATTAAGTTGGTAAGACACTACATGCTGAGGTAGATCTTTATGACACCAACAGAGACACAGTGGTTTCATCAGTTTTTACTGAAGACCCTGTGAAAGCTTTCAATAACACATTCAAGTGTCAGTTCTTTGCAAGAAGAACAAGGTTTGAGATCATGGTACATGACAGTAACCGGATCAAATCCTTTCCAATTCAAATGGAGGTTCTCATAATTGGTGAACAACAACTGTCATAACCACAGTTTTGACTGTGAGTTCAATTGTGATTTCAGATTCACAAGGTATAAATTCTATATTTACTTTATCAGTATTTATTCTACATGCTGATTTGGTATTTTCAGCATTTATCTTTCATGTTATAAATCCTGTTGGTATGATTATTTCTAGACCATATTTAGGGACTACCTCTAGTTGTATGACCACAGATCACCTTTCCTTAGCCACCTCTTATTTTTGTAGGATAAATTATCTGAGCTTTTCTGAGAGTGGTGTGAAAAGATTTAGAGAAAAACAGAATTAAAGAGAGACAGGATTCTTCCTAGCAAAAAGGCGAGGTAGATGAGAGATAGGATTTAGTAATCCTTGTGAGGAAACTCTGACTATTAAAAGTCATGAGCTGTGTGGTGTGAGAAGTAGTGAGACAACTTTAAAATAATAAAGAGATTAAGTGTTACTTGTTATATTTTTGCAGGTGCACAGAGTACACATGAAACGGCTGTTGAACAACAGTTTGTTGATACTTTGATAAACTCTAATGTACCAAGTGCTTCTAATCTCCCTGAAGGTCTAAGTACTGATACTTTCTTGCAGTCCATTCAATCTACTATTCCACCACATGTAGTAATCCCTGTTTTTACTGAAAAATAGTCCATACACTCTACTATTCCACCACCTGAAGTAATCCATATTGTTGCTGAAGATGTAGTAGCACAATAGTCCATCCATAAAATTTTATCTGTTATAGGGTCACCACAACACTCTACAAGAACTGAGGTTGTGGAAGTAAATTTAGAAGCTCCAATTCATTTATCTATAATTCTTGAAGATGTGGAGTTAACTGCTGATGGTATTGAAGCTTCTAAAGCTGCTAGATCACATACTGCACCAATTTCTGATTATATCTTACATGTTGAAGCTGGTGATGAAGTTCAGCAGATAGTTCGAGATCCAGTTACAAAGGGAGAATCTAATGATTGTGAAGAAGGTAATTTTTCTATTTTTTTTACAGATCCTAAGGATGATATATTCTTCCCTGAAGATATGCCTAATTATGTAAGGCAACAGAAGCTGAAAGAGTTAGATGTCAAGAAGAAGCATGATTATTTTGATGACATCTGGAATGCTAAATGGAAAGATGATACTTATCCTATTTCCAGAACAAATGATGTTGCACATTTGGAAAAAACTGAACAAAGAATTCAAAATCCTGATATGCTGACTCATTTGAAAGCATCTACTCTGGTTATCAGATCCTTAGATACAGCTCAAGAAGCAACTACTTCTCAAATCAATAAGATCAAAGAATCATTGATTGCTTCAAGGCTGACTACTCATCAGGAAATTCAGAAGTGAATTGCACCAATAGTTTCCATTCAAATTACTATTGATGTTAATCAAGCTAGATTGGAATCTAAGCAAGTTCAAATGTCTGAACAACTTGCAGAGGTACAGAATTCAATGGTGTTGATTCTTTCTCTACTGTTTGGTGATGATGCCAAAAAGGGGGAGAAAATTGTTCAATCTAAATGCAAGCAATGGACATTGACAAATACTGATGATGAAAATCTCGATGGAGGTAATAAGGGGGACAGATGGATAGTGAAAGGAGAAGAGGTGAAAAGCTAGTTGGAATTAGTGGTTCATCAAAAGCAATCACTAGGTCTCAATCTAAACAAGGTGGAGAAAGTAAGAGAACTGAAAAAAGAGTTAGAGAATTGACTGTGACTACAACATCTCAACAAACTTTACAAGTCACAACTGCTGATGAAGACCAAGGTATTCTGGAGATAAAAGTTGGTACTGAAGCAAGTCAATATCTTCAAACTCTGAAAGTAAAAGGAAGAAAGACAACTTTATTCTACAAGGATACAAAGATTAAAGCATTTAACTCTGAGGTAAGTAGAAGAATATTTGAAAAATAAAATCCTATAGTTGATCTAGAACAGCCAAGGAAAATGGAGGAAGACTTCAAGAATTTTATGAAGACAACAAATACTAGTGTTGTTGTTATCTCTCAAGATATTTATGAAGATGATCCTTCTAACAGACCAACCAAAGGGATAGTCATAAGGGAGGTAAGTCAGACAGAGGGTGAAAGATCTCTCAGATCTCAAGCTATCTTAACTATTGACAGGAAGCATAAAGGGAAAGAGAAGATATGAGAGAAGTCAAAGCTTTCAAAGCCTAAAGCCAAAGCTGTTGCAAAGAAGAAATCAGTATCTAAGGCAACTAAATCACAAATACTCATAGATTCAATCTATATAGTTGTTCAATCTTTTGATACTGATAAAATTGTTGAAGAAGAAGAAGTCAGTCAAGCTCACCAAAGAAGAAAGATTCATGGAGCTGACTGGGCTGAAAAATTGAAATTAACCTCTGACATTGCTCAAGTTAATAAAGAAGATGTTGTTACTCAACCAATTACAACCTCTGATACTGCTCATGTTGTTGATTCTCCAAACCCAATTCAAACTGAGTTATCAAATTCTGATTTTGAAGACATAGTCTCTAATAATCCAGAACTTACTCTTGAAGAGAAGAAGAAGCTACTATGGGGAAGTAAGAAACCAACACCTAGAAGAGATTCTTGTGAAACATTAAAGAAGATTTACAATGGAAGCTCTCACTCTAGAAGACCTGGAATCACTAGTGGTCTGGGAAGATTAAATGTTGATCTATTTGTAGAAGATGCTTTGATTTTAAAAAAGCATGCTAATTTGACAGGAATTGGAGATAATGTGATGCATGAAGACTTACAAAAGATCATATCAGTTCAAATTGTTATTGATCTTATTGGAGAGAAAATGATTTATTTTCTGGAGTCTGGGAGAAACTTATGGTTGACTCAATAACAGTTAAGAGACAAACCATGGTAGGAATTAGAACTTATTTTTACAATTCTCAAGGTAACTAATTCAGTAACTGTCGGATGGTCTGCATTCATAAAGAACCTGATACAGTTAAAGCAAAAAGGAATGTCTTACAAATCTAACTACATTCCAAAGTACATTGATCAAACTGAATATGTTGTTGATATGCCTATTGGAGGAGCCAAGATAGAAATGAGTCTAGGGACTAGAGTTTTAACCATTAATCCTGATGGAAAGAAAATTGGATTTCTGAAATTGGATGATCTATCTCTTGGAAATTCAAAGTTACATAATCTCAGAGCTGCCATATATCAGAATGATGAATCAACAGATGAACTGAAAGAACATAAGCAGAGGATGCAATGGTATTTGGATGTAATGGAAGAAAATATGCTAAGGAAGTTTCTTGAAGATTTTCCAGACTGTGTTAGAGTTCAGTATGAAGAGTAAAGTCTGATATTCACTGAAGTAATAATGAATATGATTACTTGATTTCTGCACTTAGATAGTTTTGACATCACTTGTACATATTTTCATAATGCACAAGTTGGGGGAGATTGTTAGATATAATGGATGATATCTGGACGGAAACTATCAGAAATTCTTATCAGGGGTTATATCAGTATTTACTGAAGAGTGACGTAATCAGTACTTATATCAGTACTTGATGATCAGAAAATGATGTCATCAAGATTTGTCACCTCATTAGATATTCGAGGAGGATAAGAAAAATAGATATTCAAGGTGGTGAAGGACTTTATCAAAGAAGTAATCATACATGGATATGTTTCTTTATTGTAATAGAATAGGATTCCTTATTGATTGTGTAATTGTGCTCTATATAAAGCACATATTAGGTTCATGTTATAAGCATTGCGAACATTGTTATATCATTCGCATAACCTAGCGGCTCTCAAGGATATTTGTTCATCCTTTTGAGAGAGTACGTTTGTAATCAGTTTTTATTTTTTAATATAAAAACTGTTGATTCTGTTGAAATTTTGTCGAATTATTTGCATAAACTGTATTCACCCCATCTACAGTTCCTTACGGACCTAACAAAACATTTACAATATTTACATATATAATAAAAAAGATATACTTAAATGATTTTTGTAATAGTTTATACATAATTGAAAAGAATTTGGATAAGATTCGGTTACTTATTTTATCATGCTAAAATTAATTTATAATATGCTCTCTTAAATTGAATAAGATTCTATTAAGTGTTATATAATTAACTTTTAGTTATTTAAACCTGACAAAAAAACTTTTAGTTATTTTATCATAGTAAAAATAATTTGTAGGATTCTCTTAAGTTGTAGTTGAGATTGTCTTAATTTATACAGTCCCGATAGGTTGTTTGGCACGTAAAGTATTTTAAGACTCTTCCATGAATGATATTTTAATTTTTTTCTGAATTAAAATTTTAACATTTAATTTTATTAAAAAAAATTATATAATTTATATAACTATACTAGATGATAAGAGCAACACTACATTTTAAATGTTAATTTATTTGTGTATTTTTAAAATATTTGCAAAATGATTTTTTTTTATTTCAACTTTTTATTTTAAACTATTTATAAAATCATAGATTTTAGTTGATACCTTAAATTTTTTTATGAAAAATTAAGTGTACAAAATGTATTAGTATTAACTTTATTTACTAGTATTAATTCTCAAAAACTTACATGAAATCTTGCCAAAACACTTAGTGGAATCTTTTATAGCACCATACTTGAACACTTAGCAGAACACTATTTTTGTTTTTTTGTTCTACAATCTAATTGCAGTACTAACTTCAAACAAAATTTGTAAAATATGTAGTATTCCATGTTCAGTTCTGGGCATGAAATTGCTTCTATAATATTTCTGCACCTTAGGCTTTTAGTGTCTTATGGTTAAAAGAAACGTCCTTAATTTTTGTACCCATGAGCATAGTCTACGGGCGCCCAACATCATGTTCCACCACCACATAACTTGATCAAACAATAATCATCACTTTGCAACACTTCCTTTTACAAATTGTTTCAGTGTCACAGAACATCGGGAGGTTAAACAACAATTCTAAGGTGTTACCGATAAGAAAAGGTTTAGTAACATGCATTAACATAAAACCTTCAGATATGATAAAATGCTAATGAAATACAGTATTAGAATTATAAACTCCACCCTTATAAAATTTTAGAATCGCATACATAATTAGAAAGTAACATACAATTTATGTGCAAAATAAAAATGTCTGATTCATAACACATAATGTATGTGAGCCAATATAACACTGATTTTCACATGAAGAGGCATAAGAAAGATTTAATCTTCCAAACAAACAAGGG
Source organism: Apium graveolens (assembly GCF_009905375.1). Classification (NCBI taxonomy): domain Eukaryota; kingdom Viridiplantae; phylum Streptophyta; class Magnoliopsida; order Apiales; family Apiaceae; genus Apium; species Apium graveolens. The sequence continues at coordinate 161,152,698 of NC_133656.1, read as the reverse complement.
AACTCGGATATTACTGAACCTTTAAAATGATAACGAAGCATCAAAATATGTTTTAATTATCCACTCGGTTGTACTTGAATGAAGGTAACATATGTAAAAATTCTAAGTTACATCTCCACTAATGATTACAAATAAACCTAAACTCTAATAAGAACACACACCGTAAAAGTTTATAGAATTTGGAAAAAAATATCAACATGAATATTTGCTCCCTCATTCTCCCATGTTCTTCTGGGTTGTTTAAACCGTGTAGTCTTATGTATCGATAATATATGTATGTAATATGTATTATTATGGCCTATATAAATATAATCGTCTTTTAGTCAGCAATCTTAATTCTCAAAATCTTACCATATTTATAGATGTCCATGATACAAATTTGATTAATGTATAGACAAATACATTATTTAATAGTCAATCATCATGGCCCAGGCTTTTCAAAACAATAACAAAATTGTCATTATCTTTTATCAGAAAATGACATTTTTATCAACAATCTAGATATTATGTCTCTTAGTCTCTTGATAAGCACAATCTCCCTATAATATTATCCATATATATATATAGGAAGTATTTATCATTCATATCTAATGGCATTAAACAATTTCTTCATCTCTATTTCAACTTTCAAAGTAGATAACTATTACTCACGAGACATTAGAGATAAACGCGTAAATGAAAGAGGAACATGAGAAATGAAAATAATGAGAAAGAAATTATGGCACAAGTGGCTTTGGAAGAAATTTTGTTATAGAAGTGTGGGTGATTATGTGCAACAGGATAGAAATGCTCCAGTAAAAAAATTGGCCTTTGATGAGAAGTGCATCAACAAAAAATGTTGGTGATGAGAATGGTATCACAAAATTGAAGAGAAGTGCTTCAAAATAGTTTTTTTGGTAATATTTGAAGTAAGGGGGTGTGTTAGATATTAAGTTTCAAATATTATTTATTTAATTGTATTTAGCTATTAAATGTTTAGATTTGTTATTTAAGTATAAATATTATATTTTATTATTTAGAAGTTATGTAGTGGACTAGTTAGTGGGGGTCGTATAGTTAATTATGGGCGTTTTTTACCCACTAATTAGTAGTAGTTAGTTTTAATGTGTTTTGTAAATATATTTTGATTACTTTGACTACTTTCTTTTTATATGACATAATATAAAATATAGTTAACTCCAAAAATAGATGTCTACAAGATGTCTATTACACTAATTCATCCATCAGTTGGAACTAATTTATCCATCAGTTGGAACGGTGTGACAAAGTTAAAGAACTTAAATGTGAGTGGCCTTGATTCTACAATGATTTTCCTATAATTTTCTTGCAGGATCCTTATGCCACAAAAGAAAACCCAGCATACACTTTAAAGAAATGTAAGATTTTGATCCAAATTTTGAAGCCTGCATACCAAAAAATTGCTGGGAATATTAACTAAATGCGCAACAATGGGACAGTTATATAACAATTAACAAGAATCGAAAAATTAACCAATAATGAAATAACACAAACGTCAAAACAAAACATATAATTAATGATTCTATTGAAACAAGAAATGAGGAAATTACTTAGTTATATGAAGCTTTATCAGAATTCGAGAACTAGCTGAGTCTCCAAGCCCTCGAAAAGACTTGATTGTTCTTGAAGATATTATTGTCCCACTTACGCTATGATGGGTTGCTGCAATATCACTTATAAGATAAAATAACTCAGAGCGATCCGTTCACAAATACGACAAGTCTGAACAACGACTAGCACCTCAATTCACCAAGAAATCTATGTATCTTGTATGTATATATGAGAGAATGAGAGAGATAAATGAGAGACTAGGGTTTTCTTTTTCTTTGTTCTTCCCCGTAAAAGTGTATCTCTATATCATATATTTATCAAGAGTATTATTATTATTATAAAGTAATAATAATAATTCCCAGTTAGATATCAATATATAATATATATACACAACAAGTTTATTTATAAATAATATTCATGAAATTAGTTGTTTTAGTATTTAGGAGTTCCCCTGAACTTGATATAGCTAAGTCATGAGCACTACAGGCGGTCCCAATTTTTAGACTCACAAGCCGGAGCCTAGGCTCGGAACCTCACGAGCTTACATTTAAGTCCCCGACAAGAGGATTCACAACTCACTTATCAACTAAAACTAAAACAACATTTATATAAATAAGCAACCCTGTTCTCATTTTTTCATGGATTAACATAAGAAAATGTTTTTGATCCAAAATATGAAAGTTTATGTTCTTATGAAAAGGAACAATTTTCACTTATTAGTTTATGGTCATTTCACCGAGAACACACCTAATTTGTATTTTGAACTTTACCATTTTCCAACGGAAATATGAAAAAATGACAGTGGTTACTTATAGTGATGATTGTGCTACATCTTCAATATTCAGATTAAAAGAATTCTCATGCCGAAAATTAAAAATCTAGATTTTTACCCAAGCTAGGGCTTACATTTTTCTTTATCTACTCAACTTTAGAGATCTGTACACTTAGTTTTATCACAGAATATGACATAATATGGGAATGAAAGGGGGTGTACACAGTTTTTACAAGATTTCAGCAATAATTTTGTGTAAACTGTAAAATGTTGTTTCAAGTAACCACCATTACCAAGTACTAGCAGTATATACAAAACAAAATAAGGAAACTGCCAAGTAACATAGCACAGTACTTCATCAAAACTTACAATTAACAACATTAAAAAAACAATCAATTAACATAAGCAGAGTTCTCTCATATAATGGTAAATGTATCAGATTTTAGCAGTTCAAAAAACTTAGCAGCTATTTAAATGTATGCTTAACAGAATTCTAAGCTTCAAGCACACTAGTTAAATGCATCTGTATCTCTATTATAGAACATAAATTGAAATTTAAACATAGTATATGATTAAAAAGACTAGTGCAAATCAAACCAAGACGCTTCTGTGAAATTTGTTAGCTAGCTTTGTTGTTCTTGCTTTACGCGGATGGGCCCTGACATTTTTGCTTTTACCTGTGCTAATACCTTGTCAATTAAGTTGATACGAGTTGTCATGTCCAAATCTTGCAGTTTAGTTAGGAGAAAACTGCTTTCTTCATCACATTTGATGCCGTCTTCACTCTGAATGGAACTCACAGGTCTGGTCTCATGGCCATCCGCAATTTCATCACCTAGTTGTGATGTTCTTGTAGCTTTACTCTGCTTAGTCAGTCCCATTGGTTCCAACAACTCTTCCGTCATTCTTGAATCCCCATTACCTTCAGCTGAAGAACATGAGCGCTGTTTCTGCAAAGCCAAGAATTGTTTGTTACTATTATTTATCTGTGTGAACTCACAGCCTTTTTCAAAACTTCCTTAGGACATTTCTTTTACCTGTCGTTTTTTCGGAGTAAATCCAGGAGGAGCATCATTATTGTCACCTCCAGTTGAAGATGGTAAACCATAATCCTTAACGAGCAGAAAGGGCTTAATACGGACATCTGACCTGTTTTCAGTATGTTGCATGATACAAGTTTTTAGTACTTCTTTTCCACGGTCACATATTGGGGGAAAATCAGGTTGTTTGCCTTGAGTAGAAGCTGTGAATCCATCAGAATTTTTCTTAAGATGCAGAAAGGGCTTAATATCAACATCATACCTGTTTTGAACATGTTGCATGTTGCAGCTCTCAGGGTTTCCTTTCCCCCAATCACATTTTGGGGGAAACCCGGGAGGAACATCAGGATGACTGCCTTCGGTAGAAGCTGTAAATCCATTAGTTTCAACATTCAGCAATGCTTGGACGATGCTTCGCTTCTTAGAGGACTGCAAACTTTTCTTACTTTCTGGTTTGGATAAAGATGTTGAACAATTCCCATTGACAACCAAAGAAGTTCCCTCACTAGTCTGCATGTCTCGAATGCTACGCCTCCAAATTTGCATCAAATCATATCCCCACTTACGTCTTTTAGGGAAATCAGGAGTAGATATCATACTTCTCAATCCTCTAAGAACACCTTTAGTGTCCCCTTGTAGATTTAAAACTGATTTTTCCCACCACTTCAAGTATTTTGTAGTAACATCGCCCTCAAAGAGCCTTGCGGGGAAATATAATTTGGCATCACAAACTGGTCTATTATAGTATTCCCAAGCATTTTCCGAACATAGGTTAGACTTGGTAATCCATTGTGGAATATCCTGATCCATCCCAAACTGCATTGCAACGCGATGTGGTAAGTAAGCCTCAACGCTATCTGTCCCAACCAACTCAGCCACCCTCAAACATCGAGCATAAGTTTCCAATTCTTCACTCAAACTCCCATCAGGCAACGCCCATTGTGCCTTGTCTTTGTAAAACTCCGGAAACAACCAATTGTCTACAGCAATAGCATATGGACGCCAAACAAAACTATCAGCAGCAGCATCTATAACCCATCTAACATTTTCGCGTTTTAGCCTATTCACACCATGCCATCGAGATAATCTTGGACGCCCAAAAGGAATCACCTTAACTTTTGGCCGCAAGTGAGGTAATCTCTCCCAAGCCCAAACCTGAACAAACTGAATAGGCGACGACAAAGTAAGGGCTACATAGTTATTTTCATCCTCATTACGACTAACCTCAGCAGTAACAAGAATGCCATGTTTTAACAAACTCAAATCTCGATACAAACTTGCAAGAACAGGAGGTGCAAGTGCAATCCTAATACCTCTAGCAAGATAAATTGCAACAGAAAAATTCTCTCTATTAACCGCATTCAACACATTTCCAGGCAAAACATGTCTCGATAACCAAAGAACAAGAAAGGCCTCGTGCTCGAAAACCTCCCCACTGTCCATAAAATAGTCCAGCCATTCACAATGACTAACATCACTCCCCTTCCTTTTCCTCATTTTCACCATCATTTTCATAACTTCAACCAACCTCTTCTCAACCTCAACCAATTCTTGAATTTCGAGAGGCATCGAAAAAGGATGGCCTAAAACCGAAAACCCCCCTAAAACCAACACATCTTCAAGAGTAATAGTAGCCTCAGCCCACTGAAACAAGAATGTATTAGTCTCACAAGACCATCTTTCAGCAACACCAAAAACCACTTCCTGATTTTTCATAATTTTGCAACAAGAACTCAACAAGGCCTCAAAAATCCCAGATTTTTTCCACACATATTGATACTTCAACATCATCTTATCAACCCATTTAGGCCATTTTGGTAAAGGGTCATACCAACCATTAAAAGAAACAGAAATAGGCCAAGAAGACTCAGAACAAAGAGGAAGATAAGGAAGCTTCAAAACAGGCCCATTAATGGAGTCTTCTACGGTGGGTTTTACAAAATGGGCTTCTCTTAAAGTTGAATAACTACCTCTAGGTGACACCATTAAAGCTTGCCTTTCCTCAAAAATACCCTCTTGCTCTTCATGTATTTTCATGGTTTCAAGAACTCAAAAAAAAACCAAGAAAAAATGAAATTTCAAGAACTCAAAAGGCCGAGAGAGAGAGAGAGACAAAAGAGGGAATAAAACAAAAAAGATATGCAACAGGAGGGAGAAAGAGGTGTGGTGTGACAGAAATTATATACGTACAGGGTACATGTATGTACACTGCAGGTTTTGGCGTGTTTTGCAATTTTGCAAATTGGTCACTAGCTTAGCTACCAAGTTAAAAGAATTGTGATATTCTTTGTTATTACTTTATATTTATTAATTAAATTTACATTTTTTTGAATGAATATTTGTTGATTTCATGCTGTGTTCTAAAAATCGGCCGATTAATCGGAGTTCGGACGGGTCCCGTTTCGATTAATCGTTAATCAGGTCAAAGTACGGTTTTTTGAAAAATCAGTTAAAAGTCGGGCAGTTCGGAAAAAATCGGCCGAATCGGGTCAAAAATCGGCCGAATCGGGTCAAAAATTGGCCGAATCGGTCAAAGTTTGAAATTAATAAAAAAAAAATTTTTTTTAAAAAATAAAGTTTTTTTAAAATAATCATTAACATTTAACATTTAATAATTAATATTATTAATAATATATTAACATATTGACTCTTTTACACACAGAAACAATCATATATTCTTATACGGTTTGAATTTGTATGTAGTGATTTCTAATTATCAAGTAATATTAGTGAGTAGTCAATAGTAATTAATTAGTATAAATTACTTAAATATCAATTATGTACTCCTGATAGTAGTTTTTTTTATAAATCTTACTATTAAAACATCAATACTGAATTAATGATATCTGATTTTATTTTTGTAAATCTTATGGAAGGTTAATGACATTTAAATAGAATTATTTTTTATTATTTATTAAATAAATTTCTTCCGATTAATCACCGATTATCCGATTAATCACTGAAAGGTCCCTCCATCGAACAATTCCGATTCCCACTTTTTTAAACAGTGATTTTATGTATTAATTAAATTTATGACTTTGTGAATTATTTGTTATTGATATGTTCTTTTTTAAGACTAGAATTGAGCCACAGTGTAACAGGCACAGCATTACAAAATCCATATTCAGGCAAAAAAAAACTGAGGTTAGAACATGTTTGTCATTCATACTAGTAACAGAAGAAGGTTCTGCCAACATTAACATTATGAAGAACATGATCGAAATTTACAAAAAGATAAAGATACTGTGAAGATTGACATATAGTATAGAAACTTTTGTAAAATCTGCAAAAGACAAGATAAATTTAACTACCAGCTTTCTCCTTGAATAGTGACAATGTTAGTCTCAGGGCGATTAGCTTTACTCAGAACTTCATCTGTTGCGATATTAACATGCTGAACAGTCTCTTTCAGTAGTTCATTTGTTGGTATTGCAGTAGAAGAATTTTACTGTCCTTGCACTTATCAGAAGATAACAGGCTCTTCACACCTGATTAACTTTGCAGGAGTTTTTAGTGCATTATTATCTAGACAGTGTTCTTACATACATTTTTAGGGCACAATCATGTTTGTAAGACAACTAATGCTCGCTCCCTAGCTATAGTGTAACAGCAAAACAAACTCCATGAAGATGCCTTGCGCTTGTTTAGGTATATCAAGCTATCCACATGTTTCTGAACACACAAAAATGTTGCATCTTGGAGAGAAGAGAAGACACTGTCTTTACACATACTCATACATATACTTAATGTTAGATTATGTTTGTTGTTCATAGTGTCTGATAAAGAAGGTGCTACTCTTTACATCAAACAAATTATTCAAATTTTTACAGCAGCAAGATGCTTACATTTGCAGCTTAAGAAACGACATCAAAACATATCCATAAAAATTGAGCCTGTCTGACATTCATTTAGAGCATAATTGAAATTTGTACACAGATTAGATACTGAGAAGATCAAAATATACTTAGCAGAAAAAGAGAAGATTACTCTCGTTTAGGTGCGAAAGACGGGACAAGATGTCTTCTCACTTCAGTAAGTACTGGTAGCCTAAAACATAGTATAAATCTGCATTATACCAAAACAAGCTAAACGTAGTTCAGTGAAATATATGAATCCTTGTTTTATGAAGAACTACTATTCAAAATTTCATCTGGAAGTACTAGCATCATGTTTTGCTGCTTTAATGTCTTCAACAATCTTTTCAAGCCTCAGAATACGCGCCATTAGTCCCAAATGCGATATTTCAAATGTAGAAAAATCGCAGCTTTCACCTTCAATGCTGACAATGTTATTCAGAGGACAATTAGCTTTACTCAAAACTTCATCTTTTGCAAGTTCCATTCTAACAGTGTTGACCTTTGCATGATCAGAACTACTCACAAATAAATCTTCTTTTGGACTTTTTGGTCTTTCAGTACAAGATTTACTCCCCTTGCACTTATCAGAAGATGACATGCTCTGCACACTCGATTTCACAGAGTCATTCAAGCATAGTAGCCTTGCAGGGGTTTGAGTTCCATAATGAGTTTCTAACACCGGCTTATTATCAAGATCAATATCTTTCCCATATATCTTGGTCCTTTCTACTAGAGTCTTTCTTGAACGATTATCTGGTTGAGCAACTGTAAGATTACCCTGTTCCCCATAATGATCAGTTCTTGCTGAAATGCAACCAGGAGTTAACGAATTAGCACGTCCTCTCTTCTGTCTACACGAAATCAGTGGCAAGTGTCTCTCATTTTGGACGCAAGTAGTCACCATTTCCTCAGGAACAGGCAGATGTCCCCTCCACCAAACCACATACCGGGAGGACACATCAGACTCAAAAAGTCGAGGGGGTATGTATAATTTCATACCTCTGATAGGTCTGTTATAACTGATCCAAGCAGTTTCAGAATTCTCACTGGATCTTACAACATGGGAAGGAACATCTTGGTCTAATCCGAACTGCATAGCTACTCTATGGGGGAGATATAGTTCTTTATGGTCTACTCCAACTAGCTCAGAAGCTCTCAAGCATCGAGCAAATGACTCTATATCATCAGATTCGACCACTGCCCACTGTTCCTTATCTCTATACAACTTAGTCAACATACAATCACTTGAACTTATAACATAAGGGCGCCACATAAATGATTCTTCACCAGAGTCTATGGCTGCCCTCACATCTTCAACTTTCAAAAATTTTACTCTGTTCCACCGAGCTGATCTAGGCTCTGCCCTTTCCACGACACCGGGAGTTGGTCTCAGCATTGAAAACCTCTCCCAAGCCCACATGTGCACTAAATCAATGTGACATAACTTTAATATACAAGGCTTAACAATTGATTTATGCAACACCCTCATATCTCTATAAATGCTGGCAAGAACAACTGGAGCTAGCGCAATTCTATTACCTCGCCATAAATGAATAGCAACATGAAAATCTCTTATAGATATGTAATTGTTGGAGTAAGCTAAAACAAATCTGGACAACCACATTGCAAGAAATGCTTCATGCTCTAATTCATTACCACTACCCATAAAATACTTCATCCACTTTGTATCAATACTTCCACCAGAAAGTTTAACCTTATTAAAAACTTTTCTCATACAATCGAAAATAACAACAAATTCATCAGTTACAGGAGTCGAAAATAATGCCCCCAAAACAGAAAAACCTCCAAGAAACAAAACATCTTCTAAAGTAATAGTTACCTCACCCCACGGAAACACGAAAGTGTTAGTCTCACTACACCACCTCTCAGCAAGGCCAATGATCAACTCATTGTGTTTTGGAATTTTGTAAGTTGAGGCCAAGATTGCTTCATAGATACCGGCTTGTTTCCATGTTTCTTCGTATTTAGGCTTTAAGCTATGCACCCAAATCTTCCATTTCTCTGATAAGTATCCCTTACATGAGTGCAATCTATACTTTTTCAACTCCTGAAAAGTGCGTTTTGAGTAGTTTACTAAACTAGGTAGAGAAGGAAGATGATTTTCATGTTCACTACAAATGGGCTTGAGAAAATGAGCATTTCTAAGAGTTGGGTTTCCACCACTGGGTGGATACATGAGAACACTTCTCTCTTCCACAAGAGTGCATGTATCTGTATCTGTATCTGCATTTGCATCATCCTCCATTAAAGAACTTTCAAGATTTTTTTTTTTTTTTTGCTGAACTTTCAAGGTTTACAAAACAAGGTTTCTCTTCTTATTGACAGCTTGCTAGTGCTTAAAATGGACAAACACAGACTCTTTTTCTTTGAGTTTTATCTTTTTTATTTCTTTCTTTTGATGGGTTTAACTTGTACGCTCAGGGGTTTGTTGTCTTTGTTTGTAGTGGCATCATGTAACAGCCAAAAGCCCATAGAGATAACATAATTTGAAATATTTTGTAACAGCAAATGTAACTTCTTAAGTACTCCTCTCGTCCCATTTTATAGAGTTACTTTGCAACCCGACATTTCATTTAAAATCAAAATAGTGTATGTATTTTATAAAATACAGTTTGCAACCTTTAACTTTCAATATTAACTTCAATATGCATCCCTTCTAGTTATAAAATTGAAATTAAAATGTTAATATTAATAACTAAAATTTCAAATCAATAAAAATATTTATTTTAATGCATATTTTACATGAAAAAATATTATACCCCACCCGTTCTTTACATTGGTGACGGAAAATCAGTACGCATTTTAAAATTTCCGTAAAGTATGGTTCACTAAATAATTTTAATTATTTTTTATTTTAAATAAAAATATACTGTTTAAATTTTATATAGAAAAAGAAAATTCTAAAAATAAATTATAGAATATATTTTATAGTAGCCTTAATGCGTACCAAGAGGAAAAAGTAAGTAAAAAATCAGGAAGTAGCTATTTTCCATTAGTAATGCTCTAAATTAATCATAATACTAAGTACTTAAAATATATTTATCAAGCAAAATATATGTTTTTATATATAATCATAAAGTTTCTAAATACATTTATATTTTAAAAATTATACTGAGTAAAATATAAAATAATTGATATTAATATTATTTTTATAAATTGAAATTCTAATTTTTAGTTTAATTTAAATAAAATTATTATTTAAATATTTTGCTGAATTTCAATTTTACTCTTCAAAATATAAATATTTTTAATAAAATGGTTAAAGGGATGCATATTATATTTGATGTCGAAAATTAGGGGTTGCAAACTGTATTTTTGAAAGTAAGTATATAGTTTTGTTATTGAATGAAAGATAGGGGTTGTAAAATGCAGTTAACTCCATTTTATATGACCGGTTTTAACAAGACGTTTCTTTTTAACGAGCTTTTGAAATCATGCGAAAGAAAAATGAAAAAAGGGGTATATGTAAATATTTTAATTGTTAGCACTATTCAGCATTTTTTACAATTCCAGGATTTATGTACATTGACCTTGCTTGTCCTTCCATGGATGATTATGCTTTCCAATAAGTGACCATGGTTTTCTTAAGACCCTGTTTTCTACAGTTAAAGCCATTAGGCAGATTCTAAAAAACAAAACTTTTCATAGACTTAAGATTTATGTATAAAACATACCATAATTTGAACAAACTATGCGATGATGGTATAGCAAAGGCAATGAAACACAGGGATTCAGAAGTTAAAGATGAACAATTTAGCAAGATACTTAGCATCCACTTACAGCAGCAGCATCTACTATCTCAATATCCACTGGAACTAGCATCAAGCATTGAAGATTTAACTGCATCAACAATTTTTTGAAGCCTTATAATTCGAGCCATCAGTTCCAAATGTGGCAACTCGGATGTACTATTATCGCAGCAATCTTCTTCAATATTGACAATTTTATTCTCCGGACAATTACCTTTACTCACAACTTCATCTTTTGCGAGTTTGATATTAACATTGTTTTCCTCTCCATGATTAGCTGTGTTCACAGCTGCATCTTCATTTAAATTTACTGATCTTTCAGCAGAAGATTTACAATCCTTGCTCTTATCAGAAGATGGCATGCTTCCCACCCTCGCTATCACAGGGTCAGTCATGCAAAAATTCTTTGCAGGAGTTTGAGTTCCAGAATGAGTTTTTGATGGTAACATATCATCAAGATCAATTCTTTTCCTAAACCTCTTGCTCTTTGTTAATAGAGTCTTTCTTGAACATCTTCTCTTGTGTCCCCAAGAAATCGGTGGCAAACGTATTTCATTTTGGATACAAGTACTCACCAATTCCTCATTCACAGCCACAAGGCCCCTCCACCAAACCACATATCGGGAGGAGACATCAGCCTCAAAAATTCGAGGTGGAATATAAAGTTTCTTACCTCTGAAAGATCGGTTGTAACTGCTCCAAGCAGTTTTAAGACTTCCCCCAGATCGCATAACAACAGGTGGAACGTCTTGGTCTAGTCCGAACTGCTTAGCTACTCTATGGGGGAGATACTGTTCTATACAGTCCAATCCCACTAGCTCAGAAACTCTCAAGCATCGAGCAAATGACTCTGTGTCATCAGATTCAATCACTACCCACTGTTCACTATCTTTGTACATTATACGATTTTAAAGAGGCGTTTCTTTTTAACTAGCATCTGAAAGACCCTGATGTGAACATTGAACTTGCTTGTCCTTCCATGATTAAGACCCTGCTTTCTACATTTTAAAGCCAGTATCAGATTTTTAAAAACTAAATTGTTTCATAAACTTGAGATTTATGTATAAAACATACCATGATGCGATGATAGTATAGCAAAGGCAATGAAACACAGGGTAGCAGAAGTTAAAGATGAAGACTTTAGCAAGATACTTACCATCCACTTACAGCAGCAGCATACAGAAATAATCAAGAAGCATGCGATTAGATTTTGAGCACGTCTGCAGTTTATCTATAGCATGATCCAGATTGGCTTAAAAAATAAATATACCCGGAAGATTAATACATAGTGTGAAATCTATTTTATAAGCTGAAAAGACGAAACATTTTCATTTCACTGCAAATAGAGTATTGATAGCCAGCCAGATAGCATTACAACGAACTAAAGGTAACACAAAGTAAGTAAATTAAATGAATGCTACGTTCTATCAACTACTATCTCAATATCCACTGGAACTAGCATCAAGCATTGAAGATTTAACTGCATCAACAATTTTTTGAAGCCTCAAAATTCGAGCCATCAGTTCCAAATGTGGCAACTCAGATGTACCATTATCACAGCAATCTTCTTCAATATTGACAATTTTGTTCTCCGGACAATCACCTTTACTCACAACTTCATCTTTTGCGAGTTTGATATTAACATTGTTTTCCTCTGCATGATTTACTGATCTTTCAGCAGAAGATTTACAATCCTTACTCTTATCAGAAGATGCCATGCTCCGCACACTCGATATCACAGGGTCAGTCATGCAGAGATTCTTTGCAGGAGTTTGAGTTCCAGAATGAGTTTTTGATACCAGCACATCATCAAGATCAATTATTTTCCTAAACCGCTTGCTCTTTCTTGATAGAGTCTTTCTTGAACTTCTTCTCTTGTGTCCCCATGAAATCGGTAACAAACGTTTTTCCTTTTGGATGCAGGTAGTCACCATTTCCTCATTCACAGCCGGAAGGCCCCTCCACCAGATCACATATCGGGAGGAGACATCAGACTCAAAAATTCGAGGTGGAATATAAATGTGCTTACCTCTGAAAGATCGGTTGTAACTGCTCCAAGCAGTTTTAGGACTTCCCCCAGATCGCATAACAACAGGTGGAACGTCTTGGTCTAGTCCGAACTGCTTAGCTACTCTATGGGGGAGATACTGTTCTATACAGTCCAATCCCACTAGCTCAGAAACTCTCAAGCATCGAGCAAATGACTCTGTGTCATCAGATTCAATCACTATCCACTGTTCACTATCTTTGTACAAGCTACTCAGCACACAGCTACTTGAAGTTACGACATAAGGGCGCCATATAAATGATTCCTTTCCAGAGTCTAAGGCTGCCCTTACGTCTCTAACTATTACAATTTTCACTCCATTCCACCTAGATGATCTAGGCTCTGCCCTTTCCATGATACTTGGAGTTGGTCTCAGCTTTGGAAACCTCTCCCAAACCCACATAAGCACTAAATCGGCATGACAGAAAATAAACCTCAAGCGAACTTTAAAGTCTAATCTAATGGACTCAACAATTGAATTGTGTAACTGCCTCATATTCTTATATATGCTGGCAAGCACAACTGGTGCTAGCGCAATTCTTTTACCTCGAGACAAATGAATAGCAACTTGAAAATCCTTTACAAGTATTCTTCCAAAAGAGCGAACAAGAACAAACCTAGACAGCCACATTGCTAGAAATGCTTCATGTTCAAATTGCTTGCCACTACACATAAAATATTCCATCCACATTAAACCAGTGGCATGTCCACCAGTAACTGGTTTAACTTCTTTATAAGCTTTTCTCAAAGAATCATAGATACCAACACATTCATCAGCTAGAGGAATCAAATATAAGGCACCTAGAACAGAATAACCTCCAAGAAACATTACATCTTCTAGAGTAATAGTTACCTCACCCCACGGAAACACGAAAGTGTTTGTCTTGGCACACCACCTTTCAGCAAGACCAAAGATCAACTTTTTGTCTCTTGGAATTTCATAAGTTGAGGCCAATATTGCTTCATAGATACCGGCTTGTTTCCATATTTCTTGGTATTTGGGCTTCAAACTATGCACCCACATCTTCCATTCTTCTGATGGGTATCCCTTATATGAGTGCAACTTATATTTATTTAGTTTTCTAAAAGTAGGTCTTGAGGAGAATAGTGATCTGGGTGGAGAAGGTAAATGGCTGGGATTTTCACCAAAAATGGGTTTAAGAAAATGGGCAGTTCGAAGATTTAAGTTTCCACCACAAGGTGAATACATAGCAAGGCGTCTCTCTTCGACAACAGTATATGTATCTGTAACTGTATGACCACAGGTTTCTTCTTCAGTATTGACAATGTTATTCTTAGGAGCTTTACTCACAACTTCATCTTCTTTTAGGTCTTCATTATGTTTCATTAAGCTTTCACTGGAAGATGAAATAGGGGGCAACTGCTTCTGATTTTGCTCATTAACAGGCAGGAAGCCCCTCCACCAAATTACATACCGAGAGGAAACGTAAGACTCCAAAAGTCGAGGTGGTATATATAGTTTCATACCTCTAATCGATCTGTTATAACTCTTCCAAGCAGTTTTAGGACTCTCATTGGATCGAATAACATGAGGAGGAACATCTTGGTCTAATCCAAACTGCATAGCTACTCTATGAGGAAGATACTGCTCTATACTACCTAATCCAACTACCTCCGAAACTCTCAAGCATCGAGCAAGTGACTCTGTGTCATCAGATTCAACCACTACCCACTGTTCATTATCTCTGTACAACTTACTCAACATACAATTGCTCGAAGTTATAACATAAGGGCGCCACACAAATGATTCTTTTGCGGAGTCTAAGGCTGCCCTCACATCCTTAACTTCCAAAATTGTCACTCCATTCCACCGAGCTGATCTAGGCTCTATCCTTTCCATGAGACGGGGAGTTGGTCTCAGTTTTGGAAACCTCTCCCAAACCCACATTTGCACTAAATCAAAGTGACAAAAAAGAAAACCAACTTTGGACTCAACAATTGAATTGTGTAACAGCCTCAAATCCATATAAATGCTAGCAAGAATAACTGGTGCTAGCGCAATTCTATTGCCTCTGGATAGATGAACAGCAACAGCGAAATCACGTATAACTATTTCACTGCTAGAGCAAGGGAGAACAAACCTAGACAGCCACATTGCTAGAAATGCTTCATGTTCTAAATCCTTACCACTACACATAAAATACTCCATCCATCTTGAAGAACTAGCATGTCCATCGCAACCCAATCTAACCTCATGGTAAGAATTTTTCAAAGAATCGAATATACCAATACATTCATCAGGTAAAGGAGTCAAAAATAAGGCACCTAAAACAGAATAACCTCCAAGAAACATGACATCTTCTAGAGTAATAGTTACCTCACCCCAGGGAAACACGAAAGTATTAGTCTCAGCACACCACC
Source organism: Apium graveolens (assembly GCF_009905375.1). NCBI lineage: Eukaryota > Viridiplantae > Streptophyta > Magnoliopsida > Apiales > Apiaceae > Apium > Apium graveolens. The sequence continues at coordinate 161,137,261 of NC_133656.1, read as the reverse complement.
TCTCAGCAAGACTGCAGATCACTTCTTTGTTTCTAGGAATTTTGTAAGTTGAGGCCAAGATTGCCTCAAAGATACCAGCTTGCTTCCAGATTTCTTGATATTTGGGCTTCAAATTATGAACCCAAATCTTCCATTTCTTGGATGGGTAATTCTTATAAGTTCTTAAACTACATTTCTTTAGGTTTTGAGAAGTGGGTTTTGAAGAAAGTAGTAAACTTGGTGGAGTAGGAAGCTGAGTATGATCTTGACTAAAAATGGGCTTAAGAAAATGAGCGTTTCTCAAAGTTGGGTGTCCACCACAATGTGGATGCATAACAACCTCCCTCTCTTCCACAAGACCATCTGCAGCAAATACATGATCCTCCATTAAAGAACTTTCAAGATTGTTTTTTTTTTCAGACAGAAAAAATGGCTTCTCTCAGAAGTTTTTGTATTTAGTTAAAAGTTAAAACCATTTTTTTCTTTTGCAGACTTTTAGTTTGTTTCTATTTGTGTGTATAGCTTGTACAGTTGTACTACATGAGCTCAGGGACAAGGCTTCTTTGACAAGCTCATTGGAAGTTGATGCACAAAAAATTTATAAAATGATACTGCACAAGATCTGTGATTTTTTTAATTGAGTTATTGATGTGAATGCAGGATTCTATTTCAATCAATATCTGTCACATATGAAAAAAAATTGTATAAAATTTTGTGGATCTAGGATTATTCATTTCATATACTCCCTCCCATAATCCCATTTCAGTCGCACTTCTTGATTATCTGAATAATTGACATGACATTAATTTGTTTGTAAAATCTAAATCATTTTTTTCTGATTGATATTTTTTTATACAATAATTTAAAATTTAATATGTAATATATTGATATTAATAGTAAATGAAGAAATCTTGATTACTATCTGTTCTTTAGTCATCCATTTGACAAGAAAAGTAAAGAGTTGAAGCCATTCACCTTCTTGCATGAAATAAAGCCATTGCACCCGAAGGTGTATGAAGTTTCAAGAATTGACGACGAGATTAATGCTTCTTGCTACCGGAATATTACCTTTTTCTTTACATCATTAAGACATTACCGTTTACTTTAAGCTTCATAGCGTTAATATCACATTCAACGATGGCCGGGGAATAGCTCCGGTGAATATATTTTGCAATTTGCAACTTGTCTTCTTCCATCTTTTATGCTTTCCGTCTTTTTCATAGTTAATCTTTGTCTCTCATGTTAAATCTTCTTCAATTATCTTCAACTTTCTATCATTTCTTTTCCTTTGTCTTTGAGGATCAACTTAGTTTAAACTCTGGCAAAATCTAGTAACAAATGCAGTCTGACTCTTGTTAATCAGAAAGTGTAATTGATGATGCTTTACCTATGCAACATATACATCAAATAGTCTCTCAACTCTAAATCCAAAACTTATATATACAGTACTCTAAGAATTTCAAGACATCTTTGCTCCATAAATTTCTTTGGCACATTCGTGTTTCTAAGACTAGTGCTCACTCCTGAGCCACAGTGCTGTGCAGCAGACCTACATGTTTTTAAATACACAACAAAGTTGTGTTTGTAAGAGCATACAAAAAAATTGTCTTCACAATTCTTCATACATATAGTGATACAGGTAAGGTTATATCAGGTCTGTTATGTAGACTAGTAACAGAAGAAAGTACTGCTGCTTACCATAAAATTGAAGTCATTCTGAGCAGCAAGATACTACATCTTCAGCATACAGAAACAATTAAGAAACATGTCCATATAATTTTGAAGCATGCCTGACAGTTATCTAAAGCATGATCTTAATTTGCAAAATATATTGGGAAGATTGATATATAGTGTCAAAGCTATTTTACAACCTGAAGAGACCGAGAATCATTTGCTTCCACTTACAAGCAACTAGCATATTGAGAGCCACACAGATAAAAGTCTGCAGTACACCAAAATGAATGAAACACAAAGTTCAGTGAAATATATGAATGCTACGTTCTACCAAGAACTACTAGCTTATTCTCCACCTAATTAGCTTTCATCACAATTTCATCTTCTGCGAATTCAATATTAAAATTGTTCGCCCCTGTATGATTTGAGTTAATCACAACTCCATATTTTTTCAGATTTTCTGAACTTTCAGCAAAATATTTACTCTCCTTGCTCTTATCAGAAGATGACATGCTGCTCACACTCATTATCAAGGTACAGTCATGCAGATTCAGTTCCAGAATGAGTTTTTAGTAACAGCATATCATCAAGATCCTTTCTTTTCCCAAAGTTCTCGCTCTTTCTTGATCGAGCTTTTCTTGAACGTCTTCGTTTGTGTCCCCAAGAAATAGGTGGCAAATGTTTCTCATTTTGGATGCAAGTAGTCACCATTTCCCCATCCACAGGCAGATGGCCCCTCCACCAAACCACATATCGAGAGGAGACATCAGACTTCAGAAGTCGAGGTGGAATATAAAGTTTTGTACCTCTAACAGATCTTTTATAAATTCTCCAAGCAGTTTTAGGACTCTCATTGGATTGTATAACACGGGAAGGAATATCTTGGTCTAATCCGAATTGCATAGCTACTCTATGAGGAAGATACTGTTCTATACAGTCTAATCCAACTAGCTCAGAAACTCTCAAGCATCGAACAAATGACTCTGTGTCATCAGATTCAACCACTACCCACTGTTCATTATCTCTATACAACTTGCTCAACATACAACTACTTGATATTTTGACATAAGGGCGCCATATAAATGATTCTTTTCCAGAGTCTAAGATTGCCCTTACATCTCTAACTTTAAAACGTTTCACTCCATTCCACCGAGCTGATCTAGGCTCCTCCCTCTCCACGACACTGGGAGTTTGTCTCAGCTTTGGAAACCTCTCCCAAGCCCACATTTGGACTAAATCGGGGTGACAGAAAGAAAAGATCAAACAAACTTTAGAGTCTAAATTAATGGACTGAACAATTGAATTGTGTAACTGCCTCATATTCGTATATATGCTGGCAAGAATAACTGGTGCGAATGCAATTCTTTTACCCCGAGACAGATGAATCGCAACTTCAAAATCCCTCAAAACTATTTTTTTAACAGAGCGAATGAGAGCAAACCTAGAAAGCCACATTGCTAGAAACGCTTCATGCTCTAAATCCTTACCACTAAACATAAAATAATCTATCCACCTTAAAGAACTAGCATATCCACCGTTAATCAATCTAATTTCTTGATAAACTTTTTTCAAAGAATTGAAAATACCAACACTTTCATCAGGTAAAGGAGTCAAATATAAGGCACCTAAAACAGAATAACCTCCAAGAAACAAAACATCTTCTAAAGTAATAGTTACCTCACCCCACGGAAACACGAAAGTATTTGTCTCAGCACACCACCTCTCAGCAAGACCAATGATCAACTCTTTGTCATTTGGGATGGTGTAAGTTGAAGCCAAGATTGCTTCATAGATACCAGCTTGTTTCCATATTTCTTGGTATTTAGGCTTTAAACTATGAACCCAAATCTTCCATTTTTCTGATGGGTATCCCTTACGCGAATGAAACTTGTAACTATTCTTCATAGTGGGTTTCGAGGAGAATATTGAAGTTGGTGCAGAAGGTAGATGATTTTGTTTTTCACTAAAATTTGGTTTAAGAAAATGGGCATTTCTTAGAGTTGGGTTTCTACCACATGGTGAATACATAGCAGCTTGTCTCTCTTCCACAAGAGTGCATGTATCTGCAACTTTACTATCACAGGTTTCTTCTTCAATATTGACAATGTTATTCTCAGGACAATCAGTTTTACGCACAGCTTCATCTTCCGTGAGTTTGATGTTAACATAGTTCACCTCTGCCAGAACATTATTGGCGCTACTCACAATTGCATCGTCTTTCAGATCTTTCAACTGCATGATTTTTAATACAGTCTCATCATTTCTTTTAGAGCTCTTTATCTTTCTTGGTAGAGTCTCTATTGAAGGACTCTTTTCTTGAGCAACTGTAAGACTGCCTTCTTCAAGATAATCATCTGGTCTTTCTGAAACACAACCAGGAGTGGTCAACAATTTAGAGCGTCTTCTCTTGTGTCCCCAAGAAATTAGTGGCAGATGTTTCTCTTTTTGGGAGCAAGTAGTCACCACTTGCTCATTAACAGGCAGAAGATCCCTCCACCAAGTCACATATCGAGATGAGACATCAGACTCCAAAAGTCGAGGTGGTATATATAGTTTCATGCCTCTAATAGATCTGTTATAATTCCTCCAAGCAATTTTTGGACTCTCTTTGGATCGAATAACATGGGGAGGAACATCTTGGTCTAATCCAAACTGCATAGCTACTCGATGAGGGAGATACTGTTCGATATTACCTAATCCAATTAGTTCAGAAACTCTCAAGCATCGAGCAAGTGACTGTGTTTCATCCGATTCAACCGCTACCCACTGTTCATTATCTCCATACAACTTACTCAACATACAATTGCTCGAATTTATAACATAAGGGCGCCACAAAAATGATTCTTTTCCGGAGTCTAAGGCTGCCCTTACGTCCTTGACTTCCAAAATTTTCACCTTGTTCCACCGTGCTGATCTAGGTTCGGTCCTTTCAATGACACAAGGAGTTGGTCTCAGTTCTGAAAACCTCTCCCAAGCCCACATTAGCACTAAATCAGAGTGACAAAAAATAATACTCGAACCAACTTTGGACTCTAAATCATTGAACTCATTAACTGAATTGTGTGCCAACCTCATATCCGTATAAATGCTGGCAAGAACAACTGGTGCTAGGGCAATTCTATTACCTCGGGATAGATGAATAGCAACATGAAAATCACCAATAACTATACCACCCTTACCGTTGGGGAGAACAAACCTAGACAACCACATTGCTAGAAATGCTTCATGCTCTAAATCCTTACCACTACACATAAAATACTCCATCCACATTGAAGAACTAAATACTCGCTTACTATAAACCATTTTAACTTCGCGATAAGCATTTTTCAAAGAATCGAAAATACTAACACATTCATCAGGTAAAGGAGTCAAATATAAAGCACCTAAAACAGAAAAACCTCCAAGAAACAAAACATCTTCTAAAGTAATAGTTACCTCGCCCCACGGAAACACGAAAGTGTTTGTTTCAGCACACCACCTCTCAGCAAGGCCAAAGATCACTTCTTTATCTCTTAGAATTTTGTAAGTTGAGGCCAAGATTGCTTCATAAATACCAGCTTGCTTCCATATTTCTTGATATTTGGGCTTCAAACTATGGACCCAAATCTTCCATTTCTCTGATGGGTGTGCTTTATATGAGTTTAGAGTCAAGTTTTTTAGGTTTACGAAAGTGGGTTTTGAAGAAAGTACTGAACTTGGTGGAGTAGGAAGATTATTTTCATGTTCACTAAAAATGGGCTTAAGAAAATGGGCATTTCTCAAAGTTGGGTTTCCACCACAAGGTTGATGCATAACAACTTCCCTCTCCTCCACAAGAGTATCTGCACCAAATATCTGATGATCCTCCATTAAAGAACTTTCAAGATTTTTTATACTAAGAAAAAATGGAATATCTCATGACTATTGTTAATGGTTGTGTGCTTTGTACCTTTTCTCAGAAACCATAAATATTAGCACCTTGTTTCAAGTTTAAAGAACCCATTTTTTGCAAACCTTTTGTTTCTTTCTATTTATGTGTAAATAACTTGTAGAGCAGCTGAGGCCTGGGCTTTATGAATCAGTACGTGTAGAGAAACCCTTTGACAAGCTCATTGGGAGTTGCACTATATTTCGTAACAATAAATTCAAGTTTTGAGTTTTTCTCTACTCAATTGTTTTGAACAAGCACTTTAAAGTACGCGATAAAAGATATATGAAAAGTTTTTTTTTTGTTTTTTAATTTTTATATAAAAAAAAAAAAAAAAACTACAAATATCTATAGTCTAAAAATGAGAAAGAAATGTCTCATTCAAATGGTTCGTTCATTTTCGGGCGGAGGAATGCAAAGTAAAGAACATTTAGGAATAATTTTCGATTAGATTTCCTAATTCAGTTGAGAATAGTTTTGCTTTTATTGCTTTAACTTCACCTGTGAGGCTTGAACTCGCAATCTCTTAATCACCAAATGAAAAAGAGTCTCAGTTTGTTATACGTTAATTAACATTGATGATCATATACGCAAAGCCATTGCGTTAGAAGGTTGCTCAAGCTCAAGAATAGAACGCCTAATTATAGAAGATCAATTATAGAATGAGAAAGTGTACTTAGTGATGATCCTCTACCCATACATATTCCCAGAAAGAATAGCTACTGAGAAGTTTTAAACATAGTATATAAACTCTTGTATAAGCTGCAAACAGACGGAAAAAGTTTACCTTTAGACTTTCAACACAAATAGAGTACAGGTAGCCTGAATTGATAGATGTCTATGTACCACACCAGACGAGAGAAAATAAAGTTAATTAAAATTTGTGAATGCTACGTTCTATCAGGAACTGCTATTCAAAATATCCACCTGGACTAGCATCAAGCATTGCTGCTTTAATCGCATCAACGATATTTTCAAGCCTCATAATACGATCCATCAGTCCCATATTTAGCAACTCGGATGTAGAATTATCAAAGCTTTCTTCTTCAGTGTTGACAATTTTAGTGTTGGGACAATTGGCTGTACTCACAACTTCATATTTTGGGAGTTCGACATTAACATTGTTCACCTCAGCGTGATTAGCGTCACTCACTACTGCATCTTCTTTAAGATATTTTGGTCTGTCAATAAAAGATATAAGCTCGTTACACTTGTCAGAAGATGGCATTGGCATTTCATCAAGATCGTTTCTTTGGCCAGAGCCCTCGGTGTTTCTAGATAGAGACTTTCTTGAACGTCTTCTCTTGTGTCCCCAAGAGACCGTTGGCAAATGTTCCTCATTTTGGATGCAACTAGTCGGTGTCTCATTAACAGGCATAAGTCCCCTCCACCAAACCACGTACCGGGAGGAGACATCAGACTCCAAAAGTCGAGGTGGTATATATAGTTTCATACCCGTAACTGATCTGTTATAACTCTTCCAAGCAGTTTTAGCACTCTCGTTGCATCGCATAACAAGGGGAGGAACATCTTGATCTAATCCAAATTGCATAGCAACTCTGTGAGGGAGATACTGTTCTATATAGTCTAATCCAACTAACTCAGAAACTCTCAAACATCGAGCAAGTGACTCTATGTCATCCGATTCAATAACTACCCATTGTTCATTATCTCTATACAAGTTACTCAACAAACAATTACTTGAAGTTACATATGGACGCCATATAAATGATTCTTTTCCAGAGTCTAAGGCTGCCCTCACATCTCTAACTTTCGAAACTCTCACTCCATTCCACCGAGCTGATCTAGGCTCTTCCATCTCTACGACATCGGGAGTTGGTCTCAGCTTTGGAAACCTCTCCCAAGCCCACATGTGCACCAAATCAGCATGACATAAAACAAATCTCAGATGAACTCTAGACTTCAATTCAACAGAATCAAGAATCGAATGGTGTAACAGCCCCATATCTCTATAAATGCTGGCAAGAACAACTGGTGCTAGCGCAATTCTTTTACCACGGGATAAATAAATAGCAACATGAAAATCATGTACAGCTATATTAGCATAAGAACGAACAAGAACAAACCTAGACAACCACATTGCTAGAAAAGCTTCATGCTCTAATTCCTTACCACTACTCATAAAATACTCCATCCACATTGAACCAATAACATTTCCGCCACAAGTTAATCTAACTTTTCTATAAACATTTTTCAAGGAATCGAAAATACCAACATATTCATCAGGCAGAGGAGTCAAATACAAGGCACCTAAAACAGAATAACCTCCGAGAAACATAACATCTTCTAGAGTAATAGTTACCTCACCCCACGGGAACACGAAAGTGTTGGTCTCAGCACACCACCTCTCAGCAAGACCAATGATCAACTCTTTGTGTTTCGGAATCTTGTAAGTTGAGGCCAAGATTGCTTCATAGATACCAGCTTGTTTCCATATTTCTTGATACTTGGGCTTCAAACTATGCACCCAAATCTTCCATTTCTGTGATGGGTATGCCTTATATGAGTGCAGATCATATTTTCCCAGCTTTTTAAAAGTGGGTTTTGATGAAATTATTGAACTAGGTGGAGAGGGAAAATGATCAAGATGATCACTAAAAACAGGCTTTAAGAAATGGGCATTTCTGAATGCAGGATTTTCACCACTGGATGAATGCATCAGAGTAACTTGTCTCTCTTCCACAAGAGTATAAGTATCTGTTTGATCCTCCATTAAAGAACTTTCAAGATTTTTCATACCATGGAAAACAGGGAATTTTCTACTATGGACAGCTTTGAAGATTTTTAATACTAAAGGGATATTGAATTTCAAGTTAAAAAAGCATTTGTTTGCGATTGTTTTTCACTTTCTTTACTTAAGGTTTAAAGATGAACGGTATAAACATGAACGTGAGATCGAGAAATTGCCCAAAATAACACATTTTTTAGAATATATGCTCAAATTAGCACACCCCACAAATATGGTCCCTGCCTGGCACTTACCTAACGTTATTATTGTCGGCGTTACCTGTACTTGTGCAATTTACATTGTTTCTTCTGCTGAGAATATGTCCAAATCAAAACCCCAGTGCAATGCCCACTAACCTGACATAGTACCAGCCCACTAACCAACATATTACCAGTGCAGCAGTACTTCACGTCTTCACCGCAAGATCTATGGTTTTTTCTAGCAAAAACTCCATCTCTTAGTTTGATGTGTATGTATATATTTACTGAAAAACATAAATAAAATAGGCGTTTTGAGGATAACGCAATACATTAATTCATTTCAAATGGAAACGCAAAAGATTCTTGCGTTTTCGGAACAGATGCAACGATGATTACATTTGCATTTTCAGTTTTCACGACGTCTACACTTGCGTTTTTATAGCAAATCTGACAAGCAAATCAACGAATTCTTGAAAACGCAGGCTTTACTCACGTAGACGCCTTAACCCAATCTGTATATGCGTTACACTTACATTTGTGCCATTGAGGGGCCATCTTTTGCTCCCGTGCTGTTTTGGAAACTTAAACCTAAAATTGTGCTATTTTGGGACATAACCCCGTGAGATCAGGGGCATTTTCCTTGTGCAATTATGCTTATCAATTATCGTGATATCAGTAGTTGTAACAAACTTTAGACCTCGGAGTGTCTATTTGACAATGTGTATATAAATTTACGGGATTTCATTCCATAAAATGTGTATGAATTTATGGTAGGCGTTTAGCAGTTATAACCAAAAATCATAAAATATATATAAATTTATGGTGTCCTTTCAATATTACTTTTAATATAAGTTTATTTGACTTTTTATGCTTATGTTAAGATATATAAAATTTATAATTTCACATATTCTTTTCTTAATTTCTTTTCTTAAATTAAAATTTAATATGCATATTTTTATTCTAAAAAAAATTACAAAAATTACGAAACTATCATTTTTATTCATCTTAAAATACTAAAAAGTCAAAAAAAAATTTATTTTGAGACATAGCGAATAATACTTTAAATAGGCTTTTGGCAGGGGTAATCAAGAAAGAAAAATGAAAACAATTTAATTGATTTCCTTTGTTGATTAATTTAGGTTTACCCAAAATTACTCGAACCATATTTCTTAAATTTTCTTTCTCACTTTTATTTTCTCATTTTAATTATAATTAATTCTTGAATCACAAAAAAATATCAATATGTAAATTATTTAAAAAATTAAAAATATTTTATTTTTTAATTTTTTATAAAACAAAAGTCATTTTGATATACTTTATATGTTAATTTATTAAAAAATTAATGATTATAATAAATAGATAATTATATTAATTTATTATCATGCTAGTATATTATATTGTTATAAATATAAATATATTTGACTATTTTAAGACTGCTTAATATTATAAAAATTAAAAATAATTATAATCATGTAGGTTTTCATTCTCTTTCTGAATATGAACCGAACAACTAAAACAATTTAAGGTCATTCCTTACCTTTATGCTCTTTTCCCTTTCTCAATTATATTTCGTTTCTCTGGTACGAACCAAACACCCCTAACTTTTTTTGTAATAATTGTACATTTTTTGATCCAATAATTATTTTTGAATAAATTTTAAAATTTATTATGTTAATTTCTTTTAATTTTTATATTATCAAAATAAGTAAAGATCATAGTTTAACTAACTTTTATTAGTATAAATTTTCATAATGGATTAGAAAAATAGGATGAAAAAAGTAATATATTTTAAAATATATTCATCGTATAATATTTTTTATTATACATATATACATATAATACCCTTATTTATCCGATAATTACAAGGGAAAAAAATATCATTTTAATAGCAGTAAAATCACCATTATATCCTTATTTATTCAATAATTATAAACGTGAACTTAAAAGTGAGACTATGAACCACTTATGCTAGACATTCATTTTGAACACACAAAAAATCGTGATGAATATGCTCAAGTACTCCACGTTCTATTTAATTTTTTTCCTAATTAAGAGCACATGCAGTAATCGAATTATTAAGTTTTTTACCCATTTATTGGCACATTCTAATAATTTTCCGCTTACTCTTCTTATAATTTATTTGGTAAGACATAAAATTTATCTACGCAGTTATCTTAACATCACAATTTTAACGATTGTTTTTTCAAATTTAACCATATTGAAGAATATGTACTCAAAAAATAAGCAGATTGACAAAATATTATAAAATGACTAAAATTATACTCCCTCAGTCCCGGCCAATTGTTATCCTTTTTGAGAGAGTGTCCGACACGCATTTTAAGATGAATATAAAGTATGGTTCTATAATTTTTTTTAAAAAAAATTATTTTCTGAATAAAAACATAATGTTTAAACTTTTATTCAGAAAAATAATTTTTTTAAAAAAAATTATAAAACTATATTTTTTATTCATCTTAAAATATGTGTCGGACACTCTCTCAAAAACGATAACAATTGAGAGGGACGGAGTGAATATTAATATCTTTTATAATATATTTGTATTTAATTACATTAATACATAATGAAGCAAATATTATATCCTACTGGATAATAAATTGCATGGTCTAGCGTATTGACAACAAGAATCTACAAATTCTTTTTTTTTTAATAAAAAATAGTGTGAATTAAGATTGTTTGGTTTGGAAATATTTTATAATTACATTTCAAATATGAAATTTGAGTTTTTGGTTATATAATAATTGTGCCTTTAATAATTAGATAAATTCATATGTATAACCAAATTAATATATATAGACAAGTTAAAACTATGATAATATATACAAAAATATTGGATCAAGTTTAATTGGATTAGCATACATTTGCATGAATAACTAATACACACTTACACAATATAATTAACACGTACAACATCCAACGAATAAGATTTTATATTATATTAAGAAGAATCTTAGATAGGGATGGATTATTAGGTTACAGTTCAATTTAATTCAAAAAGGTTTATTTACGATATAATTTTAATTATGTGAAATAAATATAGACATGTTGGAGATAATATCAAATTTTGAGAAATTTAAATTAAATTATTTTATTATATATATATATATATATAATTTTAAAATTGGCATAGTTAAAATTGAGTGGAGTCTTTTGAAAGGTGATGTAGACTTAACAAAAATCTAATCACGCTTAATAATTTAACAAGAAATAAATCTAAGTTTAAGGGCAAATAAAGTCAATAAAATGGCTATGAAATTATCTTTTATTCCCTGCAGATTTAAAAATTACAAAAGTGTCATTTTTTTTTTTATTTATGCAAAAATAGATGAATGTGTGTTATGAAGAGCATCATATCACCAACCTCTTTTTTAGAATCTCATGCCATAACTATTGTGTTACATTGAGTTTTAAGTTTGTTTTAAAAATCTTATTAGTTAAATCATAATTTATCTTAAACCCAAATTTTTTATTTGAACTTTTAAGTAAATAAAATATTAGTTTATTATTTATATGACTCAATTTTGTTTAGGTTTTGTAATTTTATCTATGATTAGCTTTCTAGCACGTGCAATGCACAGGCACAATTTGTATTACGTGAATTGATTTTTTTTTCAAATGTAATTGTTAACGGTATATTTATGATGTTCTCTGGTGGATAAATGAAGTATTTATTCGTGTATATGAGCATGAGTATTTGTGATGTGGTTGTAATGTTGTTGTGAGTATTTGTTTTAACTGTAATTATTGATAGTATATGCATGTCGTTGCCCGGTGGATTGAAAACGTATTTGTTTGTGTATATGAGTTATTTTTATGTATGATGATATATGGGTAGAACGTGTTCTTGGAAATTTGACATTAAACCGAAACACTAGAGGCCGGAAGTGGTGTATCTTATTGTCCACTGCTAATGGCGATCTATTTGGGTTGTTTTATAAATGTTTGTGGTATTTTTTGTTATCCACTATTAAGAGTGATACATGGGGGATGCTCTAAAAGTGTTTTTGGTTATTTGAGGTACGGCAGAATATAGTAGTTTGTGCGCCTATAATTTTATTTTTGATTATTATTTGAATATTTATTCTTGACTTTAATAACTTTTCACATCTCTCATTTAATATTAACAAATAAATAGTTCTGAACATGTTAGGCTTCTTATGGTTTCATTTGATAAAAAAAATTACTAAGATTATCTACTTCAGTCTCTACCATTCTTTCAAGTTGTAACGTGTAAGGCCGCTTTCAAGTTGTAACGTGTAAGGTCGCAACCAAACACCAATATAAATCAAAATAATCATATATTTAATTAATGCTATAAATCATAAATTATATGTGTGTTTATGTTCTTTTTCTACCATATATTTCAAAGAAAACAACACTTGAGAAGTTGAATGGTATATAAATCAGCCGGTATTTCGGTCAGATCAACGTAGCCGACATAATTAAGATAAACCAGAGAATAAAATGATTTTCAACATCGGGTCAGAATTCGACAAAGTCAATGAGTCATATGTTTCGGGTACTTCACAGAGAGAAGAGAAATGAGCGAAAAACATAAGCCCTAACACTAATCGATTCTATGATAAAAAAATAAGATTAAAATGATCAGAAGGAAAGGAAGGAGATTTGGGAAAGAAGATGAAAGAGGTTTAATCTGTTGATGGAACGAAATGAGAGAAAGAGAACTGAGAGGTAGAAAAGTTGAGTTAGGCAGATCATGAGTCAGGGTGGGATGGACATGGTATAATTATATTAAAACTATATTTTATATTAAAAATCACTCATTTTATTCTCGATTTGCAAGCCGACTACTTCTATAATAAAAATAATGAGCAAATAATAATTTTTATTTATTTAAAAATTGATTAAATTTAGATTTAAAAGATTTATTTGTATATAAGTAACAATAATAATCTAACTTTGTAATATATTTTATTAAAATAAACATAAAATACATCCAATTTTATTACAATTTATTATTATGATAAATTCCCGATTCCCGATATATCGTAAATAGGTAGGCTAACTGTAATATTCAGGATATGAAGTGTAATTATTTTTGTCAATAAATAAGTATTATGTGATTATTATATAAAATTTGGTGAATTATCTGTTAATCGGTGTCGTGTTTCGGTGTTTATATCCGGTAAATTTTGAGAATTTTAATTTTTATATGTCTAAAATAAAGTATAGGTAATTTTGATATTTTTATATTAATTTATATGTTGTTATATGATTTTATAAAGGATTTATGGATTTAATAAAAAAATCGGATTAATTATAAACTAATTCGAATAATTGGGGATCGTCCAACTTCAACCATTTTTACGTTTTTACTACCCAGGAGTCTCGGGAAAACTCCTTTCTAACCTAATTTGATTATTCCGAGCATTTTCCGTGTTCTGACTTTATCGATCCGGAGTACGATTTTACCTGTACGGTTGCTGGTACGAATTTTATGATACAATTTTCGTTTCGGTAAATTGATAAAACCCGTATTTTCGAGAAACGGAATATCTTGATTAAACTATTATATTATCTTCTCGTAATTAGTGTAACCAAAGTGCTGAGACCAAGACTGTATTTACAAAAAGCCTGGTTTTGATAATTATCCTAAAACAGGTACCGAATTGGATCAATTTTATTAATACTTAACGATTAAGTATTCTATTTTTAAATTTGATATAATCCAACGGGGTACCAATATTCCGTAAATATAAATAGCTCTTACCGTATTTTATTTTGTACAGATAAACACAGTTAAACAATAAATTTATATAATTTCCAGAGAAAAACCCTAGGACTGAATGTGTTCTTCATAATCAAACGGAGGTTTGAAGGCGTTATCGAAGTTGGATTTTTATGTTCAAGTAACCAAAACGAAGGTCTTGAGAACTACTATCAGAATCCATAACTCATATTACCGCATAATCAATTGGTATTTTTTTATAATTTTATTTATTTTCGAATTAATTATGATTAAATTATAAATTTTTGATGTTGATGTTATTTATATGATTTGATGCTTGCATATTATAAATAATTGAATTCTGATCATTTTGGTATGTCATAATAGTGATTTGGAGTTAATAACATGTCCAAATCTGTGTTTAATCTTCGAATTATGAAACTAGGGTTTTTATTCGGTTTGAATGTTCTTAATTGAAATTTGGGGGGTTTTGATCTAAGGGTTATTAGTGAAATTGGTTGATAGCAAAGTGTAGAGCTTGTAAAAAGGAATCGATTGGTGGTGGTTTGAAGTACAGACGGTACCGAAGTCGAGCTGGTCGGAGCAACGAAGAACTCGGCGTACGGCGAGTTTTCTTCGAGTATTTCCGGCGAACTCATTGGTTATTTGATTGATTGGATTGTATGGTTAGATTCCCTATGATTTGTAGAGTATTTCTGAAGCTTGTGGTGGCCTAACCGAACCGGAATCGTCTTCTACGGCGAGACAGTGCGTTTTCCGGCGACGGGGTGTAAAACTTGCAGTTTGGTACCTTTAGTTTTGAAACGATGCAGTTAGGTCCCTGTAGTTACTGGAATTTGAAAAAATAGGATTTGTGTTTTAAAATTATTTAAAAATCATATTTTCTATCTATTTTAATTCCAGAAATTCGTTTTAATATTTAAAAATTCCAAAAATCATTATTTTAATTCAAAAAATTATTTGTAATTCAAAAATAAATCTGAATTATTTATTTAATTAATCTTATTTAATAATTAATTATTTGATTAGTCAATTAATTTAAATATTAATTGATTAATTAATTTAAGTAGTTATTAATTAACTTTAATTAGATTTAATTATTTCTTTTAATTTTAAAATTACGAAAAAATAGTTTCGAATTTTAAAATATTATTCTAAATTTTGTTCAAGGCTTGATTATTAATATTAAATGATTTTAAAGTCGAATTAGGGTATTAAACCTTGTTATTTGTTTATAAAATGATTCTATTACCCGTTTAATTCTGAAAAATATTCAAAAATTCGTATTAAATACCCGAAAAATCATTTTAACCTCGAACCTTCTTTGTAAAGTTATTTTTATCAAATACCTTACGTGCTATGTGATGTGTGTGATCTAATTGATGTGTTATATGCCTGTATATTCATTGTTTGACGGTTTTCATCATAACTTTTAATCCGTAAATCGGATTTAGGTGAAACGAATGGTAGATAGAAGTTTGTAATGTCTACGTGACGATTAGAATAAGATGAGAATGAGTATTGATAGATATTTATTGTAAAAACCCAAATCCGGGGTCAAGATTTGGTGTCACTAAACAATCTTTAAATAAAATAAAAGAATATTCGATTAACCCCTTGAATCGGATCGTTTACAGGTTATGGTATGAAACAAGAATCTAACCTTCTAAAATTCATAACACTACAATACGAGTGTACATACCTTCATGCTAACGTCCTTGTCATATTTTTCTAACATCTTCATCCTCTCACAGCGGAGATTTCTCTAACTTCTGCTGTCTAACGAAAGCTATTCACTTCTATCCTTATCTGCCACTGAAAGAAATAAGAATTTACAAAGCAAGAGTGAGCTAAAAATGCCCAACAAGTATATAATTTGAGTTTCAAGCATTAATTTCAAAGAAAAGTTTCCGGACAAAATTTTTAAACAATTTTAAACAATTCTATTTATTTGAGAGAGTTGAGCGAATAAACATTGGTTGTTACCAGCCTTTAATTATAAATCCAAAAATGACAAGCGATTCCCAGATTCATCTCCTGAATCAGGGTTTTGTCTGGTTTTTGGAACCATAAAAATTTCGAGAGAGAATGCCGTTAATGGCGATCAACAACAATTAGACTGGACACTAGTTCACACTTATACCCTGCTGATCAGTCAGGATACAGTGTATATCTATACCCAACCGTATAGATCCATTCAGGTACCTAGGCACTATCGCCCAAGGGTCCGGTCCATCCCCGACCCATAGGATCCAGCTCATCACTGGTCCTCACAATAACCATCCAGCCCGTAGAGTATTTTGATGTTAAATCATTTTGATTTCAAAACATCCCAATTTAGGGTTCGCAAATAACCCGAAAGAATGGGTATTTGCTCAAGAGAGCAATCAAAAATATAGGGACAATAATGAAAAGAACATGCATAATAAAAGTAATTGCAGCGAAATATAAAACAGTTAACTATTCTGAACTTAGAATAGGAATGAAGAAATGTTTGCAGTATTTTAAAAGAAATTTCAGGAATACTTGCCTCAATAAGCTTTAATCGTTATTACTGGTTGACTTTGGTTCGACTTGAACGTTCGGCTTTATCGTCAAACTACTATCCCATTTTGGATACGATCCCAACACTCAGGCCCTTCGATTGGAACTTCGTTGATCTTGACTGCTAATCACTATATCATTCCTAGTCCGATGTCGATCCTCGGATTTTACGACTAGGACCTACAGGGTTAAAATACCCTAATTCAGATCATCGTCTCGCAACGTCATACCACTATCACTTCTACCCATACAGTTTCATAACCCAACTCGTATTTATATGTATTAATGAAATACACATAGCAGTTATGATTCACATCTTCGAAACTCGGTTCAGTGTTTGTTTTCAGAAAGTACGTATATTCGTCGTTTTGGAAAATAGGGTGTGTTAGGCCACACACACCGTAGAGGGGGTGAATACAGTGTAAAGTACAATCAAATCGAACTCTAATAACTCAAGTAACAGAAAATAAACTTTATTGAAACAATAAACTATGTTATAGTATGGAACTGTTACCTCTCAGTGATGAACAAATATCACGCGAGCTGCAAGGGTTACAATTAATAATCTTCTCGAATATGATAACACTTATAGTGTAAACCCTATGTCTGTGTTTATATACTACACAGTTACAAGATAATCGCTAATTGATATGGAATATAATTCTGCTTCCTAAAATATATCAATCAGATATCTTTTCTTCCAAGTATTCTATTCTTCATAGAATTCCTTCTTCATGCATATCTCTTCTTATGTTTATCTCGATCTTCTTTCCTTTAATCAGCTACTGTCCTTATCTGAACGCCCTTCAACACTTAAGTTCTGATATCCATCTTCTGATGATTATCTCCTGATAATATAAGTACTGATATCCTTAAGTCCTGACTTCCAGTAAGTACTGATTTATCTTGTTTAAGTAAGATCTGAAAATTAAACATAAATAATATTAGCCATGACAATATCAAATATATCTAACAGGGTGATTGATTATTTATATAATATTTTATCACGACACGTAATTTGGTTTCACATAATATAATTATAATTATATATATACATTCTCGTTCGACGTTTCGATAATTATAGGTTACGCACCCGTATTTTCGGAATTAATTTCTCGAAAATCGGGCAGCGTTTCCTTTGTTTATCGGTCGACCCGTAGAAACAATTCGACGTCAATCACAACAACAAACACATCACCATGCAATTCACAATCCAACTCATTAATCCCGTCCACCGGTACGAATATCATTATTAACAATTATTTATTATTATTCATTTTCGTCTCGAAATTTATTTCACAAAATAATTTTAATTTTATTTATTTATAATTTAGGACTCAGAATTAATCATCATCATCCACCGTCAGCTCGCCGAGGCTCATTGCCGACGACGATAAAATTCGCGGGTTTTCGATTATATCTAACATCCTTCGCGAATTTCATCGATAATTATTAATTAAATCTCGCATCATTGAATAATTTATTTCACAACCCGAATCAATATTCAGCCAATCACCAAAATAATCAATTTAATTTCTGCAGAGAATTAATAAAATAACATTTCCACAGAATAGTTAAGCGAAGGCAGCAAATCACAGAGCACACGCGCGTATGCACAGGACGGAGCTCCGGTCACCTCACCGGAAAAGGCCCGGTCGGCAACCGGATAATCATCAGAAATCAGGTAACCAAGGAGTAAAACAGCAGTAATAACAATAACCTCACAACTCACGCGTATATACATACGATTGTATGCATACAGAGGCCGTGATACGCGCCACCGCCGTTGCCTTGCCGGAGAACCGGCGGCAACAGGGCGGCGAGAACAGAAACAAAAGCATCGAAGCATCAAGCTTACCAAAAACAGATGGGGAAAGACTGAAAAGCCAATTGAGAGAGAAAAATCACGGAGAGAATTAACGAAAGAGAGAGATGCAGAAGGGAGAGAGAGAGTTGGGAGAGGATTAGAGAGAGAGGCGGTCGAGTAGAAGAACAGGGGTGGGGGTCGGGGATTTTATTTTATATATTTTTTTTCTTTTTCGTTGTTATCCCGATTAGAATCGCAATTAACGATCCCGTCAATAAATAATCTACGAGTAATAATAACCCGAAATTTATCCGAACATATTGAAAAATTCCTGAGATAATTAAAACTAATTATCATAAAAATTTCAAAATTTTAAAATCATTTTTGAAACTGGCATCCGACCCGTATTTCATAATTTTAGCGAATACACGTATGGTTAAATAAAAGCCAGAAAATTTCCGAAATAATTTTAAAATTATTGAAATATTTAAAACTTAGTAAGATAAAATTTTCATAATTTTTTAAGCATTCTGGAATTAAATACTGATTTTATCATTAAATGAAGTCAAAAAATCATTTAGGGATAAATAATCAATAAAATGTTGATTTCTAAATTTTATAAATTCCCAAAAATAATAAATAAAATTATAAAACAATAAAAATAATTTTAGAGATAATTTTAGCATTTGTAAGAATAAATATTTAATAAAATCATTTTAAAAACAAATTAATACCATACAGTTCAATAATTAATTATACAAATAAGATACATATCCAACAATTACCCAGAATTAACAATAAGGTAACACGTAGCTAACAGACCCATCACATATTTTATCTATTTAATAATTTGATAATTACATTTACATATCGGGTCCAAAAATGGGTTACTTAGCCGCTAAGTAACTAAAAAAAGACAATACGATTTTTAATACCAGGTTTGGATAATTATCAAAACTGAACTTCCTATAAAATACTTTAAACGGAAAATATCTCGCCCTCTGAGAATACAAATTTTTTTATCGATCTATAAAATGATTAGCGTATCGAAAATTTCACACCGGGACTCGTACAGGTCAAACCGTACCCCGGATCGAAAGAGTCAAAACACGAAAAGTGTTTAGAATTATCAGATTAGATTATGAAGGAGTTTTCGGAAGAGTTTCGGATTGTAAAAACGCAAAAACGGTTGAAGTGGAACGATTTCTAATTCTAAAAAGTAATCTTATAATTATGTAAAAATAATCATTATTAATTCTATAAATCCTTATAAAATCACATACATTCCAGAAATTACCAGAAAAATACCAAGATTATCCATATTTTATTCTGGATAATTAAAGATTAAAATATCCTAATTTTATCAAAAATAAACACCCAAATATTAATATCAATCACCAAATAATTTACCAAAATTCACATAAAAATCAAATAATAATTATTTATTGATAAAAGTAATTATATAATATTTCCCAGACGTTACATTTGTAATGTCTAGCAGAGGAAGCGAAGCGTAGAAAGGGAAAGCAAGTGGTCAGTCAATAGAACCGATAAACGAGTGGAAGTGAAAGAGAAGTTAGTTGAGATAAGGCAAGTATCTCTGAACTTTCTTGTGATATGTATTTAGAATAGTTCTGTTTTATATTGCAAGTGCTTTGAATTACTTATCCTTGAACCCTGACCACCTCAATTGATATTTGAGCCATAAGCCTTATTCTTTGTAAATCATTGATTGTTTGATTCCAATATACGAATCACATACATACGATACTACTCAATAAATACATATATATCATACACCAATTACCGAAATAGATTTGTTTAACGTACAAACATTCATACCTTCTACAATACCTTGTTATACCTTTATGGTGCCATGAATTACCCTATGCTTTGGGACGAATATCTTGTCATTGTTGATTATGATTCCATTTATTGAATTACATTACTTATTATGTTGTTAGTATCGAATTTGATGGTTTTCTAAAATATGGACCGAATTCGTGGTCAGACCAGATTCGTAGTCATATTAGGCCAATGTGTGCCTTGGATCCAGTATATAGAGCAGAGATGTGTGCCTTGCTCGGGGTTAGTGCGTGACTGATCAACAGCCTAACCTTGGTTTTTAAAATAAAAGTGAATGCACGATTCTAATCATTACTTAACAAAAAACTTGATTCCTTAAATCATTTCATTTGATCATTGTTTAATCTCAGTATTGTCACTATGACTTGCTGAGCTAGTTAGTTCACTCTTGCGAATCTGTTTATGTTCTTTTCCAGTTAAGAAAGAAGTTGTTGGTAGTGAGGATCCCCAGACCAGTGTGCGAGCTAGAATTCCAGGCTGAGTTGGATCGAGCTAGCTGGAGACTTTTGTTTTAGTTTTGAGTTTGAAAGTTTGTAATAATGTTTGTTAATCAGATGTGAGTTAAACTAGTTGAGATTTGGTACGATGTAATGTAATTATGGTAGTGGTTTGTATTCATACCTTAAGCTGTTGTGATATGTGGTTGTGTAAGGTAGGGTCATTGCATATATTATTTCATAAACAGATTTATATATTGTTTGTGTGTGTGTTGTTGTTGTGAACCCCAAACTTCTGACCCGGGTTTGGAGGGCGTCACACGAACCGATTTAGTCTGATTTCCGATTTGTATAAAACTGCTTATACATAACATAATCTTTAGCTAGTGTGATGCACGAGTATTCTCTACATATGTATAAAATATTATTTTATTCATAATTATTTTATTTGTCCGCACGTTATAAATGTGATAAAAAAGATTTCGTATATTTGTTGTGCTAAAAATGTAATTGATGAATCATACAACACTTGGTGTCAATACAAGTTTGTATTTTACTTATACTCATGAAAATTCCTTAATCTTTGTATGAATTTGAATCTATTTTTACCATAAAAAAGTAACATATCTAATTAGAGGCATAAATAGTTGCAGATATGTATGCTCGATACATAACTTTTTTAGTTGATATCTAACTCATATATTATTATTTATAAAATTAATAATATAAATAAATGACTTATAAATGTTAATATTTATAATTTAAAATTACACTGAAACATCAAAAAGTACTTAATTTGAAATAGATTATATTTGATATGTTTCTCACGTATAATTATTGGGTGACATATTATTATGATTAATAATATTATTATTACTGACAAAATATATGTATATATAGACTTATTACTCAAACATAAATCTAAATCAAAATAAGTATTTTTTTTATATTTCAGTGATATTGAAAAATATAAATATTAATGATGCGTTAATTGAGAGAATATTTGTGAAATAAATATTATTAAATTATGCACAAACATGAAAATATGTATAATTCGTTGATTTTTTGAGATTATTTTATGTGTTTGTATTATAAATGCGGTTAAAATTATTTTGTGTGTAAAAAATGTGATTGAAGAACAAAAATTAGTAGCCCGATAGAGTATTCAATCCGAGTATTCGCTTTTGACCCCTAATGTGGTTCAAATAAGTACATATGCACGTGTGTATATATA
Source organism: Apium graveolens (assembly GCF_009905375.1). Classification (NCBI taxonomy): domain Eukaryota; kingdom Viridiplantae; phylum Streptophyta; class Magnoliopsida; order Apiales; family Apiaceae; genus Apium; species Apium graveolens. The sequence continues at coordinate 161,115,136 of NC_133656.1, read as the reverse complement.
TATATATGTATGTATTAATATGTATGTATTAATACGTATCTATGTATATAACAAATTTAATAAATTTTAACAAATGATGATTTAGTTAAATAAATTTTACGTTTACATTAATGTTGTGTACACAATCTGCGATTAATACATATAATATAAGTTTGTGTGTTTGTGAATAACAGAAACCAACATAAATGTAATATATAAGTGATGATGTCAAAGATTACTGAAGATGTCAACATCATTAGTGTTCCTGATCAAAGTGTGAAGTAAAGCTAAATGGACATCTGATCCAAGGAAAATAATGAACTGTTACATTTCATAATCTGTTAAGCTTTGGGTTAGTCTTGTTAACGAGCATGGATGTTTGTTAAGCAATCTTCTCACAAATTGGGGGAGATTGTTGTGCAAGACATGCATGTACCTCAACAAGACTAAGACGATTTTTCAACCCTAAGTAAGTTGTATTATTATCTTAATTTGTATTTTGTACTTGTAACATTTAAAGTCTGTAAAAATGTCAAAAGAGCAGACCAGAGCCTTTTTCTATAAACAGTGTCAAGCCTAAGAATTATATCTGGAAGAAGATCAAGAAGATCATGCCTCAAAAGAATTATGAAGAATCTTGGAGTTGAATAAATATGTTTTAGGAAAAATACTCTAAGTCAAGATCTCTACAAGTCACAGATTTAATGTTATAGAGAAGTAATTCGAGAACTCCAGAATGGCTTATAGAGAACTCAGAGATATCGACAAGCCAAATTGAAGACATGAAGATTGGAGATATCGACAAGTCATTTATTCACTAGAGAACTCAGAGTTATCGACAAGTCAACATTCATTAGAGAACTCTGAGTTATCGATAAGTCAAGTTCCACTAGAGAACTCAGAGATATCGATAAGTCAAAATTCATTGGAGAACTCAGAAATATCGATAAGTTAAAACTCACTAGAGAACTCTGAGATATCGATAAGTTAAATTTAACTAGAGAACTCTGATATATCGACAAGTCAAAAAGCCACTAGAGAGCTAAGAGTTATCGATAAGTCAAAGTGAAGATGTGAAGACTGGAGATATCAACAAGCCTAAATTCTCTTATAGAGAACTGAAGACCTCTACAAGCCAAACTAAATATAAAGTACTAGAGATCTCGATAAGCCAATATACTTATCGAGATGTCAAGATTTTTATAGACCTAAATTGGAGATCTCGAGGTAAAATCTCAAAGTACAAAGTTGCAGATCAGTTCAATATCCAAGATTAACAATCAACAAACAATCCAAACAGCTGGATTGACAAGTCTACAAAGAGCAGCTTGAAGAATGTGCAAGATCAATTGTGAAGATTAACTGAAAAAGGAAGATCAAAGTGAACACGGGGTGCCAAGATATGCTAAGCCAAAAATGGAAGATCTATTTTTCAATAAATAGAAATGACAAGTGACAGTTTAGAAAAGCTAATAGTATGTCTTATTGTACACTGTGTAAACCTGCAGTTAACTAAGTTATAAGTTTAACACTGGTCCTTCAGTCAGTTGTAACAATTTAGATAGTATCTTGTAACACTCTCAAGAAAGAAGCTAATCTTTTTAACACCAAAGAGCCTAAAAATTTTGTAGCAAAACATTCTTAATTTTAATACAAAATTAAGTGAGTTTTGAAAAGATCTGTATTCCTTATTCTTGCATGTTTTAATTTCTGTATTAACACATTTCATTACAAGATTCAATTTACTTTGTTCAACCAAGCTGAAAGGATTCAAGAAAAGCTTAAAACAGTAAAACACATTCACCCCCCTTATGTGTTATCCATTTCCTAACAATAAAGGATATGCAGGAGGAGTTTTCGAGTCCAGTCGTATAACTGTCTCCTTAAAGCTATTACGACCCTCATCGTATGTGCGAGTCGTTAGCCTCCCAGTAGGGGTGTACACGGATCGGGTTGGGCGGGTTGGGAGAATTTAGCAACCCAACCCAATTAGTTCGGGTTTTCAAAATTTCAAACCAACCCAAACCGTTTAAATTTGTAACCCAAACCAATTTGTATACTTCGGTTTGGTTCGGTTTGGATCGGTTTGATCGGTTTATTAAATATACAAAATTAATATAAAAAATTATAATAAAACATAAGGTTTCAAAGTTTAAAACACTTGAAAATAGTTCAAAATAATATTACAATCCTCCATATTGAATAGTCTTAAGCATCTAATTTTCGACATCAAAAGTACTAATAATATTGCTTACGCTTTAAATATTGGAATGAATCATAAATGCAAAAAATATAACACTAATCAAACATCTATTGTTGTTACGAAATGAACTATGAACTAGGGGTGTACACGGTTTGGCCAACCCGACCAATCCAAACCGGAGGTTATAAGTTACATTTAGAGTTAGAGATATATGGATCTATGTAAATGGCCTAAACATAATTTTGGATTAACTTATTAGCATGTACATATATATTTTAATCGGGTTGGGTTGGATTGGTTTAAAATTATCGAAAACCATATCCAACCCAATTAAATCGGGTTGACATTTTTTCAACCCAACTATATATCGGGTTGAAAAAAATCGGTTTGGTTCGGCCGAAATAGGGTCGGTTCGGTTTGGATTGGTCGGGTTGGCCAAACCGTGTACACCCCTACCTCCCAGGATAAAACGAGAAGACGGTGATATTACGCGGACAGCACCTTCAGCGAACTAGAACGGAGTAAGAAACTATCATCGGAACAGAGAGCGTATGGATTGTGTTTAGGAGGCGGTTGTGTGATGTATTTCGAATGAATGATAATCCTAAGCCTAATACGTTATTATATAGGCTCGAAGAAACGTGTACGCTACTCCACGCGTAATTAACTAAACCGCGTTAATTAATCAGTCGATTAATAAATCAAATCCATAATTGAATCTGATTATTATCACATCAAATCAATTATAATAATCCGTAGTCAAAACGAATTAAACTTTTAAAAGCCCAAACCCAATGAAAATTAAATTTAGCAAAACTAGTCCGTAATTATTTGAGTCAATTTTCTGCTACATTCGTATCCGCACGTCGCACACGTGAACAAGCTCGAAAACTTCGCATGCCTCTAATTGTCCCTCGAAAGCCCAAGATTTGCACCCCCCGCGCGCGCACGTATGTGTTGGAGCAATACATAAGTAAATCATTTGAAAACTACATAAGTGTTTTGCTATATAAAGTTATGTATGTTCCTTTGCAATAAAAATGTGGGACTTTCTATTCTTCCATAAATTTTCACTACTAAGAGACTAACTTTAGATGATCATATCTCATCTCATCTCTTAGTCATTTTGAATGATTCAAAGTGCCTAGGAAAACTCTCTCGGAGGAGAACACATTCCAAGTGTCACTCGTTGCGCGCAGCAACATTCGTCCACTCAAATTTTGGCTCAAATTGACTTAACAATGTGGGAATACTACCCACATTTCCCAACAAATGAATATATAAATTACATAATAATGAAGCATATTAATGACGCGTCAATTAATATATGTTAATTATGAGCAATAAGTATTATATAGGTATTAGTAGTAACAAATAAATATTATTTGTGAGAATAATTGTGAAATAAATATTATATAAATATTAATGTATGGACATAATCGTCATATAAATTAAGTTGCTCATCAAATCCCCTTTTGTTATATTACATATATAATAAATTATGTATTTAGTTACAATCTCGGCCGAGCGAATCAAACTGTTCCTTTTGATATTGATAATATTTTTGGACTTAAAGTCTTTTTTAAACATTTGTATATTAGCTATAGAGATCAGACTCTAGAAAATGAAAGAATTAATAATGAAAATTTTAGTTTTGGGAAAAAAATAATCATATAGAAGCTGAATAAATTTAATGCTAGAAACTAAAAAAAAGAGATAATGTTGTTTATCTTATACAAGAGTTACTTAAGAACACAATATATCTCGAACATGAACTTGCTAAAAAAGGGAGATTATTAAATTACGGACCAAGTCGGGATAGTGGAAATCGTAAAAATTAGCTACAAGTCATCAAGATTAGGTTACGTAGACTAGTCTAATAATGATAAATGAAAGAAAAGTGAAGGGTAAACTAATAAACACTGATAACAAGATAAGAAAATATAGGTCTCAGTTTACACATGTTAAGCTTGATTTAAATACAAGTAGAGCAAGTCAGTAAATGAAGTGGGATCCGCACGAGGGGTTAAGTGAAGCTTAAATATTGATAGTGTTAAACATGTAGTAAATGCTAAGAATGCAAACAATGGTTTAATGTCAATAAGCAACTTAAGCAAAAGTTGAAAGAAATCATGCAGAAAAATAAGGTAAAACGGCCTAGAAAAAATAAAAATGATAAAGTAGGTGTGAATAAGAAAAATAAGTATAAATTTATTTCTTCTGAAAATAGAAAGACACGTTTTAATTGTTCGCACTCAAATACTAATAATTCGTGAAGTTTCGTATTGTTATTTACCAAATTGCAAGCTCTAATGGTTACTTGAATCATTGAAATTATGATAAATAAATGATATATATATACACACACGTATGATAAATAAAGGATACACATATAGAGATTAACCTTTCGAATTTATATACAAGTAATACCAGAAAAGTTTTTACTTTTACATATGAACAGGATACCCCCGGGGTGTAACCTACCCACTTAAAATAAATCAATCCAATCCTTTTTCGTGGTAGATTAAATCGATTAAAAATTAAATTCATTGTTCCAATAAATTTTGTCGGAATAGATTAACGTTTGAATTAAATAATTTTTTTACACTATCAATATATTTTAATATACTTATTTGATTAATGATTATAACATCTAAACCTACAATCGAATGCGTACCGGATCCAACAACCCATTACAGGTCAGTCTGAAAAAACTAGCGATTTGATATACATTAGTTATAGACTTGGTATCTATAAATGTCTCAAATACTTTTATTCTTATCGATGTGACGTATAGGATTGACGTCCTCGTCGATCTCATAAACACAAAAATGGAACCCGGACAATGGCTCTATACTTCCGGCCGGACAGAGCTCTGATACCATCACAACTGAATGCGAACCGGACCCAACAACCCACCACAAATCATTCCGAAAAAGATAGCAATTTGGTACATATTGTTTGTTAGACTTGTATCTATAAATGTCACGAATACTCTTATTCTTATCGATACAATAATTTATAAATTAATGTATATTAATTTTATTATATAATTTATAATTATTTAAATTAAATTAAAATTCTATTTTATATCTAATAACTTATTTGCAATATATCGATCAATAAAAATACATAAAATAAGATAAGAGATAATAATGAAAATTTTAGTCTTACTTTCAATATCTGTTTCAATGTATTTATTACTCATCTCTCCAACTTTACCAACTTCAACCATCTACAACTACATTTGACTACATTATAGCTGTACTTTTGTCGCCGATCATCTTTAAGCTTCCGTTTCACTTCCACATACTATTTTTAGACACACCAGTTTAAATTTAGTAACAGCTGCTTTTTCTCTTCTTTATTTTGAAACCCTCACGTTGGTGTAATGCTTATCCTTTCCTAGCTTCATATACTGCCACACAAATGATGTAAGTATGTTTATGTATATGCTAATCTCATGCTTTCTTTCTTTTGTTAGTATGTGATTTGCTTTTGTTAGGCAATGTACATTTTTACTGCAGTAGAATCTTGGTAAATAGACGTTTTTTTCGTGATTGTATATTTTTAATTTCGATAAATGAATAAAATTTTCGGGTTCTGAATTGTAGGAAACTTAAATGTTTCGAAAGTTTGTAGGTGTTTTAGAGGTGCGAAGTTGAGAAATTGAATAATTTTTATTTGGGAAAATGATTTAGTAAAGCTAGTACCGATAATCTACTTGATACAAATTTTCAAATTAGTGATCAAGTCTAGTCATTTTTTGCACCGAAAAATTTGATACATTTGGACCTGGACCTAATGAGTGATGCATTTAATAATTAATCCTTACAAAAGTCAGTTTTATTTGAATTTAGTTAGTTGAGTAATTGGGGTAATTGTCGAGGCATTGTGTAGGCTAGGAGGCGATAAATGATGAATCATGATAGGCGTCTAGCTCGCGATTAGTTGACCGCGTTGTAGATTCTTGGCGTCCGTTGGCTTCATCTAGGCATTCTTCCGTACAGGCGAATCAAGCGTTTAAATATTTGTATATTGATTACGTTCGTTTTTGTAACTTGATGTTGGTTATTTTCCGTTGACAATGTATTTTTAGTAGTCTCATTCATAAATTTAACCATTGCATTAAACCCTTGTAGATTAATAACGACAATGTAATAACAATAAAATTTTATTTCCTGTATTTAATAAAATGATCTTATATCTTATATAATATTTTTCATTAAAATCAGTCAAATTCTTTCTCTCCATAGATAGGTCCGACTCAAATGAGTACTATTCTTTGAATGTTCCGTTCTTTTTTTTCATGTTAATGTGCACTTTGAGATCAAATGCAGAACATTTGGTTGCATTGTTCTTTCCTTCTAATTTGATTTGAACCTGACCTGTACATAGATGAATGTCTAATTAGTCTAATGGATACCTTGGTAAAGTCCTTTGCCTTTACGCCTCATAAAGTATGGTAATTGGTTTATAATTGTTTTATTTGAATTTTTTTCCCCAAATTTAGTTGTCTTTTAAACGTTATTACAATTTTCTGAAATATTATTTGTTGGAAAGCAATATCAAAAACATAGTTCAATATATTTTTTTTATATGTGTTTCCTTGATAATTAGTGAGAACTAATGTAGTAGGAGTTTTTATTTTACCTGTTAAAGGTTAAATTGGAGAAATTTCCCTGAAGTTGAATGGAAATCGAAGTGGTTCTAGTGTAGGTAACTTTGTTCAGCATTTTGACATTTGTTCGAAACAAGACAATGGGGTCGAAACTGTTTGTCCCTGCATTCTTATCCTTAGCAGTGCCCCAAAGCAAAAGACAGAATCGATTAAATTTTACCGAGTAGCCCCCACAAACAAACAATAAGATGTAACCGTTACAAATTGTAACCATTCCATCTCCCAACTGCTTCAACAATCCTGTGCTATTAATTGAAATCCAAAAGGCAGCTCTTTCACAAACCAACTTGGTTTATAAACAGCTACTTCAACTTCAAGGGTTTAACCTTAAATATTACGGCCGTGAAATTTGAGTTTAAGGTTAAAATTGGAGATGAAGGGGAATCATGGTCTTGAAAACTCTAGAACATGCAATGATGATATCGGAGGGACTCCTGGAGATAAGTTCATGCAGTGCTCACATGATCAAGTTATGGTTCTTGAGCAATTCTTTGTGGAGTGTCAGACTCCAAATGATGCGGCGAGGCTTGCAATGATTCATGACAATTCTGTGCTTTCTAACCTCGACTCTCAACAGATCGAGGCTTGGTTTGAATACCGCAGGTGAATTTTCTCGATTAAGGGTTTGCCTGTTCTTGCTTTGCATAATTCAGTTCGTTTATTATAAGTACACATTGACTTTATGTGTGTTTGTGTAGGTTAATCTTTTGTAATATAAGATTAAAATGTTGGATTGTTTTTCTACTTGATCAATTCCATGCTCAAAGCACCCAGAACTGTTTCAGTTTAGTAGCTAATATTTTCAAAATTAATTTTTTTTCTTCTTTCTCATTCTCGAAGCTTTTATGATGTTCTGGTCACTGAATGACTAAATATTAATTATAGCCAATCTAAGCAAAAAGAAGCATTAATGGTAGCCACCATGATAGAGGGGGGTGGGGTGGAGGAATTTGACTGAATTTAACATAAAAATTTAATTGTCGCCCGTACATAATTAAAATTTTACCCATTTAACTATTTTACTAAACCTTTTGATGTTTTAACCCCACTAACGCTAGTGTCTGCCTCTGGACCTGATTGTAATGTCCCCCCCCCCCTGTTACAGGTCTCTTGAAAAGAAGAAGATTGCTGCGACTGGTAAGCTACTGCTGTTGGAGCAAAATTATCTTCATGGCAGCGTGCAACAGTTGCTAAGAGAGAAGGAATATTTTCGCAGGATGATGCAATATGTATGCTTTGTTCTTTGAAGTACTTCCATTTACAGTTAGGTAATAATATTTACACTGTTACATGCGTGCTTCCATTCTCTACAGACTTCACTTGAGTCATTTCCTGCACCAGAAATTCCAAGATCGGTGTTTGAAAATCTGAAGGTTGTTGCAACAAGGAGGCAGCAGCTGCTGTTAGAAAATGAATACCTTCACAACGAGGTGCAACATTTGCGTAGGGAGAATGAATACATTCAGATTCTACTGGAAAATGTAAGACAAATAGCTAATCATTGCAAGTACTTGATTTTTAATTTGATTTACCAGACCTGTATGCACGTGCTTCTGTTTTATTAAGATGCCTATTGAGTGGCTTCTTGTGAAAAGTTTTAAAATTAATTTTGGACAGCCTAACTCTGATATTTTTGGTTGGTCGTTGACTTCATGCTGGAACAATGTCATTTTAGGTATTTGTAAAAATTTGAAGTGATAAAATTATGTGAATAGTTTTTGTGGATTTATATCTGTTATTGGATCCAAATTATCGCAAAAACTCTTTCAGATTCATTACCTGATGACAGATCTTTTAAGTAATATTCTTCCCAGTGCCATGTATACAAAAAAAATTTAGGGCATACGCTTGCTGACGATTATTTCTTTGTCAGATTTGTAACAATTGATATGATTGCTAGCTTTTGTCCGATTCATTGATTTTCGTGTTGAGACGTAATAGTTTATATCTATGTTCCTTTTATAATTAAAAAATGAGTACAGTCAATAAAAAATATTGCATTTAGTCCATTTTATCATCTTCAATTCCATATGTAAACAAAGTTACTGCTGGTTTTTCTTTACTTGGAAAATTTATTATTAATTCCTTTGTGAACTATAATGTGAAAAAAACCACAAACACATTTACTTAAGTTACTAAAGTTGCAATACGAGCCCAAGGTTCTCCTTAGAAAGATCATAAATAGGTTGCATTTATGTGTTTCCCTAGGGTTGATGCATTTGCATATAATTGACATTCAGATTGATCTTATATTCTTCTTCTATTGCTTCGACCCTTTGTCTTTTCTATCAGATATGGAATCATTCCTTGTAATGTTGGTCATTTTGTAATTCAAACCTTTTCTGCATTCTTATATGTCGCCAATCCATGTTCATATACATCTGTTGATTCCTGTAATGCCAACAACTAGTCACAGACTTAAAGCAGCCATCCCCCGCAGAGCCTTTTTTCCATTTTGTAGGTTAAAACTGCACCATAGTTACTATTGAACTTTCTTTCTTGTCTATTGAATCAGCACGCAGTTGTTGCACCATATTTCATTTTCAGCCCCCATACAAGCTAAAGCAGTGACCTATAGGCTATAAAAAATATTTCACCGTCTTAGCCACATCCACCTTAGAGTATCTGTAGGAGTAGGAATGTAGCAAATATTCTTTCAGTTGTGATGGTTTATGGCCGAAGTTTATAGTTTCTCTTGTTGCGCAGACTCTATGGTCAGAATTTACCATGAAAAAATGGAATTACCGAAATTGAAGATCCTTTAAGGGTGTCAAACCTTCCTTTTCCTGTGTGCGTATAGTTATTGCTCTTATCGCCTTATAGGAAAACCCCTAATATTCTATTTGGGACATTCTAAAGTAAATTTTCCTATGTCAGCAGAAATGAATGCTCATATAATCTTTTTGACAGTATCCGCAAATTAAATAGAGAACTAAAAAGTTTACAAATATTTCAACATAGTAATTTATATTATAGTTAGTGTGCTCACTTTTGCCGTTTTATTTTTCCACGTTAGCTATAAAAAAAAGAGACACAACAAACATTCTGCGTCAGCTATAACAAAAATATTGTTCTAATGCTGGTGTTCCGTAAAATATTATATAAATACAATATGTAATTCATGAGAATAACAATGACATCCAACTTTTATGTGTGACCACTCTTGTTGCTGAAGGTACTGGCACAAACTTGACATTTCTTCCTATATTCTTAATCTTATGTTGCAGGTAGATGACATAAAAAACAGTGAAACTTCAGTCAACCCTGATCTGTATTTGCCCGGGGCTGCTTATAATACCAGGTGGTACTCTTCGGGCCAATAAATAAACAATGAATATGCAATATTGTTATTATATCAGATCGACCTGGTCACTGATACTTTCCTTGTTCATCACAGGTTGCTCTTGTTTTCTGAAACCATGACAAAGTTTCCTCCCAGAACACCAATTGCTTGTGACTGGGTCTCAATCCCAAGGATGAAGGTTTTTGACTTTTAGACTGTTATCACAATTTTATCATGCTCATATTCATATATGTGGAAGTTTAAAGCTTCCCTTGCACCCATTACGCATAATCGCATATCATAGCAAATATCTCTATTTTTAAAATTTTGACTATTAGTAGATTAGTATATGCTATGACCTCATTTAGCAATAGCCATTTTCCTTTCAAAATTTTTATTATGGAGTATAAGAGTATAGTGTAGTTTTCAACAATGCTACAAGATATTGTCAGAAAAATCTTGTGTAAAATCCCCTGACAACCTTAGCTTGGCTAATTCTAAGATTGTATTTGGGAACACGATATTTTATTTCATATTATGGATTTTTAATGACATGAATTTAGTTTTCATTTCTAATTCCAAAATTTATGTTTATAATGCCTTTAATTGAATTGAATCCAATTTTTGTTGGTAATCCAAACATGTCATTTGTACAAATCCAGAATTTCAAATGAATTCCAAGTTTCAAAAAAAGTCACAAGGGAATTTTAACAATGCCCGAGAAAACGATTATGTATACAACAGTATTAATTTAAACATGTTGTTATCACTGTATTTCTCTCTTATGTTTATAAAAAACAGCATGTTATCATTTATTGCATATGTCACCCATCTGAGGCAAAAGGAATTAATGGTTGATTGGCGGTTCCTTTTTTTTGCTTCAGTTATTCTTTGAAGTCTGTCATATGTCTTCTTATATCATGTTAATAAGCTTATTTGTTCTTTTTTTTGTTATGTAACAATGCATTGATGCAATCCTTCTTGGTCAGATGTTCTGTTAACATGTAAATATCCATGCCTCTGATATGAATACATGTATTATTACACAATATCATGGTATTATTCCAACATTTTTTTTTGACACACATCACATAGTTGGACTTGGACACTGTGCTGGTCTTAGCCTTTGACTACAAGTGAATATCTCCACTTGGAATGTCCTAAAAGTTGAATGGCCAAGATAAATACTTTAGTTGTACAATATCCATTTACATCTGGAGAAAATTGACCCTTTTGTAAGTTTTACGGAATTAAATAGAAAAGAACTGGGAGTCCATTTTGTCTCTGGGTTTTTATATACCTTCATCACTGATGTATAACATAATTATATCTGTTGCAGTTTTTTGAAAGAATTAAGCAGATCTCCACAAGGACCTGCTTAGATTGGACTCATTTTCCTGTCAATGGCATTATTGTTGATGCCTCTGTCTTGCTATCATTTGTGAATGCCACAATGCTACCAGATGGACCTCTTGATATTTTCCTGCGTCAGCATCAAGAGTTCGTAGTATCATGCTCAATCAAGGTACAAGCAATATTTGTAAATTAACATATGTGTAATATTAAATGGAACTAATAGACATTCAAAATCTAAAAGAAATGAAAACGTCTATGCATGCAATTGAGGTTTGGGATTCTTATCTTCCTGCATTTCTATGTATGTTCTCTTGAGAAAATGGGGAAATACCTTAATTCTTAATACTGGGGAGATGCTGTTAAGTCTTAGTAATACTTAAAAGACAATTTGATTATACAATCCATGACCAAAATAAACTTGAAAATCTAGTCTGCCCATAAAGTAAAAATGAAATGTTGAGTGCGGAGCCTCTCTAAATTCACACTCTTAGGACTCACATAGGGAAAGATTTACGGAAAATGTTGCTAGATCAAGTTCAGGTCCAAGATTCATCTTCTAATTTTGCTTGAGATTGTACATATCCAAATAAGGTTACAGAAGATCATGGATTAGATGATGTAAGGTCGGAGATGAGACGGTACCTAATGTAGGATCGGGTATCGCTGTAGTCATATTGCTCCCTTTTGTTTAGCAAGTGCATTTGGGCTATAGAACGGGTGGGTTTTGCAGGACATCAAGCTGGATCAAGTATGTTTCAAGGATGGGAAGAAATCATTGACTGCTATTATCCCTGCCTTCTTGCTGCTGGTAATCTTACTTCAGTTTCTTTATTTCTGAGGAATATTATTTTTAACCACGCGATTTTGCTGAAGGCATGTATCGCCTGTATCTTGCTTTGTATTATGAACTCGTTAGATCCCAGGATGTAGGAAGTACAGTTATAATTTTTTTGATGGTGACTTTCACAGGACATCAAGTTCAATCAGATATCTTTCAAGGAAAAAGAGGAGTCGCTAACTGCTGTTTCCTCTTCCTTTATGCCGCAGGTAATTCTGCTACTGTACATTGTTTTTGCAAGAACTAGATTCTAGAATTATACTTTCTAAAGCACTTCGTCGTGCTTAAGTTTTCTATATTAGTCGTATTTTAGCTAGCTAATTTAGTAGATAGCTATTAGCTGGACTAAACAAGAACGCAATGGGTGACTTTTGCAGAACATCAAGCTAGATAAGATAGCTTTCAAGGATTGCGAAGAGGCGCTGAGTGCTGTTACGTCTGCCTTTATGCCGCAGGTAAGTTTAACATATCTTTGTTGTAAAGTATATTCATGGTAATTCTACTTTTTGACACATGTAATGTTGCTTAAGATTTTTAATATGGTTGTTTCTGCTAATACTAATATTAATTTGATTGTGTTCACTTGCACTTATCACTCAGTTGCCTGATTTATAATCCTTTATTTGCCAGCGCTTTTGTGTTGGAATGGACCGCTACTGTGTGTTAGGGGCATGGCATTATATACCCAATCAACAAGCTGCATCTGGAGAAGTCAAGTTTATGCTTCGCTTCAAGTTCATAAACTAGTAATCTGTATAACCATGTTTTTGTTACCGTGAACTTCCAACTTCTCGAGTACTGTGTTTGTGCTAGACTGTGACTGTTTGTTATGCCTGAGGGACTGTACTCTCAAGTCTTAGCTGCTGAATACACCTAGAATAATAATAATAATAATAATAGACTCTTGTTACCTGTATCTCTCCTGGCTCCTGATATTTTCAGATTTTATTGTTGTTTGTGTATTGTTATTTATATGCCTAGCATGCATATTGCATGCTTTTCGCCTATTCGGTCCCGGTCCCGGTCCCGGACATCGACTCACGTACACAGGTTTATTCATTTAATGTTTGTTATTTATGTTACTGGCTGAACATTCTGTTATGTATGGGTGTTTATGTGTATTTGTGGGCTAATGTACTCGTGGTGGATACCTGATTAGGTTATTATATAGCAAGTACAAATATGTTTACCATTTGTTTAGGTAGTGTAGCTGTTAAGTTCTGACCGTACCTTCTCGAGTTTTTATCATCTGTTGATTCTACTGAAAACCCGCTTCAACATATCCATCTATAATCTATATACTCACGTATGTCCCTTTCTAAATCCAGCTTCAACTTATACATCTTATAATTTCTAAATCGAGTGAATATACGATTAGGAGGAAGTGTTCCGTCGTGGGTGAAGTACAAATTTAGCCTATTTTTACACAAAATTGACAAAAATAACCAGTTTCTGAAAAGTTGGCCAATTTTAGCCGATGAGATACTCAACTGTCAGTGGAGTATCCACTTTATACAAGATACCTAACTGCCGGTGGAGTATCCCATATATGAAATACCCAACTATCAGTGGAGTATCCTATACAATTGGGAACTGACAGTGGAGTATTCAATCAGCCAAAATTGGCTACTTTTTTTAGAACGGCTATTTTTGTTAAATTTTTTCAAAAATCGGCTATTTTTTTCATTTTTTCTTCCGTCGTGGCGTCTGATATTTTTTTTTTAGTACGTTGATAGATGATAACGAGGGTGTTGGCCCCAAATGTCACTTTTTTTATTCAGATGGCCCTTAATGTTACTTTCTTCAATGTTATTTTGGGAAAAGATGGTCCCAAAATGGCACTGCAAAACGGAGTTTCGGGTGAAATTTTGTTATTAATAAAAAACGCAATTTCGCGTTTCGTTTTCAATTTTTTTTCAAAAAAAAATTTAAAACGCAACTTTAATTCATGTTTAGGGGGCAAAACACAATCTCAGGATAAGTTTTTCATATTAACTCATTTTGAATCTGCGTTTTGGTTTTGTTTTTTTTCCACATCCTAAGAAAAACTCGGTTAGAAAGTGCGTTTTTACGAAAAACTCAGTTTGAAGCGCCGTTTTTATATCCATACACAAAAGACGAGACTGCGTTTTTTATCGAAACAATTTCTGAAATTGCGTTTTCATAAAAAACACGGTTTGAAACCACGTTTTTAAACAAAAACACAAAACGAAATTGCGTTTTTCTTTTATTAAAAAAATTGTTATAGAAAAACTCAATACGAAACTGCGTTTTTTGTTTATTTTGAAAAATTTCAACCGAAACCCCGTTTTGAAATGACATTTGGGGCCAACAATTCAAAAACTGATATTGAGGGTCATTTGATCCCAAATAGTAACATTTGGGGCCTTTTTTCTTAATAAAATACGTATACTTGATTTGGTTGATCTAGAACTTTGAGCAAATCCAACAATGTCTTGGTTGAAGTTTTAAATATAATATAAAATATTATGGGTGCCCTTCCACAGGCATAGGTGGTTCTAATAATCACCTGCCGCATTGTTACATTGCGGAAGTACAACAACTTTGCGTCAATGCGGGATACGCATTGTTACATTGCGGGAGCTCATCAGCTTTGACTCAATGCGGCTTGCGCAATGCTTCATTGCTGGAAATAATTTAGTTTTATTTTTAAATAATTGTAAAATAATAGATAATAAATATATAAATAATTTTAATTGATGTTTAAATTCCTAATTTATTTATTGTTTGGTTGTTATATTTTTATTTTGTATTTATATATTTCTATTAATAAATTATTTATTTTAACAAACTATTACTTAAAATTCGGGAAATTACAGAACAGCCCCCGCTGCCGCAATGATCCATTGCATCTCCCGCAATGAGCCATTGTTGCAGACGAGACCCGGGTTTAACCCGTTTCTTCCTGAAATCCCTAATTTCATAATAACAAAAACCTAATTCACCGGCAGCGGGCGATTTCAGGCGATTTCGGAAGACGACACCTTTCGATCAATAAATAATCATAGCAATACTACATTGATACATTTCAGTTATCATCTGCGATTTTTTATATTTTTTATTAAAACTAATATTTTAATTATTTTTCCGATTATATATCTAATTAAATTTTAAATTCTTAACTCATTATACAATTGATAATATAAATGGGAAGTAGTAATAAAATTAGTAAATATAGAAACAAGTGGTTGTTAGAATTAATTATATACTTTTTAACTCCGTTATTATCGGAAACAAATTAAATCATTAAAATATATTTTTTTATTATTTAAGAAATTAAATAACTGCTTCATTGTTTCATTGCGCTGTTGCAATGAAACAATGCGGCAGTATTGTTGCATTGAAACAATGCGGCAGTATCTGCAGCAATGAAACATTGCTGGTAGTACTGCCGCAATGCCTTTATGCGGAAGGTGGTTACTACAACCACCCGGGGTTGTGGACCAAAACCCAAATATTATTTCTTAGTAACTTAGAACATATTTATCTTATTTTAATTCCAATAATATGCCTTATTCTCATTAAATATTAAATATTTTATTAGTAAAAGTTTATTTTCATCATTAAAATACAATATATAGTAGAGAGAGAAACAGACAGTGTACAATATAATATGTGAGAGATATTATTTAAAAATAAGACTCAAAAATATTGTTCTAGTGATACAAGAGCATTCAGATTGGGTTCCCCAAACTTATCCCTATATTATTACTAAAAATGGTAATTCCTCAAAATTTATTCAATTCTATTTAGTTACCGCCATCGCATACCCCAACCCTGCCTCTATACTCTACTTTTTTCTCTCCTTTTCTTAAATTTTCAGTTTTGACTATCAATCCAGACCTGATATGTGGCAAGACAACATGACTAAAACAGGATGTGGTGTGTACAGTGAGTCCTCAAATATAAGGATTCCTTCTCTTCCCGTATCATTTTTCCCCATTTTGGGATCCTGATGAAACCGTTTTTTAGACAATATCATGTTAATATCCCAAAATAATAGAGATAGGGTGCAGATGCAGACTCCATTGTTAATACTATGAGGCATCAGTAAGACATTGTTGATTCAATTTTTTTTGTCATATGCATGGGTGATCATGGTTTGGCTTTAAACCGCATAATCCACATAAAACGAACCGATATTAAACAGACCGAAACCGAAATATGGTTTGCAGTTACGGTTCAACTACTTTAAAAATCCGTAATTTATTGGTTGGTTTTAGTTTGATTTTAATCTAATCCGCTTCCGATCCGAACCTCATTAATATATATATATATATATATATATATATATATATAACGTAAAACAATTATATCATATAATCAATACCTAAATTCGTGTTAAATCGCATCAAATAATCACAAATTTATCATACTTTTCAAAA
Source organism: Apium graveolens (assembly GCF_009905375.1). NCBI lineage: Eukaryota > Viridiplantae > Streptophyta > Magnoliopsida > Apiales > Apiaceae > Apium > Apium graveolens. Next base: position 161,098,390 of record NC_133656.1, on the reverse strand, counting down.
AAATGTGTATTATTTTCCTTTTAAAATAATGTTGAAAACTTTTTATTTCTTTTACTTTGAACATTTATTATTGTAACTAATTTTATTAGATATTTGCCTTTTGCAATTAATGTGAGTGATATACTATACTATGAAAGAATACATAATTATATTATTAATTTTGTAAATCTTAAGAAGAAAAGTTTAAATCAAAGAAATATTTCTTATGAAAAAAGAAAGAAGAAATGTTATTTTATTTTCCGAGTTCACTAATAAAAATTGTCGTAGACCGCCAAAATTCGCTAATCAAACCGAATAAAACCGAACTGAGTGGTTTGGTTTCATTGGGTTACGAGATTCGGGTTGGTTTGAATTTTTTCAAAACCGCAATTATATGATTTAGTTTCGGTTTAACATATAAACTGAACCAAACCGGACCGTGATAACTCTTAGTCATATGCCTTTAATTTCAATTTAGAACATCATAAAAGGCATCTCTTGGACTTGCTCTTGGAAGCTTCCCTTTTTTTCCTCTTCGGTGGGTTTTACTTGAATATTGAATAAGGCTTTTTTTTTAATTTTCAATTGGGATAAAGAAAGTTATAGCAAGTTTGTTTTTCCTTTTTAGGAATATCGTAAGTTTATTTTGGTTGATGCGAACATTTACTCTATGTTTTCGCTTTTTTTTTAACCTTTTGTTGAAGAAAAATCTTATAAATTACGAAGTTGATTTTGGTTATCCACAAAATTGCATTGTTCGGGAAAAGTACATTGTTAAGGACCAATATTATCAAATGCGTATAATATTTTTACTTGTGTAATGTAATAGATATGCATCTAGAACACGCAAATTTCAATAAAATATCATATATCATGATTTTTTTTGATGAAATGAATATTCTATTTTAATTTTGAATGAACTTACATTTGTTATTGATATGTTCAATTTCGTGTAGTTAAGATTTGTGTGAATACAACAATGATTTCAAAGTATTGTTACGTTTTGATATATATCACATATACATGTCTCACTCACTATATTTGTTGTACACTGACGAGATTTTCACGAAAATAGTCTCTTTATTTTTCAGAATAAAGGCATAACCCGTGTAAATCTTAACATCCTGGACCCCTGGTTGCGGAATACTACAGTCAGTGGCGGATCCAGCATGGAATATAAGGGGGTCGGAAAAAATTTTAACGAGCTCGAGCCGAACATTTGACATGTTCTGCTCGAGTTTGGCTCAAAATAAGCTCGAGCTTGACTTGAGAAAAAAATTAAAAATCTGATCTCATATATTAGATTATTGAGAATATTTTTGGCTGAAAATTCTCTCTTAATTGTTGCAGTTGCTGTTAGTGTTTGTGCCCTCGAGAAAACACTATGATGTAAATAATATTTCATTGCTACAAGTATGGATTATGTAGAAAAAGAGACTCATAAAAATTATTCATGTGCCAGGCTACCAATTAATACTTTTGGTCGAGTTTTTTCACTCCTAGCCGCTTTAACAACAGTTGCTCTAGCTCAAGTTTAAGACATTAGGATTATTAATGTTTATGTTCTATCAATTAATACCTTTATAATTTATTAATTCTTAATTTACTGTGATATAAATGTTAGATTAATAAATGTCCTTGAAATATGATATGCAATTCTATATCTCTAAGTACGTGACTTAGAAATGAGATTATGAGAATAATATCAATATTCCTAAAGGTCCCTAGTCGAGTATTATTATTAAGGGACAATAATAATGCATTAAGACTGGTGTGTTTGTTGATTGATGATCACATCTCATTGATCATAGGTATAGTGATGCTAAAGTAAAAAACACAGGCAGATGTATATGTACATGGTGTTGGACAGACCCAATGTGAGATTCTACATGTCTGTTGTTTCATAAGTAATTCTCACAGTGATAATGATGTAATGGTCCTTAGACCTGAAGTCATTATATTTCTATAAGAGAATTAATATACATTGATTCCATTAAAAGTTATCCTTGACCGGGTAATGATAAAAGTGGACATTGGGTATATTATAAATCGTATGAAAAATATGAATGATCTAGATGTGATTTAACTCTCCTATTTTAGGAGTGATATTATTGGTCTTTGTGTGAACTAGACTATGAAATGCGTTGCCACGCTCAAATGTTGATTTGATATGATAGTCTACTCATTGATAAGGGAAATCTGGATTAAATATTGATGAGAATGACACATTACATGCCTCTAGTTTAATCTATAATATGTGGTTAAAGGGAATATATTACATTGTACATTATTCACGAAGGGTTTAATCGATCACTGATTCAATTATTATTACTTGGGTAGCAATGATGTATTACTAGATGCCGCTCAATGTTTACGATTTTAAATTAGATTTAAAATTCGTTGTCAATGTAATAATAACATATAGGATCACACACAAAGAATGCTTGAAGAATTATTTAATTTAAATTGGATTTAAATTAAATTAAAGTGATTTGAATTATTTATAATATTAATTAAGTTTGACTTAATTAATTAGATAAATAATGATATTCAAATTTACTAATATTAATTATGATTTTTTTGTTAAATAATTAAGTAAGACTTAATTATAATACAAATAGAAATTTCAAATTAATAATAAATCCTAATTAGTTAAGAGTTATAATTCGTTTTTCTACTCTCTATATTATATCTCTTGTGTGGCTGATTTTTTGGGTGTGCAAGACTTTTACTAAAACCCTACCCACCAAGAGAGAAGATGGAGAGAGCAAGAAGAAACGGATTTGTGCTAGTACACATCTAATCCTTGAGTTCAAGCATTCGTGTGGATACCGATAGAGCATAGATCGCGATAGCGGGATGCATGGTGATTGAACAACCTTTGGATCTCCATTAGTCAACCAATTGGTAAAGCTTCTTAAGGTAAACAATCTGATCTACGAATTAAATATATGTTTTTCGCATGGATCCTGCGGTGGGTTTCGAAAATTATGATTTTTTACGTTTTTAATTACTGTTTCCGTGGCGTTTATGTGCTCGAAACCCAACAGTTGCAATCGTTAGAATCACTGACAATTTTACCAACATATAAACCCATGAATATTCAATATCTTTTTGTAAGACTGTAATACAATCCAGGCAGCTTGCGAGCTCGCCCGGCTCGAACTCGTTTTACTGGGCTCGACTCGTTTCGTAAACGATCTCGAATCCGGATAGAGGTTGCGGCTCATTTAATTAAACGAGTCATCTTAACTTGACTCATGAAATTAAACGAGCCGAATTCGGGTAGCGTTTTAGGCTCGATTTAGTATAAAATTGATCGAGCCGACTTACCCGGCTCGTTAAAACCAACAGTCGGCTCGTTAAATCCAACTCATTTAGCTAAATGAGCCGTCTCGACTCGACTCGTGAAAATTAGCGAGTCGGGTTCGACAGAGGTTTAGACTCGTTTTAACTAAACGAGCATGCTCGACTCAATTAAATCCGGCTCGAATTACATACGACTCGAAACCCGGCTCGCCCGGACCGAATTACACCACTATCTTTGTGTCTTTCAACTACTTTTTGAACGTGGTCAAGAATATTATTTAAATTTTAAAAATCAACTTTGGTTCTTGTGTCAACCATATAATTAAAAAGCTGATATTCAAGTGATTAGAAGGCGTATTTGATCAAATTCTAAAGGATAGAATTTTAATCAAAAACTGATAAAGAATTATGTGGATTAAGGCATGATAGACAAAAAATCAAATTCATATTAACTTCATTATAATTCTATCAAAATCAAAATTAATGGTGTTAAAGCTGTTTAATTAGAAATACTCGTTCAATATCTATTCTTACCCTTTTTTATTATCTCATAATGAAAGTTCTATCAATATTTATTCCTAACTTTTACTTTCATTTATAACTCATACTTTCTTAAAACAAAAAATATATAACTTTGATTTATAAATGTTGCCCTAATGAAATGACTTTTGACATAAAAAACTTAAGAAGAGGGTAGTATTTTTTTTTCAAAAATTAAGGGGATCATTTTTAATTTTTATTTTAATTTGAATATACATATTTAACTAAATTAAAATTTTAAGGGGGTCGGTTGACCCCTTGCCCCTTAGAAGATCGGCATCTGACTACAGTATTTCGGTTTGGTTTATATATTTGTTATAAAGATATCGCATCATACGATCACTTATTTGAGAAATACGTACTCAATATTTTTATTTTGCATTGCATAAAACCAATATGGTATCCTTTTTTTAAACTAGAATTTCCATTAGAAATCAACTCATACAATCAGCTCTAATAATCTCCAACACATCAGATGGAGGAGAATAAAACAAATTAACACTTCCAGACAAACATGGAAATTTAGCTAGAGTGTGAGCTAACCTATTTGCTTGTCTGTGAATATGTTGAAAACTAGCATCACTACTGTCCATAAAAATAGTACGACACGAGTTCTAAACATCGCCAACCTCTTGTTGATACTCAGTCCCTTTACCTAAGGCATGCACCACAACAAGTGAATCTGTTTCCACTACAACCTGTTTCATTTCTTCAGCTTTGATCCAGTTGAGCGCTTCTAAAACTCCTATAACTTTTGCCTCTATAACTGAAGCATATCCTTCTAAAATCTTATTCATGCCAATAATGAAATTACCCTCGTCATTCCTTAAAGCCCAACCTATTTGAAATCCTGGTTGTCCTTCCTTGATTGATGCATCAACATTGAGTTTATGCCATCCAGTGTTCGGTGCCCTCCATTTTGCCTTGGCTTTGTCCATGTTTGGAGTAGTTGGTGTGACCTTTCTCTCTTCTATTCTCTATGTTGTTTGCCATTCAGATATCAGTCTCGAGCTTGCCTCCATTGCTATACCTGGTTCCATTTTCCTGTTTTCCCACACAAGTTTGTTTCTAGCCATCCAGATCCCCCATAAAACTTTTCATCATAGCCAGCTTCGCATTTGGCGTTGTACACAACTGTTCTAATAACCATACTGGTAGTTCCTCGATCTCGGTTATATCAAGATTCGTATCAGCTGTTAACCAACACCCTCTTGCATACGGGCATTCAATGAATACATGTCTGAGATGTTCCACATCTCTGTTGCAGAAAGGACACAAAATTGTTGTCTGAACTCCTTTACTCCTCAGAAGATTATGAGTTGGAATGTTATCTTTACATATCCTCCACATAAAATACTTGGCTTTTTGAGGGACTTGTAGCTTCCACAGTTTACTCCACCCCTGAGCATACCTATCATCAACTTGGCTATGATCTCTGTTGAAACAAAAGTGATATCCACTCTTTGCTGAATAAACTCCGTTACTTGTGTGCACCCATGCAACTCTGCCGTTCATCCGAATCTGAGGAATTCGTGTGTTTAAAATACATTGAACATCCATCACTTCAAAAGCTTGTTGTATTCTGGTCACGTCCCACTCTTTGGTGTTTGGACGGAAATAATCACAAACTTTATCAGTCCTTTGTTTGTTCACATGACGGTCTTCTACACGATAGTCTTGCTTTCCTCGTAACCATTGATCTGTGAAAATATTGATACTCCTTCCATCCCCTATCACCCACTTAAAACCCTTGTACAGTTTCTCCTTCGCTTCATGGATTCCCCCAGATAAAACTACCACCCTCTCCCCGCTGAGCTTGTAAGATGTTACAGTTTTGAAAATAACGTGGTTTAAAGACCTTCGTTACCAAAGCGCCGGGTTGATTTAGAAACTTCCACACATGTTTCCCCAGTAGCGCGATATTGAAATCCTTTAAACTCCTAAAACCTAGACCACCTTGGTTCTTCGACTTACACATTCTTTCCCAGGCCAGCCACCGAATTCCTCTCGTATTACTGTTGTTTGATTTTCACCAATAACCATTTAAGATTTTCTCTATCTATTGTGACATCATTTTCGGTATTAAGAAACACGACATACAATACGAAGGGATAGTTTGTGCCACATTTCTGATCATTACTGCTTTACCTGCCCTTGACAGATTTTTATTGCTCCACCCCTGCACTCTTTTCCAGACCCACTCCTTTACAAAATTGAAAACCATTTTTTTTTACCTACCCACCAACGAGGGAAGCCCCGAGTAATTGCTTTCACGCAGATCGTTATGAACACCAAGAATTCCTGATATTTCATTTTGCTTGTCCCTCCTTACATTTGAACTGAAGAAGATTCCAGATTTATTAAAATTTACAGCTTGTCTTGACTGCGACTCATAATCTTGCCGTACGTTCCTGATGGTGTTAACTTCCGATTCTGTGGCTTTGAAGAATAGAAAACTGTCATCCGTGAACAGAAGATGTGTGATAGCTGGAGCATTGTTGCTGATTCTACATCCATTAATCTCACTAGTGCTTGCTCTCATCTCTAACGACTTAAAAAGGCCTTCCACGCATAGTAGAAACAGGTACGAAGATAGGGGTCTCCCTGTCTGAGACCCCTATTTGGAATTATTGGACCAACATTGTTCCCGTTAAAGCATATGTTGTATTGAACCATGGTGACACAAAGCTTCATCCACCTTATCCATTTGTCCGCAAAACCCATTAACTTTATTTTGTACCACGGATAACTCCAACTTACTTGATTATATGCCTTACTGATATCGAGTTTTAAGGCGACCTCTCCCTCTTGATTCCCCATTTTCCTTCGCATGAAGTGTATCATTTCAAAAGCTATAAGAACATTGTCAGTGATACTCCTCCCTGGAACGAAAGCTGACTGGTTTTCCAATATTGTGACTGGTAGGATTATTTTTAGGCAGTTTGCAAGCACTTTTGCCAATATTTTGTATAGGACATTGCATATCGCAATAGGCCTAAGATCCGTGAGTTTTTCTACATTGTCTTTCTTCGGAATAAGAATCAGGTTTGTATCATTCAGATCCACTAGGAACATATTCTTTTCAAGCCATTTTCTACAACATTTAAACACTTCTAAACCAACCAATTCCCAGAACCGTTGAAAGAAAGCCGGACTAAAACCATCAGGCCCTGAAGCCTTATCAGGGTGCATATGTTTTACAGCTACATCAAATTCCTCAAACGTCAGGCTTGTAGTAAGCCTCTCATTTTGTGATGCAGATATGATATTCTGGTTCATGCTTTCTTCAGATAGTGCACCTCTTTCAGATTCAGTAAACACACTTGAAAAGTAGTCCTTCACCAGTAGCTTCATTTCATTTTCCTCGTCTACTTTCAATCCCTCCTCATTCAGTAAATATGGAATTCTATTTAGTTTTTCCCTTTGAGATGCCTGAGCATGAAAGTATCTCGAGTTTGAATCGCCTCTTGTAACCAAAATGTCTTGGCCCTCTGCTTCCAATAAACTTCCTCGTGGAGTAGTAATTCGTTAAGTCTTTTCCTCTCCTCGAAGTATAGATTAATACCCATCTCATCTTCTCTGTTAACCAGGTTACTCACCACTTCTTTTTGATGTTTAACTTTGTCTCTAAATTTGTGAAAAAACGCTCGACCCCATTTCACCATGAAAGCTGAGACAGAGAGTAGTTTAAGAAGAATGTGAGTTGCTGGCAATGAACTCCAAAAAACTGACACTTCATCTTTGAAGCCTGGTTCCTTGAGCCAGGTATTTTCAAATCTGAATCGAAATTGCTTTCTTGAAATAGTAGTGTCCACCAGCTGCATTAATATTGGGTCATAATATGAGACTGGTGTGTGATGCACTGTTAGCGTACACAGCGGAAATTTCCTCCACCATTCATCCAATGCGAATGCTCTGTCAAGTTTTTCCCTGACCCAATTTGGCTTGCCTTTACTCTTTTCCCAAATATACTCACCTTCTTTTAAGTCTAACTCCACCAGATTACAATCTTCAATAGCTTTTCCAAACCCCGAAAACAGAGATGCTATTTGAGGATGTTCTCCCTTTTTATCCGTATTGTATATGAAATCGTTAAAATCCCCAAAGATACACCATGGCACCGCAAACATGTTAGCTAACTCTCTAAGTAAATTCCAAGCTTCTTGCCTCCTACTTCTCTCTGGACACCCATAATAACATGTTAACCTCCAGGATAGAGAGTTATTTTCAAAAAAGTGCACATCAATGTGGTTATTAGAGTGATTCACTATCTTACAATCAGCGGTTTGGCTCCACATAACAGCTAAACCTCCCCCTCGACCTATTCTATCCACTGCAAAATAATCTGTATAACCAAACTTCAAACACAACTCAGCAATAATATTTTTTTCTACTAACGTTTCTGAAAAAATACAAACGTGGGATTAAGCGAACAAATTAAATCTCCCAAGACACGAACTGTACGCATGTTTCCCAAACCTCGACAGTTCCAGCTGAGTAGTTTGATTGCAACTGGCTAGCTTGCTGAGCAAGCTTAGCCAAAACTTGATGTGAAGATGCTGAACAATCAGATGTAGAAAGATCAGCTTCCGTTGGTGTTGTATTTTTTTTAGGCCCAGATTATCAATTTCATATGTGTCCATTACTCCTTTAGTAACAGGCCCACTTCTACATCGCTTTCTGTCCTCCAGATTAAGCCCAATATCTTCTTCCTTATCCAACTCATTTCCCTCCTCATTTAGTTTGAATATTTCATTTTGATAGATTACCATTCTTTCCTCCGAAAAAATAGCTTTTGCCTTACCAGTGTTACATATCACCCGTGTTCATGCATCACAATCTTTTCTTTATCTCTATCCAATGATTTTCTCCAGAAAAATAGGGGTTGTTTCTGTGCCTCCCAATCTTCGCCTCCCAATCCGCATCGTTTTCTTCACGAAGCCATTTGCTTTTGTTTTGACTTTCCCCCCTACTCGGCGGTGCCCGCAACTACCTACCCCACTCTTTTGGTCCATCTTCTCCTCTCTTATCCAAATTCATCCTACAGTACCTTTCAGTATGAGATACCAGACCACAAACGAAACAAAACTCACCCAGTCGTTCGTACTTGCACGTGACGATAAACTCAGAACAATCTTTCCTCTTGATTTTCTTTTTCCTTTTCAGAGGTCTGCGAACATCAACCTTGATTTTGATTCTCATGTATTGCATCCAAATGCTAGAGTTATTCTTTGCGTCATACATAAGGAATTCTCCGAAGAAATCTCCTAGTTGTTTCCCAACCATCTCCGATATAAAACCAGTAGGGAGATCATGTATTTGAATCCACATTTCTAAGTGACAGAGAGGAACATTTAAAGGTTCATAACCAGGTGGTATTTTGCTTAATATCAACATAGCGTTATCAAAAGATCACAGGCCTCCGTTTAGTACTAGCTGCATGTCCTCATGGTGATAAAATTGGAACAGAAATATACCTGGATTAATCTCCTTAATACTTATACCCATGGTGGGTCTCTTAACATCAGCCATCCTTGAGATCATTGCTCTGACATTTATGTTTTTCTCTGTTGAATATCGTACCACCAAACATAATTCGTACTTATTTATCTCTTCATCCACACTTTCATCAAAAGTGAACTCCTCATTCTCCTCCCCATCGACATCTAGATTTGCAAACTGGTTGTGCAGATTATTATATTTTGCCATTGAAACTCTTACAATCCTTAGACTGCAGGATGAAGAGAAAAACAAACCTTCCACGTCATGGAGAGAAAATCAAATAAATTATCATATCACATCATCTTACACTTTGACACTTTGATTGCTTTTGAGAGTTTATTATTTGTACAACTTTTTTTCATACCAATATGATATTTTAAAATGAGATTTTCATGTCGTACCCAAAATAAATTGTGATATACAATCCTCGACAATGATGAAAAGTTGAAAACTAATCAAATAAAAAGGCCGGGAGCAGTGTTAAAAAAATTGATAATTGTTTAAAAATTGTTTAATAAATAAGGCTAAGTTATCAAGTATTATTAAAATTGAAATATATTCGATTTTAGATTCAATTAATCCCTCATTTATAGAATAATCATAATCAATACCTAAACCAATTTGTCCTGACATCCGATTTTTACTAAAAATGGTTGGAGGATAAAATAATATGCGCAAGTGTTTGAATTTTTTTAATGACCTTACTAAGGAAATAAATCCAATAAAATACATAAACCAAATAAAAGTATTTATTTTTTGTTATATTATCTACTCCAAAAAGAACAATGGACCAAAATGTCATTTTTTAGTGTGAAATGGTCCAAAATGTCACTTTTGAAAATAATGGCCCAAAATGTCACTTCATAACGGTATTTCGTCTTTCGTTTTGTATTTTTAATGCAAAACGGAACTTAGTGTTCCGTTTTGGTACTTTATTTATTTTTTAATTTTTTTATAATGTGCAAAACGGATGTTGAAGTAGCGTTTTGACTCAAAACGGTACATCATATAGCGTTTTGTACCAAAACGTTTGTACCAAAACGGCACTTTATCTTCCGTTTTACGTATAAAAAAAATTTAAAATGTCAAAACATTACACGAAATTCTATTTTAGGTGATTTGCATAAACGGTACACGATGTACCGTTTTAAAGTGACATTTAGGGTCATTTTTAACCCCATGTGACATTTAGGGCCACCACCCGAACTGGAACGGGCCTAGCTTGGGCCAAAATGCAGAAAAAGCCCAAAAAGCGTGTACAAAGCCGACTCACTGACTGGCCCTAACCCGAAACAAGTTCATTTCATTTCAATCGACTCAGAGAGAGATTGAGAGAGAGAGAGAGAGATGAGGAAATTCGATCCATGGCCCGTGTTTTTCAAGAGAGAGTGGAACCGTAACTGGCCTTTTCTTGTTGGTTTCGCCATCACTGGCACTATTATCACCAAGTTTTCTCTCGGTCTTACCGGTAATCTATACTTACATCCTCTTCTGTATCTATATTTTTAAAATTTTATTTTTTGATTTAGTATTTAATTTGTTTTTGATTTTTTTTGCAGATGAAGATGCTAAGAATTCTCCTTTTGTTCAGAGGCATAAGAAGTATGATATTTATTTTAATTTATTTACTTATATTTTTTAATTTCATTTTATTAAGTTAAAACCCTAGATTAGCTAATTGATGTTATGATGCTGTAGATTGTTGACTGTTAAATCTGCACATACACACGTTCACCATATATTTAGTGTTTATATAGGGCTAATCGTTATCAAAATGAAATGGGGAAAATCTGTATGTTAAATTGAACCGATGTAGTTCATTAAGCAAACAGTTTTAATTGTGGGTTACAAGACCTGTCAATTTGGCTATTCGATCATTAGGAATAATGAATAGACTGGTGTGAATGTGGGACTATTCTTTTATCAGAAAAATCCGGTCACATGAATGATCGCATTTTATTGATCTAATTTATCTTTGACCTTTGAGCCTTTAGCCAAAGCCATATGTATGATAATTATTATATTTTGGGAAATTTTGAATACAAATTTTACATAACACAGACTGATTATTATAAAGAACATAAGTTGTTCTTGGAAGAACTGAACTAGTTCTTATTCGACCCTTTGCATAATTAACTTCTTGAGTATGTCAGCTTTGTACTTTTGCAACACTGAAGTTCTTTAGAAGATGAAACTTGTTTTAGTGTACTTTACAAGTGTAAAATGGGCTGATTTGTTTTTCTAGTCGACTGGTACCATCACACACATTATTTCCGTAATGACTAGGGATATCTCTATGTTTACCATAATCATGTAGATCTCTATCATTTTGTATTGGCCAGAAGGATACACTGTGGTACTTGTAAAGCCAAGTTTCTAAATTTTCTTCACTAATTGTTTATTATTGTCTAGTTTGTGTAGTCCACCTTATTTTGTACATGCTCACATGTGGTGGCTAAATTTACTTCTTGACTTGTATGGCTGCTAATATCTCGTTTCTATGGTCATTATAGTCAAGTGTTTGTGTTGAAAGTGTATGATCTCTATACTGTCACAACTCAAATAAATAGGATTTATCATTAATATGTTTTTAACGATATTCTACTGAGATTTCTAGTGCCTCTAACACATCTTTTTGCCTGCCATCTTATTTTTGCCTTGCTCTCATTCCTGGACCCTAGTTACATGACTTTCTGGGTTTCAAGTACAAAGTAATTGATGGTTTTCTAATATTTTTGTTATTTTTTTTTCCAGGTCAACTTGATGCCTTTGTTCTGTGGTGATAGGCGCAGTCCTTGGGGAGGATCATTTTCTTTCTTTATTGCCCCATTGTATTTCATAAAATGATTTGATATAGTACTTGAGCTTCTGTTTCAGTAGTCTAGATTTGTTATTTCCCCGTTGTCAATTTCTTGGAAAAACTTTGAGATAGGCAGGTTTTCTGGGTCAATCACATTGCCTGATCATACTATCAGAAAATTTCCTAATAAATAACAAGTACTATGTTTTCTTACAAGTTTCTTGCCATTTGTAGTTCATCTATGCTCCATTGTCTATTACAGAGGTCATAGAATATATTCGTCAAATAGATGAGAAACTAATTCTCATTTGAGTGTTGGATAGCTCAAGTAAGTAAGAGTTTATCATCTGTTGTCCAGGTACTGGGTTCGATCCTTACTCATCCCGAGATTTATGAGAACAGATTCTCATTTATGAAGCATGCTTCGGATCTTACAAGTTGTGCATCAGATTTAGTCATTTTCAAAAGCGATTTAAGTGTACTTCATTTCATAATTCATAGGTTGGATGTACTTTAAATTTTATTTTCATAAGCCATGAATTGCTATATGAAGTGGATTGACACATTTTTTTTTTAATTTCTGGTTTAAACTCGATGCAAATTATTTATCTGATCTAAACACATCTTTCACGTCCTTAATTATAAGTTCCATAATATATTTTCTTGTTGCATCGAACACAAAAAATCAATCTCTTTAAACTCTCTCCATCCGTTTACTTTTGTTCTTGTTAACAAAATGTCAAAGTTATATTAAGTTCACAAAAAATTGAACATAGGCATTAAAGAAGTGACCTAGGTATCATTTGGCAATAACAACAATTTCATCAAAAAAATTCTAAATTCAGAATCAGAAGAAAAAAAAATATATTTTTTAATATTTGCGGATATAAAGGCTTGTTTGACTAGAGCAATTGAAACTCAAAAAATAATCTGCAAGTCCAAATTAATTTACTAAATTAATTTACTAAAGTATTTAGATTTCTAATAATAAACTGTCTAATAAAATACTTATTAACCTGACAAAAAAAATAAAATACTTATTAAAATGTAAATTAGAATACAAAATTATATTTCTTAAACAATGTTAAATTTGTATTTTTTTTTGTTAAACTTGTTGTTTAACTTTATGAATTTCCTATCCTGGTTTATACCGGTTCATTACATAAATTTCTTATCAAATTCAGTTTCCCTATCCAGTTGCATATAGAAGTATACTTATATATATATCCATAAACCCAGAAGAAATAAGAGATAAAAAACTTGTTAAACAATGGCCGGGAGAGTCCATTTCTCCGTACAAAGAAATGGGTTATTGTTCTTATCTCCTTCTTCTTCATCTTTATTCCACAGCTCCATTAATTTTGGAGTGAAAAATGGCATTACTTTTGGTCCAAAACGCTTGCCAAGAACAGCTTTGTATTGCAATTGTGCTGCTAGTAATGGGCTTCAAAAAGAAATGAGGTCAGAGCCTCCTTTTGTGCTGACTACTCCTTTGTACTATGTGAATGCTCCTCCTCATATGGGCAGTGCTTATACTACTATTGCTGCTGATGCTATTGCTCGCTTTCAGGTATTACCTCATTTTTATGTTTATGCCGTTCCTGTAATCTTTTATTATCTTTCATGTGTGTGTGTGTGAAGAGAGAGAGAGAGAGAGAGAGAGAGAGAGAGAGAGAGAGAGGGAGGGAGAGAGAGGTATATGTTGTCATTGTGTGTGTGAGAGAGAGGGAGAAGAAGGCGGGGGGGGGGAGTGAGAGAGAGAGAAAGGGAGGGAAATGTCATTTTGTGTGTGAGATAGAGGGAGAAGGATGGAGAGAGGGAGGGAGGGGGAGAGAGAGAGAGAGAGAGAGAGAGAGAGGTATTATCATGTTTTTGTTGCGGTATTATCATGTTTTTGTTGATGGGAAAGTATTAGACTTTATAATTACAAGATAAGTGGATTTTCTTTGTTGATTTAAAATGGTAGTATAATGCAACTAAGTATGCTGGTTCTTGTTAGTAGAATTCACTTGGAAAGTTGGAAGCTCTTACGATGGTAGTTATATACAGAATATTTAATAAACTAGAAAAGCCCGTCAGTCATTAATCTGCAAATAGGATCTCCGCCTGAAAAATGAGGAGAGTCTTTAAGCTTTTAAGGTAGTGAGTTTTAATTTATGATGCAAATGATATGATACCATGCTTTAGCTCCATACAGTTGCACTGAATTTGATGCATAGATGTTCACATACCTAATTTACTTGACTCCTTTTTGTGAAACATTAGATGCACATTTACTATATTAATTTTATATAGTTTTGAGATGGATGCTTTCTTGATTATGTATTTGGAAGAGGCTTCTAGGAAAAAAAGTTATATTCATCACCGGCACAGACGAGCATGGGGAAAAGATCGCCACTGCTGCTGCTGCCAGCGGTTCCAGTCCAAGTGAACACTGTGATGTCGTTTCCCAAGCGTACAAGGAGCTATGGAAAGATGTAATCTTCTTTATAAACAGTTCCTTTCTTGGTAAATAACAATTTTGATGTTTAAACTTATTTGCTGTAAAATTACTCTTGATATCTCTTCCATGGATGTTATTACAGTTAGACATAGCTTATGATAAGTTTATTCGAACAACCGAGTCGAAGCATGAAGCTATAGTGAAAGAATTTTACTCCAAGGTTCTTGCGAGTGGTGACATATACCGGGCGGATTATGAAGGCCTCTATTGTGTCAACTGTGAGGAGTACAAGGTGATACCATAATGTACAATGATTTTAATTTTGATTTGGACATATAAGTTGTGAGACAAACCAAACTACGTTTTGTCTAATAACATTAAAGAAAAGCCGGTATACAATAATTTTCAACATAGAATATCACAATAGAATTTGCATTGATCTCTTGAGTTCTTTAAATTCTTATCTTTGAGAACTCTGCTTTTTTCCTTCAGATTAATTTAAATTATAGTTTAAAAATTGGTTACTTATGCTGGAACATTTATTAGAAAAATCTAGGTGGCCTCCACTTACATTGGATAGTTTGAGTGGTCTAACAAGCAGTATACCATGTTTAGGATGAAAAAGAGTTACTGGATAACAACTGTTGCCCCATGCACCTAAAGCCATGTGTTAGCAGGAAGGAAGATAACTACTTTTTTGCTTTGTCAAAGTATCAAAAACGATTGGAAGAGACACTAGAGAAAAATCCAGGCTTCGTACAGCCATCCTATCGCCTGCATGAGGTAAAGTCATCGGCTCTCTTGTCAGACCAACTAATGTATAATAATTTCTAATGCTTCATCCTAGACCCCTACTCCTTGTGGGTGTGCAGGGACGGAGCTCGGATTTGTAAATCACTGTGGCGAAATTTTTAAAAATATATTTATCAAATTTTTATAATTTTTATACATAATTTATTAATAAAAGAATCTAGAAACTATTACTTTTATTATTATTATTATTATTATTATTATTATTATTATTATTATTATTATTATTATTCAATTTTCACATATTTTGAAGATGCAAACATTTTAGTATGTTATGTCTTTATACTAATAATGAATAAATGACGGGATTTAAGGGGGCATCCAGTCCAGCACACCACCCCTACCTCCGTCCCTGGGTGTTTGTGCGGCGCGCGCACTTGTCAGTGTGTGAATTATTAGATGCACTGGCCATGTCATTTCCTTTATCTTTTACAGTCTGACGACTAGTAAGCTAGCTTCTTTCTGAATATGGTAATACAATTGTAGGTGGAAGGTTGGATTAAAGGTGGCTTAAGAGATTTCTCCATTTCTCGGGCAGCAGTAGATTGGGGAATCACTGTTCCCAGTGACACTGATCAAACTATATATGTCTGGTTTGATGCCTTACTTGGGTAAGTTCTTCGTGAGTCTGTGCTTTTCTAATGAAGATCACTTTCTTCATGTAATCCCATATATGAAATCTGTATTTTTTTTATATCTTTTGAAACTCGGGTATGTTCTCTCCTTGTACTAATTCGTATTTCTATTTCTTGTATAAGTCTAAAATGGTCACTAATGTGCTAATGTAAATCATAAAGGCAGTTCTATGGAAAAAAAGGTTTATAGAGAGATCTTGTTGACTTGAACAATCGTAAACCTAATCATGTTTTGGTGTCTCAATATTTTAGCTTTCATATATAAGAGTGAAGACGGGGCAGTTGACTGATATATTTGAAATTAAAATTTTAAAATGTTGTACCTTCTTCCCAAATTATTAGAATTTGACATTAAAAAGCCTAATATAAGCTAGTTGCGCCCTCTTCCCAAATCCCACAGAATCTGTCATAAAATAAAACCTAAAAAGGTTCTTGGTTCTGTACTGTTACTTCAGTGATTGAAAGTTATAAATTCACACTGCCTGCCCCCTCTGTCTTCTATCCCCATTCTTTGTCATTACCATATGTTCCTGTTGCAGTTATATTTCTGCACTATCAGAGGACAAGGAACATTCTGATTTACAGTCTGCAATTTCCTCTGGTTGGCCTGCATCATTGCACTTGATTGGCAAGGTATACTTGATCCTATCTTTTCAACATTAACCCTCTATTCCCAGATTCTTTAATGTATATGTCCGGGAATACTAATAGCATTACAGCATTGTAAAGTTTAAGCAAGGTTATTGTACCCTGTTTGATACTTAAATAAACTTATTAGCTGTCACATGAATCTTAGTTGTATACGGCAAAATTCAGATTAAATTCGAAGAACTGAGGAGCTACAATGGTTTTAAAGTTGTTTTGAGATTTCCTGACAAAAAAGAAAGTTGTTTTGAAATTTCACTAGTGGACCTTATACAATTCAATATCTAAAAATGGTCCTTGACAAACTAACACCTCCTTTTTTGTAGCATATTATTAATTCCATGGAAGACCTGATTTATTTAAGTAATTTTTGAAGACCTCATCTAAAACTGGTCAAACTTCTGTTACTAAAATAGTATTTAATGAAAGTACTGGGATGCAAAGTGCAAATAACACTATTTTTAATTACCATGTCACGGTTTCAGAAATGACTAATCTGTTGTGTCTTTGCTACTCTAAATGCGTAGATTGTGACAGCCGATTGTTCCGGACTTCCATTTTTACGTTCTAATTATAAAATTATGTTCAATTTGAGTTCTTGTCAAAATTTAAATTATAACAATTATTGTCTGTGGCACCTATGCAGGATATATTACGGTTTCATGCAGTTTATTGGCCAGCAATGCTAATGTCTGCTGGACTAGACCTTCCAAAGATGGTGTTTGGCCATGGTTTTTTGACAAAGGTATAAAATCTGTTGGAAATAATAATTCAAAATTATTTGAATTGTTTTTTGGATTGATTTTGATTAGGTTGTTAGAAATAGAGTTTAAATATTTATTAGATAATGTAGTTTTTGAATTATAGATAAGGTTAGGGTTACCTATTTATTAGGTGTATTGGTTAAATGTACACCTATATAAAGAGGTGAATTATAATGTATTTTAAAAAGAAGTATGGCTTCAGATAATAAAATAGTTCTGTTTTAGTTTACTCTTTTAGAATATCTTTTATCAGTTATCATTTATGTATAAAAATCCAACATGGTATCCGAGCTATGTTCGATTGAGTAACTGGGCGTCAAAAAATTGCTGCGAACAAATGAAGAAATGGAAGAAAACAGATGGTAGTATTGCTAGAGATTCATGAAAAATGAGATGTGTGTCTCAGGGCTTCAAAAAAAATATTTTTTTTTGAGTTATTGGTGATTATGTGCACCATAAAGAAACTGTGGAGAGAAGGGCTCCTGAATGAAACTGTGGAGAGAAGGGCTCCCGAATGAAACTGTGGAGAGAAGGGCTCCCGAATGAAATTGTGGAGAGAAGTGCTCTGCAACAATAGTAGAGGTGATGGGAAGTACATCACTGGTCAAGTAATTTTAAAAATTTTGAATTAAGAGGGAGTGTTGGAAATAATAATTCAAAATTATTTGAATTATTTTTTGGATTGATTTTGATTAGGTTGTTAGAAATAGAGTTTAAATATTTATTAGATAATGTAGTTTTTGAATTATAGATAAGGTTAGGGTTACCTATTTATTAGGTGTATTGGTTAAATGTACACCTATATAAAGAGGTGAATTATAATGTATTTTAAAATGAAGTATGGCTTCAGATAATAAAATAGTTCTGTTTTAGTTTACTCTTTTAGAATATCTTTTATCAGTTATCATTTATTTATAAAAATCCAACAAAATCCAGGGCATTGAATACATGGTATACCCTCCAGAAGGCTGTTTTTCTACTCTGATAAAATATTATGTATCAGTGATATAGTTTAATATAGTAATATATTGTGAATGCTAGAAGACTGCAACATTCAAAAAATATATTTTGAAAAGCAATGTTGTTGCTGCATCTTTAGAATTTGTGCTTACACCTGACCTAAGACAACGCAATGTTGATCAACATAGTATGAAGTATGAACCATGTGTGATACCTATACTATATCTTGTGTAAGGATTTCAACGTGTATGATGCATCCTCTCACTTCATCACAGTTATGAACATCAAGAAAATTGTCTAAAATTCTTGATCTAGTATGGAACATGTGTACATACCTACTACACATTTGTTTACCCATCACAGTTATATTTTCATCCGTATCAAGGTACTATCATATAGACAACAATGTCAATATGACTCTAAAGCCATTATAATACATCACAATTAAATGTCTGAATTACTATCCAGTTGCACAGTGCACAAAATTTGATATATGGTTTTTCTACTGCAACAATTCATAAGAAGATAAATGTTTAGTACCCAACTCAAATCCAAGATCTCTTCTGCAGATGTGATCTTAAATATTCAGCAGATAAAAATTTCCTGTTTGGAGTGTTTCCCGTCGCTCTCTATGCACGCTCACAAGCATTTATATATATATATATAATATACACATTTATGTTCTCAGCATATATATATCACATTTATGCTCTCTTTTTTACTAGTAAACTGAATTCTTGACTTTGTACTTGTGCGTTGGTAAGAGACTTTCAAGCCTCGGGAGGTATTGGACTTACTATATATCAGTATATGTAATTCTTTAAAATTATCTTCTTAATTATTTTTTCTGGGTGATTTAATTTTATATCCATGGAGCCATGTTTAGTTTGATGTGTATAGGTACACAAAATCACAGTCACACGTAAAACTAAATGCCTTTCGAAACTGTTCAAATGAACCTAATTCACAAGAGCATTACCTTTGCTGTCCGGATTTATAATCAGTGTCTACCATGCATTAAAATTATGAATATTGCGGTAGTATTTATCTCAAAAAAGACAATATAAAAAATCATGCTGGATTAATTTTGGATAAGTATTTTTGTAAAAAGTTTTTGGCAATTTGCTCGACTTTGATTAAAAAACTTTGTTTCTTGCCTCTGTTAATGTCATATAATTTCAAGATTTTTGCGATAACTATACGTTTGAAGATTAATATGTGCATATTTGTTATTCATACTAATTGAATAGAATTTTGTTAACTTACGACTTACATGAAGCATGGAAGTGAGCACCTAATTCAATAATTCTCATGTGCCTAATTTATTTCATGCAGCAATGCTTTTTATTTTTTCAATTTTAGGATGGTATGAAGATGGGGAAGTCTTTGGGGAATACGATTGATCCAAAATGTCTAGTGGATAGATTTGAGTCCGATGCGTTTAGTTTGATGTGTATAGGTACACAAAATCACAGTCACACGTAAAACTAAATGCCTTTCGAAACTGTTCAAATGAACCTAATTCACAAGAGCATTACCTTTGCTGTCCGGATTTATAATCAGTGTCTACCATGCATTAAAATTATGAATATTGCGGTAGTATTTATCTCAAAAAAGACAATATAAAAAATCATGCTGGATTAATTTTGGATAAGTATTTTTGTAAAAAGTTTTTGGCAATTTGCTCGAATTTGATTTAAAAACTTTGTTTCTTGCCTCTGTTAATGTCATATAATTTCAAGATTTTTGCGATAACTATACGTTTGAAGATTAATATGTGCATATTTGTTATTCATACTAATTGAATAGAATTTTGTTAACTTACGACTTACATGAAGCATGGAAGTGAGCACCTAATTCAATAATTCTCATGTGCCTAATTTATTTCATGCAGCAATGCTTTTTATTTTTTCAATTTTAGGATGGTATGAAGATGGGGAAGTCTTTGGGGAATACGATTGATCCAAAATGTCTAGTGGATAGATTTGAGTCCGATGCAGTCAGGTACTTTTTCTTAAGGGAGGTTGAATTGGGGAATGATGGAGACTATTCAGAAGAACGATTTATCAATATTATTAATGCAAATCTTGCAAATACAATTGGTATGTTTATTTTCTTATCACTTAATGATAAATAGAGCACCATTTGAAGCAGATGTTAAGCAATTGTGGTATTTGAATTGTGCAGGAAACCTTCTTAATCGTACACTTGGACTTATAAAAAAGAATTGTAATTCAACTTTACCTGTTGATTCAGCTGTTGCAGCTGAAGGAAATGCATTCAAGGAATCTGTGGAGGATCTGGTATTTGTTTATATCAATTTTTTTATGAAATATTATGCTGCAACACTTTTTGCTGAAAAACCTCAAATATCACTGATGACATTTTAGGTTTGATGCACTATGCATTCTAAACTTGAAGAACAGAGCTTTGGTAGGTGTGCTCCTTATGCATACATTGAAATTGTGTCAACTACCCTATAATTTATTATTGAACATTCTGGATCCCTGGACTCACCAAAATGTGGGTTGCAGAGTATATAAAGTATTCTCTTTTTTTTTACTAATTAATATAAAGTATTCTCTGTATCCTATGTGCTCTTCACACTTCTACTGGACATTCATTATTTATTGGAGCTCTAAGACTAATCACTAATTTATATTGAGTGGCAAACCTTATGTTCAGCAATGTTTGCTAAAATTTGTTTTCTTGTGTGGGACTAAAACTCAAGATGAGCTTAAAAGAAAAACTCACAAACTTAAATTTTTATGTAATTTACTCAGGATTCCTTTGAATTAACTACTGCCAAGTTAAATATCAAGCAGTATAGAAATTCTCTTGCAAACGTAGGCGAACCTTTACTTTCTTAGACTATTGCTCGTGCGTGTGGTCTGCAGCACGTTTCCTTTTTTAACAATTCAGGGTTCGGTTTTAGTTTGCATTTTATGTAGTTCTGTACTTGGTCATCTGGAACCTTTGAATTTTGATAATGCCATAGTCAAGATTTTAATGTAAATATCAAAAGTTCTCTTTTGTGCATTTAGTTGTTTTCTTTTCCTGTGCCCTTCACTGGTCAGTAAGTTTATTATTGGATAAAGAGGTAATGCGAATGAATAGTTTAGGTTCGAAGCTTAATACACATTAATTAATCTTTGTATCAGTTTGTTCTATAATCTGAAAGTAATGAGATGCTACATCTTCAAATATAAGGATGTAGACACCTACATGGAAATAGAATTGCCAATAATACCTTTAGTAATTATCTACAACTAAATAATAAATATTTGCAAAGAGCAGAACAATGGAATGCTTCTTTTGATTCTTGAACAAGAACAACCATTATAAGTCACTCCATTATGTGCTCTACTAAATGATGCATGACGGGCCTTTAAAAAGCCCAAACAATCAATATGGGAGCAATGTTACTCTATAGTCTTTGGAATCCATATAATTAGAATATTATAGAATAGATTTAGTTATCCATTATCATTGATAATATATTTTGGAGTTGAAGTTTATTTAGGAAAGTCGATTATTATATATAGGATTTCATTATTGTGATTGATCAGAGTTTATTATTGAGAATAAATTATTAAGTTGTTTTTATTATATCATATCACAAAATTAATAGGCCATATTGGTCAAAACTTAATGTTTCACTTCAGTGATGAGGATGTCGGAGGATCAATTATACCTGATTATTCATGGATTTTGTAGCTTGCTAATTTTAACAGCTTCTCTATGTCTGATACAACTAAAAGGAAATTCCTGATTATAGTCTTTCTTATATACTAGTATATCACCCATGCGATGCACGGTTGTATTTATCATTATATATTGTAAATTATAATTTTAAAATGTTGTTGATGTGATTCGAACCTTGAACTATATAAAAAATTTTGGGATTATATAAGTTTAATATGTTTTTGGTGAGATTCGAACCTTGCATCCCCTTATACAAAAATTTTTAGGATTATATCTGACGGTTCTAATCAAATGAATCTTAAATATCTAACGTCTCTAGATTGAGTGACCAAAGGACTACCAGCCAAACTTTCAATGTTTCTTGTTTAATATAATAGTATAGATAGATAGTATAGATAGATTTCTATCAGGCTGGCACCCAGAATTAAATATAGTAATCAGATGATTGTCCACACATGGATTTACCTAAGTTATCTCATGATAGGCTTTGAGATAAGATGTGATGCATTGTACAATTAGAAGGGGGAGCAAATTTTGTTTGCTTCAGATTTAATCTCTTCTAGCATTTAATTTTTTTATATGGATAAGTAGGTCTCTGTGCCTTTGCGCTATAATATGCTTCCTTCAAGGTTTGAACTTGTATTCAAGTTATTTAAAATTCCATTCTTCTAGGTGGCAAAGGCACGAACACAATATGAAAACTTAGCAATATCATCAGCTTGTGAGGCTGTACTTGATATTGGTAATGCTGGGAATTTGTATATCAATGAACGAGCACCATGGTCTCTTCTTAAACAAGGAGGCGATGCTTTTGAAGCTGCTACTAAGGTTTGGTCTCGTCAACCCTATCTTGAATCTTATAATTGGTTCCTTGAATGTGAAAAGATTATTGTATTCTAAATAGCTACTCGTAGTAATTAGCCCTGGTCATTGGTTGGAAATACTCAAAATTGCATTATTATCACAAGCAATAAAAGCAATTTTGCTTCAGTAACCATCTGTAATATATGTGTGGATTGTATTGTACTCACGAAGTTGTCAGCACTAGACACCTCAGTTAGTTTTCTCTTGCGGTTATGATAATTATAATTGCCTGATAGATAATATACGAGGAAGTTAGATATTGCAAACTCTAAACTAAACGTTAAATGCACGTTTGAAAAATAAAGATTTAAAATCCACCTATCCACAAAGAAGTCAATCAAATAAAATAGCTAGCACCAGGACACCATCCAGTTGTAACCTTTTGTAGTTGCTGTTTCTTGTCTGCTAATCGTAAGATATGTCTTGAATATTGTCTCCATATTCTAATATGAAACTATTATCTTTTACATTATTTGTTTTTTAAATCAGGACCTTGTCATGATACTGGAAGCAATGAGAATTATAGCAATTGCTTTGTCTCCTATCACACCAAGCTTATGTTTGAGAATATATGAACAGCTTGGCTACACGGAGGAGCAATTTAATGCTGCCACCTGGGTATTTTTCTCTCGCTCAGCTTTCTATATTTCATTCCAGTATCTAAACTATCATTGTGTATTTAAACTTTTTCGCTTGATCTCCGATTTCAGAATGAAACCAAGTGGGGTGGAATGAAGAGTGGTCAAGTCATGGCTCAACCACGACCTGTATTTGCTAGGATAGAAGTGCAGAAGGAAGAGGAAGATGTGCCTGAGGTGGCGAAGAAAGTAAGTAAGAAGAAAACAAAGATACCTAAAGTCCAGGCAGTTGCAGAGGCTTAGAAATCTAGGTTCTACCCATACTACTCTTTAAGTTGTCTCAGGAATCTATTAATATCTTTTAGGTTAGGAAAAGAGGTGATGTTTTCAGAAATGCAAATGTTTCGTGTCAATGCAAGAGAGACCTTATGTCAATTTTTATGCACAGATTGCGCAAACCGTGTATTTGTTAGATTTGAATAGACCTGACAATTCGTTCGTGTCGTATATTTTCGTGTTTCGTGTACTTAAATGCCAAACACAAAACCGACGTGTTTATCGCTCGTGTACATTCGTGTTTGTGTACTTTCGTTTTGTGTCGTGTATGTCGTGTTAATTGAATATTAATATATATTAAATTTAATATTAATATAAATTAAAATATAAGATTTTTAGGTTAAAAAATATATAATATATGAAAATTATATATTTAGATCTCAATCCAATACAATATAATGAAATTAATATTTTAAAAATAAATATGCATATATTTATTATAATTCTACATATATTTATAAAAAATATTAAAATTTAATTATAATATTTATTTATATTGTATACTTCGTGTCGTGTCATGTACTTGAAGGTTAAACACAAAACCTAAAGTAAATCCCGACCGTGTATTTTTGTGTGTACTAAAAATATAAATAAAAATACTAAATTTTCGTGTCGCGTAAAAAATTAGGTTTACCTTCGAATAGATGAAGAGGAACATAAGTGCTTAAACATACATCACACTTTAACTTGTATGCTCAGTACGAGGATGCCGTTGAAGTTTGTCAGTTTCCTGGAAGGATTGCCATGTCAATTGGAGCGTGTCAGCAGTCCGTATTCCCCCATATTCTCATAAATTTGATTTGCACTTGTCTAGATTCGAATTTATATCAACAATTCGTGTCAAATTTTGAGTATTAATCAGAAAACCATTTCCTGCTGAATGCGAATTCAATACATTTCAGACATGGATCCAAATGCAAGTAATTTAGATATTTTAACAAAGTGTCATAATCCTTCAAAAAATTCATAACTTATTGGTGTATTTGTTTATTGTACAATTAACTTTTATTATCAACTGATAATTCACGTACTTTGACATGTGTTCTGAAATATTACGGTGACAAATTTGACATGCATTCTGAAATATTACGATGACAAATTCAAATAATCATACTTCTTATATATATATATAGAACTTTATTATATATATATGAGAGCTGTTCCCCGACCATCGTTGGATGAGATACAACTGCCGCAATGAAACATTGCGGAAGCCTGCAATGAAATATTGTGGATGGTGCATTCCAACCAAATTGGTTGGGGATAATTTGTCTATATATATATCCCTATATATATATATATATCCCTGGAACAATTTAATATAGTCTTATAATACATCAAATATGTTAAGACATCAATTTAATACAGTAAGGGCTCATTTGTTAAATCTTAACCGAACTTTCTGAATAGTTAAAATTTTTGGATCAGTAATAATCTGAACGGTAATGAATAAGATTGTTTGATAAAATTATTTAAATTTCTGAATGACAACATTAATTTATTTGTGGTTGAGTGGTTGATAATGTTAAATAATTCTTTTTATTGAAGTTGTTTAAATTAAAATATATATAAATATTTTTTTTTTGATAAGTTAAAAATTTATCATTTTGTAATAATTAGGCAACTTTAAAAATTAGGCCGTAAATAAGTACAATCACTAATAATCTTAAGATAATACTACATATTAAAAATGAAAATATTTTTTAAATATATATATATATATATTTGTGTGTGTTTGTGTGTTTTTTTAAGAGATAACCCTTTTATATATAGAACCATAAAAACCTTGATTCTATTATATAATTTCATCAAATTTATTGCTAATGTAGAATAATAATTATATACTTAAATATAATAAAAAGTTTAACAATTGAAATTTGAAAAAAAAATTGGATTTGATTCTATTGTGAAATAAATTTGGATAGCTGTGATTTTATTGTGATTTTACTACAAAATCATTTTAAACAAATTCATCAAATTACAATAATTTTTAAATAAAAAAATTGTGCAATTTCATCATTAATTTTGTGATTAAAATTTGTAATTGTATATGATAAAAAATGAAATAAATTATATATTTATATTCTTTAAATAACAGTTTATCTATATATAAAAAGTACTCTATGTATTTACATCCCTATATATATATAAACTTCAAATAAAGTTTACGTCTTTTTCTATTTTAATTTAAATAATTATATATGTAATTATTTTTGATTCATTCAAGAGTAATTTAAATTAGACTTTCATTTTCTAAATATAAACATGAAATTTAAAATTTTACAAACTTTTTTAGTCACAAAACAGATTCCGTTTGCATACAACTAGGAGATTCCGCTATATGTGTTTGCATACAACTAGGAGGACAAGAAGATTATTTTTTTCATAAAAGATGAATAATATTAAATAACAAAATATAAAATTACTACATGAGAATTAAAATAAACAAAGTGACATAAGTATAATTTGAGTGGTTCACTGAAAATTTAGAAGCTCACTCGTTCCGCACTTCAGAAAAAATCCAATTGTCCAGATATTATTGAATCAAACAATCTGAATTGAGAAAAAAAGAATGCTCAGTATATTAGACGTCTGCTGAAAGGAATAACCCCAATTAATGGAACTTACAATTTCAATTGTTTTTTTATTTTAAAAAAAAAGTTGTCGAAAATGTGAAATAAATTCACTTAACAAAAAACTCAACATAAAATTATGTTTCTAAATTATATAAATGGACTTTATTTTATTTTTTGGAAGGACGATCATACTTCATATCATAATGTGCTATAACAACCTCTCAAATTCCACTTCAAATTGTTCTTTTAAAAATTCTCGGTCTCTCAAATCCAACTTCAAATTATTCCTTTAAAAAGTTCCTCCAACTAATCTGTAAAACTTAAGGGGGCGTTTGGTTCATCTCGCGGAAACGGAATGAAATCGAGAATGGCAAAGGAGGAGAAAGGAAAGTAAAGACCCAGAATTGTTTTAAGTGTTTGGTTCAGATCCGGAAACGGAATGAAAATTTACATGATTACATTTATTTTTTATTTTTTAATATTAAACAATCTCAATATAGTCAAATATATTTATATTATAACAGTATAATATATTAACATTATAATAAATAGATAAATTTAATTATTTAATAGCACCATTAACTTTTTTAATAAATTAACATATAAATTTATATCAAAATTATTTTTAATTTATAAAAACTAAATTATAAATATTTTTAATTTTTAAAATTAATTTTGCATACTCATGTATATTTTTGGTCCAAGATTTAAATTATAATTGAAATAAGAAAATAAAAGTGGTAAAGGGTGTTCAAATACCTAGTGAGAGGTGGAGAATGGAGTTTGAGGAATAAAGGGTAAACCTACAACTAAAAAAGGGGAAAGGGAATGATTGTTTTCACTAAACAAACATTAACAAAAGGAATCACTCAAATTCTTTCCCTTTCCCTTTGTTGAATACCTTGTATCAAACGCCCCCTAAATTACTTCAGATAAAAGTAACACTAAATTTACCCTTATTCTTGAAATATTTATAAGAGAGTTATAGAGTGGATAAAATCAATTAATATTGATTTTTTGTAGATACTGAAAATACCTGATCGGGTTTAACTTAAAGGCCAGGATGTGCAACCCAGATGTTTCATAGTATCTAACATTAATGTATGTGTAATATATACATCAATCTTTTTTCTTCTTAGCCTATTAATAATTTAATATACAATGTTTATCATGTATGCATCAAGTTGGTTAATTAGGGAGGCCAGTCTTGTTGTGTTCATGATTGTCACACAGTGGAATGGGAAAAATTGTAATTAAATCCAATAATTTAGGAAAATACAGGTACGGACAACCCCACCTTATATATTTTATATAAAATTATTGATTATTATTCTAGATCGGTTGCATCTCGCCATATTTTAGGTGCAATAATGTTATCTTCTATGTAAAATAAAAGTTGCAGTTGCCAACAAACAGCCGGATGCAGGTGTAAAAGCAAGATGAGTTGAATTTTCATTTTCAATTTTGTATACTTTAATATGAACGAAGTTTGAGCACCATAACTATATTGGTTAAAAATTTATATTCTGTCATCTCAAATATTTTTTCGATTTTCGCTCGTCCCAAATTCTTTTTGAAACATATATTAATATTTTGAATTTTTTTTAAACAATTACTGATTTATATATATAAGTTATATTTGTCAAAAAAATTATTTAAAATGTATTAGCACTTTGTTTTCATTTGGGGTTTGATTCATTTGATTCAAACGATCTCATGCTATTATTACAGAGCAAAGTTCGCTTCCTATATCAAAACACACAGCAAAAAAAATTCTTCCCATTTATTTACACTTTACTTTTTAAATATCATTTTTAATTATTTATATTTCAAAAATTTACAAAAATAGTAAATTTTTTTATAATATGGAAGATAACTACATCCCCCATTTCTTTCCGAACCCACTTTATATATATAATATTAATTAATTCCACTGTTTTACTCATTTTTTAAATGCGAAAAAGACACAGATTTTGATAATGATTTGATTGGTGTGAAATAGCAACAAAATAGTAGCAAGTGACAGAAAACTATAGTAAAAAGGGCAAGTTGTGATACATTCAACGGCTTGCAAATGATGAAAACAAGTTGTCTAATTTTCAATCCCCCATCAAGATTCCAGGGCCAAGGGGGACCAGTTATTTTGTTTTGATTTTATTTTAAGTGAAGTAGAGAGACAACTAACATAAACAAACAAATATTGACTTGGTTCTGACTCTGCATACCTTGTCATCTAACATCCTCCTCCTATGTTTTTCCTTTAAGCCCTTTTTTTGTGCAAATAAACCAAAACTACGATCAAATGGTATACAACTTCGTTTCAGGAATGGTGCATGGATTGGGAGGTCTTTCCCGGAAAGGGAATTTTAATTGTTTTAGATGAGGTTAAAAACCTGCGTACATCCCGGATCAAATTCTGCTTTATGTGAGATTTACTAGATAGGTTTGGTATGTAATGATTTTATAAACATATCACCAACTTGAAACCATAGCTAAATGTTTAATGGGTTCTGGGTACATAACATGGACAGGGCTAGCATTTTACATATGAAAATGTTTCACATGGTGGATACGCGGTGGGTTGAAATTGTCTAAATCAAAATCATTGGTATTGGACAAGTAGGAGGGAGGGAGTAGTGTTGGTTGTTGTTACTCATCATTTTAATCCTTTTTTTTTATATATAATTGGTGGACATAATTGTATTCTTCTCATGTGTTCAGCGGTTCTGTTTCTATATAAATATAAATCTCTAAATACACAGATATTCATTTAATTATACAACAATAATGTGTTCATTGATGGCATATATATACCGGGAGTACATTTAAGTTGTACATATGCTATACTATTTTAATAACTGTAAACTTTGAAAAAACATCAAAACAATAGATATAAATGTTAAAAAAGTACAAATTGCCTGTTTTAATTTATTTTTAATTCAATATTTATTTCAAAGATAGGTTATGTTTTTTCTTAAATTAAGCTACAACATTTATAAAAACGATATAGGCTAAAATCAAACATTCAAGAAAATATCCAAAAAACATGACGCCTCCCCAATCCTAATTTAAAAGGACACTTTCTCAACATGTGGTACAAAAACATTTCGCAAAAACTGATCACATGCATGAATCGAAGTGACATGAAAATGAAATGCAGTTTGGTCAATAAAGGACAAAAATTTACAACTCTTCACAATAATTAGATAATTTACCCACCTTTTCTCTAACTATTACCTCCATATTTAATCATCATCCCTATCGGTAGAATTCAGTCTTAACAAATATCTCAAAGTTTTGTACATGACAGTTTGAAATTTTATTATAATTTTTAATGCTCTAACAAAGAATAAGAGAACGGGAGTTTTTCTTTTAAATGCTGGTAATGAGAGTTTCATGCTGTTTGAAGTTATCCCCATGGGAAGGACAGATTGATAATATATAAGTACAATTAAATCTTTTTAGAGTATTATGGTCGGAATCAAGAAAAAAAATTACTTTAACGAGTTTATTATTTTATCGGAAGTAAAAATAAACTTTATTCATTATATTGAGACCGAAAAAAAATATATTTTAACGAGATTATTATTTTATCAATTATTAACTTATCGAGATTTAACTATAGTCAAAAAAATTTATTAGTACAAGGTGTTTTAAGAGTGATTTAAAAATAAATTCGTGTAAACTCAATCATATTAATATAAAATTAGGCATTCTTAGCAACTTCAACAAACACGGCACAAAATTAGTGGGTGAGCCCGCAACGGTTGACTCAGTTGGTTAAAGAGAAGATAATTATTTTTTTGGTCACATGTTCGAATCCCACGGGAGGAGAATTTATGATTATGTCTCCTGAGGCAGAGTCTGTCGCTTAAATGCGGTTTTGCGTGAGCCCGTAGGATTTACCTAGTGCGCACCCGAAGGGTAGCGACTGCGGGTTACATACGATAAAAATAAAATAAAATTAGTGGGTGATAATATATACATATCTTGCCATTTTTCAAGAAAGAACCCTCTTATACAGAGAACTTTAGAGAACCCTTAAATTTATTAAAGAATTTATCAAGTTCGTTATTAAAGTAGAATAATAATTATATTTAAATATAATAAAATATTTAACAATTGAAATTTCAAAAAAAAAGATTTTAAATTTGATTCTACTGTGAAATAATTTGGAATAAATGTGGTTTTACAATGATTCTACTGTAAAATTACTTTAAACTATTTCATCAAATTTTAATGATTTTTTAAATAAAAACATATGTAATTTTATTTTTAATTTGATAATTAATATTTGTAATTATATATGATGAAAAATGAAAAAAAATATATATATTTACATTTTTTAAATAATAATTTTCTACCGACCTCAATTTAACGAAGCCCTGCATGAATTGCACATGTCATGTAACCAATAGAAAGTCCATTTTCTTGAAAACTCTTGAACTTCGTGTAAGATAAAATAGTGAGTGATAAACGTATATAAGTGTAATAATGTCATATAGGTGAAAAGCATCAATATAGCAATTATCAACCGCTCGTAGAAACTGGCAATATCAATTTTTTTTTAAACTTATGTGACATTTCCAATTTAATTTAGATATCACATATGTAACTTTTAAGAGTCTCTAATTATTATAATTAGATGTTGCCAAATTTATATAAAATTGAGTGAAAATAAAATATAAATGTATATGATGATTTGACAAATTTAACAACTATTTAGACAACCTCTTATTATAAATTTAATTTTCACGTTTGATTATTTAGCCAAATTTATACAAAACTAACTTTATAACCCGTGCTATGTACGTGCATTCTCTAAATTATTCAAATTGATGTTATTTTAATTTCCGTTGTTAACTGTATATTCATGCTGTCGCTCGGTAAATGGATGATTTAATTGTCCATGAGAAGTACTTTTTGGGGTGTGGTGGCATTGATGTACGACGTGTTATTTGATATTTGACATTAAGCCGAAACAACTATTATTTGCTATTGTTTAGGACGATCTATGGAGGTTAATGCACAAATGTTTATAATTGTTTGAGTTATTGTAGAATATAGTAGTTTGTTTACGTCTAATTTATTGTTATTTGAATTAAGTATTCTTAATTTTTTATTTTTGACGTAATAACTCTTCCCCCTCACTCATTAAATATTAGAAAATACTAATTTTAGGACAATCTAGGCGCTTCTTGATTGCATTCGTTACATAATCCTTTTTAAAATTATTCATTTCAATTGATGGCATTCTTTCATGTTGTGTTGTGACGTGTAAGTACGCAATCAAACATATATATATATATATCATATATTAACTTGATCATATATGTTCTATTATATATATATATATACACACACATATATATTCATTTTCTACCATACATTTTAAAAAAGTAAGTAATATCACTTGAGAAAGAAATGATATATTAGTTAGTTTAGGTGATAAAGTAAAATAAAAATATAAATGTAGATCCATTACTAAGAGATAACGTAATCTTTAGCCAGTAAAATGAACATAGTTTATAAATATATAAAATATTATTTTTTTTCATAATTATTTTGTGTGCCCGTGTGTTAAAAATGTGATTTAAAATATAATTGATGGGTCATACAACACCTAATGTTACTACAAATTTATATAAATTTATATTAAATTTAAAAATTTAATTTATTTTTTTTCTAAAATTGAACGAAAGTAAAATATTAATATATATAATAATAAATTGAGAAATTTAATTAACTATTTAGAGAACTCTTATTGTAGATCTAAGTTTCACCTTCAATAATTATTACGCGACAGCTGGGAATACATATTTTTATTAAGAAAAATTACACAAACAAAAATTGTGTGGGGGGAAAGAAGTGCAATCGAAGTGAGCCGGCTGAATGTAAATGGTCACGTGTTGTATGTCTGTCCACTTACGCGGACATCGCCCAGCAGTGGGTCCCACACTCAACAGACAACAATTCTCTTTCATAAACACCATCATATTCATTTCCCCACAATCATTTCATATATAAACACAGCAGGATAGAAAAACACAAAAACATGAGGCTCGATTTCACCTGAACCCCCATACGCCGTCGTTTTACAAACCCCCGCAATGGCGATTCCGTGCTGGGACGACATCGTTTTAATCGAGAAAGAAAAAAGCTCCACAGATACAACCGTTATAACAGTTAATTGCCCCGATAAAGCCGGACTTGGCTGTGACCTCGCTCGAATTGTCCTCGAATTTGGCCTCTTTATCACCCGTGGCGGTACAATTTTATTATTTTATTTCTTCTGTTTTTCTTTTTGAAAAAAAATAGTTTCATTTTTATCCTCTGTTCCATTTTGTTTGTTGCTCGTTTACGTGTTTTATGTAATTATTGTGTGTTGTGTGTGGTTATGGATAGGTTTAATTGCGGTGTAAATGTGTTTGTTATGAGCTGTGATTTATGAAACGCAGCTCTAGCTTATTTATGTTGTGTATGAAGAAGTTTATTAAGTCGGTTGCACGGTTAATTGAGTGGAACGGTTAATTGTCCGAGCTTTACTATGTGAAATGCTTTGAGTTGTGTAGTTATGGATATGTTTGTTCTCGTATGTAATTATGTTTGTTATGAGTTGTGTTTGTTGAAATGAAGCTCTAGCTTTTTTACGTTGTATATGAAGAAGTTGTCGGTTGTATGTTTAATTGAGTGGAATTCTTTGTACGGTTAATTGTCTGAGCTTTACTGCGTGAATTGATGTGAGTTGTGTAGTTATGGACAGGTTTTATCTCTTATCTAATTGTGTTGGTTATGAGTTGTGTTTTTTTGAAATGAAGCTCGAGCTTATTTGAAGTTTGAGACGGTCATACGGTTAAATTGAGTGGAATTCTTTGTACGGTTGATTGTCCGAGCTTTACCATGTGAAATGCTGTTTTGTGGAAAGAGTAGATTTTTGTTCTTTTTCGCTTGAGCTGAAATTGATTCGTTAGTTGGATGCTTTTGTTTGGGCACTCTTTTGCGGGAGACTTGGATTTTGCTAAAATTGATGATTTTGGTTGACGTTTTGCAAACCCCGCTGCCTATTTGGCGTTTCGCTGTTTTAAATGATGTTTTTGTCATTAATGTGTAAAGTTATTTATGATGGCAGATTTTTCTACTGATGGGAAATGGTGTTACGTCGTATTGTGGGTTGTTCCGCGCCCTATCTCGTTGAAAGTTGATTGGGAGAGCTTGAAAAACCGGCTTTTATCTGCCTGTCCTTCGTGTTTGCCAAAGTTTTATTTGAATCAATCGAGCAACAGTTCTCAACCACCTCCGTTGTATCTTTTGAAGGTCTTCTCGCTGGATCGTAAAGGTTTATTACATGGTAATTACCAACATCTTTCTCCTTGTTAGCTTTTTTAAGATAATCTAATATGTATTCTGACATGTTTCTGTGTTCGTGTAGATGTTACGAAAGTGCTGTCTGAGCTTGAGTTGTTGATTCAAAGAGTAAAAGTGATGACGACCCCAGACGGCAAAGTCTTGGATCTTTTCTTAATTACAGATGACATGTAAGTTGATGAAAAGATTATTTGAGTAACAAAATGCCTATAGATTTTTTTCCTTAAAATATAATTCCCAGTTGGGATACATAATTAACCTTTGTGGCGGATTTCTATTTCTATGTTGTTTTGGGATAATCATGGTTTCATTCGTAATGGGAATGTACAAGTGGCTCCTTTTGATATGATCACCGTCTGACATGATCCTCTGTGAGTTCATTTGGTCTTCTTTTCCTCCAATGTACTTGAACTTCTCTTTGCTATGTTCATTTTCTAGGTCTTGTGTTTATCTTATATGATCCTGAACCTGAAGTATATGTACTTGGGAACATGAGTCAGTCAAGTCCTTCTATTGGATTAGATTGTAAAGATGTCAGGTTCGCGTTACATATTTTCAAAAGTACTTAGCCAAGATATTGGAAGCCATGTAAGTATCATCCAGCATTGTTTTTTTCCCTTTAGATATGATTTTGGCAGACGTGTAGTGAAAGGAACTTCCTTAGTTTCTCTACATCGGTGTTTGCATTTATCAAGTAAATTGATAATCCCAAACAACTACAATCTGTAATCTTCTAGTGATTAGATGGTACTCCCTCCGTCCCTAAAAACGTTTCCTCTTTGTGTTGGACACGTTTGCCAATGCACACTTTTGATCGTTAATATCTTTAAATTTGTATTAGTATTAAATATAAAAATTTCACTGTATTAAAGTACTGATAAATACGAATCCAACGAGATCACTCATGACTGTGTTTGATATTATAGATTAGACGTAAATTAGTAGTCAATCGCTTACCGTGAACAGTACCGAAAGTCAATATAGGAAGTTCATTTTGGGACGGAGGGAGTAGAATATTGATTCTAATATCTTTTGAATGGATTAACAAAGAAAAGAATTTATGACTCTTGTGGAGTTATGTATTTGTTCAGTTTATAATGCTCTAACATTGTTGTCTACTGAATAGGAGAATATATTCGATGTTTTTAGTATTTGGAACTTGTTGTTATTCTTGTGTACTGTATGTTTAGTAATAGTCCTGCTATGCTATATTTGGATCGAGTTTGTCAAGATTTCCGATTTGGCATTTTCTTTCTTGCAAGCAATGCTTTGACATGTCTTTTCTAATGCACATCTATCTAATCAACATTACGATCATCCTGAAGAACAGAGAGTTACGACTAGTGACATTTAAAGTAGTTTTTTCTAACCTCTATTACATGTTTTATATCAGGGACTTGCTGCACACGAAAAAGAGACGAGATGACGCTTGTGAACATATCAATGATGAAATAGGAGAGGATTGTATCAGCTGCGAACTTGAACTCGCAGGTCCCGAGTACGAAAGTCAGCTGGGTTTATCTTCTCTTTCCAAGGCAGTTTGTGAAGAATTGTTTTGTTGTGAGCTTTCTGATAGAGAAGCTTGTTCACAAGCCCTAAGTGCTGACATAACTAAAGTTAAGAAGGCCACTATCACAGTTGATAATCATCTGAGCCCAGCACATACCTTGCTTCAAATACAGTGTGTTGATCAGAAGGGACTTATCTATGATATTTTGAGAACTGCAAAGGATTGCAATATTCAGGTATATCAACTTGATTTCTCTTGTAACTTGATTCCACCTGGTATTGTAGTTGCATAACTTAAGATGCAGGAAAAGCTAATTGTTGGACATTTTTCTTTCCCTGTGGGAGTTTTTATTTGTAGGGATCCCAAGTGATCATCAGCTAAAGTTTAGCTTTGGTTACTTGTCATTTGGCTAATGACAGCTTTGTATTTTTTAGGTTGCCTATGGAAGAGTCCCTTCAAGTGTAAAGGGCTACCGTACTCTGGACTTGTTCATTCAAAAATCAGACGGAGGAAAGATTGTGGATCGTGAGTTTCAGGATACCTTATGTTCTCGTTTGAAGGAGGAGATGCTGCATCCATTGCGAGTCACCATCACCAATCGAGGTCCAGACACTGAACTTTTGGTTGCTAATCCAGTTGAATTATCAGGAAAGGGAAGGCCTCGTGTTTTCTATGATGTAACAAATGCATTGAAGATGCTAGGTATATGTGTCTTCTCGGTGAGTAGTCTAACTCTCGGACTTCTTTGTTTTTCTTACTTACATTCTGCATCTTAGTTAGAAGTGCAATTTGTTCTCTCTGAAGTTTTCACAACCAAGTATGCATTAACCGTATCTCTTTTTCCTGTAGGCCGAAATTGGAAGACATTCAACAACAGATCGCCAGTGGGAGGTTTACAGATTCCTCTTAATTGAAAGCTGCGAATTTCCGTTAGCTAGTAAACGAGCAAAGAATGAGATCGCAGATAGAGTAAGGAGAACACTGATGGGCTGGTAAGAGAATGTTTGGCAAACTGAAGGGTTTACATTACCTATTGAGAAAATGCATATCTGCATTGACAGTATCTCTTATATGGCACCGGAGATACTTACTAGCCATGAAGCGATGTGCCTGGCAGGCTGGAACCGTCGTATCTTGCTGATGCAAGATAAAAGCTGGCCGGCCAAATTGGATGCACCGGAAGTTAACTGTAAGGATCTCATGAATGAGAGGTAGCCAAAGTGTTATGGCAGACTTTACCTTTCCCTTGTTGACTTTCTTTGTTTTAAAGAAGCTTTTGCTTTGTGTATACAAATATAGAGAGCATTTTTGTAGAATTTGGTGGGCTTGTGTTTGTTGTGCTTCTATTCAATTACAGTAATCTGGTAAAACTGATCAAGTCTTTGGTGAGAGTTGAGACATGTGAAATTATCAAAAAAGAAGTTGAGTTTGCGGCGGAGCTCGAAACACCTGACATGACTTGCAAAAAGGTGGACAGTCTATCAATTATTATACCCGTCCCAATTCAAATGTCCCCTCTCCGGACTAGATGACCTCTTTTCAATTCTTAACATGTTCATGCAAGTTGATCCTTTTTTTTTTCTTGCCTGAATTTATGCCAACTTACTTTCGTTTTCTTACCTCACCCTGCCACAGTTCACAATGATGAAGGGAAGGAAAAAAGCACGCTAAGTTACCGTATTAGTATAACTAGCATAATAACCCGTTCATGGCAAGAGTTTTTAATACATGGTGCAATTATCATATTATTAGAGCAACTCCAACACTATCATTATATAGGCTCTTGAATCAAAATTTGAAAAAATGGAGATAAAATTTCTCTCCCACAAACTCTTTGTCCCGCTCTATAACATTAGGAGTTTCGAATGCTTTCTCATTTAAGGAATGAATACTCTCCTCTCAACTATTATTATATTATATTTTTCTTACCTGTCTATTTAACATAAATGACTTCAATGAGTAAAAAGATAGATAAAGAGTGAGTTTAAGGAGTATTTTGAAGAAATTGCTTGATTTTGCCTTCTAAATAATTAGGAGCTCATTTATTTATATTATTTATAGTAAAAATGCAAGGAGTTTATTGGAGTTGCTTTTAGTTGTTTTCTTATTTGTAAATGTTGTACAATGTCTAACGTATATAAAATACAAATTGATTGTTTATCAATATGTACTATTTTTATCAAATCACACAACGTTTCTAATATAGCTCATTAAGCAAAATATATATATTCTTGTTTGTGTTCTTTAATTTGTATTTAATTAATGAATATAAATAGTGTAGTCAGTGTACTTTTAAAATAAAACGATTAAACTTAATCTGTAGAATGCCGTTAGTATGTTTACAAAGAAAAAGCTAAAAATTAACATATATGTTGAATACAGTGTTGACCAAAAATTTTGATTTTTATTTAAATAAACTATATGTACTGGTCTATAAATTTTACACAACCGAGTATCAATCATGGTTGTAGTATAAAAATAAATATATATTTTAAGACTTATTATTGATATTAATGATTTTTTCAAGAATACGAAGGAAAAATTGTAATTATATCATTATTTAAATCGTTTTTAAGTTTCTTTCATTAAGACTCTAGTATTTCTTCATATAATAATTTGATAACATTTTATATTATACCTTAAAGTTTAATATTTTTGAATTCGATAAAGTTTTATAAATATCAGTTGAACTGGTTAATTTCTTCATATTATTGAACAATATCTATTTTTTCTTCAAATAATATAAAATGCATTGAATCAAATGCTACAATATAGTTTAGATATAACTTTTATTTGAATAATTTAAAATATTAAAATAATTCAAAATATTTGTACAATATTATCTTGATCAATGAATATTGCTTATCTATAAAAATTCTTTTTAAAAAGCTAGTTTTTTAAAGTGAAAAATGAAAAATAAATCGATTTAATATATCATCATAGTTTTAACAAATCTCGTGAGATCTCATATCAAATTTCGAATATTTTTAAAATCGGGACAAATCCCAAAAACAATAATGTGCTACGAGTGGAGTTAGTACTTTTAATACAAATAATCAATTGGCTTTATCGTATAAAGACCTCAAACACTTAAATTTATATTAACATAAGATATTAACAAATTTCACATTATTGGTAAGATATTCTCGCCGAGCTTGTAATTTAAATTTACTAAACGTAGAATGTGACAATATTTTTCGGCCGGGTCATGTAGTCAGATGTCGAGTATTTTTTGAACAATGGGCCAAGTTTTGATTTCAAATTTGAAATAAAATAAAATGCATTGACTCATTATAATTCAAACATATCTAAATATGTAATATCAATATAGATTATTTATATATAAGCGATTCTATTTTCAATTTTTTTTAAAAAAATTATATAAGTACCTTTTAATTACTTTTTATAATAAAAAATATGATAAAAATATATGAGATATATTTTCAAACTAAAAAATATTAATAAATAAGATAATAATCCATTTATGTACTATGCCTCACTTTTTATTTGGAATTCAATTCTTTAAAATTAACTGTACAAATATTCAATTAACTATATTTTTTTTGTCGAATTCAATTAACTATCTTTAAAGTTAAAATAAAATATTCATTTAACACACTTACATATTATGTATATGATAAAAAAACACATGTGACAATATGGTGTAGTGGTATGAGGTTGTATATGTGAATGAAATATCTCGAGTTTGATTCTCACAAACCACAACTTTAATATAAATATTAAAAACATGATAGTTTAGTCTTTTCAATGAGACTTTTTAATCTCATAAATATTATCCGCTTGTTCTCCTATTATATATAGAAGATATTTAAGGTATCAAACACATTTTTTCTCTCAATAATTATTGGCTAAACATGTCAAATCATCACATCTATTAATATTATATTTTTTTCTTACTTATGTTGCATTTTTGACACATTTCTTATTAA
Source organism: Apium graveolens (assembly GCF_009905375.1). Classification (NCBI taxonomy): domain Eukaryota; kingdom Viridiplantae; phylum Streptophyta; class Magnoliopsida; order Apiales; family Apiaceae; genus Apium; species Apium graveolens. The sequence continues at coordinate 161,059,119 of NC_133656.1, read as the reverse complement.
TATTTGCTTCTATGGTTAGACAATTAAAGTTGCCAAAATATTCATGCATAACGTTTTTTTTTAAAAATTATATAGAAATTTATAGTTGTTTGGTGGAGATGTTTGTATTTTTCATACTTTGGAAAGGTGTCAAAATTAGCTATTTTGGTTGTCACTCCTAGTTTTTCATTGAATAGTAGCCATTAAGAGTGTATCGCCACATGACATTTTAATAATATTTTTGGCACCCCACACTACGCCATAGATTGGATTTTGCAACCCCAAGAAACCGCTACTAAAGGCCAAAAAAGCGTTGCTAAAGGCCAAAAAAAGGCTATTGCGACTCTTTTTCGGGTTTGCAATTTTAGGTGTTGCAATAGAGTTTTTTGCAACCCCGGGGACACCCTATTTCAACCCTTGGTTATCCGTTACAGAAACATGCTATTGCAACACCAATGGGGTTTCAATAGGACTTGAAAAGTGTTGCAACAGGGTTTGGGCTATCAATACAATATTTGTGGGCCCCACATGTGGTGGGGCCCCTCCAGTGGCCCCCCTGGTGGGGCCCACATGTGGGGTATTGATGCAACTCTTTTGCAACATTTTTTTAATGTTTTTTGTAACATTTTTAGTGTTTTTGCAATATTTTACAGTGATTATTAGCAACACTATAAAGACATATTGCAACGCTTTTACAAAAAAAAAATGCAAGGAACTGTTTGTAAATTGGCATGCCCATAAATAAGACCATAGTCTTAAAACCCACACACTCAACCAATCCACCAACCATAACATCAGTTATCACAAATAAACACAACTACCTTCACCATCACCATACTACCATCACATATTACATGTTCATCTCATAAATTCCAAACAATATAATACAAACTGAATTTACAAAAATAAATAATCTTGAACTATCAATTCTAGTAGTAGGGTCATGCGCCACATTCAATAGCTTCTTGTGGACAATGACATCTTTTCCTCTCTCAACATTCACGTCTAGCGCATACCTGCAATCAAAATTCATCACATTCTACTCCCAATTACGAGCTAACCAACACTTCTCAGAAATTTAAAAGATATAATTACGATATATAATCTGATTCACTTATCTAAATAACTAACGATAAAGCAAATATCTGATTCACAATATATAGTTTTAAATATCCTTCCCAAAGCAACTGTACTCAAAGATCGATTCCAGAGACTTAGGTTTTGATGTAGATCAGAAAAGAACACTGTATAAATCTTATTGATACTTTTCCGGACAGTCTTATTTACAACAGTCACAACTGTTTTACAATTTATTTTAGATTGATAAAGCACTAGTTTAGGTATATCAGGCAACTTGGAATAACAATCTATAATTATTTCGGTGAAGTGCATCATACATTAAATTGATCCGATCTGCGCTTTTGTGATGCCAGAAAGTGCAATCGCATGTCCTAAATTTTCTCATACTTCATTTTTAGCACATAACATGTCCAGAATATAAAGGCATAGGCCATCGCTATATGAGTCCAAAACCTGCAATCAGTTTTAAATAAATTAGGTTCTCATCCTCCAAGCTGTCAAGTTCTTAAGCTAACATTCAAATTACTATTTAAAAGATTAAAATATCCAAGTTCTTATATTGTAGTTCTGGTAAAAGTATTTTACAGCAATTCACATGTACTGCAAATGATTATATGCATTTTACTAAATGATTGTGCAGAGTTCCAGATGCATATACAAAATGAAGGAAATACAACACATGAGGAGGGTATTTACAAAAGTTTCATTTATAACACCAACAGAGCAAAACCCATAACAAGGAATAGTTGAAACCTAATTGGCAGCAATTAGAATGCTCGAGAAGTCTAAGTTTGTAAGCTTAATAAAATTTTACTAATTACTAAGCACAGAATGGTAGATGCAGTTAAAGAATATGTAGTGAAAACACTGTAGATGAATCAAGACATTTCACAAACAACATACATGTAATGATGGTACAGTTCATATAATGCTTGAAATAACCTATGTTCTTACCTGTCTGATCCTAGTGGAATGTTTGAAATAGAAAGTTTATCAATATTGTTGAACGTTACACCTTTGGTCTTCTCTAAAGTGTCATTTGTAACATTGACTGGTACAAGGATAGCCCATGCAAACAACATTATGGGGAAAAATATTTTGAGCCTGCATTTAAAATGCAAATTAGCTATTATAATTATTTTAACAAAAGCAACGAAACAACCACAAAGGAGATGATCTTGGTACATAAGAACCAACATTTTATTCATTCTGTATATAATGTCTTAATAATCAGTGGTATGAGTTCTTACAATACTGTATGTCAGCCTGCAGGTCTTCCTTGGACTGTACTGTAGGTAAAAATCAAAATGCAGGACGCCTTCACGTCTATTAGCTCTGTTGCAAGTACTAATGTTTTTGACAAACTTATTCTCTTGTTGAAGTCGAGCTGCATTATGTGTCGAGTCATATTTATTTTGTCTCAGTGACTCTGAATATTTATTAATTATTACATTTTTCATTTTACAAATAATTATTCCTTGGGCATAAAATATGAAGAGCAGAGACTGAGAAAATTCTTTTAGAATGTAATTGTTTTTTTGTAATAAACTAAGTACTGCACGGTGCCGGATGACCAATCTCTTCCCAAATTTGTTAATCGGATTTACAAATTAACAAATCTCATTCATACAGGTTAATGTCACATTTTTAACCTGTCGAATACCTGCAGAGTGAAGGCTGTGACAATAATTGAAAGAGCAAGAGAGCCAGTTTCAGGGAGATTGAAATCAAGATCCCAGTTGATGCCCGCTATCCAACCAAATAATACACTTGCTGAACTCTATAACATATGATAAGAAGTATATATTAGAAAATGAATATGCAAACAACTTATTTTCTTGTAAGAGAGGAATTACAGATTATTGTCCAATGTGTATATCCTGGAATTCATTTGGTTGCTGAATGCTGATATTTCATGTCACTGTCAAAACTCCAGATAACATGATTCAATTTAAGACAAAAAAATGCAATACTGAAGGGGCTTTATTTTACTAACACAAAACAACCAATGTGTAGACTTTTACATATATATGTTAGCGAAGTTAGTTCTAACTATGTTAAAATAGGATTCATGTGTGAGATATGATGCACGAGAGACTGACTATGTTTGTGAAGTGAAGCATGAGAGACTGTTTGTTCGACATGCTTATAGATAATTTAGGCCACATCATTAAATAGCCTAAAAAAGGATTCCAAATCCCAGGTCTAAGAAGTAAGAACCAAAAAAGAACGAAGTTACATACCCAACCAAGTAAATCCGCAAATACACAACAGAATCCAATCCTGCATGGTAATAAGCTCGAGCTCTGGCATTTGAAATGCATCAGGCATCCACTTGAGAAACTTAACATAGGAGTTCACATCAAAATTCACAAACTTGATCAGAAAAGAACACTTAAGATTTGAATGACCAAGGAGCAGATACAAATTTTCCCTCGCACATTCTTCTCTCAACCGTTCTGTTCAATTCACCCACCTCTATACTGTTAGGTCACACACACTGTAGAGGGGGTGAATACAGTGTATAATACAATCAAATCGAACTTTAATATATTAAGTAACAGAAAACAAACTTTATTGAAACAATAAACTCTGTTACAGTATGGAACTGTTACCTCTCAGTGATGAACAAATATCACGAGAGCTTCTAGGGTTACAATGAATAATCTTCTCGAATATATTAACACTTTTAGTGTAAACCCTATGTCTGTGTTTATATACTACACAGTTACAAGATAATTGCTAATTGATATGGAATATAATTCTGCTTCCTAAAATATATCAATCAGATATCTTTTCTTCCAAGTATTCCATTCTTCACGGAATTCCTTCTTCATGCATATCTCTTCTTATGTTTATCTCGATCTTCTTTCCTTTAATCAGCTAGTGTCCTTCTCTGATCATCCTTCAGCACTTAAGTTCTGATATCTAACTTCTGATGATTATCTCCTGATAATATAAGTACTGATATCCTTAAGTCCTGACTTCCAGTATAAGTATTGATCAACAGTTAAGTACTGATTTGTCCTGTTAAGTAAGATCTGAAATCTAAACATAAATTATATTAGCCATGACATTATCAAATATATCTAACAATCTCCCCCAACTTGTAAATTAGCATAATATACAAGTTTAACAGATATTTGATGATGTCAAAAACATTAAGTACAAATGCATGATAATTAGACTAGATAACTACAACTTACAGTCCTTAAAACTTTACCAATATTCAACTTCTGATACCAACTTCAGTCTATACAAATATCAGAATTTAAGCAATTGTAGATCTTCGACTTGGCTTCATCATCTGATCTCTCTGATGTCAGGAGTTGTTCTGAGATAGTTCTTCAACAAACATTTCTCAGCATATCTGAGTTCATCAATCATTCTCCTTTTGGCATCTTTAAGCTCTGCAGTATCTTCACCAGTTTGAAAGATTGCAGCTCTGAGATCATTGATCTTTGCTTTTCTCAACTCCTGATCTAGTCTTATGACATAGGCTTTGTCAGACTCCGGATTGAATTCAAGTCCCTTAATACCAAGATATGTTCTGATCTGTGCAGTATTAGGCTTCATATCAACAATATCACCATTGTGATCTCTGTACTTTGGAACATATGTGCTGTCAGACTTAACAGAATAAAGCCTTTTCTGTCTCTGAATCTGTTCTTTTAAGTAGTTTGCAGCAGTCCCTGTTATTCTGTCATCCACTTGAAGTAAGAAAAGTACATGCTCCAATTCTTCAAAATACTTCAATGGAATGGCATTTTGTCTTATATGATAAACCCTACCATCTGTCATAAAATACAACATGATGTATTCTTTCAAGTAGGTATGGTAAACCATCTGTACAGATTCCAGTTGATTCAATCTCTCAGGAGTTGCTCCAATACCTGGTTCACTCAAGGAAGTTGGATCATTGGTAGTGTTGTGTACTCTTCTTTCATTAGCACATCCCAATCCAGTTTTATCTCTTGCTTCCTTTCCAGTGACTACTCTAGCTTCAAAACCACTTGCAGTAGTCTTCAAAGATTGAGTCTGTTTTGCTTTAGTGAATCCTGGTAGGAGTGTCTTTGATCTATCTTCTGATATCAAGTTAATTTGATCTATGTCAGAGGTTACTTGCTTCTTCTGAATATCAGAACTTACAATTTCTTGACTCTGAACAACTTGAGCCATGTCAGAGGTTGTTTTAAGAACTTTTCTTGAAGTCAGAGCAAGATCATCCTTTTTATCAGTAATTTCTTCATCCTCAGGAGGTACATAAACCTTGATAGGTTCACCAACCTTTTCTTTACCCTTGGATCTTGGATCTATCTGTGGTTGTGATCTAGCCAATGTTGCTTCAGTATGTGTCCTTTCTTTGATCACAATGCCTTTGAGTTTTGGAAGTGGCTTTTTACCAGAAGCTTCAGATTTAGATGTGACTTTCTCTGATTTAAGTCTGGCTTCTTCTTCCTTTAAACTTTCCAAGTCCATTCCTGGATTTTCCTGAAGAAATAACTGTCTTGACATTTCCTCATCAAGATCTAGAAGTTCATCAGAACTTATCCTTTTACCAGCAGCAGAACTTATTCTTTTCCCAGTATCAGAACTTGTCCTGTGACTAGCTTGTCTTGATGTGAATCCTCTACCTTGACTATGACCTCTACCCATTCCATAGCTTCCTTGATCATCTTTTTCATTATCCTTTCCTGTCAGTGTCTTGTCAGTCTTGCATTTGGACTTAATCACTTTCTCCCCCTTTTTGGCATCAGCAAGTAGTGGAAGAGAGAGAAGCAATTCCACTGAGGATTGGATTTCAGTTAGTTGTGATTGCTGAGAAGCTTGATTTTTCAGAATTTCATCAATCTGAGCTTGTTGATGATCTTGAGTCTTCTCAATATAAGCAATCCTGTCAATGGTAGGTTGGAAGAACTTTTTCTTATCAATTTTCCAAACTTGTTCATGTTTGATAAAGTTCTCCTGAATCTTGTGTAGCTCTGCATGAGTAGTTGAATGAAGACCTTGTAGATGTTTATTACTCAATGCAGTGACTCTAAGCTGAGTTTTGAAATCATCAGAATTTAACATTTTATCAGCTTTAGTCAAGTGCTCAGCAAGATGCTTGTCAATTGGAACACATGAAACTGAGTTCCATTCCTTAGTCCACTCCTGACCTGCACGAGTTTCACTCCAAGGTACTGGTGCTTCTCCGGTAACAAACTTCTTAACCAGTTCAGACTTAGGAAGAGTCTGTTGAGGAGTAAGTCCTGAAGGACCTGCTTCATCAGTATCTACAGTTGGAGCAACATCACCAGTATCTCCAGCATTTGCAGCATCAGAACTTAAAGAATCAGTATCTTCTGATATGACAACAGTGTGAGTAGCAATTGAGGCTTCAACATCCTCTAATTGCTGATCTTGTTCTAAGTTCTGATCAACAGCCATATCCTGATGCTCACCTAAATTCTGATCATCAGCATCTTGATGCAGAGAAGGTGTTATTGATAACTCTGGAGTTTGAACAGCATCAGTAACAAGTGTCGTGGAAGGAATATTTGTTGTTGGAGCTTCTAAGAGAATTACTGCAGGCACAACCAAGTTTTGAACATCAATATCAGCACTTGTGCCTGGATCAACAGAAGACACAGAGGGTGTGTTAGCCTTTTCAGAAACAGCTTCCTGAGATGGAGTTGATGGAGAAGAAGTGACTGGAGCAAATTCCTTGTCTTGTGAGATCAGAGATTCCTGATCCCCTTCCTTAGCTGCTTCCTCTTCATCATCTGAAACTGGCCTTTTTGCCCTCTGTTTCTTGTATCTCGTTGTTGATTTCGATTCCTTGGGAGTTTCAGGAACTGTCATTCTTCTAAGCCGCTTGAGAAGCCTAGATCCCCCAATTCCAGAATCCTTCTGAGAAGTCACTTTCTCAGCTTCACCTACAACAAGTTCTGAAGAAGGAACCTGTTCCTCAGTATCAGATTCATCTCTCAGTACAGTCCTCCTCCTCTTTTGAGGTGTTTGAGGAATAGTTTTTGTCCTCTTTGGCTTGGAGGATGAGGGTTGAACAGTCTATGAAGTAGAGAGATAGGATTTGAGATAAGTCCTGAGGGTAGGTTGAGTAGTATGAGAGGTAGTTGCTGAGGATGATGGTTTTTGGGTGTTTGTGGTTGGTTGGACATCAGAGTAAACAGATCTATAAGTATCAGGATCAACATTTACTAGGATCTGTTTTATAGACTGAGGAATCTGTAATGGTCTAACCACTTTTTTCTTAGTATCAGCATTTACTAGATCATTAAAATATCATTTTGCAACTCTAAAAGGTGGGGTTGAGGAACTGATTAATGGAGGTTCATCAGTACAAAAAGTATATATGAGTTGACAGAATCTAGCAAAATAGACAATATTTCTATCCTCTGTCATCCTATCCCCAATAAAACCAATTATTCCAGTTGCAAAATCAAAATGAGTTTGATGGATAATAGCATACCCTATGTGCTGACTCAGAATTGGGATAGCATCAAAATTCGAACATTTGTTACCAAAAGCTTTGGTGATGCAGTCAAAGAAAAAACTCCATTCTCTTATGATATTGGCCCTTTTTAACTGCCCAAGCTTTGCCACACTCTTTTCATATCCCAAATCAGCCATTAACTCCTGAAGTGCTGATTCCTCTGGAGTTGAAAAAGTACAATTTTCTGGGAGATATAGAGCTTTGCGTATTGTACCAGGAGTGACTGCATAAGATGAATCACCCACTTCAAAAACAATACTGGGAGTGCCATGTTTACCACCATCATCAAAGTGCCCAGTCCGCCAAAATGTCAGAACTTGTTGACTCGAAAAGACTTCAGGCTGAGTTAATGCATACCCAATCTCACTGTGTGCAAGAAGATCTTGCACAAAATGCAATTCAGATGGAGCTTCAGCATGATCAAGAATTGCAGCATAGTTGTTTGGAACAAACTTAGCTCCATCAATGATTAAATCCTTAGGTGCCTTGTGAAAAATTGAGATTCAAAAGTGCCTGTTAGGTGTTTGATAAGATGTCTGTATGAAAAACCAACGTGAGAAGAAAGAGAGTAAAAGTAAGTAAAGAGAAAAAATACGAAGAAAATAAAGGATTAAAGAAATCCTCTCTCTGTTGTACTTATACTCTGAACAAAAATGTTACCGTTGGACACCTGTCAGACATGCAGTAATAACGGATAGTTACTGGGCTCGAGAAAACAGGAATCATTACTTACTCAGTTGCCTGTTTTCAAGGAAAAACCGTTCCACTTACCCAGATATTCCATTAATCAAGGTGAAACAGTTTTAATTCAAAATTGAAACCGTTCCCACTGAGTTAATTATTTTTCACTGCATCATTAATATTCGGAAAACAAATCACGTAAAAATGACCAAGATAAATGAGATGAGTAAGTGCTGATAAAAAAATCAGAACTTAAATTAAAACAGAATTTATATGGTCATCAAAATATCAATCAGGATTTAGCAATGCATTACTAAATATCTTAGAGACAAAATCTTGAAGCAAACACAAATTTCATTAATATATCAAGAGAATACATTTATGAAATTGAAATTACATCAGTACTTATACAAGATTTCCCTAAGCTACGAAACCTAACATCAACAGCCTTAGTCCTATCTAAGAAGCCTGACAAAGCTGATGATGAAGAAAAACAAGAAGAAGATAAGATTAAATCATTTCTTCTTCTTCCTACTCTCGACAAACAGAATGGCGAGTCTGATGATTCGCTCTTGCTGGCGGAGAGCTGCCAGTCTTTCCTCCTCCATTCGCTCCAGATGGCGATGGTAATCCATATTGAAGAACAGGAGGTTTGTCAGTACCTCCTGTGGGACAGAGTCCCATATCTCCTCAGGAATGACTGTGACATGCCATTCCTGCTGCCAGTCGGCACAGCTTAGCTCCATATTGAAGTTTTGGTAGTTCAAAAACATGTTCTATCTGACCATTGTGTTTTTGAAAGAAAAAGTATGAAGATAAGTGTGTGAGAAGAATTTGATGGGAAGGCTGATGTGAAGTGGCTGCTTATATAGGCAAGAGAATGCCAGGAGACGTAAAAGTATTTAATGCTGACAGGTAGAATTAATTCTATCTCGTCTCCCTAGACTTTGAAAAAGAATAACATTCATTGGAAAGAGGAAACATGGTTTAAAGCGCACAAGAAACAAGTAACATTGGACTGTTCAGGTACAAATACCATTAACCCTAACCATAGTGACTATTAATCTTCCACTTCAACATATTCAAATATTAACTGAGACTGTTATCAAATTTTATTCACAGATAAGTCAAGTAAAACATTAGACTGTAATATCAGAACTTAGACTTATATCAGAACTTAATAGTCATCAGAACATAATTTCTTAACTCGAAAAAGGAATGTCTATCTTAGTAAGTTCTTATACAAGTTCTGAGTTATACTTTTCAGAACTTAATCATCAGAATATGCAACCAGAGCTTGTCCTCAGAATTTGTGCAATAATGACACAATGACTGTTTATCTAAAATAACATAGACCACAACAGAAATTTTTATCATTCAGATGGAGTGATTAGTGTGTGCATTAAGCTAAATAACAAACAAAGAGTAAAGTCTGATTCACTTCAGTACATCTTAGAAATAAGGCATAACTAAAATTTTGCTAAAGAGCTGTCATTGTCCTGAAACCTACTGATGAATGAGTTCATGCTTGAGTCCACCTCAACTGTTTTGTGCTAATTTTATGCATCTTTTGAAATTCTATTTTACAGTGGCTTCTCAGTGTAAGTGAGTCACGACTGCTTATAAGAATTTATGCTATTATCAGAGTATTTCTCCAGTAATCATAGAGTGTGAAAAGTCACCAAGAAAATTTGCTTTTCTAATGCATATTTACTTAATACCAGCAATGCACTTGGGTCGTCCCTTCCACATTTTTACTCTAGATCTCAAAGGAGTACCTGATTTTATTCTTTGATCTTTTTGCTTTTTCTTTTGATAAGTGAGGTTTATCAGCACTTAGTACAATCAGCAGTTTTACTAGTATCAGAACTTAACAGATGAGTAGCATTATTCTAATTTGTGACTTAGTAATAAGATAAACAAAGTAAACTCAACTAAGCTCAATTATCAGAATTTGCTAGTGTCATAAGATTTCCACTGAAATAATTACTTCTTACATGAAATCATTTGTTTATTGAAGACTACTAGGTCAGTATCTAGCACAGTTATCCTCATAGGATCGAATAGTTACTTGAACAGACATATCACTTATCAGAGTTTAGAAACATATATCAGACAACAATCAGTACTTAAACGTGTATTTCAATTAAGCACAGAATAAACAAAGAGATTACATTCTGTAAATACTGATCATAAAGTCTGATGCATCAGAACAAAACTAGACAGATTTAGAAAAAGAACCCGAGACCATTCCAAGTTCATTTACCAATCTTGTAAAAGTGGCTTCACATAGTGGTTTTGTGAAGATATCTGCTAGTTGTTGATCTGTTGGAACAAAGTGCAATTCCACTGTACCTTCATCCACATGTTCCCTTATGAAGTGGTACCTGATGCTGATGTGCTTTGTCATAGAGTGTTGAACTGGATTACCTGTCATAGCAATAGCACTTTGATTATCACAGTAAATAGGGATTTTGAAATATGTTAACCCATAATCCAGTAACTGATTCTTCATCCAAAGAATCTGTGCACAACAGCTTCCTGCAGCAATATACTCTGCTTCTGCAGTTGATGTGGAAATTGACTTTTGTTTCTGCTGTAACAAGAAACCAATCTGCCTCCAAGAAATTGGCAACTTCCACTTGTGCTTTTCCTGTCAATTTTGCAACCTGCAAAATCTGCATCTGAGTAACCTATTAGTTTAAAATCTGATTCTCTAGGATACCATAATCCCAGAGCAGCTGTTCCTTTAAGATACTTAAAGATTCTTTTTATAGCTGTTAAGTGAGGTTCTCTTGGATCTGCTTGAAATCTTGCACAAAGACAGGTAGCATACATGATATCAGGTCTACTAGCAGTTAGATAGAGTAGAGAGCCAATCATACCTCTGTAGTCAGTAATATCTACTGATTTACCGGTATCCTTATCCAGTTTTGTTGCAGTGGCCATAGGAGTGGATGCACTTGAACAATCTTGCATTCCAAATTTCTTCAGCAAGTTTCTAGTGTACTTGGTTTGACAAATAAAAGTGCCTTCTTCATTCTGCTTGACTTGAAGGCCCAGAAAATAGCTAAGTTCCCCCATCATACTCATCTGATATCTTGACTGCATTAGTTTAGAAAACTTCTTGCAAAGTTTGTCATTTGTAGACCTAAAAATGATATCATCAACATAAATCTGAACCAGAAGTAAGTCCTTTCCATGGTTGAGGTAGAACAGTGTTTTATCTATTGTTCCTCTGTTGAATCCACTTTCCAGAAGAAACTGAGCTAAAGTCTCATACCATGCTCTAGGAGCTTGCTTAAGTCCATAAAGTGCTTTATCAAGCCTTGTTAGATATATTTGATAATGTCATGGCTAATATGTTTTATGTTTAGCTTTCAGATCTTACTTGAACAGGATAAATCAGTACTTAACTGTTGATCAGTACTTATACTGGAAGTCAGGACTTAAGGATATCAGTACTTATGTTATCAGGAGATAATCATCAGAAGATAAATATCAGAACTTAAGTGCTGAAGGACAATCAGATAAGGACAGTAGCTGATTAAAGGAAAGAAGATCAAGATAAACATAAGAAGAGATATGCATGAAGAAGGAATTCTGTAAAGAATGGAATACTTGGAAGAAAAGATATCTGATTGATATATTTTAGGAAGCAGAATTATATTCCATATCAATTAGCGATTATCTTGTAACTGTGTAGTATATAAACACATACATAAGGTTTACACTAAAAGTGTTATCATTATTAGAGAAGATTATTCATTGTAACCCTAGCAGCTCTCGTGATATTTATTCATCACTGAGAGGTAACAGTTCCATACTGTAACAGAGTTTATTGTTTCAATAAAGTTTGTTTTCTGTTACTTAAGTTCTTAAAGTTCGATTTGAGTGTACTATACACTGTATTCACCCCCTCTACAGTGTGTGTGTGACCTAACAATTGGTATCAGAGCCTATCTGTTAACATACATACAGTTAAAGATCCAAACACAATCATGTCGGACACAGAAACTCCAACTAAGCCTACCAAAACTGAGGAATCACCAAAGACACAAATTCAGAGTCGGTATGAGACCATCAGAGTTCCCATACTGAGACCATCTGAATATCCCATATGGAAGGTAAGGATGACCATGTTCCTGGAAGCAACAGATCCAGAATACCTTGATAGAATCAAGGAAGGCCCTCACAAACCAACCAAGCTCGCTGTTGCAGTTGCAGGTGAAGCAGCAAAGACCGTACCAAAAGAGAAGAGTGATTATACTGCTGAAGACATAGCATCAATTCTAAGGATGCTAAGGTACGAGACTTACTGCATAGTGCCATTGATAATGTAATGTCAAACAGGGTAATCAACTGCAAGACTGCTAAGGAAATATGGGATGCTCTGGAAATAAGGTGTCAGGGAACTGACACAATTAAGAAGAACAGGAAGACAATACTCACTCAAGAGTATGAACACTTTGACTCAAAGACTAATGAGTCATTGAATGATTTATATGATAGATTTGTCAAACTTTTGAATGATTTGTCATTGGTTGATAAAGAGTATTATCTTGAAGATTCAAACCTTAAGTTCCTGTTAGCTCTTCCTGAATGCTGGAATTTGAAGGCAACGACAATAAGAGACAACTACAATCTTGATGAAACAACTCTTGACGAAATCTATGGAATGCTCAAGACTCATGAGCTGGAGATGGAACAAAGAAGCAAGAGGAAAGGAGGAAAGTCAAGGACAGTTGCTCTTAAGGCTGAAGAAGAATTCCCCAAAGCAGCTTCCTCAAAGAAAGATAAGGGTAAAGCTCTTTTCATAAAGTCTGATACTGAGTCATCAAGTTCTGAGAGTGATGATGACTCAGATTTTGAAAGCTTGCCTGAGACTGATGCTGATGAGGAGATGATGAAGCTGTGTGCTCTTATGGTGAAAGGAATCACAAAGATTGCATACAGGAAGTTCAGGAAGGGAAAGAAGTTTTCCAGGAGAGGCATAAGTTCTGATAAGAAGAATTTCAGAAGATCTGAAGGCAGAGGAGGAAAGTCTGACAGAGGAGATTACACCAATGTTAAATGCTATAACTGTGGTGAGAAAGGCCACATATATCCTGACTGCAAGAAGGTAAAGGGTGACAAAGGCAAGGCTCTTGTCACAAAGCAGAAAAGCTGGACAGACACCTCACAGTCTGAAAGTGAGGAAAACTATGCATTGATGGCAAATGCTGATAAAGAAAGTGCTGAGAGCAGTTCTGAAGCTGCTGAAACAAAGGTACCTCAGACTACTTATGCTTTTCATACTGATGATATTAATGAGTTGAGAAGATATCTTAAAACCATGTTTGTTAGTTATAGAGATCAAACTTTAACATGTGAAAGATTAACTTCTGAAAATCTTGCATTTAAGAAAAGAAATGATTTCTTAGAAAAAGAGTTAGTCATGTTCCATCAAACTCAGAAGGATAGAGATGATGCTTTTTATGTTAGGAATGAAATGCTAAAATTATATGAATATCTAAAAACTGAGTTAGAAAAGGAAAGAGAGATTATCAGGACTTGGACTAACTCTGGCAAAACAACTCAAAATTTGCTAAGTAGTGGAAACTGGAAAGAGGGCTTAGGTTATGGAGAAGATAAGAAAGATAAAGGAACTGAAGAAATTAAGTCTGTTGATAAGCAAAAGCCAAAGTTAAAACCTGTTAAGTTTGTAACTGTAAAGTCTAAAAATGAAAAATCAGATGTTACAAAAAAATTAACTTCTGACAAACTAAAACAGGAAAAGACAGCTGAAGTGAACATAGGCTTAATGACAAAGAAGCAGCTTAAGCATAAGCTGAAAGATGTCAAGAATGCAAACAAGGTAAAATCACCTAGGAAAAATAGGAATGGAAAGGAAGGTGTGAATAAAAGCAATAATTATAAACCTGTTCCTGATGCTTCTAGGAAAACATGTCATAACTGTGGAAGTTCTAACCATCTGGCTTCTTTTTGCAGGAAGAATAAGAATATTAACTTTTTACCTTCAAAGTCAGGAGTTAAGAGTCAGTCTGTTAGATACAAACCACAAAATCCTTGTTTTCATTGTGGTAGTTTATGGCATTCCATTTATACTTGTAAGGTATATCATAGCTTGTACTATGATTATTATCAAATAAAACCTTCTTTGAAGAAAGTTTTCATTGTTCCTTCTAGTGTAAATTCTGATTCAAAGTCTGATAGTGTAAGTTCTGATAAGAAAATTGTTAACATAAACTCTGATGCTAAATCCGCTGCAAATGTTAATAAACTTAATAAGGCCAAAAGATCCAAGCAAGTCTGGGTCCTTAAAATTAATAATTAGTGGTCTTTGTGATTGCAGGGCAACAGGAAAAATATTCTAGTTCTGGACAGTGGATGTTCAGGACATATGACTGAAAATAAGGCCCTGCTATCAGACTTTGTGGAGAAAGCTGGCCCAAGTGTTTCTTATGGAGATGGCAACATTGGAAAAACATTGGGATATGGCAATATCAATCTTGGAAATGTCATAATTAAACAAGTAGCTCTAGTCTCAGGACTTAAACACAACCTACTGAGTATAAGTCAAATCTGTGACAGAGGTTATCATGTTGATTTCTTTGAAGAACACTGTGAAATTGTGAGTAAATCTAAAGGCAAAGTTGTTCTGAAAGGATACAGGCGTGGTAACATTTATGAAGCTAAGCTTTCAACAAGTACTGATGGTTCTGCAATCTGTCTGATGAGTAGAGCATCAATTGAAGAAAGCTGGAATTGGCATAAGAAACTCTCTCATTTAAATTTCAACAATATAAATGAACTGGTCAAGAAAGATCTTGTGAGAGGATTGCCAAACACAGTATTTGCTCCTGATGGTCTTTGTGATTCATGTCAGAAAGCCAAATAAAGAAAATCTTCATTCAAGAGCAAGACTGAATCATCAATTCTTGAGCCTTATCATCTACTACATGTTGATCTATTTGGTCCAGTAAATGTCATGTCTATTGCAAAGAAGAAGTATGCGTTGGTCATAATGGATGAGTTCACCAGATACACATGGGTGTATTTCTTGCATACAGAAAGTGAAACTGCATCAACCTTGATTGATCATATCAAACATCTGGATAAAATGGTCAAAGATTCTGTGAAAGTTTTAAAGTGTGATAATGGCACTGAGTTCAAGAATTTGATAATGGAAGAGTTCTGCAAAAGCCATGGAATAAAGCAGGAATTTTCTGCTCCTGGAACTCCACAGCAAAATAGAGTTGTTGAAAGGAAGAATAGAACTCTCATTGAAGCTACACGTACAATGCTTGAAGAAGCAAAGCTTCCAACCTATTTCTGGGCTGAAGCTGTGCAGACTGCTTGTTTTACTCAAAATGCAACACTCATTAACAAGCATGGAAAAACACCATATGAGACGGTGAAGAAAAAGAAGCCAAATCTGAAATATTTTCATGTATTTGGATGCAAGTGTTTTGTTCTCAAGACTCATCCTGAACAGCTATCAAAGTTTGATCTAAAAGCTGATGAAGGAATCTTTGTTGGATATCCACTTTCCACAAAAGCCTTCAGAGTCTATAATTTGAGAACAAAAGTGGTCATGGAATCTATCAATGTCTCTTTTGATGACAAAAAGATTACTTGTCTTGAAGATTTCATTGACCATGATCAGCTGAGATTTGAAAATGAAGACTCAAATTCTGATACAGAAAATCCTGACAGTCTAAGTCCTGATACTGTAAACTCTGATGGATTAAACTCTGATGTTATTGAAACTGTGGAGACTACGTCAAAGGAAGATGCACCTATGCAGGGGGAGCATACTCAAGATCCTACCACATCTCAAGAAACATCAGAACATGCATCTGGCTCTTCAAGTTCTGATTCGTCAAGTTCTGATAAGCCAAGTTCTAATAGTGCTGAAAATCTAAATACTGAAGAATCCAACTCAGAGAGCATAGTTTCAGGGGGAGCATCAGAAAATGAAAATGAAAATAACATGGATCATGGGGGAGCATCCAGTTCTAGAGAAAACCTTCCATCTGCAAGGAAGTGGACAAAATCACATACACCTGATTTGATAATTGGAAATCCTGATGCAGGTGTCAGAACTAGAACAGGTACTTCAAATGAATGTCTTTACTATTCTTTTCTCTCTCAGACTGAGTCAAAGAAAGTGGAAGAAGCTCTTCAAGATGCTGATTGGGTGCAAGCAATGCAGGAAGAGTTGAATGAATTTGAAAGAAACAAAGTCTGGACCCTAGTGCCAAGACCAAAGAATAGATCTGTTGTTGGTACAAAGTGGGTATTCAGAAATAAAACTGACAGTGATGGCATAATTACAAGGAATAAGGTAAGGCTGGTTGCAAAAGGATATTCTCAACAGGAGGGAATTGATTATGATGAAACATTTGCACCAGTTGCTAGGTTAGAAGCCATAAGGATATTCTTGGCTTATGCTGCTCACAAAAAGTTTACTGTCTTTCAAATGGATGTGAAAAGTGCTTTTCTCAATGGAGAATTGGAGGAGGAGGTATATGTTGAACAACTTCCAGGTTTTGTAGATACCAAACATCCAGATTATGTCTACAGGCTTGATAAAGCACTTTATGGACTTAAAGAAGCTCCTAGAGCATGGTATGAGACTTTAGCTCAGTTTCTTCTGGAAAGTGGATTCAACAGAGGGATAATAGACAAAACACTGTTCTACCTCAACCATGGAAAGGACTTACTTCTGGTCCAGATTTATGTTGATGATATCATTTTTGGATCTACAAATGACAAACTTTGCAAAAAGTTTGCCAAACTAATGCAGTCAAGATATCAGATGAGTATGATGGGGGAACTTAGCTATTTTCTGGGCCTTCAAGTCAAGCAGAATGAGGAAGGCACTTTTATTTGTCAAACCAAGTACACCAGAAACTTGCTGAAGAAATTTGGAATGCAAGATTGTTCCAGTGCATCCACTCCAATGACCACTGCGACAAAACTGGATAAGGATACCGGTAAATCAGTAGATATTACTGACTACAGAGATGCAGATTTTGCAGGTTGCAAAATTGACAGGAAAAGCACAAGTGGAAGCTGCCAATTTCTTGGAGGCAGATTGGTTTCTTGGTACAACAAGAAACAAAAGTCAATTTCCACATCAACTGCAGAAGCAGAGTATATTGCTGAAGAAAGCTGTTGTGCACAGATTCTTTGGATGAAGAATCAGTTCTTGGATTATGGGTTAACATATTTCAAAATCCCTATTTACTGTGATAATCAAAGTGCTATTGCTATGACAGGTAATCCAGTTCAACACTCTATGACAAAGCACATCAGCATCAGGTACCACTTCATCAGGGAACATGTGGATGAAGGTACAGTGGAATTGCATTTTGTTCCCACAGTTCAACAACTAGCAGATATCTTCACAAAACCACTGTGTGAAGCTACTTTTACAAGATTGGTAAATGAACTTGGAATGGTTTCAGGTTCTTTCTCTAAATCTGCTTAGTCTTTTTCTGTGTTATCAGACTTTATGCTCAGTATTTACAGAATTAATCTCATTGTGTATTCTGTGCTTAATTGATAAATGTCTTTAAGTACTTACTGTTGTCTTATATATGTTTCTAAACTCTGATAAGTGATATATCTGTTCAAGTACCTATTCAATCCTATGAGGATAACTGTGCTAGATACTGGCCTAGTAGTCTTCAATAAACAAATGATTCCATGTAAGAAGTAATTATTTCAGTGGAAACCCTATGACACTAGCAAATTCTGATAATTGAGCTTAGTTAAGTTTACTTTGTAGATCTTATTACTAAGTCACAAATTAGAATAATGCTACTCATCTGTTAAGTTCTGATACTAGTAAAACTGCTGAATGTACTAAGTGCTGATAAAACTCACTTATCAAAAGAAAAAGCAAAAAGATCAAAGAATAAAATCAGGTACTCCTTTGAGGTCTAGAGTAAAAATGTGGAAGGGACGACCCAAGTGCATTGCTAGTATTAAGTAGATATGCATTAGAAAAGCAAAATATTTTCTTGGTGACTTTTCACACTCTATGATTACTGGAGAAATACTCTGATAATAGCATAAATTCTGATAAACAGTCGTGACTCACTTACACTGAGAAGCCACTGTAAAATAGAATTTCAAAAGATGCATATATTAGCACAAAACAGTTGAGGTGGACTCAAGCATGAACTCATTCATCAGTAGGTTTCAGGACAATGACAGCTCTTTAGCAAAATTTTAGTTATGCCTTATTTCTAAGATGTACTGAAGTGAATCAGACTTTACTCTTTGTCTGTTATTTAGCTTAATGCACACACTAATCACTCCATCTGAATGATGAAAAATTCTGTGGTGGTCTATGTTATTTTAGATAAACAGTCATTGTGTCATTATTGTATAAATTATGAGGACAAGTTCTAGTTATACGTTCTGATGATTAAGTTCTGAAGTCTATAACTCAGAACTTGTATGAGGATTTACTAAGATGGGCATTCCTTTTTCGAGTTAAGAAATTATGTTCTGATGACTGTTAAGTTCTGGTATAGGTCTAAGTTCTGATTTCTCAGTCTAATCCTTTACTTGGCTTATCTGTGAATAAAATTTGATAACGGTCTCAGTTCGAACTAGAATATGTTGAAGTGGAAGATTAATAGTCACTATGATTAGGATTAATGGTATTCGTACTTGAACAGTCCACTGTTACTTGTTACACCTAAGGATTTAATCATTGATGGAGCTAAGTTTGTTCCAAACAACTATGCTGCAATTCTTGATCATGCTGAAGCTCCATCTGAATTGCACTTTGTGCAAGATCTTCTTGCACATAGTGAGGTTGGGTATGCATTAACACAGCCTGAATTCTTTTCAAGCCAACAAGTTCTGAGGTTTTGGAGGACTGGACTTTTTGATGATGGTGGTCAACGTGGAACTCCCAGTATTATCTTCCAAGTGGGTGATTCATCCTTTGTAGTCACTCCTGGTACAGTACGCAGGGCTTTACATCTTCCAGAAGATTGTACTTTCTCAATTCCAGAGGACTCAGCCCTTCGGGAGTTAATGGCTGAATTGGGATATGAAAAGAGTCTGACGAAACTTGGACAGTTAAAACGGGCTAATATCAGAAGAGAATGGAGTTTCTTCTTTGATTGCATCACCAAAGATTTTGGGACCAAATGTTCGAATTTTGATGCTATTCCAATTATGAGTCAGCACATCGGGTATGCAATTATCAATCAAACTCATTTTGATTTTGCAACTGCTTTAATTGGTTTTATTGGGGATAGGATGACAGAGGATCGAGATGTTATTTATTTTGCTAGATTCTGTCAACTTATTTACACTTATTGTACTGATGAACCTCATTTAGTCAGCACTCAAACCCCACCTTTTAAGGTTGTAAAATGATACTTTAATGACCTGGTAAATGCTGATACTAAGAAAAAAGTGGTTAGACCATTACAGATTCCTAAGTCTGTAAAACAGATCTTGGTAAATGCTGATCCTGATACTTATAGATCTGTTTACTCTGATGTCCAACCAACTCCAAACACCCAAAATCCATCAACCTCAGTACCTACCTCTCATTCTACTCAACCTACCCTCAGAACATATCTCAAATCCTATCTCTCCACTTCACAGACTGCTCGACCTTCATCTTCAGCACCTACTGTGAAATCTTCATCTTTCAAGCCAACGAGGACAAAAAATGTTCCTCAAACATCTCAAAAGAGAAGGAGGATTGCATTGAGCGATGAATCTGATTCTGAGGAACCGGTTCCTGCTAGAGAACCTGTTGTATCTGAAGCTGAGAAAGAGATTTCTCAGAAGGATTCTGAAATTGGGGGTTCTAGGCTTCTCAAGAGGCTTAGACGAATGACAGTTCCTGAAACTCCCAAGGAATCCAAATCAACAAGGAAGTACAAGAAACAGAGGGCACAAAGGCCAGTTTCAGATGATGAAGAGGAAGCAGCTAAGGAAGGGGATCAGGAATCTCTGATCTCACAAGACAAGGAATTTGCTCCAGTCACTTCTTCTCCATCAACTCCATCTCAGGAAGCTGTATCTGACAAGGCTAACTCACCATCTGTGTCTCTTGTTGATCCAGGCACAAGTGCTGATATTGATGTTCAACACTTGGTTGTGTCTGAAGTATTTCTCTTAGAAGCTCCAACAAAAATAATCCTTCCACAACACCTGTTACTGATGTTGTTCAAACTCCAGAGTTATCAACAACACCTTCTCTGCATCAAGATGCTGATGATCAGACTTTAGGTGAGCATCAGGATATGGCTGTTGATCAGAACTTAGTATCAGATCAGTAATTAGAGGATGCTGAAGCCTCCATTGCTACTCACACTGTTGTCTTATCAGAAGATACTAATTCTTTAAGTTCTGATGCTGCAAATGCTGGAGATACTGGTGAAGCTGCTCCAACTGTAGATGCTGATGAAGCAGGTCCTTCCGGACATACTCCTCAACAGACTCTTCCTAAGTCTGAACTGGTAAAGAAGTTTGTTACCGGGGATGCACCAGTACCTTGGAGTGAAACTCCTGCAGGTCAGGAGTGGACTAAGGAATGGAACTCAGTTTCATGTATTCCAACTGCAATACATCTTGCTGAGCACTTGACTAAAGCTGATGAAATGTTAAATTCTGATGATTTAAAAACTCAGCTTAGAGTCACTGCATTGAGTACTAAACATCTACAAGGTCTTCATTCAACTACTCATGCAGAGCTACACAAGATTCAGGAGAACTTTATCAAACAAGAACAAGTTTGGAAAATTGATAAGAAAAAGTTCTTTCAACCTACCATTGACAGGATTGCTTATATTGAGAAAACTCAAGAGAAACAACAAGCTCAGATTGATGAAATTCTGACAAATCAAGCTTTTCATCAATCGCAACTTACTGAAATCCAATCCTCAGTGGAATTACTTATCTCTCTTTTACTACCTGCTGATGCCAAAAAGGGGGAGAAGGTAATTAAGTCCAAATGCAACACTAACAAGACACTGCAAGGAAAGGATGATGGAAATGATGATCGAGGATACTCTGGAATGGGTAGCGGTCATAGTCAAGGTAGAAGGTTTACATCAAGACAAGCTAGTCACAGGATAAGTTCTGATACTGGGAAAAGAATAAGTTCTGCTGCTGGTAAAAGGATAAGTTCTGATGAACTTCTAGATCTTGATGAGGAAATATCAAGACAGTTATTTCTTCAAGAAAATCCAGGAATGGACTTGGAAAGTTTAAAGGAAGAAGAAGCTAGACTTAAATAAGAGAAAGTCACATCTAAATCTGAAGCTTCTGGTAAAAATTCACTTCCAAAACCCAAAGGCATTGTGATCAAAAAAAGGACACATACTGAAGCAACATTGGCTAGATAACAACCACAAATAGATCCAAGATCCAAGGGTAAAGAAAAGGTTGGTGAACCCATCAAGGTTTATGTATCTCCTGAGGAAGAAGAAATTACTGATGAAAAGGATGATCTTGCTCTGACTTCAAGAAAAGTTCTTAAAACAACCTCTGACATGGCTCAAGTTGTTCAGAATCAAGAAATTGTAAGTTCTGATATTCAGAAGAAGCAAGTAACCTCTGACAGAGCTCAAGTTAACTTGATATCAGAAAATAGATCAAAGACACTCCTACCAGGATTCACTAAAGCAAAACAGACTCAATCTTTGAAGACTACTACAAGTGGTTTTGAAGCAAGAGTAGTTACTAGAAAGGAAGCTAAAGATAAAACTGGATTGGGAAGTGCTGATGAAAGAAGAGTACACAACACTACCAATGATCCAACTTCCTTGAGTGAACCAGGTATTGGAGCAACTCCTGAGAGATTAAATCAACTGGAATCTGTACAGATGGTTTACCATACCTACTTGAAAGAATACATCATGTTGTATTTCATGACAGATGGTAGGGTTTATCATATAAGACAAAATGCCATTCCATTGAAGTATTTTGAAGAATTGGAGCATGTACTTTTCTTACTTCAAGTGGATGACATAATAACAGAGACTGCTGCAAACTACTTAAAAGAACAGATTCAGAGACAGAAAAGGCTTTATTCTGTTAAGTCTGACAGCATATATGTTCCAAAGTACAGAGATCACAATGGTGATATTGTTGATATGAAGCCTAATACTGCACAGATCAGAACATATCTTGGTATTAAGGGACTTGAATTCAATTTGGAGTCTGACAAAGCTTATGTCATAAGACTAGATCAGGAGTTGAGAAAAGCAAAGATCAATGATCTCAGAGCTGCAATCTTTCAAACTGGTGAAGATACTACAGAGCTTAAAGATGTCAAAAGGAGAATGATTGATGAACTAAGATATGCTGAGAAATGTTTGTTGAAGAACTATCTCAGAACAACTCCTGACATCAGGGAGATCAGAAAATGATGAAGCCAAGTCGAAGATCTACAACTGCTTAAATTTTGATATTTATACAAACTGAAGTTGTTATCAGAAGTTAAAATTGGTAAAAGCTTTAAGGACTGTAATTTGTAGCTATCTAGTCTAATTCTCATGCATTTGTACTTAATGTTTTTGACATCATCAAATATCTGTTAAACTTGTATATTATGTTAATTTATAAGTTGGGGGAGATTGTTAGATATATTTGATAATGTCATGGCTAATATGTTTTATATTTAGCTTTCAGATCTTACTTGAACATGATAAATCAGTACTTAACTGTTGATCAGTACTTATACTGGAAGTCAGGACTTAAGGATATCAGTACTTATATTATCAGGAGATAATCATCAGAAGATAAATATCAGAACTTAAGTGCTGAAGGACAATCAGATAAGGACAGTAGCTGATTAAAGGAAAGAAGATCAAGATAAACATAAGAAGAGATATGCATGAAGAAGGAATTCTGTAAAGAATGGAATACTTGGAAGAAAAGATATCTGATTGATATATTTTAGGAAGCAGAATTATATTCCATATCAATTAGCGATTATCTTGTAACTGTGTAGTATATAAACATAGACATAGGGTTTACACTAAAAGTGTTATCATTATTAGAGAAGATTATTCATTGTAACCCTAGCAGCTCTCGTGATATTTGTTCATCACTGAGAGGTAACAGTTCCATACTGTAACAGAGTTTATTGTTTCAATAAAGTTTGTTTTCTGTTACTTAAGTTCTTAAAGTTCGATTTGAGTGTACTATACACTGTATTCACCCCCTCTACAGTGTGTGTGTGACCTAACAAGCCTGTAGACATGATCTGGATGTTTGGTATCTACAAAGCCTGGAGGTTGTTCAACATATACCTCCTCCTCCAATTCTCCATTGAGATAAGCACTTTTCACATCCATTTGAAAGACAGTAAACTTTTTGTGAGCAGCATAAGCCAAAAATATCCTTATGGCTTCTAACCTAGCAACTGGTGCAAATGTTTCATCATAATCAATTCCCTCCTGTTGAGAATATCCTTTTGCAACCAGCCTTGCCTTATTCCTTGTAATTATGCCATCACTGTCAGTTTTGTTTCTGAATACCCACTTTGTACCAACAACAGATCTATTCTTTGGTCTTGGCACTAGGGTCCAGACTTTGTTTCTTTCAAATTCATTTAACTCTTCCTGCATTGCTTGCACCTTATCAGCATCTTGAAGAGCTTCTTCCACTTTCTTTGGCTCAGTCTGAGAGAGAAAAGAATTGTAGAGACATTCATTTGAAGTACCTGTTCTAGTTCTGACACCAGGATTTCCAATTATCAAATCAGGTGCGTGTGATTTTGTCCACTTCCTTGCAGATGGAAGGTTTTCTCTAGAACTGGATGCTCCCCCATGATCCATGCTATCTTCATTTTCATTTTCTGATGCTCCCCCTGAAACTATGTTCTCTGAGTTGGATTCTTCAGTATTTAGATTTTCAGCACTATCAGAACTTGGCTTATCAGAACTTGACGAATCAGAACTTGAAGAGCCAGATGCATGTTATGATGTTTCTTGAGATGTGGTAGGATCTTGAGTATGCTCCCCCTGCATAGGTGCATCTTCCTTTGGCGTAGTCACCACAGTTTCAATAACATCAGAGTTTAATCCATCAGAGTTTACAGTATCAGGACTTAGACTGTCAGGATTTTCAGTGTCAGAATTTGAGTCTTCATTTTCAAATCTCAGCTGATCATGGTCAATGAAATCTTCAAGACCAGTAATCTTCTTGTCATTAAAAGAGACATTGATAGATTCCATGACCACTTTTGTTCTCAAATTATAGACTCTGAAGGCTTTTGTGGAAAGTGGATATCCAACAAAGATTCCTTCATCAGCTTTTAGATCAAACTTTGATAGCTGTTCAGGATGAGTCTTGAGAAAAAAAACACTTGCATCCAAATACATGAAAATATTTCAGATTTGGCTTTTTTTTCTTCACTATCTCATATGGTGTTTTTCCATGCTTGTTAATGAGTGTTGCATTTTGAGTAAAACAAGCAGTCTGCACAGCTTCAGCCCAGAAATAGGTTGGAAGCTTTGCTTCTTCAAGCATTGTACGTGCAGCTTCAATGAGAGTTCTATTCTTCCTTTCAACAACTCCATTTTGCTGTGGAGTTTCAGGAGCAGAAAATTCATGCTTTATTCCATGGTTTTTGCAGAACTTTTCCATTATAAAATTCTTGAACTCAGTGCCATTATCACTCCTTAAAATTTTTACAGAATCTTTGACCATCTTATCCAGTTGTTTGACATGATCAATCAAGATAGATGCAGTTTCACTTTTTGTGTGCAAGAAATACACCCATGTGTATCTGGTGAACTCATCCACTATGACCAACGCATACTTCTTCTTTGCAATAGACATGACATTTACTGGACCAAATAGATCAACATGTAGTAGATGATAAGGCTCAAGAATTGATGATTCAGTCTTGCTCTTGAATGAAGATTTTCTTTGTTTGGCTTTCTGACAGGAATCACAAAGACCATCAGGAGCAAATACTGACTTTGGCAGTCCTCTTACAAGATTTTTCTTGACCAGTTCATTTATATAGTTGAAATTTAAATTAGAGAGTTTCTTATGCCAATTCCAGCTTTCTTCAATTGATGCTCTACTCATCAGACAGATTGCAGAACCATCAGTACTTGTTGAAAGCTTAGCTTCATAAATGTTACCATGCCTGTATCCTTTCAGAACAACTTTGCCTTTAGATTTACTCACAATTTCACAGTATTCTTCAAAGAAATCAACATGATAACCTCTGTCACAGATTTGACTTATACTCAGTAGGTTGTGTTTAAGTCCTGAGACCAGAGCTACTTGTTTAATTATGAAATTTCCAAGATTGATATTGCCATATCCCAATGTTTTTCCAATGTTGCCATCTCCATAAGAAACACTTGGGCCAGTTTTCTCCACAAAGTCTGATAGCAGGGCCTTATTTCCAGTCATATGTCCTGAACATCCACTGTCCAGAACTAGAATATTTTTTCTGTTGCCCTGCAATCATAAAGACCACTAATTATTAGTTTTAAGGACCCAGACTTGCTTGGATCCTTTGGCCTTATTAAGTTTGTTAACATTTGCAGCGGATTTAGCATCAGAGTTTATGTTAACATTTTTCTTATCAGAACTTACACTATCAGACTTTGAATCAGAATTTACACTAGAAGGAACAATGGAAACTTTCTTCAAAGAAGGTTTTATTTGATAATAATCATAGTACAAGCTATGATATTCCTTACAAGTATAAATGGAATGCCATAAACTACCACAATGAAAACAAGGATTTTGTGGTTTGTATCTAACAGACTGACTCTTAACTCCTGATTTTGAAGATAAGGAGTTAATATTCTTATTCTTCCTGCAAAAAGAAGCCAGATGGTTAGAACTTCCACAGTTATGACATGTTTTCCTAGAAGCATCAGGAACAGGTTTATAATTATTGCTTTTATTCACACCTTCCTTTCCATTCCTATTTTTTCTAGGTGATTTTACCTTGTTTGCATTCTTAAAATCTTTCAGCTTATGCTTAAGCTGCTTCTTTGTCATTAAGCCTATGTTCACTTCAGCTGTCTTTTCCTGTTTTAGTTTGTCAGAAGTTAATTCCTTTGTAACTTCTGATTTCTCATTTTCAGACTTTACAGTTACAAACTTAACAGGTTTTAACTTTGGCTTTTGCTTATCAACAGGCTTAATTTCTTCAGTTCCTTTATCATTCTTATCTTCTCCATAACCTAAGCCCTCTTTCCAGTTTCCACTACTTAGAAAATTTTGAGTTGTTTTGCCAGAGTTAGTCCAAGTCCTGATAATCTCTCTTTCCTTTTCTAACTCAGTTTTTAGAGATTCATTCATTTTTAGCACTTCATCCCTAACATAAAAAACATCATCTCTATCCTTCTGAGTTTGATGGAACATGACTAACTCTTTTTCTAAGAAATCATTTCTTTTCTTAAATGCAAGATTTTCAGAAGTTAATCTTTCACATGTTAAAGTTTGATCTCTATAACTAACAAACATGGTTTTAAGATATCTTCTCAACTCATTAATATCATCAGTATGAAAAGCATAAGTAGTCTGAGGTACCTTTGTTTCTGCAGCTTCAGAACTGCTCTCAGCACTTTCTTTATCAGCATTTGCCATCAATGCATAGTTTTCCTCACTTTCAGAGTCTGAGGTGTCTGTCCAACTTTTCTGCTTTGTGACAAGAGCCTTGCCTTTTTCACCCTTTACCTTCTTGCAATCAGGAGACATGTGGCCTTTCTCACCACAGTTATAGCATTTAACATTGGTGTAATCTCCTCTGTCAGACTTTCCTCCTCTGCCTTCAGATCTTCTGAAATTCTTCTTATCAGAACTTATGCCTTTCCTAGAAAACTTCTTTCCCTTCCTGAACTTCCTGTATGCAATCTTTGTGATTTCTTTCACTATAAGAGCACACAGCTTCATCATCTCCTCATCAGCATCAGTCTCAGGCAAGCTTTCAGAATCTGAGTCATCATCACTTTCAGAACTTGATGACTCAGTTTCAGACTTTATGACAAGAGCTTTACCCTTGTCTTTCCTTGAGGAAGCTGCTTTGGGGAATTCTTCTTCAGCCTTAAGAGCAACTGTCCTTGACTTTCCTCCTTTCCTCTTGCTTCTTTGTTCCATCTCAAGCTCATGAGTCTTGAGCATACCATAGATTTCGTCAAAAGTTGTTTCATCAAGATTATAGTTGTCTCTTATTGTCGTTGCCTTCAAATCCCAGCATTCAGGAAGAGCTAACAGGAACTTAAGGTTTGAATCTTCAAGATCATACTCTTTATTAATCAATGACAAATCATTCAAAAGTTTGACAAATCTATCATATAAATCATTCAATGACTCATTAGTCTTTGAGTCAAAGTGTTCATACTCTTGAGTGAGTATTGTCTTCCTGTTCTTCTTAATTGTCTCCGTTCCCTGACACCTTGTTTCCAGAGCATCCCATATCTCCTTAGCAGTCTTGCAGTTGATTACCCTGTTTGACATTACATTATCAATGGCACTATGCAGTAAGTGTCGTACCTTGGCATCCTTAGCAATTGATGCTATATCTTCAGCAATATAATCACTCTTCTCCTTTGGTACGGTCTTTGCTGCTTCACCTGCAACTGCAACAACGAGCTTGGTTGGTTTGTGAGGGCCTTCCTTGATTCTATCAAGGTATTCTGGATCTGTTGCTTCCAGGAACATGGTCATCCTTACCTTCCATATGGGATATTCAGATGGTCTCAGTATGGGAACCCTGATAGTCTCATACCGACTTTGAATTTGTGGCTTTGGAGGTTCTTCAGTTTTGGTAGGCTTAGTTGGAGTTTCTGTGTCAGACATGATTGTGTGTGGATCTTTAGCTGTATGTGTGTTAACAGATTGGCTCTGATACCACTTGTTAGGTCACACACACTGTAGAGGGGGTGAATACAGTGTATAATACAATCAAATCGAACTTTAATATATTAAGTAACAGAAAACAAACTTTATTGAAACAATAAACTCTGTTACAGTATGGAACTGTTACCTCTCAGTGATGAACAAATATCACGAGAGCTGCTATGGTTACAATGAATAATCTTCTCGAATATATTAACACTTTTAGTGTAAACCCTATGTCTGTGTTTATATACTACACAGTTACAAGATAATTGCTAATTGATATGGAATATAATTCTGCTTCCTAAAATATATCAATCAGATATCTTTTCTTCCAAGTATTCCATTCTTCACGGAATTCCTTCTTCATGCATATCTCTTCTTATGTTTATCTCGATCTTCTTTCCTTTAATCAGCTACTGTCCTTCTCTGATCATCCTTCAACACTTAAGTTCTGATATCTAACTTCTGATGATTATCTCCTGATAATATAAGTACTGATATCCTTAAGTCCTGACTTCCAGTATAAGTACTGATCAACAGTTAAGTACTGATTTGTCCTGTTAAGTAAGATCTGAAATCTAAACATAAATTATATTAGCCATGACATTATCAAATATATCTAACATATACTTTATGATGTTACAATTAAAAAGTCATAAACTTCATATTAACAATAGAGAGAGAGAGAGATAGAGAGAGATAGAGAGAGATAGAGCAAGTAAGTGCTAAATACCTTTCAAAACATAGAGAGAAAGATGGAGAGATGGAAAGAGGGAAAGAGCACAAAGAGAGGGATATACATTAAGATTCAAAAACATGAAAATAATAACAAATCGTACCCTGTAATCGAAGCCCCTAATCGATCGAAAAAACCCGAATCTTGAAGAACCCACTTCATTCGAAGCCAATAATCAAAAAACCTAATTAGAGACCATGAATGATGACGAGCTCATTATGATTATGAGAACCTGCAACGAGTCCGACACTGGATTCCATGGAAGCCCTTGTTCAAAGTAGCTTGATAGACAAATGCAAGGAATGTTGTGAACAAAATAGAAAGTAATGCAAAAATTATACTTAAGAAGATATAAGAACATATATAATTAAATAGGATCAGGGGAATCCATAATTATAACCAATTCATAACTTAATTATCATACACAATTCTCTACAAGCAATTTGGGGTAAATGTCACACATAAGATCATCAAGATGGTGTAAAGAACATGAATATTAATGTGAATCTATGCTTGTTTACTTGGAAAGTTATTGAAACACAAATACTGAAATTATCACTATAATACACAAACAGTCAAGAAATCAATTTGAATCGAACTTTAGGATCTAGGGTTTCAAGGAATAAGCTCAAATCAAGGGGCTTTTAATATATGATACATATAACATCATCTACAACACAAAACAAACGCCAATCGATCCAAAAATCATCGATTAATTTAGAATCGAAGCGATTAAAGAACTAGGGTTCATGAATCTTTCAATCTGGGACTAGAAAAGATGATTTGAGGATTGAAATAAATGAAATCGTGGCCAAAGAACACAAATGGCTACGTTTTTTTATCGAGGTTGAATGGTTTGGCTGGAAATGGCAAATATAGAGAGAGGATGAGAGAGAGACGGAGAGAGAAGTGAGAGACATACACAGAGAGGGAAGGAGCGAGACATAGAAAGAGATAGATGACCTAGTGTCGTTCAAATCTCGGTCCAAGTTTTATTCAAAATAAACACCCGGCCCAACTTTTTTTTGTTCAACTTTAAATTATTAAATTGTTTTTTCTTTTAGTAAATATTATTTTTAACATTTAATTATAAAAAACTAAATAAATTCAACAATAGTACTAATGACTTGTTAAGTTATAGAACTTTCAATTGATCAATATATTTTAAATCACTTCACTAATATTAAACTTTAGATATTGTATATATTTCAATTATTAACTCATTTCTATGTAAATAATTATTAATTAGTTAAATTAAAAAAATCATCATTAATTTATAAATATATATGTCATTTTGGTAACACACTGTAACTATACTGCAACATCAAAAAGGAGGGGTTGCGATAGACATTTGTTTAGAAGGATACTATTACACTTTTCTTTGCAACCCCGCCATGAAGGGTTGCAACATGCAATCTATGGCGTAGTGCCAATTGTAGATACTCTACCTATATTGATAAGCCAAATTGCATTTTGGTAATCTTCTTGGTACTCCAATTGGAGATAATCTACCCAGATTGCACTACGCCGTAAACGCTCATATGCAACGCTTTTTTATTGTTGCTACAGACTATTATGGTGTTGCATTAGCCCAACTTTTTAAAAAGGCAACGTAAAAGGGGTGTTGCATCTTCGGGCGTTGCCTTTGACATATAAGGCAACACTTTGGACCATTTAATGCAACACCAGAAATTATTGCCTTTTAGGCATAATGCAACAATATTAGCGGCAACACCAAAAGTATTGCATTTGAGTAAAATGACACAC
The DNA here is from genome assembly GCF_009905375.1 of Apium graveolens. NCBI lineage: Eukaryota > Viridiplantae > Streptophyta > Magnoliopsida > Apiales > Apiaceae > Apium > Apium graveolens. The sequence goes on along the minus strand of NC_133656.1, from coordinate 161,028,505 downwards.
TAGCAGTGGGACCCACCAGGGCCACGTCAGTGTGCGACCCCGCATGCCACGTCAGCACTTGGTCCCACATGCCACGTCGGTAGGGGTCCCGCATGCCACGTCAATACTGGGTCCCACGCGCCATGCCAGAATTTACCACGTCAGCTGTGGGTCCCATTTGTCACGTCGATTATGGGGCCTACCTGCCACGTCAGCTGTGGGGCCTACTTTATAATGCAACACCATGCGGTCTGTTTACGGCAACGCTATATTCAAGAATGCAACACCGTTATAGTTTATAACGCAATACATTTATTTTAAAATGCAACACTCTAAAAGATAAATGCAACGCTTTAAATAAAAAAATTTGCTGTAATCGTCTGGTACATATATATAACCCTTGAAAATCAGTTATCCAAACCAAATTCTCCTACAACCCATTTAAAATAACCAGACCAGCAAACAAAGTTCAACAACCAACAACATCCAACATTCAACAATCGTAAGCAGTACTACAAATACTAAAGTGCCAATTCCCATCACTTACGGTAAATCTAACATTCGAAAGTACAAAATAAAGAAGTTTATATATTGAGGACAGTTTCATAATGATAATGCTAAGCAGTTAAACATCGGTGCCTCCTGTAGTCCGTTGTCATCTTGATCACTTGATAAGGTTGCGCAAAAGTCTCCAACATCAAGTTTAAGACCTGGATTAGCTTCCCCAAGCTTATGCATTAACCATGACATGTTCTCCTTCACTTTTAAGTTAACCTTGGCTTCCAAATTAGCCTCAAGTTCCTGCCTGATTTTTAAGGTCATCTCCTGCACATAATTTTCTTTGCCAGCAAGAGTGGAAGTTTCTACAGACTTTTGACCTTGCCTTCCCACAAGCCAGGTCCTCCCATGCTTCTTTCCACCAGAGACCATTGCATTTGCCTCAGCAATATTTCCTGAATCTACTAGTGCCTTTATCTTCATCTAGAAGAAACGACAACATCAAGTTTTTAAAATTATACATATATATTCAGGTTGCTTCAATATTTATCTAATAAAAATTCCTTACATATTTGGTTTTCTGTTCCTCCACATCTGTTTTGTACTTTCGGCCCGGTTTCCGCTTATAGGTTTCCAGATAAATTTCAGCATCAACTGGCTCGACAATATTTGGGTCTAGTTTTTCTGTCACATATTAGAATTATGAAAAACAAAACAATGGACGATAGAATAAAATAAACTTAAAAATTTTGTAAAAAAATTTAAACAAATTTATTTTGCAACCTTAATAATTTACCAATCTAATTTATACATATTCGAAAAATACATACTAGTTTTTCTTTAACTTGTGCATGAGTTCTAGGACCCATGGTATGTGTCTCAGTTATTGTATTTCGATGTGCCACATTATCGTCGGCTAGGGACTGCCAAAATAGGAAACAAGGTAAAAAAGAAAGCAATTCAATTCTATAATTTTTGTTTACTTATAAAGTGGCATTTAATTAATTAGTATCAGTACCTGAACCGCCTCATCACCCCAATACCTCAAAAGCATTTTAAAATCCTCAAGCGGAACTGTTTCAGGTCTTCTCTCAAGTCTTTCCTCATCAGTTTCGTACTTATTATAATACTTTGTTTTCACACGACACTTGAACTACTTCCAAGACTCATTTATCGTATGCATGACCCACTTGTACCCCTCCTCCGGAATAACATACTTAGTCTACATTTCATGAAACATACAATTAAATAGATAAATTGAACTACTGAAAACATAATATGGGAATTCACCTGACTTATGTTGTAGGGTGATGAAATTTACCAAAGTGTACTCCCACATTTGCTTCTTTAATTGGGCAGGAACAACATGCCAGTTGACGTAAGTAAGAGACACATTGTCCTTAGCCACTGTTCCGAGAAAATTACTTAACTCTGTAATGACTTTTTGATCATCAGAATTTGGTTGACCATTTTTATTCAAAGTAATGACTACTTTGTCATCGGGACCGCTTGCATGAACCTTGCTCATTTTTGACCGCCCTCTAGGTTTTCTTGGAGCTTGCACTTAGTACGTCAGGTTCAAACAAAATGAAGAAGGAAATTATAAGAAAAATGCAGTATGCATGCAAGTTTATATAAAGTCACTTAAGTTTAGCATTGTATAATTAAAGAAAGACTTAATTTTTTAAACAAATACCTATTATTTTATATAAAATAATATATAAATTTTTAAGTTCTTCCTGTTATATCTTCTTTGGTAGTTGAATGTTGTAATTTAAGATTTACGTTTAGCATTGCATAATTAAAGAAAGACTTAATTTTATTTTACAGCCCTCACCTTTTATTTAAAAACAAAATTATATATTTATTTTGTAAGATATAGTTTTCAACCCTTAATTTTTAATATGAAATACAATATACACCCCCATTAACGATTTTTGTTAAATATGTTAATAATTTAAAGGGAAAAATTGAAAATCCAGCATATTATTTAAATAGCTCGATTAAGAACAAGTGAAAAGATAACCACAAATTTTACTTGCTTCGACTTCTTCATCTACAGTCTCTTCCACGTTCAATTCAGCAACATTTTCCACTGTTGGAGCTACAACATTCTGCTTCTGACGCTCACGCATTGCCAAAAAAGTAGCGACTGTACCAGCTTCACAGTTGGGTGCTTGTTTAAATATCTTGGTACAAGTTGGTTTTACAACTGGTGGAAAAAATGCACTTGTCGCTTCCCTATTAATGCCAGTTTTTTTCGGCTGTTTCTCGGTGGTGGCAGTGGCACTATGTGTCAGACCCTTCTTTTTTGCAGTTGCTGCAGTGGCTCGCGAACGAGTTCTCGGTCCAGATAGAGGTTTCTTTGACGTAGCAGTTTTGACCACCTATAAATTAGTAAAAAGGTCGGGTTATTGTTTAAATTGTTTTATATGTATGAAGCGGAAAAAATAAGTGATACACAAGTAATTTTTATGTACCTCATCAGAATCAGTTATTTTCATTTGCACCCTCGATTTCTGGAAGATATTCATCACATCCCTCGGGATCAGAAACTTTAGCCTTTTTTTCCTGTTGTCCAACACACCCTGTTTCAAACTATTAACTAAAGATGGCAACCCGTAAGACTTACAAACTGTATCATTTTCTTGTATACGCTCGAGTCTTTCTAATTCATACTGCGTCAACGTTGATAAAGGCGGTGGTGGTGGCAACTGCAAAAAATTATATAATAAATCAAATTGTATTCTAATTGTGTTTGTTTGAAACACGGGAGCAAAAGAGTCAATACAAATCATTTATTAAAAAATCAAATCTAAAAAATGACATTCTGTAGCAATCAGCTATTAGGGAATCACATATATTACGCGTAAAAATCAACAAAATACTATCAACACAAGTATATTAAGATGCAGATAAGAAAGATAAAACTGCAGAAAAATGACCCTTGAATTTTTCATAAATACCCTCATTATATATTGTATCGCTAATTTATTTATCGAACTGTGTTAGATATATTTTTCATAAATACCCTCATCGTATATTTAAATCAAGTATTATATATTATCGCATTCTATAACCATGTTCATGTTCGTGTGCCACAGAATTGAACTCTATATCCATACAGATTTATCATATTATTTTATACTGTCTAAATTTGATTGTGAATGATGAGTGCTAAGTAAGCGGTCACTCTAAAATGTTAAAATGTCAGAGTAATGCCCAACATGATCTTATGTTATTCAATAATAATAAAAACGTCAGAGGTACCTCGGCATCAACCTCGTTCCCTCCACCATCGTCATCTGTTTCACTTTCCAAATTTAGTTTCATCCTCGCATCTTCATCTGTTTCACTATCCAAATTTAGTTTCCTCCTCGCTGCTCCTTTCTCTCTCCTGCATAGTGACATCTTGTCTACGCATAATCGGATTCGGCTCTGGTGAAATTTCCTTAATTTATTTCAATATTTTTTTGTTGCTTTTGGAGTTGTTGCGTGGTAATATACTTTCGCTTCACTGGTTTCTTAGCAGAATCTGTAACAGTAACAATATAAATATATGTTAGAAGAATCGTAATTCGTTTACACTCTCACACGCATACATGTAAATATCACAGACTCTACCAGCTAATTGAACTGGATGTTTAAAAATACGCATGCTTACCGTGAATTATGTTTTTCCTTGGCCTTATAATTACATGTGGTTGCATTTGTCTTAAAGGCTCAATTTCGACGTCAACAATGGTATCAATGAAGAAGTTAATTTCTTCTCCATCATTGCAGCCCAGTACATATTCATCAGTATCTTTGTCATCCAACAACATCTTCCAGCCACCCCTCTTTCCTTCCCTAATGTAGACTCCACCGATTTCAGAGTAATGGAGGCTATCTTTCACAGACTCCATGAACACAGAAAATGAGAATTCATCATAATCTACATTTGGTACAAGTAGAGATTTTCCACCCACGTAACTTTTTCGCTGAAACTGTCCAGCATAGTGCAATATAATATTTAGCCTTTTATCCATCCTGTAAAAAATACAGATGATAAATACATTAGTTCGTATGCATAAGACATCAAAAAGGGTATATATCATTTATAAACCCTTCTTTGAAATCAGACTAGCCTAATTCAATAAAAAACATAAAACTACAAAGAATTTAAAAAAAATATATGGCCAAATTCTATAGGATATATTTCTTGAAAAATCAGTGGAAAATTAATAAAGATTAATTGCATAATCTGATCATATGCCATAATAATAGATTAATCATTTAATTGTGCAAGTGCTAATTGCGGGATCTATTTATATTGTTTTAAATCATTAATTATAGCAAAGAGAACTAGTTTACTTCATTGGCTGACATTTTATATGTGATGGAGATACTAACACATGCAATTTTTCTGGACATTAAATATATTAGTTTATAAGCAAGAATCGAGTAAAGTCATCTCGTTACGCTACAAATTAAATACATCTCTGGTGCATTGCAACTAGAGCCGCTTTCTTTGACCTAAGGAGATGGGATATGAATTTCTTTTAGTGGGACATCATCCCTAATCCAACCCCCATCATCAAATTCTGGAATTGTTTCATTTCCATTACAAATATCTTGTAAATGAGTCATGTCTTCTTCAGTGGCGGTCTGATTTTCAGTATCACACTAATCCCTTGGAATTTTTTTAATAACGTAATGACAATTTTTTTCAAATGGATCTTCCACATAGAAAACTTGTTGCACTTGGGAAGCAAGGACATATGGATCTGATTTTTGGCATAATTTATTGAAATTTACGCGAGTTAGACCATACAAATCCTTTTCTTCTTGGTACCAACAACACTTAAAAAGGACCACTCAAAAAGCTCCCCAATAATCAAGTTCAAAAATTTCTTCGATTGATCCGTAGTAATTAACATTCCCGACTATTGAATTTTGGTCTTTTAAACTTGCAAAGCTCGTGGTTTCAGCGGTCAAAAATACTCCGCCATTTTGCGTGGTACATCGAGAATCTCTAAATTTAGTATGGAATCTGAATCCATTTATTGCATATCCATTAAATTTCCTGTCTGCTCGATTAGGACCCAATGCAAAAACCTCTAATTCTCTTGAAATATTGTCCCTTTTCAGAACCACTTCTTTTAACCATTTCCAAAACTCTTCGGTGTGTTCTCGTTCCCTTTTGTATCTTCTTGGATTTGCAAGACCGTCCACAAAAGCTCGATGCTCCCTAAAATATACCAAGGGTAAATAATCTTAGAAATTTAGTTGTAGTTGTTCAGTTTTATATTACTCATTAAAATAAAATTAGGTCTTCAGAACTTACTCCATTAAAGTCTCTATTTCTTGATTGCTGGAATTGAACAATACGTAGCGATGTACTGCCTTCCAAACTATATCTTTTAATTTAAATATCTTTCCATCTTTATTATTTTTTGTCCCAATATGATATTCCTCATTAGCTGGATATCTTCTAAAGTCAGTTACTGGATTTTTTGTTCCATCATCAACGCTTAAAAACCTTAAACAAAACGTCACACACTCTTCAGCCAAATAACCTTCTGCAATGGAACCCTCTGGTTTACTTCTATTTTGAATATAAGATTTCAACTTTCCTAGACAGTGCTCAATTGAAAACATGCATGTTAGGTGTACAAGACCACCATATTCGACTTCTCCGTATAAATGAACGAGCAGGTGTACCATTATATCAAAGAAAGTCTGTGGAAAAATCATTTCAAATTCGCAAAGTACCTCAACAATTTCAGTTTGTAACCTCTTTAGGTCATCTAAATCAATAACCTTGCTCCACAGATCTCTAAGGAATGCGCCAAATTTGATCATTGGTAAAGCAACCTGAGGTTTTAGTATTTTCTCCACCGAAAATTGTAACAAATAGTGAAGTATGAAATGAGCATCATGGCTCTTATACCCCATAACCTTTCTTTCTTTCAAGTGCACGTACCGACTAACATTCGAGGCACAACCGTAGGGAAGTCTGGCATTCTTCAATATAGAGCAAAATTGTTCTTTCTCCTTATTTGTCATGTCAAATATTGCTGCTCTTATTTGAAGATGCTTCCCATCGCCACAGTCAATAGGATGAAGGGGTTTTCTGATTCCCAACTCTTGCAAATCCTTTCGAGCATTTACGCGATCCTTTGTTTTTCCACCAATATTAAGTAAAGTACCTAATATTTTGTCGTATATGTTCTTCTCTATATGCATAGGATCCAGATTATGATGAAGCGGATTATGACACCAATATGGCAAGTCAAAAAATATTGACTTTTTTTTTTAAAAGGGGAATCACTTTTACCCTTTTTCTTTCTCTTAACCCCAAACTGGTTTTCCAACCCCGACAATAATTCATCAATATCCGTGTCCGATAATATTTGTGGACTGGTCCCCATTTCAACTTCTCCGTTAAATCTCCTTTTATCTAGCCTCCACTTGTGCGTAGGATCAAGAAACTTCCGATGGTTCATATAACACATTTTTTTGCTATATTTCAAGTAATTTGATGAAGTCTCATAGTTACATACATGACATGCTAGTTTCCCCTTCGTGCTCCCGCCTGACAACATAGCATATCCTGGAAAGTCGCTGATTGTCCATAACACACTTGCACGTAATTGAAAATTCTCATCAGTCAAGGTATCGTAGACTTCAACGCCGATATTCCATAATGATTTCAATTCCGTAATTAAGGGCTGCATATATACGTCGATATTGTTCTTGGGAGATTCTGGACCGGATATTAATGTTGAAAGAATGAGTTTTTCTTGTTTCATACATAACGAGGGTGGAAGGTTGTAGCATTGCATATAAGCATATATGGCGTAGTGTTGGCAAGGCAGAATCACCCAAGCGACGTAACGGTTTTTTTTAACTCACAAACCGCGTTAACTATGCGGAGAGTTGAAATATCAGGGACTTGGTAAACAAGAGTAAGGTGTAGTGAACAGTAGACCTGCAATTTCCAGTTTCTACTCACCAACTGTTCCCCTTGCTCCACTGCTGCTGCCACCGTCTCCTCCATATTATAAGCCACATCGATAATTCCCAAGACCCCTTCTTCACCGGCCTCGTGGATGTCATATTCTCCGCCTTCAAAACGCCACGCCAAACAACTGGAGAGTTCTTGAGTTCGAGTCCTCCACAAATTATATTTGTATGTTGTCCATTTGGTGGTTTATTTGAGTGTTTTCTTGTTTATGTTGTCGGTTTGGTCCATTGTTTGGTGTTTTATATGAGTGTTTTCCAGTTTATATTGTCAATTTGTTTGAACATAAGATTCGACTAAAGTTTCCTCTACTATCTTAAAATTTTAGATATGAATTTTAGACCTGAAATATCAATCTAAAATAAAAAATAAGAAGCTTATTGAAACTAATATAACAACGAATGTCTCCCAAATTTCTTAAAAAAACTAGGAAACATCTCCCTCAATTAACAAAATATGAAATCAAAAATTGAAGGTTTTGTGAATATATGACGAGACTAACGTCACTAATATATCAACAGGAAATTCTGCAACAAACACAAGAGTCAATTCACAAAAGGACAAAGAGATTCTAGAAGAAATTATTGTTAGTGCCAGCTAAGAGTTTGTTACAACCTGTAGTTAAATAGGCAATTAGGTGATAAGTTAAAACATAGATCTGATTGTAAACAATACATCACTCTTCTTCTTCTTTAATAAATACAATGTTACAGTTTACTTGATTAAGCTCCATTAATGGAGCTGACATATTTCGCTGTTCATATCAATTAATCTCTAAATTTTTCTCTTTATCTCTCTATTTCTCGATCTCTCTCAATTGAATCTCTCTCTGATTACTCTATGCAATTACAGAGTACTTGTTGAAAATTAGACCAGTTTCTGAAATCAAACAATTCAACAATGGCATCATCTCCGTCGTATCTTCATGCGGCAACTATCACATCCACAAGTGTCATCATCGATGCTAATCATCCGTACTTTTTTCATCCATCCGATCATCCAGCTTTAATCCTTCTTACTATTACGTTAACTGAGAAAAACTATAATCAGTGGATGAGATCAATGAAAATTACGTTATCGTCTAAGCTAATATTAGCTTTTGTTGATGGATCATACACTAAACCTGCAACTAATGATACTCTTATTTTACACTGGACTCGATGTAATGACATTGTGATTTCGTGGATATTGAACACTGTTTCTCCAGAAATCCGTCAAAGTGTAATGTATATGAGTGTTGCAAAAGACATTTGGGATGATTTTGCTATCAGATTTGCTCAAACAAATGTGCTTAAACTATTTAATCTGAGAAAAGAAATTACTTCTTTGAATCAAGGGAATATGTCTATCTCTGCTTACTTCACTAAATTTAGAACTCTTAATGATGAAATGGATGTTCTATCTTCTGTCCCACGCCGTGATTGTGGAAAGTGTGTCTGTAGCATTAATACTAAGCTAGATGATTTTAGTAAGAGTACAAAATTGTCCCAGTTTCTCATGGGATTAGGGGATCAATATACAGCTATAAGAGGATATTTTCTATTTATGAATCCTATTCCTAGTCCGAGTTCAGCTTACAACATATTGATGCAAGAGGAAAATTAAAGGGAGCTTGGTAATAGTGCTGTTCAAATGGATTCTGTAGCTTTAGCTGTTACTCATGGAGGAAATGCATCTACATCTGGTGGAAATAATCATAAGTTTAGCAAACAAATCCTGGTAAACGTACGGTAACAGATGCCTCTGTTGTGTGTAAAGTATGTCATCTTTCAGGACATAGTAAGGATAAGTGTTTTTGTGTTCATGGTCACCCTTCCTGGCACAGACTATTTGGGAGACCTAAACCGAAACCTAAACATTCTGTAAAATCTGCTCATGCCTACAATGTACTTTCTGAGAATACTGATCATAATTCTCTTTCAAAATTTGGTAGTGAATCTGCAGGTTTTACTAGTGCTCAATGCCAGCAACTTATGAATATGATTCAAAGTGGCTTCAAGGAGCTATCTGCTACTGCTTCCTCATCTGGTGGTTCTCAATGGAATACTGCAAATACTCCAACTCATATGGCTGGTAATGTTTTACATTTTGTGTGTAATGCCAATAACAAGAAAATTTTGAGTGCTGATAAGTGGATTCTAGATTCAGGAGCTACATACCATGTTACACCTCACTTTCATTTACTCATAAATTTTCATGAAACCAACTCTATTCTTCACCTACCTAATGGTCAGCATACTATAGTTACACATACTGGCACATTTAATCTTCACACAAATATTGTTTTAACTGATGTACTTATGTGCCTAGCTTTAACTATAACTTGCTCTCTATTCCTAAACTCACCTCTTCTGCATCATGTCATGTCTATTTTTCTAAAGATGCTTGTTATATACAAGACCATATCTTGAAAAAGACCATAGAGATTGGTGAACTTCAAGAGGGCATGTATCTTCTGCAAAATCCTGTTGCTTGTTCTGAAACTTTTACTTCCTATAGTAGTCAAACTATGTGTGATTCCGCTAGTACTTCTGTAAATAATTCTACTATGTGGCACTCTCATTTAGGCCACCCCTATGTTTCTTCAATGAGATATTTGTGTCCCTCAATGTATCATAAATATGTTGATTTTAAGAATTGTGATACTTGCCATTTGGCTAAGCAAACAAGGTTGAAGTTTGTTGATAGTACTTCTGTTAATTAAGCTTTATTTGATCTCATACATGCTGATGTTTGGGGTCCCTATCGTTATAAAACTCATGGTAATTGTACCTACTTCTTAACTATAGTAGAAGACATGTCTAGGGCCACTTGGGTGTTTCTTTTTGCTGATAAGAGTCAAGTGTCAACTATTCTTACAATTTTTTTATCATATGTGCACAAACAATTTTCCACTGATGTCAAAGTCCTTAGAACAGATAATGGTTCCGAATTTTTGAGTACCAATTTTCAGTCGTATTTGAATTCCCTTGGTGTCATTCATCAGAAAAGTTGTGTTCATACTCCACAACAAAATGGTGTTGTGGAGTGAAAACATAAAACTCTCCTTAACACAGCTAGAGCATTAAGACTTCAAGCATCATTCCCCATCCATTTTTGGGGTGATTGTATTCTTACAGCCACATACCTTATCAATAGAATCCCCATTCAAACTTTGCAGGGTCACTCTTCATATCATATCTTTTTTAATAAACCTCCATCGTACAATCATATGAAAGTCTTTGGTTCTCTGTGTTATGCTACAAACACTATGCCTCATATAGACAAGTTCAACAACAGGGCACACAAATGCTTATTTCTTGGATATCCTTTTTCACAAAAGGCTTACACAGTTATGGACCTTGACACTCGAAAGGTGTTTGTTTCTCGTGATGTTATTTTTACTGAAAGTGTGTTTCCTTTTAAATCCATTCCTGCTAGTACTCCTTCTCATTTATTCAATACTGATCTTACTTATTCTTCTGATCCTCTATGTGAGTCTGATTCTTCTGCTCCTGTTGTTATTGATCAACTCATTTGTAATACACCTCAATCACCGGCTTCTAATATTATTACTCCAGAATCAACTCTTGTTTCTAATATTCCTCGGCACACTGATACTCCTCCTGTGCCACCACCTCCACCATCTCTCAGACATAGTACTAGAGTCAAACATATACCATCTAAGTTTCAAGATTTTGTTGGTCTACCAAAACCTGTAGGTTCCACTGTAAACAATTTGACAGTGTTTCAACCTCACTATCAACATTTTATAGCCAATATTTCTCATGTTCCTGCCTGTTTCTTATAAAGTTGCTTGTCAACACTCAGTGTGGTGTAAGGCTATGGCCCTTGAATTAGATGCTCTTGAGGCCAACAAAACTTGGAAGATTATGCCTCTTCCACCTGGTAAACGTGTGGTGAGTTATAAATGGCTTTACAAAATTAAATTCAATCAGGATGACATTGTTGAGAGGTATAAGGCCCGTTTGGTAGCCAGAGGTTTCACCCACATAAGGTCTTGATTATTTTGATACTTTTGCTCCGGTGGCAAAAATGTCTACTGTTTGAGTCTTATTGTCTTTGGCTGCTATTAGTAAGTGGTCTGTTACTCAAATGGACGTTACTAATGCTTTCTTATACGGTGATCTTGAAGAGGAGGTTTATATGTCCATACCCCAAGGTTATTGCCTCCCTATTGAGTTTGCAGCTTATGATTCTACTGTTACATTAGTCTGTAGACTTATTAAATCTTTATATGGGCTTAAGCAATCTCCTACAAAGTGGTTTATCAAATTCAAATCTGTTTTGTCACCTTATGGATTTATACAATCAAGCTCAGATCACAGCTTGTTTGTCTTAACCACCTATGCTAGCTTTCTGGCTGTTTTAGTATATGTCGATGGCATCCTAGTTGTGGGTAATAATCAGTTGACTATATCTGCTTTCAAAGGTCATTTAGCTAGTCATTTTAAAATCAAAGATTTGGGACCGATCAAATATTTTTTGGGTATAGAAGCTGCTCGTTCAGATAAAGGGATTTATCTTAATCAAAGAAAGTACACCCTGGATATCATTAAAGATGCTGGACTGTCAAATGCAAAGGTTGCCACTGTTCCTATTGAACAGAACCACACATTGTTGAGCAATATTTTGTCTCAATTTCTGATAAATCCGGCTCCTTACAGGCGTTTGGTGGGTCGACTAATCTACCTTACTATTACACGTCCAGATCTTTCTTATGCAGTTCATGTATTGTTCCAGTTTCTTGCTTCTCCACGACAATGTCACTTGGATGCTGCTCATCGTGTAGTTCGCTATCTAAAGCATACAGTTGGTCAGGGTCTGCTGTTATCTGCTTCAAGCCCACTGCAATTGACAACTTATGCTAATGCAGACTGGGGGGTGTCCCAACACTCGTCAGTCTTTAACAGGGTATTGTGTTACTTTGGGTTCGTCTTTGCTGTCTTGGAAATCAAAACGCCAATCTACAGTTTCTCGTTCATCAGCAGAGGCTGAGTATCGGGCACTTGCCGATGTTTGTTGTGAAATTACCTGGGTGTTAAATTTGTTTCGTGAACTTGTTGTTGATAAATTGCAGTCTGTTAATGCTATTTTGTGACAATCGTTATGCCTTGTACATAGCAGCTAATCCAGTGTTCCATGAACGCACCAAACATAATGAAATTGATTGTCACCTTGTGCGGGAAAAGCTTCAAAAATGTGTTATCTCTCCTACTTATATTGATTCGAAAGAACAGCCTGCTGATTTGCTTACAAAGGCCATTCCCTCTTACTCCATGCGTTATCTTTTGTCCAAGCTTGGAGTGCTTAATCTTTTCTCGCCTCCAAACTTGAGGGGGGATGATGAGACTAACGTCACTAATATATCAGCACGAAATTCTGCAACAAACACAAGAATCAACTCACAAAAGGACAAAGAGATTCTATACAACCTGTAGTTAAATAGGCAATTAGCTAATAGGTTAAAACATAGATCTGATTGTAAACAATACATCATTCTTCTTCTTCTTTAATAAATACAATGTTACAGTTTGCTTGATTAAGCTCCATAATGGAGCTGACAATATATCCACTAAAGAAGCAGAATTATTATCACGTACGCTTGTTAGACAAACACCTTCCCTGTACAACCACCCCAGCTAGCGTAACGTAACCACGCAACTAAGAGATCGAAAGGGAAGATAACTAAGCGGACATTTTTGTAATAGCCCATAGAATACATATAATTATACATTATTGGTACGACATGGAGGTTTCGTAGCCCGATCAAAGTCGGGGCTTGAGTTCAAGAACCCGAGAATTCTTTATCATTTCATCAGTTTCAGCAATAGCTAACTTTTGCAACACATCATAAAAAAGAACTTTTCGATTTTCTGCATACACTTGCCCATTCCAGTTTCTCCTTGCCAACTGTCCCCCCAGCTCCACCGCTGCTGCCACTGTCGCCTCTACACTATCATAAGCAGCATGAATAATCCCCTTCTTCACCGCCTTCTCTGCTGTCATTTTCTCGGCCCTTAAAACAATGTCACGCAGAACAGCCGGACTCGAAACTTTGGCCTCAAGTGTGGCCTTAAAAAAAGGTGTGGGAAGTACTTCTCCAATATCTAGCCCACTCATGTATAAAAACCCGCGGTCCTTTCTCATCAACACGTAGTCGTGGCAAAGGGCAAGAATGTAACCTTGCCCGGCAGCATGACCATTGAGGGCAGCAATGGTTGGCATAGGGAGAGACATTAGGTCAGTAAGAAGAGATCTTACTTTCGATATCATGAAAAGGAGTCTATCTTTGTTGGAATCAACCCAAGATATGTCGCCACCATTGGAGAAATACTTGCCTTCTCCTGTAGTAATAAGGGCGGCGCCAGGGGAATGCGAGGCAGTGGTTTCGGAGCGGATGCGATGGAGAGCGGCAGAGAGAGAGTCTACGAGAGTTGGGTTGAGACGGTGATCATGGTTACCCGTAAGTGTTAAAATGTAAATGCTTCCGCGTTTCTCTAAGGTGCACATTCTTGCTTCCTCTTGTAATTTATTAGTTAACTTCTGTGACTATATATAGAAAATTAGGGTACGGTTGTGTTTAATTATATACTGGAAATCCTTTTAATAAATATGTTCAAACAAGCAGCCAGTTATTTGAGATGAATTAGGGCACACAAGTCGAACTGACTTTACAAGAGTGCGAGTGCCACCGGCACAAATAAGAGTGTTAGGTTTAATTATTTGACGAGAAAAGAAGTGTTAGGTTTAATTTGGCAATTTTGAATTATGTACATCTTTACGTTTTACACACCAATTATAATATTTATATTTCTAACTTAAAATTATAATTTAACTTGATCTAACTTAACCGACTAAAGGAACAAGAGCCCCATATATTTTTTAAGGAAAATGCAACTATACGTTGGAGCATTTTAAACATGGTGTCAAAAAAGTGTCAAAGATATAATATAATATGAGATGACATGATATTTTTATTGACTACTTTTTAGAGGCTTACGGGTGTTAGGCGTAAATAATTACGAGGAAATGATTTTTCCGTCGTAATTAGTTTGGCGCGCAAAAAAATTGGTCATAAGTTATCTGTCATAAATGTCCTGTTCTGTTTTGTTGTAGTGCAACTTTTAATAACCTGCCAAAATGAAAACAATGTGTCCTAGTGAACATATATATACATGTATATTTGTATTTATTTTAAATTATACATATTAAGATTTTGGCAAATTTGAAGTTTGGCAATTTTTAGTGCTAATTGTTGAAGTAAATTTTGGTATAAAGAGTGTCAAAAATACAATTGAGAAGAAAGAGACACTAATATATTAATATTATTGATGAGTCACCAATATTGACCATCTTGGTAACACCACATTGAAGATGCTCTTATATACTTATAAATTAATGTATATTAGTGTATTTCAGAAGAAATTAAGAAATTATGAAATATAAAATTATTTAGTTGGAAAATACCTAACAATTAACTTGGTTTTTATTCTGAGAAACGGGTCTACGGGTGTCTTCACATGAGGATAAGACATTTTGACCTATTAAATTTTAATGGCAAATATGTAAATATAAACAAAACCCTATATATTTATAAAAATAACCCGATACTACACTTATATTCTTTAAACCTCAGATAAATCTTCTCAAGTCATCCTTTGGCCAACAATATCTTTTATTTTAGCACAAAAAATTATTTTTTAGTGTCAAATTATAACCACGCTTTAGATATATCCATTATGTATTTAAGATCGAAGTAGGTCTTATACAATTTATATACACTAGTTTATAATCCATCCGATGTACGGGTTTTTAAAATTCATTTTTTTCAGAAAAAAATAAAAATTTATTTTTATAATTTTTTAATATACAAATATATATTTACTTCTAATGTTGTGGCAACATTGTTTTAATTTTTGATAATTTGTTATATATATATATATATTAATATTTAATCATATTTCATCTAATGTTATATCATTTTATCGTATTTTGGGGTTTCAATAGTAGCGGAACAATGTAATCTTTTTATATTTTATATTTATGATTTGTTAAATCTTCAATTATATTTTATCTCGGATTGTATTAGAACATTATATTGCAATTGGTGTTTGAATAGTAGTAGAACCACATAATTGGTGTTTTTCTATCTTTTATTGTCGGTTTCGATATGCCCTTAAAAGAATTTATATGATATTTTTGGAGATATATAAGGCTTGTATCGGATTTGGGATGATGGGGTATATCGCAAAAGCTCGCCTTTCACAATAAAAAAATGTTCATATTTTAGGGATATTTGTTACTCTAATATCAATTGATATATTTGATAATTCTGAATATTAGCCTACAGATGGTGCTTATGTGAAGGTCAATTGTATTACTGCTAGTTTCAGGATTAATGTATGTTGAATTACTCGAGATGTTATTATAATACTTTTTAGATTAAACAATTAAACAATTGAATATATTATGTGTTGAACAATCTGAAAACAAAACAGCTATTTGGTTAGCTCGATTTTTGTTTCCCAATCAGGTTATAGTTGATAGTCCGGGGGTTTGTCACAACTGAGGTTCAATGTTTTAATGAAATTTTCACCCTTTTTGTAAAAATAATAATATACTTATTCTAATAAAATATAAAATCTTAATCATCTATTTTTAATTATATCAGATCAATTGATTTGACGATAGATGGCTAAAATTTTGGATAAAAAATCTCTTAAATTTATTATATATACGCTTATTATATATAAGAATATAATTTTACGGCGGCCAGAATGAGAGTCTCGAATCGAACTCATACTATTCGTGAATGTGTTCGGTATTATTAATTAACTAAGGATTTAATACTGATTTAGTATATATATGTTATGTTATTTTAGCATAATTTTAGTCAAGTATAGAGTACATAAGTCCTGGAACTTCGATTTCTGAGCGGATCCGAAAAAAATCCGACCCGATGCATTTAGACCGACCCGATCCGTTAATGATCCGATCCGGATAATTTATTATTTATTATATATATATATTATATTAAATTATATATAAAAATATTATAAATTGATCATTGTCTAAAGGTTCTGATAATAGACTATAAGTTAGCATATCCAAGTGGTACAACAACAACAGTGCTTATCAATGGGTTTCATACTCCCGAGAGAGACAAGAAGACGAAGTAAGAAATCTTATTTGAGTATATAATCCTTTTCTGAATAAGAAATTGATATCTAGATAATGAGAAATAAAAAAGTTATCTACTTTCTCATTATCTTTTTGCAGGAAGCAGATTCATGGATTTATATAAGAAATTATGTTTGTATTTTATTATTTTAAATATAAACGGTTCGGAGTTCCGATCCGTGATCCGGTGATCCTAATGAATCCGGATATGGATCGGGTTATAAAAAATCCGATAAAAATCCGATCCGGATCCGAATCCGGTAAAATTAAATAAATTAGTATATGAATCAAGACCGATCCGATCCATTGACAGCCCTAGAGAGCGTCGGAGCTGGAGTCTCCGAGAGTTGGGTTGAGACGGTGATCATGGTTGTTGTAAGTGTTAAAATGTAAATGCTTCCGCGTTGTGCACATTATTGCTGCCTCTTGTAATTTATTAGTTAACTTCTGTGATTATAGAAAATTAGGGTACGATTCTGTTTAATTATATAGTGGAAATCCTTTTAATAATATTTCGTTCAAACAGGCAGCCAGTTAATTCACATGAACTAGGGCACACAAGTCGAACTGATTTTACAAGTGCGGCTGCCACAAATAAGAGTGTTAGGTTTAATTTGGCAATTTGAATTATGTACATCTTACGCTTAGCATACCAACTATAACATGAGTATCGTGTGAGTGAGGTTGATATCAAGTAACTCATATAAGATTATAATATTTAAACATCTATTTATACTATACTATAGTCACTGAAATGAGATATAATTTGTAATTTGGTTAACCCCTCATTTTGGTTATCCCTTTTTATCATGACCGTCGGATCTTCTTCATCAAATAATAAGAGCCGTCAGATTTAAATACTAAAATATACACTTCACAAGTTCCCAGATTAACAACAAACATTTATATTATTATTATAAAGATACATATAAGTTCTCAGGTTCGAATCCCGTTAACAACAAATATTTATATTATTATTTATAAAGATGCATATAAGTTTTGAGATTCGAATATCACCAACAACAAATATTTACATTATTATTTATGAATAAGATCTCATCAATGATATACTATTTAAACTTAACTTGAAATTATACACAGTAAAAGTATAATAATATAATCATTATTTAGTATTTTTTTTATAGAAGTTTAATAAAATTATGTAAAATAGAAATAAAAATATATAAATATTAATCAAGGCCCGTGCATCGCACAGGCAGTAAGCTAGTACTAAACTATAATAACCGAACAAGGGTATAATTTGTAGTTTGGTTAACCCTGTTAATGGTTATACCTTTCGATCACGATCGTCAGATCTCTTAACCAAATGATCATAACCGTTAGATCCGAATACTAAAAAAAAATACACCAACCAAGCTTACAGGTTCGAATCCCGCCAATAACAAATATTTATATTATTATTTATAAAATTACAAATAAATTTCTAGGTTCGAATGCCAACAAGAAATATTTATATTATTATTTATAAAATTACAAATAAATTTCTAGGTTCGAATGCCAACAACAAAAGTTTATATAATATTTATAAAAAAATACACTAACCAAGTTTACAAGTTCGAACCCCCCTAACATCCCCTCCAACATCAAATATTTAATTATTATGTATAGATAAGGTTAATGGTTCAAATCTCATCAACCATAGACTATTTTATACTATACTGTATGATTTAACTTAAAATTATACGCAATCAAATTATAACTATATTGTTATTAATTTACTTTTTAATTATTTATATTAGAATTTCAATAAAATCATATAAAATATAAATATTAACGGAACCCGTACATCGCACGAGTTTTAAGCTAATAATTTAATAAGAGTATATTTATAAATTCAGAATAAATTATTACTCCCTCCGTCCCTCCCAAATATTTACATTTGGGTTGGACACGAAGTTTAACAAAAATGATAAAATAGTGAATGAAAGTAAAAAAAGTGAGTAAAAAGTGAGACCGATAAATATTATATGTATAAAGTGGATATAGGGGAGAGAAGTAGTAGATGTAGTTATTTTAAAAATTATAAAGATATTATTATTTTGGGAAAATTTTGAAATATAAATAATTGGAACGACATCCCAAAAAAGGAAAATGTAAATAAATGTGAGGGACCGAGGAGTAATATTTATAAAAACGTCATTAAATTTTTATGGGAGAATTTATAACTTTCAGGGAGTTAACTGACCAATTTTCTCTTATAATATTAATGTTTCAAACTTTAATTAATAATTTAACTGAATTTAACTTAACCGCCTAAATGCACAAGAGCCACGTATATTTTTGACGGAAAAGGCAATTACACGTTAGAGTATCTTTAATAGTATGTTCTGTGTTATAAAAATTGACCGATTTTTCAAACATCGCCGATAAATTACTAAAAATCGGTAAAAAATATTTGTCCGATTTGACCGACTTCCGATAAATTGCCGATAAATAATCCGATTTTTTAAAAATCGTCCGATTATAAATCGGTACCTCAATCCACTACAAGAAAAAAGGCTAAATTCGACTGGAAAAAATCGGTCGAATTTAGCTTAATTCGACCGCGCGCGGTTGAATTTAACTAAATTCAACCGATTTTGAATCGGTTGTAATAAAGGGAGTCGAATTTAGGAGTTCGATCATATTTAACTAAATTTGACCGGCTAATTACGACCGGATAATTACGACCGGTTAAATTCGATCGGAGGAATTCGACCGAGGGCGGTCAAATATTAATTTTCGCTTAAATTTAAAAATCCCTCCAAATTAATGGAATTTTCTGAAATAATTTAAAAGGCCCGCCCAAACTCAAATTCAACTGCATTTGATGAAAAATACCATCTTATATTCAACCATATTCGGTGGAATTAACAAACACATATTTTAAAAAAAAATATTGTCGGAAACTGAAAAATTTCCAAAAACCGGTTAGATTGCTACATTCCGGTCAAATTTTTTGGATCAACCATTTTACAAATAAAAACATTCTAATAAATAATGAACTACTATTTCTAAAAAGAAAAACCAACAACAAATTATTAAGCCATTAGATTCTCTCAATCACTTAAAGAAGATGACACAAGTTAAGTGCCAATTAATTATTAAAGCCAGTAATTTAACACACATATTTATGTTTAATATATGTGCATGTCTCCCTGATACACCAAGCCCTGAGTTTGGAACATCAAAGAGCACTTTATGGTTTTGTTGTTGCAAGTTGGAAATAATATTTAGGACAAAGTTTATATAATCTGGCGCCCTGTCATGGCGAGACAAGTTGTGCTACCAGAGCTGCTATGGATCAGGAAATTGACTTCAAGGAGTATTCACCACTTCCCCAATACGGTGATTCAAGAATCCAATCAGACCATTGAGGGCTATCTAGAGATGCCGGTATGCTAACATCAATTCTACGCCCAAATTCAGAATACACCTATTACCCAGAAAAAACACAACAAAATAAAATTATGTATAATTGTATAAGTAAACCAGCAGCATAAAAATTAATCAATATATTGTTAGAAAAATTGGATTTTTAGATCATAGTTTTACTATGTTCTTGATAATAATCCTAAAATCTAATGATTGGAAGTTGTTCCATGATATGTGAACTTAAACTTTCATGTATGCTTTTAAAAATTTTTCTTAATGAAATTCATAGAGAAATAGAGTTGAAACTATTAGCTTGTAAAAACTTGAAATGGAGAATGTGTCATTTGTCTCACATTAAAAATAAATAAAGTGAGGATTTTATTTATTTGTGATTTAATTTTTTTATTAGAATTAATTTATCAGTCGGGCTGGGTTATTGTCTCTGTTGGGCTTGGTCACTTTGTAAGTGGGCTGAGTCAGATTCAATGAATCTGGACATGTAACTGATAAATAAAGATTCATAATTAAAAACATTAAAACTGATTTAATGTGTGGATTAAATACAAAAGCTATTACATTTTGTTTAAATTCAAAATCAGCAGTTTTGATTTATGTATTAAATGAGCAGTTTTGATTTCTAATATTAATGTATATTAAAGTCTATTAATGTCAAGGTTGTAAGTTACACTTAGCCTTTACTATAAATAGAGGGCCTAAGTTGTTGATGAAATACACCACACAACATTCTCTTCTCTTCTCCCTCTCTGCATTTTCTCTCCCAAAAACACAAGTTCGAAGTGCTGTAGGTTGGTTTTCCGGCAACTGAGGTGCTGGTCGAGGTGGAGGTTTTGTTGCTGCTGTTAACATAAACTCCGAGCTGTTTTATCCTGGTGGAGATATTGCACGCATCCCAAACGCAGCAGGTAGGGGGAAATATTCTCTTCAAGAGCAGCCAGGACTTCGAGCAAGGCCTGGTGACTCAGATGTGATCATATTTTCTTGGCATTTTGTATCTGTGCATCATTATTTTCAGTCACTGTTGAAAGCTATGGTTTCGGGTACATCTTCCTTTCTCTCTTCGTTATTTCAGTTACTGATTTTGTTTACATGCATGCTTTGTTTTGTTGACTGTGGTCTTGGCCTAAACTTGCTAAATTCTTTATACACTTGCCTCTGTGTTGCAATATTTGTTAGTGAAATTTACAACATTCTTGAAGAGAATATTAGTTATTTAGAATTTAGCATAATGGTTAACGAAAGTGAGGTTATCGTTGGTGGTGGTAGCGGTTCGGGTGCAACTGCTGGGGCCATTGATTGGACCACCTATAGTTTCCCACAAGCTGTTGAACTAACTGGTTTACCGGAGAAATTCAACGGTGGCATTGGCTTTTCTCGCTGGCAGAAAAGGATGAAGTTGTGGCTGACTATAAAGGGTCTGTGGCCGGTTGTGGAATATGAGAAACCAGTAGTGGATCAAGAGAAGGCTGACACAGTTAAGGCTTTTGCGAAGTGGGCTGAGAAGGATGGAGTGGCTAGGGCGGCCATTTTGGCGGCACTAACAAACACTTTGTTTGATGTCTATTCTTCTGATGCCTACTCTGCAAAACTCTTATGGGAGAAGCTGGACCAGACACATAATACTGACTCACAAGGTCTAGAAAAGTATTATGTGGCAAGGTTCCTCGAGTTCAAGCTGGTGGATAATAAGTCCATGACTGAGCAGGTGCATGAGTTCGAGATGATAGTGCATGCTTTGAAGGAGTCTGGAATGAATCTCCCGGAGAAGTTCAAGGTGATGAGTGTGATTGAAAAGCTCCCGAAGTCTTGGGAAGAGTTCTCTCTCTCCCTGAAAAGACAGAAAGGAGATATCACCTGGACCAACCTTATGCTGAACATCTCGGTGCAAGAATAACACAAGTCCAAACAGGGACATGTGATGCCGACTGAACACGGTACCTCGAAGGTAAACATAGCAACTGTAGGATAGAAGATGAAGACTTTTGCTAAGAAAGCTAATAGTAATAAACCTAAGAGTGACAAGGACAAGGCCAAGAAACCCAATGCAAACAAACCATGCTGGTCTTGTGGGCAGGTTGGGCACTGGAGTAAGGACTGCCCTACGAAGAAAGCGAAGAAAACCGAGGTAGCACAAGCGAATGTTGTGCTTGGAACCGCAAGTGGGCCTGTAGTGAACATGGTCGTTGGTGAGGCTACGGCTTCTGAAGCCGACGTTGACCGGTATGTATCCTACAACTCTGTGATATTTTCTACATATCTGTCAAATGAATGGTTGATAGATACTGGAGCTAATGTATATATTTGTGCTGATATTAGTTTATTTGTATCTTAACAACAGAGTCATAGCCTGACTGTGAAGATGGGGAATGCTAGTGCTGCTCAAGTACATGGAGTTGGAAACGTGGATCTGAAGTTCCCTTCAGGATGTATTCTATCTCTGACGAGAGTGCATCATGTTCCCGACATGCGTAGAAATATAATAAGTGGAAGCTGTTTAGTTTCTAGTGGTTTTGAAATTTCGTTCAAATGTAATAAAGTAGTTCTTATTCACACTGGTACATTCTTTGGAAAGGGTTACTTGTCAAATGGTTTATTTGTTATTAATGCGGATCCCGTTTTGGGAAATTTGAATAATAATGTTATTCCTTCTGTTAACTGTATTGAATCCTCGAATATATGGCATGCTAGACTAGGTCATTTAAACTTTGGTGCTCTTAAGAACATGATGAACTTAGAGTTGATACCAAAACATACCATAGAAAAGAATTCTAAATGTCAAGTATGTGTGTCTGCTAAACAAATAAGGAAACCTTTTTATAACGTTGTTAGGGATTCAGACTTGTTAGATTTAGTACACACTGATATTTGTGAATTTGGTGGTGTGTTGACCAAGGACCAGTTTAGATACTTCATTACTTTTATAGATTATAATAGTAGATACTGTTATGTTTATTTACTTAGACATAAGGATGAAGCACTTAGTAAATTCATTATATATAAAACTGAAGTAGAAAAACAAATTAGTAAGTTACTTAAAAGGTTGAGATCTGATAGAGGTGGTGAGTATACGAGTAATGTTTTTAATGAATTTTGTGCAAACAATGGTATAGTTCATGAAGTTACTCCACCATACACACCTGAGTCTAATGGGGTTGCTGAGCGAAAGAACAGAACATTTAAAGATATGATTAATAGTATGCTTATTAACTCTGGGTTGCCTAAATACATGTGGGGGGAGGCTCTAAATACGGCTTGCCATATTTTGAATAGAGTCCCTCTGAAACACATGGATAAAACACCCTTGGAGTTATGGAAAGGCAGGATGACTAGTCTTAAGTATCTTCGTGTGTGGGGGTGCCTTGCTAAGGTGCTTGTTCCTGAACACAAGAGAAAGAAACTAGGTCCAAAGACTGTTGACTGTATCTTTCTGGGCTATCTTGAAACCACTACAACTATGAGATTTTTAGTATTAAAATCTGACATAGATGGTATAGTGGCAAACACGATAGTTGAATTTCGAGATGCGACATTCTTTGAGGATGTCTACCCTATGAAGACTGGAAAACCTGAAACGACTTCTGAGGAAGATCCTACTCACACATCAAGTTCTATTCCTGATCATGTGGAAAAGATGACAAATGTGGGGGCGGAACCTAGTAGTAGCTCTATTTCTAAGGAACTAGAGGAACCAAGGAGAAGTAAGCGTGCAAAGGTAGTCAAGGATTTTGGAGGTGATTTCATCACTTACAATATCGAGGACGAACTTTTAACTTTCCGACAAGCTATGGATTCTTCTGAGTCAAGGCACTGGAAGGGCGCTGTGAAGAATGAAATTGACTCTATTGTTTCTAATGGAACATGGGAGTTGGTTGATCTCCCTCCCGGGTGTTCTACTATTGGGTGCAAATGGGTCTTTAAAAGGAAGTTGAACCCTGACGGCTCAATAGACAAGTACAAAGCTAGACTGGTAGTTAAGGGTTTTAAGCAAAAGGAAGGAATTGATTACTTTGATACATACTCTCCGGTTGCAAGAATGGTAACAATCCGAATGCTTATAGCATTGGGTTCAGTCCATGGTCTTATCATCCATCAGATAGATGTAAAGACGGCTTTTCTTCATGGTGAACTTGAAGAAGAGATTTATATGGATCAGACTGAGGGATTTGTTGTATCAGGCAATGAAAGGAAAGTATATAAGTTGATCAAGTCCATCTATGGCTTGAAACAAGTTCCCAGAGATTGGCATAAAATGTTTGATGACACTGTATTGCCTTTCAGTTATAAGATTAATGAAAGTGATAAGTGTGTCTACACTAAAGTTAAAGGTAATGAGTGTGTTATTTTGTGCCTATATGTGGATGGCATTTTACTGTTTGGAACCAATATTGAGATTATTAACGAGACTAAAGAATTCTTGAAAAGGTATTTTGAAATGAAGGATATGGGTGGGGCAAGTTTGATTCTTGGAATCAAACTGATTCAATCCACTGAAGGAATAACCTTGACTCAATCTCATTATATAGAGAAATCTATACTTGAGAAATACGGTTATTCACAGTGTAGAATCGCTAGTACACCCTATGATTCGAAAGTTTCCCTTGTCAAGAATACTTCAGGAGTGCCTGTGTCTCAGTTAAGGTATTCTCAGATTATTGGGAGCTTGCGGTATCTTGCTAACTGTACTAGACCAGATATTTCATATTCTGTGTCTAAATTGACTAGATATACAAGCTGTCCAAACAGAACTCATTGGGATGCTCTTTACAGAGTACTTAGATATCTAAAAGGCACAATGTACCTTATTTTACACTACAGGAGATTTCCTGGTGTGCTTGAAGGTACAGTGATGCAAGTTGGATAGCTAAGAAGTCTGGTTCCAATGGAGTGACTGGATACGTGTTCACCTTGGCTGGTGGAGCAATATCCTGGAAGTCAAGCAGACAAACTATAGTTACTCGGTCTACTTTTGAGGCTGGGTTGTGTGCACTTGATGCCACATGGACGGAGGTTGAATGGTTACACGGACTTATGTCTGCAATACCTGTAGTAAGCAGACCGCTTCCTCCTATTGCTATTCACTGTGATAGTCGAACAACTATCGACAAGATTAGCAGTAAAAAAACATAATGCTAAAACTAAGAGACACATCCAAGTTAGACTCAAGTCTATAAGGGGTTTAGTGACTGATAAGATCATAGCTATAGAGTTCATAGGAACTCAGAATAATATAGCTGATCCTCTTACTAAAGGACTGGAACCTGCAGTGGTCCTGAAGTCAAGGTTGGGGATGGGACTGTCAACCCATCATAATTTATCAATAGTGGGAACCCAATACACATGAGAGGAGATCCCTCGAAGTGTATTCAATGGGTAATAACAAGCTGTAAGGATGAATTGGTAGTACCTTTGCTACATAGATGATACTATAGTATCTGAGTCTATCCCCTGTAAACCTAGAAGGTATTGACACTGCTAGAAAAGCAAGAGTGTTAAAACTCTGAATGGGGTCAAGTCATTTGACGAGATAGAGGCAGTATATCTCTGGAGATGCCCAACTAAGCGAATGTAATTGTGTGGTCGTAATTAGAGGAAAGGGTTATTCCTCGAAACATTCGACGGACAGGATCGAGACAAGACCATTAATGTCTCAAAGCCGTAGATTGGCACCATAGCCGTTGACTTGTCGTCGTCTATGGAACATGGTTATACTAAACAGATTAAGATTCAAGGTGAAACATTCCATCTGAATCCGGTAGCCATTGAAGTAGAGGACTTAGGAGGGTTCAAACCCGGAAGGTACCTACTCTAAAAAACAAGTCATGATGAAAAACCTGATCGCATTTCTGTATGGATTTGTGGGGGATTGTTAGAAAAATTGGATTTTTAGATCATAGTTTTATTATGTTCTTGATAATAATCCTAAAATCTAATGATTGGAAGTTGTTCCATGATATGTGAACTTAAACTTTCATGTATGGTTTTAAAAATTTTTCTTAATGAAATCCATAGAGAAATAGAGTTGAAACTAGTAGCTTGTAAAAGCTTGAAATGGAGAATGTGTCATTTGTCCCACATTGAAAATAAATAAAGTGAAGATTTTATTTATTTGTGATTTAATTTTTTAATTAGAATTAATTTATCAGTCGGGCTGGGTTATTGTCTCTGTTGGGCTTGGTCACTTTGTAAGTGGGCTGAGTCAGATTCAATGAATCTGGACATGTAACTGATAAATAAAGATTCATAATTAAAAACATTAAAACTGATTTAATGTGTGGATTAAATACAAAAGCTGGTACATTTTATTTAAATTCAAAATCAGCAGTTTTGATTTATGTATTAAATGAGCAGTTTTGATTTCTGATATTAATGTATATTAAAGTCTATTAATGTCAAGGTTGTAAGTTACACTTAGCCTCTACTATAAATAGAGGGCCTAAGTTGTTGATGAAATACACCATACAACATTCTCTTCTCTTCTCCCTCTCTGGATTTTCTCTCCCAAAAACAAAAGTTCGAAGTGTTGTAGGTTGGTTTTCTTGCGACTGAGGTGCTGGTCGAGGTGGAGGTTTTGTTGCTGCTGTTAACATAAACTCCGAGCTGTTTTATCCTGGTGGAGATATTGCACGCATCCCAAATGCAGCAGGTAGGGGGCAATATTCTCTTCAAGAGCAGCTAGGACTTCGAGGAAGGCCTGGTGACTCAGCTGTGATAATATTTTCTTGGCATTTTGTATTTGTGCACCATTATTTTCAGTCACTGTTGAAAGCTATGGTTTCGGGTACATCTTCGTTTCTCTCTTCGTTATTTCAGTTACTGATTTTGTTTACATGCATGCTTTGTTTTGTTGACTGTGGTCTTGGCCTGAACTTGCTAAATTCTTTATACACTTGCCTCTGTGTTGCAATATTTGGTAGTGAAATTTACAACATATATTTCACAATTATTGTTGAGGATCTGGAAAAAACAACAATACAGCCCCTAAAAACTCCAAAATCACCAACTCAGACAACCAAGCTCCAAAGTCAAAAAAAAAAATTCAGAAAAAAGACATAAAACAAACACAAATTAGTCGCATATCGGCATCCTGAATCGTATACTTACACTCTCCCGTTGTGTTTCGTGGCTTAATCGAAAGCCATGGAAAAAAATCCTTAGTGTGGCCTAGAAAACGAGTAGCAGTGGTGCGGTTAGATAGCTCCCACAAACGGAGCTCAGGATCCTGAAGCCGGAGAGATCGAAGTGACCTTCGGAAAATAGAACAACGCGTTAACATTAATATAAAGAGCTCCGTTTATGTGTGGAAAGAATGGGGGAGGCTAGGGGATGGAGTGAAGATGGGTTAATTTAATATACAGAGCATTTAGGGTTTTTTCCTCTGAGCTGGTGTTAGTGGGCCGTGTGATGTTGATTTTGAAGGCCCAATATAAGTTCTGTTTTTAGCAAAGAAAAGTGTGCAGTAAATTTTGGTCTATTTATTACAAATTCCCCCAAAAAAGTGTGCAATAAATTTTATAATTATGTTTACTTATACCTTATTTATTAAAATTTATATATTATAATGATTAAAATTTATTTAAATATTGGATACAACATTTTTTTATTCATTTTAACATTTGTACGGTTGGATCGATCAATAGTTATTTTAAATAGGAGGAATAGGATTCAACCTCAACCACTAAATTATAATTGCTATAATATCTAGGAAATAAATGTTGAAATAATAATGTTAAAAAATATATAAAAAATAATAATAATATAATATGTCTTACTCACATTCTCATAATAATTTTATAATTTTTTAAATTAATTTGATAAATATGCAACTTTTTGTTATGAAACAAATAAAAGAAAATCTGAAAATGATGTTATCACATTAATATTTTCATAGGTCCAACTATATGGATGTCAATATATATGCATATTAATAATATAACTAAAGTTTCTGAAGAAAATAATTTTAATTGGTTTGCCATTTTAAAAGTCAAACATTAGTTTGACTAATACAGTTAATCCTGATTTGGTGTTTCGATTTTTTTAAAAAACATTTCATCAATCCAACAGTACGAATGTCAATAAATATATATATTAGTGATATAACCAAAGTTTCAGACTAAAATAATATTTTTTAGTTTGTCATTTTAACAGTCAGACATCAGTTTGACTAGTATAGCTAACTAGTGTTTTGTCCTGAATTATATTGGTGTTTCAATTTATTTAAAAATATTTTTCATCGATCCAACCATATGGATATTAATATATTTATATATTAGTTATATAACCAAAGTTTTAGATAAAAATAAATTTATTTGGATTGCCATTTTACCAGTCAAACATCATTTTGACTAGTACGTATAACTAGTGTTCAGTCCTAAATTGGTGTTTCGATTTTTTTTTAAATATTTTTCATCAATCCAACTGTATGGATGTCACAAATATATATATATATATATATATTAGTGATATAATCAAAGTTTCATATTAAAGTAATTTTATTTAATTTGCCATTTTAACAGTCATATAAGTTTGACTAGTATTGTTAAGCACTGTTTAGTCCTGAATTGGTGTTTCGATTTTTTTTAAAAATATTTTGCATCGATCCAACCGTATGTATGTCAATAAATATATATATTAGTGATATAACCAAAGTTTCAGACAAAAATAATTTTATTTGACTTGCCATTTTAAAAGTCAAACATCAGTTTGACCAGTACAGCTAGTCCTGAATTGGTGTTTCAATTTTTTCAAAAATATTTTTCATCAATCAAACTGTACGGATGTCAATAAATATATATTAGTGATATAACCAAAGTTTCAGTCCAAAATAATATTTTTTAGTTTGCCATTTTAACAATCAGACATCATTTTGATTAGTACAACTACTAGTGTTTATTCTTGAATTATATTGGTATTTTGATTTATTTAAAAATATGTTTCATCGATCCAACTGTATGGATATTAATTGATTTATATAGTAGTGATATAACCAAAATTTTAGATCAAACTAAGTTTATTTGGATTGCCATTTTAAAAGTCAAACATCAAATTGGTGTTTCAAATTTTTTAAAAATATTTTTCATCGATCCAACCATATGTATGTCAATAGATATATATATATATATATTGGTGATATAACCAAAGTTTCAGATCAAAATAATTCTATTTGGTTGCCATTTTAACAGTCAAGCATCAGTTTGACTAGTATAGCTAACTAGTGTTTAGTCCTGAGTTGGTGTTTCGATTTATTTAAAAATATTTTTCATCATTCCAACCGTATTGATATTAATATATTTATATATTAGTAATATAACCAAGATTTTAGATCAAAATAAATTTATTTGGATTGCCATTTTACGAGTCAAACATCATTTTGACTAGTACATATAACTAGTGTTCGGTCCTAAATCAGTGTTTCGATTTTTTTAAAAATATTTTTCATCGATCCAACCAAATGGATGTCAATAAGTATATATTAGTGATATAGCCAAAGTTTCATATCAAAATAATTTTATTTTATTTACCATTTTAACAGTCAGATTTCAGGTTGACAAGTATAGTTAAGTAGTGTTTAGTCATGAATTATTGTTTCCATTTTTTAAAAAATATTTTTCATCGATCCAACTGTATGTATGTTAATAAATATATATAGTAGTGATATAACCAAAGTTTCAGACAAAAATAATTTTATTTGACTTGCCATTTTAAAATTCAAGCATCAGTTTGACTAGTACAATTAACAAGCATCAATTTTATTTTTTATCAAATAAAGAAATTAGAAATTTCTTTTAGCGCACAATTAATTTTTTTAATTGGATAACGTATATTCTCTCCCATATTCATAATTTCAAAATATGCACTAACATTTAAATAAGTTTTTTTATTAAAAAATAAAATTTTGAAAAATCCTAAATACAACCGAATTCCATTGAAATAGATTTTCAAAAAGGGCGGGAAATTTCTCTCACTTTTTTTCGAAAATTTTAAAAGTGTGGGTAAATTTCCCGCCATTTTGAAATATAAAATTTGACCAAAATCGGTTGAATTTAGGAGTGACAAATAAATTACTTTGCGGGAAAGTTCCCTCCACTTTTTTATTAGGGCTAAATTCGACCGGAAAAATAATTGGTCGAATTTAGGGGCTAAATTCGACCGGTATAATTTCGACCATTTTAATTTCAACCGTTTTCGGTTAAAATTGGTTGTAAATATGACCGTTTAAATACGACCGTTTAAATTCGACCGAGGCCGGTCGAATTTAGCCGTGTCCAAGGGGTTTGACCGCCTGCGGTCGAATTTAACCCCGGTCGAATTAAAACAGTTGTATTTAACCTTATTTTCTTGTAGTGATCTAATAGTTTCGATTTCCGAAATCTGTAACACTAGTGATGTTTAAAAAAATGACAAAATATAACTTGAGATGACATTACTTTTGTTGGTTATCCTTTTAGAGGTTTATTGCTACTCAAAATAGCTAATTTTTGATATCCTCCTTAAATAGAAATAATGTCATACTTTTTTCGTCTCGTCGGATTATTTACATATTTTTTTTATTATTGACACGTATTTTAAGACTATTATAAAATATAATTCTATAATTTATTTTAGAATTTTATTTTTCTATATAAAAGTTTAAACATTATTTTTTTATTTTAAAAAAAAAGATTTAAAATTATTTAGGAAACCATATTTACGGGAGTCTTAAAATGAATGTCGATCCCCCATCCCCTAATGTAAAGAATCCAGTGCGACGGAGGGAGTATGTCCTAGTAAAGACATGTACATTTATATCTATTTTAAATTATACTTGTATATTAATAGTTTGGCAATTTTGAAATTAACAACTTTGAGTGCTAATTGTTGAAGTAAATTTTAGTATAAGAAGGGTGCCAAAAATACAATTGAAGAAAGAGATAATAATATATTAATATTATTGATGAGTTGATAATATTGACAATCTTGGTTTAACGTCCATTCAAGATGCTCTTATATGCTTATAAATAAATACTAGCCTATAACTCGTGCGATGCACGGTTGTTTTAAATAACTGTATTTTTTTATTTTAATATACTATTATTTAAATTTGTTATATATTTATAATTATTTTATTTTAATATTTTAATATAATCAATATTTGGAATCATCTTTAATTCGATTTTAGCCTTGTTTTAACCTTCAGTTATACAAATTATTTTGTTTTAACCTAAACACATTATATCGATAAAATCCAAGTAATTATATTCAAATTTTAATATAATTTATTTAAGTTCAGATATATTATATAATTTTTTTTGTCCTAATAAAAGTATGTATATATATAGTTGGTCTAAATATTTTTGATTTTTAAATTTTTATCTTAGATTAACTATATAAATTTATTTTAGCTGGGATGACAATATATATTATTTTGTGTTTATCCGACCCTATGATATAAATTAACGAATAATGTCCAGTTTCATTTTAATGAAATAATATTGTCTCTACTTTTGTTTTTATAAAATAATATGGATATTATAGACATAAAAAAACATATCATTATATACGACCTTTATATCAAAAAAATTCAAGTAATTATATTTATTTTATTTTCAATTATATTTTAGTTCGGGTTGAATATTTTTAGTTTTAGTCTGGATGGGTAGTATATATTATTTGTTTTTAACTCGATGTCATTATATTAAACAACAAATTAGTTGTATTTAGCTTTAGTCCGAATGAGTGCAAATTAGTTGTATTTAATTTTAGCCTGGATGAGTATTATATATTATTATAAACCGCACCTGTAATATTTATTATTGTGTTTTAAACCGATACAACAAATCAACGAACTATATTTAGTTTTTTTTTTATTTATTATTTTAACCAGGACCAATAGTATATAATGTTGTTTAAACCCATACGAATAGTGTATATTATTTTCCTCTATCCCTTGCTGTCATACCTACTAACCAATTTCTCTAATTTTTAATCTTGTTTTAAATGGTTACAATAGTATATTTTTTTGGCCCGGTGATTATTATATATTTTTTGTAGCAAGGGACCATTATACATATTTAATTATTTTTAGTACAATTTTTTTGACCCGGGTAAATAGTATATATTATTTTGTTCCATCTAGAAACCATTAAATATATTTAATTCTATTTGTATTTATATAATTATATTATGAGTATTCGTCTGTTAAGAATAGTGTTTTATGTTAAATATAATTACAGATTTTGAGTTGCCAAAATAACGGTGACCAACGATCAACAACAAAATTTTTAATGTTTCGTCATTAATATAATAGTATAGATACATTAACATGTTTTAGAAGAAATTTAGGAATTTTTAAATATAAAATTATTTAGTTGCAAAATACATCACAATTGACTCGGTTTTTATTTAAAACCAAAAACTAATTTTTAGTGTCAAATTGTAACCACAGTTTAGATATATCCATTGTGCATTTAAGATCGAACTAGGTCTTATACTCCCTCCGTCCCAAAATATAATTCATTTTTACTTTCTACGTGTATTTTAATGTGAATAAAAAAATAGCTCCACAAATTATTTTTCAAATTTTCTTTTTCAGAATGAAAGTATATATATTAAATTTTAATTCAAGAAAAAAATTTAGAAAAAGATATGCGGAGTTATTACTTTTATATACCTTAAAGTACGCGTAAAAAGTGGACTTGTATTTTAGGACGGAGGGAGTACAATTTATATGCATTTGAAAGTGGCCAGAATGAAAGTCTCGAACTCATGTGATTCGTGAATGTGTTCGGCATTATTTTAGTTAACTAAGGAAATAATAGCAAAGAAAATGAATTTCATTAATTAAGTCATTCTTCAATACATCAATGAGTTCTGGCTGAACATTAATCATTGTCCAGATACGATCAGTTATAAATCTACTATATCTCGCTATAAAGTGAGCTACATGGTTCGCAGATTACTTAACAAATTTAACTATCCCTTCCCTTCCTTGCATTTCCTTCTGTAAGACACTACAATCCTCGGTGATTCTTCCACGGTATGATAAGCGAATCGAAGGATCTCTTATTGCTAGTATCACTCCCAGGTAGTCTATTTTGACAACTACTCCACTCTTGTTTTTCTCTTTTATCCAGCTTAAAAGCTCACAGCTACTTACAAATGAACAACTAAGATTACAGAGAAATGCTAGGGGTGCTGCTTACAAATGTTTCTGTGAAAAATGTTCTTAGTCTTGTTGTTGTTCTATTTGCTACTTCTTGGTTTATATATCACCAAGATTACAAAGTAATAAGACAAGATAATAAAACAAAACCTATCAAGTCTAATATTATGCTGCTTCATTACTCTATTCCAGCATCTTTGAATATCTTCATAATAGCATGGAAATGGAAATGCTTCTTTGTTCTCTAAAACCCAGTTGAATAAGCTACCATATTCCATTTGCATACACTCGACGCATGTGACTGTGTTGTCACTGTCAACAGATGTTTGAATTCTTTATCCGTCGGGTTCATGATCATCCGTTGGGTTCATGATCATCCGTCGGGTATCCTTGTTGATAATCCGTCGAGTGGCATTGTTGTTTATCCGCCGGGTAGCAATCTGGCGCTTGACTTCATTTCATTTATGCAGAATTACAAGACATCATCTATGTACAATTAATCAACCTATTCTGCATATCTAGTTAAATCCAACATGACTTGAGTACTACTTACAGAATCTAAATAATGTGTATGCATAAATGTGCTACAGACTTATTGTTACACAAGTTACTCACTCGATGGATAATAAATTATCATCCGTCGGGACTATATTGAGTCATCCGTCGGGACTGTAATCCTTATCCGTCGAGTGCTACATTTTCCACTATGTAAAATCTACCAAGGTGTTTTGTTAATGAAATCATCAAGTCCACAACATATCCACAACAATCTCCCCTAATTTATGTCTATTGGAATTGTAGCCATAAATTAAGAGAAACTTGATGATAACAAAACACCCTAAAAATACAACTTTGAAAGTAAGTAGATAAAACTATAAAGTGCTTCAAATAACAAAATGTACAAAGTTTAGCTCACAGTCATTTTCAAGGTGCTCCTCTAGCCTGAGCAGATTTATTTAGTTTCTTGAGGGTCTGGATCTCTTTCCAAGCTTTCTGTTGTTTTCTTCTATCTGATTTTGGAGCTGTCTGTGGAATTCCAGTTCATCAGATTCTAAGAGATTTAGCTTTTCTTGTATCTCCAAAAGAGTCTCATTGCTAGAGATGCTCAGTTGGTCTTCTAATCTGAAAAATCTTCTAACTCCCTTGTCATCCATGAACTCCATCAGCCAGTAGGGCCTTAGATGCACTCTTCTCCCTGTGTAAGGAATAGTTATAGTCTTTGGGAGTGCATCTTTAGCTCTAATACTCCTCAGTTCTTCAATCTTCTTTAGAACCAGTCTTCTTACAGTTACATTGAAACCAAAGTTCTTATTTAAAGATGAATAAACTTTTATCAGCACAGATTGGCTTTCTTGAAGGATCCTGTGAAGTGGTCATTGAATCTCCCTTCCCCTTGTACTTGAAAACTAACCTTTTAGGTAGATTCCTGTAGGCATCAATCCCTCTCACTTCTTCTAGTTCATCTAGATAGAGATTTAGATCAGAGAATTCTTTGATGTCACACAAGTACATGTAATCTCCCTTGTTAACTTTGGATTGAGTTTTAGTTAGAGATTTGGATTTGAGAGGTGATAACTTCACTTTCTTGACTGCCCTAGACTTTGTTCTCTTTGGCTTGTTAAGGATTGGCAGATTCAAGTCAGGAATTGGTAGGCTCTCCCAGTCTATTGGTTCATCCTTAGGCACAATAGGTTCACCATGAATGTTCCTGTAAGGATCCACCACCTTGATGTCTTCAAATACCGCAGAGGGTTTTGATGTTTGAGTTGTAGTTGGAGTGGATTCCTTGAAAACTGATACTCCAATTCCTTATCAATAAAGTCTAATTTCCTTTTGGTTCTTTTGGCCAATTCCTTCTATCTTATAGATTTCTTCTGTTATTGTTCAACTTGCTTCTTTGGATCTTAAGATTCAGTGATTTCATATGGCTGATCAGGAATTTGTTGTACTGGATTCACAGCTTGTAGCTTGGCCAAGATAGCAGCTTGCTCTTTCTTTTACTTAGCCTTTTTGGCATCTAAAGCAGCTTGCTTCTTTTCTTGCTTTAGTCTTGCCTTTTCTTCTCTCTTTGCTTGAGCAAATTGAGGATGTCCAGCCACCACACAAATTTCTTTACCATTTCTGAAAACTTTAGCAATTCTCCTTTTTAAAGCTGAATCAGCTGGATCCTTGTAGAAGGCAATTGATCTTGACATAAGCTTCTTCTCACCAGGCTTAGGTGTCTCATACACTGTATCCAAAGGGTTCTTTAATGATGATTTTGGATAGTTCACCCTTGGCTTCAGAATTGTGTCAGCCTTTGGAGATTTGATGCAGGATGGCTGTCCTCTTTCCAGATAGTTCATGCTCATTTCATTCAGAGAGATTTGCCTGACTTGAGAGTGATGAATGGCTGACTTTTCTGGCTTCTTTACTAGCCCAAACTTCTTCTGAATGTCCTCATCAATTTTCTCCCAGTTGATTGGCTTCAACTGCTCCTTTTCAGCTGCTCTTAAATTGGCTGCTGCTTCATTGATCATATCAATGCTGTCTGTAACTGGTGGCTTGGTGAAAGCAATTGTAGGAACAATTACTTTACTGATTTGAATGTTAAGCTGTTTCTCCCCCTCACTTGGTCCTTTCTCCCCCTTTTTGTTTTTATCAAGTTGAATAAAGGAGGAGGTTTGTGCAACCATCAGTTTCTGAAGCAAGTCCGTCTGTTGAGCTTGATGCAGATGAATGGCTATTAGAGATGCTTCCATAACTGTCATCCTTGTATCTAAGGCATTTATTTTTGTGGCAAGATCAGAATTTTTCCTGAGCTGTCTCTTAATATCAAACATTGTAGCTTCTGGAAGCTTAGAGTCCATCTTGTCAGAAATAGCCTTCTTCATCTCATTAATATCTCCTTTGATGGTGTTGACATCTCTAGCATGTTGGAAGCCTCGAATCTGTTGTAGTTGCAGAGAAGCAAGATGTGCTTGAAGGAGCTTCTTGGTGTTGACATTTGTAGTGGTTTGAAGAGCAGAATTTGTTCTGATTTATGAGTTAGATCAAGGTTGTCTTGAAGTAGTGTTCATCACAATGTTTTGAAAATGCCCATGATGGCATGCCTGATCTTGAACTGGAACCTACTTCTCCCCCTATGTCCAATGGCTCTTCTTCACTATCTCCACCTTCATCTCCAAAGAAATCTGCTGAACCACTAGTCTCATAATCAACATCACCAGTTGTAGAGGGCAAAGCTGTGATGGCATCATTAGCTCTTAGCATTGACTGAGTGGTATGCACCAAATTGAGCATCCTTTCTGCATTGTCATTGCCCGTTCAGCTAGAAGTTTATAAGCTGGAACAGGATGAGTAAATGCCTCAGCATCAAGGGAGGTGGAATCTATAACAGCTTGAGGTTGCTGAGAAGTCCCTCACTGTCTGCATCCTGGACATTCATTAACTCACTAGCAATGACATCCATCCTTATAACTCCTGTACCTGCATTTCTATCTTGTTCTCTCTTTTGTTGCATCAGGGTCTCACCCTGGCTCCCCACCCTCACACCCTCACACCCTCACCTTCACCATCTAAGGTGGGACTCCTCTCACCCTCTTTTGCCAATCCTGAAGAAATGGATTGCATATTTTCACTCTTTTCCTCTCCTTTTTCCTGGGAACAATCCAGACTCTCACTCATAACACTCTCTTCCCTCAATCCTATGAGTGACTGTATAACCACTAAGTATTCTACACTAGAGATAATAGATGAAATTTGAAGTTGTGCAGAGACACCCGACGGATGAGGAATATCCATCGGGTTAGCAGTTTGACTATCCGATGGATAAATGCTGTTAAGCTTATCCGTCGGGATACAATCACTACTCGACGGATAAGCAATATCCATCGAGAGAGTAGAAATGAATGAACTTGGAATTGAAACTATTGTGGACTCTGTGCTGATTGATGAGATATTGGGCACAGATGTTTCAACAGTTCCTGAAATAATTGGCAAGTGAGCCAACAAATCATCCAAAAGATGATGCTCACTTGCACTAGAATTTGGCTTCCCCAACAAAGTTAAAGAAGGGGAATCAGGAATTGATGTGTTGATCATATCCACATCCAGAGAGTTTGTGGGAGAATTTGGTGTTTGAGGTGCTTCTATAACTAATGATTTTGGCTGTGACTCCACATTTATTGGAGCCACATCAAGCTGAATTTATGAAGGTGCAGTGACTGTGTCTTTAGCACCAGTTTGCACAGTGTGTGAACCCTGTGCATCCCCAAAGATTTTTGATTTCTTCTTTCTGGCATAAGTTTGGGGTGAGCTAGTGTCCCTTACTCTTTTGGCCTGTGCTTTTGGCTGAGAGCTTTGTTCAATAGCCACATCCTTTTGGGAGGATGCAGCTAGAAATGAGCTTTTGTCCTTTTTAAGAACTGCAGTTTGTTGGGAAACTGCAGTGTGGCTAGGCTGGGAAACACTCACCTCTCCAACCTTATCCTTAGGGTTTCTTTTATGTTCACCCTGTCCCTCACCTACCTTTCCCACCTCCACACTCCCCTATTTGGTTTTGGTGGATTTTGCAACTGGCATCTTTTGAGAGATACCAGAGGGGGCTTTCTTTGATTTGGATTTTGATGGTTTGGTAGCTTGGGTAGGCAACTGTTGGGCATTGGCACAGTTGCTATAGCTACACTAGAATTCAAAGAAATCTATGAGGTTGGAATAGTAGAGACAGATGAACTTACCTCACTTACCTGAGGTGCTTCCAGTACAGGGAAATAGAAGAGTGGCACCTCCTTGTGATGGTTTGCCCTGTTTAAATCTGCAATAATTCTTCTCTCTTAAACCCAACAATCTAATTTGTTGTTTGGGTTCTCAAGCACAATTTCCTTAGAGAGGTGGTTAGCTAACATCATGAAAAATCTAGCATAATAAACATTTTTACCCCTCTTGTTTAACTCTTCTAATTTAAACCCCAACTCAAACAAAACAAGATCACTAAAATTAAAGAACTTATCTGTAACTAGCATGTAAAGCATGTTAAGCATGAAAATATTGACAGAATCAAAATTACTGATTTTACTAAAAAAGACCTTGGTAACTACATCACACATGAAACTTCATTCTTTCCTAAGAACCAACCTCCTAATATCACTTAACTTAGAAGTAGAGAGTGCATAGTTCATGGAATTAAGCATATTAACAATATCAGTATCTGTGTGTGGTGAGGTCACAGTATTATCAGGAATTTTGAAATATGCTTTAATAACATCACTATTGATACATAATTCCTAGCCTT
Source organism: Apium graveolens (assembly GCF_009905375.1). Classification (NCBI taxonomy): domain Eukaryota; kingdom Viridiplantae; phylum Streptophyta; class Magnoliopsida; order Apiales; family Apiaceae; genus Apium; species Apium graveolens. Next base: position 160,990,036 of record NC_133656.1, on the reverse strand, counting down.
TAATGGTGAGTGTGATGGTCTTATCTGTCGAGTTGTATGAAGCAGTAGTCCACATCTCTTCAACAACCTCACAGAAGATGGTGGGCGATTCTAGCATTGCATAGCTGAGTTTGCAGTTCTTCACAAAATCCATCATTTTATGGTAGTCACTTGAATGTTGAATCCCCTTGTTTACTAGAGCCGTGAATTTGTTCTTCTCATAGATGTATCCAGTTTGTGACATGATCTTGACTACTAGTGCCATTGTTAGAGAGTGGAAATCGCAGAGATAAAGATGATAGTTTCTTTTGAGAGAAAGAATTTAGAGTAGATAATTTGAGAATGATAAAAGAAAGGCAATGGAAATGAAATAAGCTTTTATACTATCTCAAAAATAACTGTCAAAAATAATAAAGTAAAATAAAGTAACCAATGAAAATTGCCCAAAATAGCCATTTAAAAAATAAACTGTAAAAATTCCATCAATTATCCGTCATGTTATGCTTACAAACTGCAAGTATACTCGATGGATAATGTTTAGGAAATTAACGGCTAAGATTAAGACAATTCGACGGATGAGGATAAACTGTTATCCGTCGAGTTATAAAATATTCCAGAAAAATAATTGATTTTTATTTACAAACAGTATTCCGACGGATGATCAAACTCGATGGATAAAGATCATCCGTCGAGATGTAAATTCTGACTTAGCCAAAATTCTATCTAAGACTGAAAAATTAATTAAATTTCTGGCTGCATAACAACTTGCAAATTACCTGAAAGGATTTAAGAATAATTAAGCATACCTAACTTACTTACCAACCTTGAAAATGTGGATTCATCTAGTGGCTTGGTAAAAATATCTGCAAGCTGCTTTTCACTTGGAACAAAATATAGTTCCACAGTACCATTCATTACATGTTCCCTTATGAAGTGGTACTTGATCTCCATGTGCTTTGTCCTTGAATGCTGTACTGGATTTTCACTGATGGCCACTGCACTTGTGTTATCACAGAAAATGGGAATTCTTTCAACTTGCAGACCATAGTCTAGCAATTGATTTTTCATCCACAAAATCTGTGCACAGCAACTGCCAGCAGCAATATATTCAGCTTCAGCTGTAGAAGTAGAAACTGAATTTTACTTTTTACTGAACCAGGACACAAGCTTATTTCCTAGAAATTGACAAGTTCCTGTTGTACTTTTTCTATCAATTCTACAACCTGCATAGTCTGCATCTGAATAACCAGTTAGATCAAAACCAGAATCTCTAGGGTACCAAATGCCAAGTTTTGGTGTTCCCTTGAGATATCTGAAAATTCTCTTAAAATCTAGCACACAAACATGTAGCAAACAATATATCTGGGCTACTAGCTGTTAAGTACAGGAGTGAGCCAACCATGCCCCTATAACTTGAAATATCCATAAACTTTTCAGTAGTGTTTAATTCAAGCTTAGTTGTAGTGGCCATGAGAGTTTTTACAGATGTGCAATCCATTAGATCAAACTTCTTTAAAAGATCATAAATGTATTTAGTTTGACTAATGAATATTCCATCACTAACTTGCTTAACTTGCAAACTAAGAAAGTAACTTAGTTCTCCCATCATACTCATTTCATACTTACTTTGCATCAATTTGGCAAACATTTTGCAAAGTTTTTCATCTGTAGAGTCAAAAATAATGTCATCTACATAAATTTGAACAAGTATACTAGAGCCATTAACATTTCTAAAGAATAAAGTTTTATCTACAGTACCTCTTGTGAAGTGATTTTCCAAAAGGAACTTTGATAAAGTGTCATACCAGGCTCTAGGTGCTTGCTTCAGTCCATAAAGTGCTTTCAAGAGATAGTAAACATATTCTGGAAAATTTGGATCTTCAAAACCAGGGGGCTGACTGACATAGACTTCCTCCTCCAAATCTCCATTCAGAAAGGCACTTTTGACATCCATTTGATAGATTTTGAAATTGGCATGGGCTGCATAGGCTAAGGAGATTCTGATGGCTTTAAGTCTTGCAACAGGAGCAAATGTTTCATCAAAATCTATTCCTTCTTGTTGACAATAGCCCTTAGCAACCAATCTAGCTTTGTTCCTGACTACTATGCCAGTTTCATCCATCTTGTTTCTGAATACCCATTTGGTGTCAATTGGATTCTTTCCTCTAGGCTTGGGCACCAGCTTTCATACCTCATTCCTCTCAAATTGGTTTAGCTCCTCCTGCATAGCTAAAATCCAATCAGGATCCAACAAAGCTTCTTCTACCTTCTTTGATTCTTCCTTAGAAAGAAAGCTGTTGTACAGACATTCTTCTTGAGTTGCTCTCCTTGTTTGAACTCTAGAAGATACATCACCAATGATGAGATCAAAGGGGCGATCCTTTGTCCATTTTCTTTGTTGAGGTAGATTAGCTCTAGAGGAAGAGGCCTAATTGTTTTCTTGATGTGTGATTGAGTTTTGATTGTTTGAAACTCCCCCTGAGTTAATGGATCTTTGATTTGAGAAAGGGGAGCTTTCTGTAAGTGATCTATTCTGACTTCCAGCTTCTTTTGATGACCCGGCGGATGGTGAATTTTGAGTACCGACAGATGAGGCTGGTTGTCTCCCGATGGATAAGGCAGATTGTCTCCCGACGGATGAAGCATTTTGCAACTCGATAGATGTTGAATTTTGTGCTTCATTGGTAGGAGATTTTTCTACATTATCCTTTCATACTGTTTCTTGATCACTTTCATCATCACTGTTATCACTAACCATCTCCACATTGTCAAATTTGAGGCTTTCATGGTAATCTCCATCTTGCAGTCCTTTAATCTTTTTATCATCAAACACAACATGTATTGATTCCACAACAATGTTGGTTCTTAGATTGTAGACTCTATATGCTTTACCAACAACATCTCCAACAAAAATTCCTTCATCTGCTTTAGCATCAAACTTTCCATTCTGATCAGTTTGATTTCTCAAGATATAACATTTACAGCCAAAAACATGAAGAAAATTTAGAGTTGGCTTCTTGTTCTTGAACAATTGGTAGGGAGTCATGCATTTTGCTTGATTAATACGAGAAATATTCTGAGTGTCGCATGCAGTATTTACATCTTCATCCCAGAAATATGTTGGTAACTTAGACTCTTCAAGCATTGTCCTTGCAGCTTCAATAAGTGATCTGTTCTTCCTAACTACTACTCCATTTTGTTCTGGAGTTCTTGCTGCTGAAAACTCATGCAAAATCCCATATTCTTCACAAAATGCTCTCATGACAGAATTCTTGAACTCAGTTCCATTGTCACTCCTGATTCTTCTAACTTTGAAATCAGGATGGTTATTGACTTGCCTTATGCGATTGATAAAGATTTCACTAGCCTCATCTTTAGACTTTAGGAAATATGTCCAAGAGAACTTTGAGAAATCATCTATAATTACTAGGCAAAATCTTTTCCTTGAGATGGACAACACATTGACTGGTCCAAACAAATCCATGTGTAGCAGTTGTAAATGTTCTTCAATTGTTGAATCAAGCTTCTTCCTGAATGATGCTTTGATCTGCTTTCCCTTTTGGCAGGCATCACACAGTCCATCATTAGAAAACTCCACTTGAGGAATGCCTCTAACCAGTTCTTTCTTTATTAGTTCATTCATGGTCTTGAAGTTTAGATGAGATAGCTTCTTGTGCCATATCCAACTTTCATCCTGACTTGCTTTGCTTAGAAGACAAGTAACAAATTCTGCATTTGATGAGTTGAAGTCAGCTAGGTACACATTTCCTTTTGTCACACCAGTGAGAACCACTTTGTTGCTCCTCTTGTTAGTCACAACACAGGCTTCTGAGGTGAAGGTTACTGAATTGCCTTTGTTACAAAGCTGGCTGATACTCAACAAATTGTGCTTGAGACCATCCACTAAGGCAACCTCCTTAATGATGACATTGTCTTTTGAAATCATGCCATATCCCACAGTATAACCCTTGCTGTCATCTCCAAAAGTAATACTTGGTCCAGCTCTCTCCTTGAACTCTGTGAGCAGGGTAGAATCACCAGTCATGTGTCTTGAACAATCACTATCCAAGTACCATAGATTCTTTCTGTTTTCCTGCACACATCAAAATCAAATCAAGTTGATTTTGGTACCCAAGTTTCCTTGGGTCCTGCCTTGTTAACTTTCTTTTTCTATTTCTTAGGTTTTATCTCATTTGAATTGGGGATTTCAGATTCATCCTTAGTCATTTGAGTTGAACCTTTGAAACCATTCATTGCAACAGAATTATCATGCATATTTTGATTAACAGGAAATGGCATGCTATTAGTAAACATGTTATTCCAGTAAGGCATGCTAAATGACATTTGTGGCATACTAAATGCAGCATAATAAGGATTAGGTGCAAATGACATATTAGCAAATTGTGCATTCATATTCTGTGTAGACAAAGCATTCATAGGCATAGATGGCATGGCATTCATGTTGGGAAAATGAGGTGGCACAGATATGGAAGTAGGGATAGCAGATTTGCAATTAACAGAGAAATGATTTACACTACCACACTTGACATAGATTTTTTTAGGGGCATATTTACCAGGTGTGTAGTTATTATATTTGTTAATCCCTACTTTACCATTTCTATTATTTTTCTTTTTAGCCTCTCTTTTAACCTCAATTTTTTCAAGTCTGTCACTTAATTGCTTGACAGTCATATGACCAACATTAGCCTTCTTCTCCTTCTTCACTTGACTAGATTCTCCTGGAACAAAATTCTTGGAAACTGATCCATATTTTTCATTTAACTTGACAAGCTTGGCTTTACTCACAGGCTTGCTCACAGTCGACAGATGAGGATTTATATCACTCGACGGATATTGATGACCCTCATCATCCGTCGAGTCTACATCTGTTAGAAATCCTTCCACCAAATTGGATTCTAGCTTCTCTTTATCCTTCTTCCAGGCTGCATCACAAAAGGAATCAATCCCTTGAACTTTGGTGATTTGAGCATGTACATCTCTAGATGTTTTTCATGCTTTAATCACCTCCTGTTCTCGTTCAAGCTGCTTCTTCAAGATCTCTTCTTTCTTCAAGGACTCAGTTAATTCATCCTTAGTAATTTCACACTCAATTCTTAACTTTTCAAATTCAATGAATTGAGACTCTAGCACATTATTCCTCTCACTTAAAAACAAGTTGTTTTCTTTGATTTTAGCATTTTCCTTAGTAAGAGACTTAAGTGTAACACACAAATGATATAACTCTGTAGACATGTCATTTATTGCATCAATACACTCAGCTTTAGATAAATGTGCAAGGTTAGTGGTGATTACCTGATTACTTGAAGAACTTGTCTCTGTTTCATCAGACTTGGCCATTAGGGCTAGATTGACATAGCCGACATCTTAATCTTCATCCAGACCATCTGCTGCCCAGTCATTTTCTTGTGTAATGAAAGTCCTTCCCTTTTGTTTGAGCAACTCAGAGTACTTCTGTTTATAGTCCACAGACTCAAACTTTTTCTTGCTGGAATCTGACTTTCTACACTCACTGGCAAAGTGCCCTGCCAAGCCACATTTGAAATATTTGAATTTTGATTTATCCACCATATTTCTATTTGACTTGGCTGCTCCAAAGTTCTTCTTGAACTTGAGCTTGGCAAATCTTCTGGAAAGAAATGCTAGATGTTCATCAATATCTTCCATGTCATCTTGGCTCAAAGAATCTTCATTTTTTGCTACCATCCTCTTGCCCTTGTTTTCACAGACCTTTGAAGTTGATTCAACAACTTCCATCTTCATCTCCTTCTCTTTCTCTAACTCAGCAACTAGTGCAATGGACCCTCCTTTCTTCTTTCCTCTCTCCATCCTCTCATCTTGCTTTATTTCAAGCTCATAAGTCTTCAGGATGCCATACAGTCTCTCCAAAGTAAACTCCTTATAATCTTGAGAGTTTCTCAAAGAGACTGTCATTGGTTTCCATTCCTTTGGAAGAGATCTAAGGAACTTCAGATTGGAGTCTTTTGTCTGATAGACCCTTCCATGCAACTTCCGAGCATTTAGTAGTTTTTGAAACCTACTAAAAATGTCAGTGAGAGACTCACTTTCTTCACTGTGAAAATGCTCATATTGCTGAATCAGTAGTTGCATCTTGTTTTCTCTAACTTGCTCAGTGCCATCACAGATAATCTGTATTATATCCCAAACTTCCTTGGCAGTTTTGCAATTGATGATGTTGTCAAACATGTCACCATCAACTCCATTGAATAAGATATTCACGGCCTTCTTATCTTTCCTGACTTGTTCAATATCAGGACCAGACCATTCATGCCTGGCTTGGGGACATATGGCTCATTTCCAGTTGCAGCTCTCATTGGTACATGAGGGCCTCTTTCTATGCAATCTACATAGGCCTCATCTTGAGAAAGTAAATGAAGATGCATCTTTACCTTCCAGTTATGTAATTATCTTTATCCAGAAAAGGAATCTTGACTCCAACATCCTTCTTGTTCATCTTGCTATTTTGTTGTGATCTTTAAACTCTTTGTTCTTCAAGAGCTTGCTCTGATACCAATTATTAGTCCCTAACAATGCAACAAGAATTACAGAAGGGGGGTTGAATGGAATTCTTAAAACTTTTTCTTGGTTTAAAAATTGTTCTTACTTAAGATATATATCTGTGTGAATTGATTTATAGAGTGCGGAATAATAACTTGGAATGAATCAAAACACAAGTAATTAAAAACACGAGTCTTTAAAAACTTTATGGTGGATTTGAATGTATCCACCAGAGATATATATTATATCAAGAGAACTCTGTGTAGCAATAAAAGCTCACAGCTGCTTACAAATGAACAATTAAGATTACAGAGAAATGCTAAGGGTGCTGCTTACAAATGTTTCTCTGAAAAATGTTCTTAGTCTTGTTGTTGTTCTATTTGCTACTTCTTGGTTTATATATCACCAAGATTACAAAGTAATAAGACAAGATAATAAAACAAAACCTTTCAAGTCTAATACTATGCAGCTTCATTACTCTATTCCAGCATCTTTGAATATCTTCATAATAGCATGAAAATGGCAATGCTTCTTTGTTCTCTAAAACCCAGTTGAGTAGGCTACCACATTCCATTTGCATACACTCGACGCATGTGACTGTGTTGTCACTGTCAATAGATGTTTGAATTTTTTATCCGTCGGGTTCATGATCATCCGTCGGGTAGCCTTGTTGATCATCTGTCAAGTGGGATTGTTGTTTATCCTTCGGGTAGCAATCTGGCACTTGACTTCATTTCATTTATGCAGAATTACAAGACATCATCTATGTACAATTAATCAACCTTTTCTGCATATCTAGTTAAAGTCAACATGACTTGAGTACTACTTGCAGAATCTAAACAATGTGTATGCAGAAATGTGCTACAGACTTATTGTTACACAAGCTACTCACTCGATGGATAATAAATCATCATCCGTCGGGACTATATTAAGTCATCCTTCGGGACTGTAATCCTTATCCGTCGAGTGCTACATTTTCCATTAAGTAAAATCTACCAAGGTGTTTTGTTAATGAAATCATCAAGTTCACAATATATCCACAATAGATAACACTGGAAGTTCTTTATGAAATCTTAAAAACATATGAATTAGAAATGATTCAAAGAAAATCATTAAGAGCTAGTCAAGGGCATGTTGTAGATGGTTCAAGTGCTCTAATTGTCAATGAAATCCATACCTCTAATGATGAGCCAAGATCCCAGACTCCAGTTACCTCAACAAATGAGCAAAGAACTAATGATTCACAGGAACAAGTCATTCTGGAATTGGAAAAAGATGAGTTCTATACCCTAGATGAACTTGATGAGCTTGATCAGTCAATGGCCTATCTGGAAAGGAAGTTCTCTAATATTAGAGTAAAGAAGCCAAGATTCTTCAAGGGTAAAGGAAAATCATTCAACAAAGACGTCAGCTGGAAAGGAAAAGGGAAGTACATATCTAATAGCAAAAATGGTTACAAAACAGGATCTATTGACAGATCAAAGATAAGGTGCTTCAATTATGATGGACTAGGCCATTTTTCTACATAATGCAGGAAACCCAAGAAAGCAAAGAAAGATAAAGCTTATCTTGAACTGGAAGCAAAGTATGAAGCTCTTCTGAAGAAACAACAAAGCAAAGCTTATATTGCAGAGGGAAAAAGTTGGGATGATTCTGATAATGATGAAGATGAGGAAGTTGGAAATTATGCCCTAATGGCCTTGGAGCAAGGAGAGTCATCCTCATCAAAATCACATGTACCAACTTTCACCACCATTGATTTAAATGTGAATCAATATAAGGAAACTGTAGAGAAGATAAGCACATAAATGTTTCACATTCATACAAGTATGGTTGCTGCTAATGAAGAAATTAGCAGACTGACAAAGATAAATGAGAAGCTTAAAAATGAGAAACAAGAAGCTGAATTGTTGTTGGTAGAGCTTGAAACTGTAAGACAAGAAAATGCATATATGAAGAACAAGCTCAAGTGTGCAAGTGAAATTGAAGCAGTGCTAAGGGAGAAGCTAGAAAAGAATGAAGTTAAATTGAAGTCCTTTAAGAATAAATCTAAGTTAGTTGGACAATACCATGAGAAAAATAAGCCATGTGCAAATATTGCTATTGGTCTTGATTATGATGCCTTGAACATCAAGAAGAAAAATATAAGTGACAAAGGGAAAGCAACAGAAAATGAAAATGTTCTAATAATCCTGAAAAAGGTTGATTCACCTATGTTCAAGGCATGTGAAGTTAACTTCAGTGAAGAAGAGTTGATTATCAAGCAAGAAATTGTTGATGAAGATATTGGGAAGAAAGATGTAGAAGCAACTCAATCTTTCAAAGCTGAAGAGAAGCTCATGGATAATTAAGGTTCCAAGACACCTGTCAAACAAACCAAAACTGAAGATGCAAGAAAGAAAAAAATAGAAATGGGAAAATAGAGATAAACAAAAGCAATAATTTTGCTTATGTTGCAGATGCTCCAAGAAAGAAATGTAAAAAATGTGGCTCTGTGAATCACCTAACTCACCTTTGTCGAAAGGTTGTTAGCAAGCCAGCTGAAGGAGCCTGTAAATACAATGAAGCAGATGTAAATGATCCCTACTCATTCTGTGACAAGTTTGATTGCATCCCTTGCAACTTGAAAGTGATGAAAAGTTGTCACAAACTGAGAGTAGACCTTAAAGAAACAAAAATTGGGTCTAAACACACTTAATACTCATTCTACTTCTGCTAAATCAGTTAACAAGAAGAAAGTACCCAACACTGCTTGGGTTACTAAACACACTTAATACTCATTATGTGCAGGTCAAAATGAAGAAGGTCATATGGATCATTGACAGTAGGTGTTCTAGACATATGATAGGTGATAAGACCCTGCTATCACAGTTTGAGGAGAAGGTTGGCCCGTTGGTGACCTTTGGAGACAACAATAAAGGATTCACAATGGGATATGGCAAGATTATTTCTGGAAATATTGTCATTGATGATGTAGCACGGGTAGCTGGTCTTAAAGTAAATCTTCTCAGTGTTATCCAATTTGCAGACAAAGGCTTTGAAGTTTCATTCAACAAATAAGAATGCACTTTTATCAGCAAGAAAACTGGTGAAGTTTCTCTGAAAGGAGCAAGAAAAGGAAGCTTGTTTGTTACGAACTTGGACTCAAGAAATAAGGATGGTACTTGTTACTTCTACAATAAGGCATCAGAAGAACAAAACAAGCTATGGCATAAAAGTTGTCTCACTTGAATTTCAAGGCAATTAATACCTTGGTCATAAAGGAGTTAGTAAGAGACATGTCTAATCTGGAGTTTGCTCAAGTTGAAGTTTGTGAATCTTGTCAGAAAGGATCAAGTCACAAGTCAAAAACTGTAAATTCTATTAGTGCACCATTGGAACTTATTCACATGGACTTGTTTGGCCCAGTAAATGTCTTATCTATTTCAAGGAACAAATATGCACTTGTGATGGTGGATGATTTCTCAAGATATATTTGGGTAGAGTTCATGCACTCTAAAGATGAAACTCCACACATCATAATTGAGCACATCAAGAAAATTTAAAAACAGGCTGCAGATCATAATTGTGTAAAAAGATTGAGAAGTGATAATAGTATAGAATTCAGGAATGCAACATTAAGGAAATTCTTCAAAAACAAAGACATTGTTCAAGAATTCTCAGCTACTAGAACACCTCAATAAAATGGAGTAGTTGAAAGGAAGAACATAACATTAGTTGAAGCTGCTAGAACAATGCGGCAAGATGCCAAGTTGCCAACAAGTTTCTGGGAAGAGGCTGTTAACACTGCATGTTATACTCAGAACAAATATCTCTTTAACAAGGCACATGGCAAATCACCATACTCAATCATGTCTAAGAGAAAGTCTACTGTAAAGCATTTTTATGTGTTTGGAAGCAAGTGACATTTTGAAAGACAACTCTGAATATGTGGAAAAATTTGACTCAAAAGTTTTTGAAGCAATTTTTTTGGGATATTCATTGGAGAGAACTGCCTACAAGGTCTATGTGATTGATCAAAAGAAGATTATGGAAAGCACAGATGTGACCTTTGATGATGACAAGTGTCCAGGATTGAAATGTCTTGATGAAAATAAAGCTGAAACCTTTGCATTTGAAAACCTCAATAATGATAGTGATTTTGATGGTGAAGATGAAGTCAATGCACAACAGATGTTGAATGAAGAGTCTACTGAACAGGAAAATCAGGGGAATGGAAGCTCATCTCAAACACCTGAATTTGATAGCACAAACTCAGGGGGAGAAAGAGAAGAATGATCTAGCAGTTATACCAATAATGAAGAAAATAATGAAGGCTCAAGTCAACAAACTCATACAAGGAAGTGGGATAGAAGTCACACTAGAGAAGCAATTATTGGTGATCCTACTACTGGTGTGAGGACTAGAAGTGCAACTGCTAATGAGTGCCTACATATATTATTTCTCTCTCAAATAGAGCCCAATAAAAATGAAGAAGCTCTAATGGATCCTGATTGGATATCTGCAATGCAAGAGGAGCTCAATCAGTTTGAAAGAAATAAAGTTTGGGTGTTAGTTCCTGCACCGAAGAATAAAAGCATTGTTGGAACAAAATGGGTATTCAGGAACAAGATGGATTAAAATGGTATAGTTACCTGAAACAAGGCAAGGTTGGTTGTAAAAGGCTACTCACAAGAAGAAGGAATTGATTATGATGAAACTTTTGCTCCGGTTGCAAGACTTGAAGCAATAAGGATTTTTGTAGCATTTGCTGCACATTCAAATTTTAAAGTGTATCAAGTGGATGTCAAGAGTGCCTTGCTAAATGGTGAGTTAGAAGAAGAGGTTTATGTGCAACAACCACCTGGCTTTGAAGATCCAGAATTTCCAAATTTTGTGTACAAGTTACTCAAGGCTCTATATGGACTAAAGCACCTAAACTTATGCAGAGTGAATATGAAATGAGTATGATGGGGGAATTAAGTTACTTTCTTGGACTTCAAGTTAGTCAAAGAAGTGATGGGATCTTCATCAGCCAAACTAAGTATGTCAAAGATTTATTGAAAAAGTTTGGCATGGTTGATTGTTCACCTGCATCTACACCTATGTCTATTGCAACAAAGTTGGATGAAGATAGAAAGGAAAAATTGTAGATATTTCAAGCTATAGAGGAATGATTGGATCATTGCTTTACTTAACTGCAAGTAGACCAGACAGTATGTTTGTAACATGTCTATGTGCCAGATTTTAAGCCAATCTAAAAGAATTATATTTGATGGTTGTAAAGAGGATTTTAAAATATTTGAAGGGGACTCCAAACTTGGGATTGTGGTATCCTAAGAAAACTAGATGCAGATTTTACTGGATGTAGGGTTGACAGAAAGAGCACTAGTGGAACCTGTCAATTTCTTGGATAAAGACTTGTATCCTGGTATAGCAAGAAACAACAATCTGTATCAACTTCTACAGCAGAGGATGAATACATAGCTGCAGGAAGTTGTTGTGCTCAAGTTCTTTGGATTAGAAATCAGCTAATGGATTATGGCCTAGTGTTACACAAAATTCCAATCATGTGTGACAATACTAGTGCTATATCTATAGTAGCTAATTCAGTTAATCATTCTAGAACAAAGCACATTGATGTAAGGTACCATTTTATTAGAGAACATGCTACAAATTGTACCATTGAGCTCATTTTTGTTCCAACAGAAAAATAATTAGTTGACATTTTTACTAAACCTTTGGATGAAGCAACTTTCAGTAGACTTGTAGGTGAAATTGAATTGCTTAATTCTTCATCTTAAGGCAAAAACTCAGCTAGTGTATTGCAGTAGATTAATTTCTTGTAAATCAAAATTAATTTGATTTATTTGGAAATTAACTAAAATATAAATTATAAATATTTCATAAATCTCTGCATATTTATTTTTCAAAACAAAAATTTAACTTGGAATTTTTCAAAATTCTAAGTAAACTGCTAAGCTGTTAATTTACATCTTTAATATGTAAAATTAACACAAGGCAGACTTGAACTGTTTAAGAGTATATAGAGAACTGAATTCTCGATTAGTCTAATTGACTTATCGATAAGTCATTTTAAGACTTGTCGAATGAGTTCTCGATAAGTCAATTTACTGACTTCTCGATAAGCTTAATTATGACTTATGGATAAGTCATTGAAGAGTCCTCTACAAGAATTATTTTTAAACTTATCAATAGCTCAAAACTGAAATAATTTAATCTGATAAATTATTTTGGTAAAATACTTTTGGCAAAATTATTCTAATTTTATTTTGAATTTATTCAAATAAAAATTGGAATCAAATTCAGTCCATTTAGGACAAATTGGGTATTTATTTGACATCTCGATAATCTTATTTTTTAGTTCTCTACAAAAATAAATTAAATGACTTATCGATATGTTTTTCATTTCTTAAAATGATTTCTCGATAGACAAATTACAAACGTCTATTTTTGAGTTTTCGACAAGTCATTTGCTTTTACTATAAATACCCAGACATCTCGATACATATACATACTTACAACTTTCGAGATCTCAAGTAACCTAGCTTTTCAATCCAAAACAGATTTCTCTCTCATTTTCACTCTTTTCTCATTAATTTCTTTTACCCACTAAACTTCATACTCATATCAATGGCAACCAACAATATTGTACCCTTCATCCCCAAGGAGACCACTTCCTTGCATTTCTGGATGCAAACCTAGCGCCTGAGATTTTCCAATGTTTTGTCAAGTTCTTATCTGAGACCTACTTTGCAGGTGCTCTTACTGCTAATCCTGTGTTGTATCTGGATGTGTTATGGGACTTTTGGAACACAGCTACAATAAGGACAATTGTGCATGAGAACCAAGCTGCAACAATTGTGATAAACTACACAATCAAGGGACAAAAGGTGGAGATCTCTAAAAATGATGTCAATCTGGCACTGGGTATTCCTACTGACAAGCTGGTGAAGGCTCCAACTCAGGATAAACTGTATGAATTCATGGACTTCATCAATCATTCTGAGAAGATGAACCTGGCCATCATGAACAAGAAGCATCTAAGGAGGGAATGGTCCTTTCTTTTTAACTCAGTAAATAGGGCATTCACCTGCAGGAAGTTAGGGTTTGAAAACATATCCAGTGTTGTCCAGAAGCTGGTTTCCTCAATGACCACCAATAAACAGATCAATGTAAGACACTACATACTGGAGGAATTGAGCACCAGGCTAACAATGCCATTGGAATCAAGAGGTAAGAAAATTTTTCTACCTAGATTTATTATGTCAGCTTTAAACTATAAATTAATGACATACATATGCTAGAAGGAGTAAAAAGGTCATTAATTGGCAACTGTAAGCAAGTATCTAAAATTCTATTTGGATCACTTCTTACTAAGAATAAGGTTCCATTAAGTCTTAAGTTAACACCTTTCATGATTGAAAGATTTAAGACTTACCCTTATTCTATGCCACACATGAGAACTAGTGTAAGTCAACTTAGTGCAACAATGGTTCTTGAGCTTGTGAAAGCACAAACACAGGCACACCCACAGGAACCTACCCATGTTGAGCCTATTCCTTCAAAACCATTAGTAGATAGGAAACCAACCACCTCATCTTCTCAAAAGGATGAGGTGAGTAAAAGGAAGAGAGGAAGTAACCTTAATTGTTTTAACTGAGAGTGGTGAGGACCAAACAGAACCTGATTCACCATTGGTCAAGAGATCAAAGAAGAGTAAGAAATCTGAGCTGACCACTCAAGCCACCTCTGTATCCTCCCAACAAGATGTAGTTTTAAAAATAGGGACTAAACAGACTCTAGATACATCCTCTCAACAGGGTGTGTCTATTGAAAAGAGCATTCACCCTAATGTACCTTGTACAGAGTCTGCACATCCTGCACCTGGAGCAATTCAAGTGTATGGTAGGAGAAATAATGTAATAACCCCAATTTTTGGGAAATTTTGAAACCCTTATGAATAGTGTTTTTGCTGAATGAGAAAACTTTTCATGCCACACTATGTAGGGGTTCTGATATGGATATTCTGAGATTTTATTAGTACTTTATATGGGATATAAGTGTATGTAAAGATCGTCAGAATCCAAATCCGAACACTTTGATTTTTCCCGGAAATCCAATAGATACGGAAAGAATTGAGTATAAGGTAGCAGGATAAAAAGGATTTAAATTAAAGGATTATAATTGTTAGATATATTTGATAATGTCATGGCTAATATGTTTTATGTTTAGATTTCAGATCTTATTTGAACAGAACAAATCAGTACTTAACTGATCAGTACTTATACTGGAAGTCAGAACTTAAGGTACTGGAAGTCAGAACTTAAGGGATATCAGTACTTATGTTATCAGGAGATAGATATCAGAACTTAAGTGCTGAAGGACGATCAGATAAGGACAGTAGCTGATTAAAGTTAAGAAGATCAAGATAAACATAAGAAGAGATATGCATGAAGAAGGAATTCCGTGAAGAATGGAATACTTGGAATAGAAGATATCTGATTGATATATTTTAGGAAGCAGAATTATATTCCATATCAATTAGCGAATATCTTGTAACTGTGTAGTATATAAACACAGAAATAGAGTTTACACTAGAGGTGTTATCATTATCGAGAATATTATTTATTATAACTCTAGAAGCTCTCGTGATATTTTGTTCATCACTGAGAGATAACAGTTCCAGATTGTAACAGAGTTTATTGTTTAAATAAAGTTTGTTTTCTGTTACATAAGTTCTTGAAGTTTGATTTGATTGTAATAAACACTGTATTCACCCCCTCTACAGTGAAAGTGTGACCTAACAAGTGGTATCAGAGCTATCTGTTAACACACATACAGTTAAAGATCCAAACACAATCATGTCTGACACAGAAACTCCAACTAAGCCTACCAAAACTGAGGAATCATCAAAGATATCAACTCAGAGTCGATATGAGACTATCAGAGTTCCCATATTGAGACCATCTGAATATCCCATATGGAAGGTAAGGATGACCATGTTTCTGGAAGCAACAGATCCAGAATACCTTGATAGAATCAGGGAAGGGCCTCACAAACCTACCAAGCTCGCTGTTGTAGTTGCAGGTGAAGCAGCAATGACCGTACCAAAGGAAAAGACTGATTACACTGCTGAAGATATAGCATCTATTGCTAAGGATGCCAAGGTACGTCACTTATTGCATAGTGCCATTGATAATGTAATGTCAAACAGGGTAATCAACTGCAAGACTGCTAAGGAGATATGGGATGCACTGGAGACAAGGTGTCAAGGAACTGAAACAGTTAAGAAGAACAGGAAGACAATACTCACTCAAGAGTATGAACACTTTGACTCTAGGACTAATGAGTCATTGACTGATGTATATGATAGATTTGTCAAACTCTTGAATGACTTGTCATTAGTAAATAAGGAGTATGATCTTGAAGATACAAACCTCAAATTCCTGTTAGCTCTTCCTGAATGTTGGGATTTGAAGGCAACAACAATAAGAGACAACTACAATCTTGATGAAACAACTCTTGATGAAATCTATGGAATGCTCAAGACCCATGAACTTGAGATGGAACAAAGAAGCAAGAGAAAAGGAGGAAAGTCAAGGACAGTTGCTCTCAAGGTTGAAGAGGAATCCCCCAAACCACCTTCCTCAAAGAAAGATAAGGGTAAAGCTCTTATCATAAAATCTGATACTGAGTCATCAAGTTCTGAGAGTGATGATGACTCAGATTCTGAAAGCTTGCCTGAAACTGATGCTGATGAGGAGATGATGAAGCTGTGTGCTCTTATGGTGAAAGGAATCACAAAGATTGCATACAGGAAGTTCAGGAAGGGAAAGATGTTTTCCAGGAAAGGCATAAGTTCTGATAAGAAGAATTTCAGAAGATCTGAAGGAAAAGGAGGAAAGTCTGACGGAGGAGATTACGCTAATGTTAAATGTTATAATTGTGGTGAGAAAGGCCACATATCTCCTGATTGCAAGAAGACCAAGAATGACAAAGGCAAAGCTCTTGTCACAAAGCAGAAAAGCTGGACAGACACCTCAGACTCTGAAAGTGAGGAGAACTATGCATTGATGGCAAATGCTGATAAATCAAGTTCTGAGAGCAGTTCTGAAGCTGCTGAAACAAAGGTACCTCAGACTACTTATGCTTTTCATACTGATGATATTGATGAGTTGAGAAGATATCTTAAAACCATGTTTGTTAGTTATAGAGATCAAACTTTAACATGTGAAAGATTAACTTCTGAAAATCTTGCTTTTAAGAAAAGAAATGATTTCTTAGAAAAAGAGTTAGTCATGTTTCATCAAACTCGGCAGGATAGAGATAATGCTTTTTATATTAGGGATGAAGTGCTAAAAATGAATGAATCTCTAAAAACTGAGTTAGAAAAGGAGAGAGAGATTATCAGAACTTGGACTAACTCTGGCAAAACAACTCAAAATTTGCTAAGCAGTGGAAACTGGAAAGAGGGTTTAGGCTATGGAGAAAATGAAAAAGGAACTGTAGAAATTAAGCCTGTTGATAAGCAAAAGCCGAAGTTAAAACCTGTTAAGTTTGTAACTGAAAAATCCGAAAATGAGAAATCAGAAGTTAAAAAGGAATTAGCTTCTGACAAACTAAAACAGGAAAAGACAGCTGAAGTTAACATAGGCTTAATGACGAAGAAGCAGCTTAAGCATAAGCTGAAAGATGTTAAGGATGCAAACAAGGTAAAATCACCTAGGAAAAACAGGAATGGAAAGGAAGGTGTGAATAAAAGCAATAACTATAAATCTGTTCCTGATGCTCCTAGGAAAGCATGTCATAACTGTGGAAGTTCTAACCATCTGGCTTCTTTTTGCAGGAAGAATAAGAATATTAACTCCTTATCTACAAAGTCAGGAGTTAAGAGTCAGTCTGTTAGATACAAACCACAAAATCCTTGTTTTCATTGTGGTAGTTTATGGCATTCCATTTATACTTGTAAGGAATATCATAGTTTGTACTATGATTATTATCAAATAAAACCTTCTTTAAAGAAAGTTTTTGTTGTTCCTTCTAGTATAAGGTCTGATAAGAAAACTGTTAACATAAAATCTGATGTTAAATCCGCTGCAAATGTTAACAAACCTAAAAAGGCCAAAGGATCCAAGCAAGTCTGGGTCCTTAAAACTAATAATTAGTGGTCTTTTTGATTGCAGGGCAACAGGAAAAATATTCTAGTTCTGGACAGTGGATGTTCAGGACATATGACTGGAAATAAGGCCCTGCTATCAGACTTTGTGGAGAAAGCTGGCCCAAGTGTTTCTTATGGAGATGGCAACATTGGAAAAACTTTGGGATATGGCAATATCAATCTTGGGAATGTCATTATTAAAGATGTAGCTCTGGTCTCAGGACTTAAACACAACTTACTGAGTATAAGTCAAATCTGTGACAGAGGTTATCATGTTGATTTCTTTGCAGAACATTGTGAAATAGTTAGTAAATCTAAAGGAAAAATTGTTCTGAAGGGATTCAGGCGTGGTAACATTTATGAAGCTAAGCTTTCAACAAGTTCTGATGGTTCTGCAATCTGTTTAGTGAGTAGAGCCTCAACTGAAGAAAGCTGGAATTGGCACAAGAAACTCTCTCATTTAAACTTCAACAAGATAAATGAACTGATCAAGAAAGATCTTGTGAGAGGACTGCCAAAATCAGTGTTTGTTCCTGATGGTCTTTGTGACTCATGTCAGAAGGCTAAACAAAGAAAATCTTCGTTCAAGAGCAAGACTGAATCATCAATTCTTGAGCCTTACTATCTACTTCATGTTGATCTATTTGGTCCAGTGAATGTCATGTCTATTGCAAAGAAGAAATATGCGTTGGTCATAGTAGATGAGTTCACCAGATACACATGGGTGTATTTCTTGCACACAAAAAGTGAAACTGCATCTATCCTGATTGATCATGTCAAACATCTGGATAAATTGATCAAAGATTCTGTGAAAATTTTGAGGAGTGATAATGGCACTGAATTCAAGAATTTGATAATGGAAGAGTTCTGCAAAAATCATGGAATAAAGCAGGAATTTTCTGAACCTGGAACTCCACAGCAAAATGGAGTTGTTGAAAGGAAGAATAGAACTCTAATTGAAGCTGCACGAACAATGCTTGAAGAAGCAAAGCTTCCAACCTATTTCTGGGCTGAAGCTGTGCAGACTGCTTGTTTTACTCAAAATGCAACACTCATTAACAAGCATGGAAAAACACCATATGAGATGGTGAAGAACAAGAAGCCAAATCTCAAATACTTTCATGTATTTGGATGTAAGTGTTTTGTTCTCAAGACTCATCCTGAACAGCTATCCAAGTTTGATCTAAAAGCAGATGAGGGAATCTTTGTAGGATATCCACTTTCTACAAAAGCCTTCAGAGTCTATAATTTGAGAACAAAAGTGGTCATGGAATCTATCAATGTCTCTTTTGATGACAAGAAGATCACTGGACTTGAAGATTGCATTGATCATGATAAGCTGAGATTTGAAAATGAAGATTCATATTCTGATACCTCAAGTCCTGACAGTCTAAGTCCTGATACTGTAAATTCTGATGGATTAAACTCTGATGTTATTGAAACTGTGGTGACTACGTCAAAGGAAGATGCACCATTGCAGGGGGAACATACTCAAGATTTTATCACATCTCAAGAAGCATCAGAACATACATCTGGCTCGTCAAATTCTGATTCGTCAAGTTCTGATAAGCCAAGTACTGACAGTGCTGAAAATCTAAATACTGAAGGATCCAACTCAGAGAGCATAGTTTCAGGGGGAGCATCAGAAAATGAAATCGAAGACAGCATGAATTATGGGGGAGCATCCAGTTCTAGAGAAAATCTTCCATCTGCAAGGAAGTGGACAAAATCACATACACCTGATTTAATAATTGGAAATCCTGAGGCAGGTGTCAGAACTAGAACAGGTACTTCGAATGAATGTCTTTACAATTCTTTTCTCTCTCAGTCTGAGCCAAAGAAAGTGGAAGAAGCTCTTCAAGATGCTGATTGGGTGCAAGCAATGCAGGAAGAGTTGAATGAATTTGAAAGAAACAAAGTCTGGACCTTAGTGCCAAGACCCAAGAATAGATCGGTTGTTGGTACAAAGTGGGTATTCAGAAACAAAACTGACAGTGATGGCATAATTGTAAGGAACAAGGCAAGGCTGGTTGCAAAAGGATATTCTCAACAGGAGGGAATTGACTATGATGAAACATTTGCTCCAGTTGCTAGGTTAGAAGCCATAAGGATATTCATGGCTTATGCTGCTCACAAAAAGTTTACTGTCTTTCAAATGGATGTGAAAAGTGCTTTTCTCAATGGAGAATTGGAAGAGGAAGTATATGTTGAACAACCTCCAGGCTTTGTAGATTCCAAACATCCAGATTATGTCTACAGGCTTGATAAAGCACTTTATGGACTTAAGCAAGCTCCTAGAGCATGGTATGAGACTTTAGCTCAGTTTCTTCTGGAAAGTGGATTCAACAGAGGAACTATTGACAAAACATTGTTCTATCTCAACCATGGCAAGGACTTACTTTTGATCCAGATTTATGTTGATGATATCATTTTTGGGTCTCCAAATGACAAACTTTGCAAAAAGTTTGCCAATCTAATGCAGTCAAGATATCAGATGAGTATGATGGGAGAACTTAGTTATTTTCTGGGCCTTCAAGTCAAGCAGAGTGAAGAAGGAACTTTTATTTGTCAATCTAAGTACACCAGAAACTTGCTGAAAAAATTTGGAATGCAAGACTGCACAAGTGCATCCACTCCCATGGCCACTGCAACAAAACTGGATAAGGATACTGGTAATTCAGTAGATATTACTGATTACAGAGGTATGATTGGCTCACTTCTCTATCTAACTGCTAGTAGACCAGATATCATGTTTGCTACCTGTCTTTGTGCAAGATTTCAAGCAGATCCAAGAGAACCTCACTTAACAGCTGTAAAAAGAATCTTTAAGTATCTTAAAGGAACAGCTGATCTAGGATTATGGTATCCTAGAGAATCAGATTTTAAATTAATAGGTTACTCAGATGCAGATTTTGCAGGTTGCAAAATTGACAGGAAAAGCACAAGTGGAAGCTGCCAATTTCTTGGAGGCAGATTGGTTTCTTGGTATAGCAAGAAACAAAAGTCAATTTCCACATCAACTGCAGAAGCAGAGTATATTGCTGCAGGAAGCTGCTGTGCACAGATTCTCTGGATGAAGAATCAGTTACTGGATTATGGGTTAACATATTTCAAAATCCCTATTTACTGTGATAATCAAAGTGCTATTGCTATGACAGGTAATCCAGTTCAACACTCTATGACAAAGCACATCAGCATCAGGTACCATTTCATCAGGGAACATGTGGATGAAGGTACAGTGGAATTGCATTTTGTTCCCACAGATCAACAAGTAGCAGATATCTTCACAAAACCACTTTGTGAAGCTACCTTTTCAAAATTGGTAAATGAACTTGGAATGATTTCAGGTTCTTTCTCTAAATCTGCTTAAACTTGTTCTATGTTATCAGACTTTATGATCAGTATTTACAGAATTAATCTCTTTGTATATTCTGTGCATTAATTGATAAATGTCTTCAAGTACTGACTGTTGTCTGCTATATGTGTCTAAACTCTGATAAGTGATATGTCTGTTTCAGTAACTATTCTATCCTATGAGGATAACTGTGCTAGATACTGACCTACTAGTCTTCAATAAACAAATGATCCCATGAAAGAAGTAGTTATTTCTGTGGAAATCTTATGACACAAGCAAATTCTGATAACTGAGCTTAGTTAAGTTTACTTTGTATATCTTATTACTAAGTCACAAATTAGAATAATGCTACTCATCTGTTTAAGTTCTGATTCTAGTAAAACTGCTGAATGTACTAAGTGCTGATAAACCTCACTTATCAAAAGAAGAAGAACAATAATCAAAGAATAATATCAGGTACTCCTTTGAGATCTAGAGTAAAAATGTGAAAGGGACGACCCAAGTGCATTGCTGGTATTAAGTAAATATGCATTAGAAAAGCAAAATATTTTCTTGGTGACTTTTCACACTCTATGATTACTGGAGAAATACTCTGATAATAGCATAAATTCTAAATAAACAGTCGTGACTCACTTACACTGAGAAGCCTCTGTAAAATAGAATTTCAAAAGATGCATAAAATTAGCACAAAAACAGTAGAGGTGAACTCATGCATGAACTCATTTATCAGTAGGTTTCAGGATAATGACAGATCTTTAGCAAAATTTTAATTATGACTTATTTCTAAGATGTACTGAAGTAGATCAGACTTTACTCTTTGTCTGTTATTTAGCTTAATGCACACACACATCACTCCATATGAATGATGAAATTTCTGTGGTGGTCTATGTTATTTTAGATAAACAGTCATTGTGTCACTTCTGCACAAATTCTGAGGACAAGTTCTAGTTACACGTTCTGATGATTAAGTTCTGACGTTCATAACTAAGAACTTGTATGAGTATTTACTAAGATAGATATTCCTTGTTCGAGTTAAGACATTATGTTCTGATGACTGTTAAGTTCTGGTATAGGTCTAAGTTCTGATTTTTCAGTCTAACCCTTTACTTGACTTATCTGTGAGTAAAATTTGGTAACAGTCTCAGATTAATTTCGAAATGTTGAAGTGGAAGATTAATAGTCTATGGTTAAAACATAATGGCACTCGTCCTTGAACAGTTCACTCTTGTTACATGTGTACATTCCTTTTCCAATGACTGTTATTCTTTTTCAAAGTCTAGGGAGACGAGGTAGAATTAATTCTACCTGTCTGCATTCAATATCTTCGCGTCTCCTGGCATTCTCTTGCCTATATAATCAGCCACTTCACTTTAGCCCTTTCATCAATTTTTCTCACAATCTTAACTTCATATTCTTTTTCAAAAGCATCATGGTTCGATACAAAATGTTTTTGAATTACCAAAATTTTCATATGGAGCTAAGCTGCGCCGACTGGCAGCAGGAGTGGCATGTAACTGCCATTCCTGAAGAGATATGGGGCTCTGTCCCACAGGCGGTGCTAAACCAACTTCTGTTCTTCGAGATGGACTACCAGCTTCATCTTGATCGTTTGGAGGCGGAACGGCGGGAAGCTATCCGTCAGCAAGAGCGAATCATTCGACTCGCCATCTTGTTTGTCGAAGATAGGAAGAGGAAGATGACTTAATCTCGTCTTCTTCCTGTTCTTCTTCATCCTCAGCTTTGTCAGGCTTCTTAGCTAGGACTAAAGCTGTTGACGTTAGGATTAGAAGCTTAGGGAAAATCTTGTATTGATGTAATTTCTATTTCATCTATGTATTGACTTGATATATTAATGAAAACTGTGTTTACTTCAAGATTTTGTCTCTGAGTTATTTTATCTTGTGTTGTTAAATCCTGCTTGATATTCTGATGACCATTTAAATTTTGTCTTAAGTTCTGATTTAAGTTCTGATTCTTTGTCAGCACTTATTCATCGAAATTATCTCGGTCATTTTTAACATGATTCATTTTCAGAATATTAATGTTGCAGTGCAAAATAATCCAATCAGTGATAACGGGTTAAAATTTGAATTGTTTCCCTTGATAAATGGAACAGTTTTTCCTTGAAACTCGGCAAATGGGTAAGTCATGATTACTGTTTTCTCGAGCCCAGTAACTATCCGTTATTACTGCATGTCTGACAGGTGTCCAACGGTAATATTTCTTTTGTATAAGTACAGCAGAGAGAAGATTTCTTTAATCTTTTTAATTTCTTCATCTTCTATCTCTCTTCTTACTTTTACTCTCCTTCACTTTACTATTTCCGTTGTTTTCATACAGATATTATCTCAAACACCTAACAGGCATACTTGAATTTCAATATTTTTTCACATGGCACCAAAGGATTTAATCATTGATGGAGCAAAGTTTGTTCCAAACAACTATGCTGCAATTCTTGATCATGCTGACGCTCCATCTGAATTGCATTTTGTGCAAGATCTTCTTGCACATAGTGAGGTTGGGTACGCCTTAACTCAGCCTGAATTATTTTCAAGTCAACAAGTTCTGCGGTTCTGGAGGACTGGAATTTTTGATGATGGTGGTAAACGAGGAACTCCCAGTATTATCTTCCAAGTGGGTGATTCTTCCTATGTAGTCACTCCTGGTACAGTACGAAGAGCATTACATCTTCCAGAAGATTGTACCTTCTCTATACCAGAGGAATCAGAACTTCGGGGGTTAATGACTGATTTGGGATATGAACAGAGTCTGACGAAACTTGGACAGTTGAAACGGGCTCATATCAGAAGAGAATGGAGTTTCTTCTTCGATTGCATCACCAAGGCTTTTGGGAACAAATGTTCTAATTATGATGCTATCCCAATTCTGAGTCAGCACATCGGGTATGCTATTATCCATCAAACTCATTTTGATTTTGCAACTGGAATAATTGGTTTTATTGGGGATAGGATGACAGAGGATCGAGATGTTGTTTATTTTGCTAGATTCTGTCAACTTATTTATACGTATTGTACTGCTGAACCCCAGTTAGTCAGCACTCAAACCCCACCTTTTAAGGTTGCAAAAAGGTACTTTAACGACCTGATAAATGCTGACACAAAGAAATCAATGGTGAGACAATTACAGATTCCTCAGTCTGTGAAACAGATTCTGGTAAATGCTGATCCAGCTACTTACAAATCTGTTTACTCAAATGTTCAACCAACTCACCATAACCAAAATCCATCAACCTCAGTCCCTACCTCTCATTCTACTCAACCTACCCTCAGAACTTATCTCAAATCATATCTCTCCACTTCACAGACTGCTCAACCTTCTTCTTCAGCACCTACTGTGAAGCCTACATCCTCTAAGCCAAAGAGAACAAAGACTGTTCCTCAAACATCTCAGAAGAAGAGGAGGATTACTTTGAGAGATGAAACAGATTCTGAAGATAAGGTTCCTTCTTCAGAACCTATGATAAATGAAGCTGAGAAGGCAACTTCTTAGAAGGATTCTGCAATTGGGGGTTCTAGGCTTCTCAAGAGGCTTAGACGTATGACTGTTCCTGCAACTCCCAAGGAATCCAAATCAACAAGGAAGTACAAGAAACAGAGGGCACAGAGGCCAGTTTCAGATGATGAGGAGGAAGCAGCTAAGGAAGGGGATCAGGAATCTCTGATCTCACAAGACAAGGAATTTGCTCCAGTCACTTCTTCTCCATCAACTCCATTTCAGGAACCTGTATCTGACAAGGCTAATTTATCTTCTTTATCTCTTGTTGATCCAGGCACAAGTGCTGAAATTGATATTCAGAACTTGGTTGTGCCTGAAATACTTTTCTTAGAAGCTCCAACAGCAAATAATCCTTCCACAACACCTGTTACTGATGCTGTTCAAACTCCTGAGTTATCACTAACACCTTCTCTGCATCAAGATGATGATCAGATTTTAGGTGAGCATCAGGATATGGCTGTTGATCAGAACTTAGTATCAGATCAGCAATTAGAGGATGTTGAAGCCTCCATTGCTACTCATACAGTTGTCTTATCAGAAGATACTGATTCTTTAAGTTCTGATGCTGCAAATGTTGGAGATACTGGTGACACTGCTACAACTGTAGATGCTGATGCAGCAGGTCCTTCAGGACATACTCCTCCACTGACACTTCCTAAGTCTGAACTGCTAAAGGAGTTTGTTATCAGGGATGCACCAGTACCTTGGAGTGAAACTCCTGCAGGACAGGAGTGGACTAAGGAATGGAACTCAGTTTCATGTGTTCCAAATGCTTTACATCTTGCTGAGCACTTGACTAAAGCTGATGAAATGTTAAATTCTGATGATTTTAAAACCCAGCTTAGAGTCACTGCATTGAGTACTAAACATCTACAAGGTCTTCATTCCAACACTCATGCAGAGCTACACAAGATTCAGGAGAACTTTATTAAACAGGAACAAGTTTGGAAACTTGATAAGAAAAAGTTCTTCCAACCTACCATTGACAGGGTTGCTTATATTGAGAAAACTCAAGAGAAGCAACAAGCTCAGATTGATCAAATTCTGACAAATCAAGCTTCTCAGCAATCGCAACTTACTGAAATCCAGACCTCAGTGGAACTACTTATCTCTCTTTTATTACCTGCTGATGCCAAAAAGGGGGAGAAGGTAATTAAGTCCAAATGCAAAACCAACAAGTCACTGCAAGGAAAGGATGATGGAAAAGATGACCAAGGAAACTCTGGAATGGGTAGTGGTCATAGTCAAGGTAGAAGATTTACATCAAGACAAGCTAGTCACAGAACAAGTTCTGATACTGGGAAAAGAATAAGTTCTGCTGCTGGTAAAAGGATAAGTTCTGATGAACTTCTAGATCTTGATGAGGAAATGTCAAGACAGTTATTTCTTTAAGAAAATCCAGGGATGGACTTGGAAAGTTTAAAGGAAGAAGAAGCCAGACTTAAATCAGAGAAAGTCACATCTAAATCTGAAGCTTCTGGTAAAAAGTTACTTCCAAAACCTAAAGGCATTGTGATCAAAGAGAGGATACATACTGAAGAAACTTTGGCTAGATCACAACCACAGATAGATCCAAGATCCAAGGGTAAAGAAAAGGTTGGTGAACCTATCAAGCTTTATGTACCTCCTGAGGAAGAAGAAATTACTGATGGAAAACATAATCTTGCTCTGACTTCAAGAAAAATTCTTAAAACAACCTCTGACATGGCTCAAGTTGTTCAGAGTCAAGAAATTGTAAGTTCTGATATTCAGAAGAAGCAAGTAACCTCTGACAGTGCTCAAGTTAACTTGATATCAGAAGATAAATCTAAAACACTCCTACCAGGATTCACTAAAGCAAAACAGACTCAATCTTTGAAGACTACTTTAAGTGGTTTTGAAGCAAGAGTAGTTACTGGAAAGGAAGCTAGAGATAAAACTGGATTGGGAAGTGCTGATGAAAGAAGAATACACAACACTACTGATGATCCAACTTCCTTGAGTGAACCAGGTATTGGAGCAACTCCTGAGAGATTGAATCAACTAGAATCTGTACAGATGGTTTACCATACCTACTTGAAAGAATACATCATGTTGTATTTCATGACAGATGGTAGGGTTTATCATATAAGACAAAATGCCATTCCATTGAAGTATTTTGAAGAATTGGAGCATGTATTGTTCTTACTTCAAGTGGATGACAGAATAACAGAGACTGCTGCAAACTACTTAAAGGAACAGATTCAGAGACAGAAAAGACTTTATTCTGTTAAGTCTGACAGCAGATATGTTCCAAAGTACAGAAATCACAATGGTGATATTATTGATATGAAGCCTAATACTGCACAGATCAGAACATATCTTGGTATTAAGGGGCTTGAATTCAATCTAGAGTCTAACAAAGCTTATGTCATAAGACTAGATCGGGAGTTGAGAAAAGCAAAGATTAATGATCTCAGAGCTGCAATATTTCAAACTGGTGAAGATACTGCAGAGCTTAAAGATGTCAAACGGAGAATGATTGATGAACTCAGATATGCTGAGAAATGTTTGTTGAAGAATTATCTCAGAACAACTCCTGACATTAGAGAGATCAGAAAATGATGAAGCCAAGTCGAAGATCTACAACTGCTTAAAATCTGATATTTATACAGGTTGAAGTTGTTATCAGAAGTTGAATTGGTAAAAACTTTAAGGACTGTAAGTTATAGTTATCTTGTCTATTTCTCATGCATTTGTACTTAATGTTTTTGACATCATCAAATATCTGTTAAACTTGTATATTTGGTTAATTTACAAGTTGGGGGAGATTGTTAGATATATTTGATAATGTCATGGCTAATATGTTTTATGTTTAGATTTCAGATCTTATTTGAACAGAACAAATCAGTACTTAACTGATCAGTACTTATACTGGAAGTCAGAACTTAAGGTACTGGAAGTCAGAACTTAAGGGATATCAGTACTTATGTTATCAGGAGATAGATATCAGAACTTAAGTGCTGAAGGACGATCAGATAAGGACAGTAGCTGATTAAAGTTAAGAAGATCAAGATAAACATAAGAAGAGATATGCATGAAGAAGGAATTCCGTGAAGAATGGAATACTTGGAATAGAAGATATCTGATTGATATATTTTAGGAAGCAGAATTATATTCCATATCAATTAGCGAATATCTTGTAACTGTGTAGTATATAAACACAGAAATAGAGTTTACACTAGAGGTGTTATCATTATCGAGAATATTATTTATTATAACTCTAGAAGCTCTCGTGATATTTTGTTCATCACTGAGAGATAACAGTTCCAGATTGTAACAGAGTTTATTGTTTAAATAAAGTTTGTTTTCTGTTACATAAGTTCTTGAAGTTTGATTTGATTGTAATAAACACTGTATTCACCCCCTCTACAGTGAAAGTGTGACCTAACAATAATAGAGGATCATAAAAAGGAATATAATGTATTGAGAAAGGTTAAGGGAACCTAAGTAATAAGATCCCGGGTATGATCCCTCAAACGATAAACGAAAACGAAAGTTAAGCGAACCGTATAACAGATCAGCGGTCATTAGGCAAACAATTAAAAGCTAATCAAAGGGATTAGTGGGGATGATGTCATCCAACCAATAGAAAGAGGACAAAGGAGGGGTGATGACATCACAAAGTGAGGCAAGCATGACATAAGAGGGAAGGAAATGTGGTGACTTTTTAACCACACAAAATCAAGGGCAACAAGGTAATTGACTAAATCAAACAATAAAAATCAACCAACCAAAAGCAAAACAAGGCAAAACACAAAAATCTCTCTTCTTCTTCTTCATGCTCTCGGCTTCTTTTCTTAGAAATTGAAGATCCAAGCTCCACCACTTACTATTTAGCAAGGTAATTATCCTAGCTTCTCCTAGTTAAGTTACATACTTCCTATAAGTTTAAGCTTCTAATTCCAAGCCAATCTTTTTCTATAAATCATGGAAGAAGATGGTGAATAGTGTTTTTCAAGAAATAAAATTTGTGTTCTTGAAGTTTTGTTTAGATTAAGCTTGGATAAGGACTTTAAGGGTGATTCCAAGCCATTCTCTTGATTCTCCACTCTCCAAGGAAGGTATAACTTCTCAAACCCTTAGTATTAAGTTTTGTTGGTTTGGATTTCATAATGTTAGATGATGGGTTAGTGTAATGAGTGTGTACTCATGATAGAGCTTTGTTTAGTAAGTGGTTTTGTTGATTTTGGAGTTAGGAGTGATGCTTGTTAGATTTGAAGTTCTTGGTCACATTTTTTTGACTTGGTTTAGATGAATAAATTGGTAATATTGAGTTGATTTGGGGCTGTAGTAATGTAGTTTAGATGGAGGTTTGATTGGGTTGTGAATTGGAGTTGAATTTGTGGTTATTTGAATTGGTTTAAATTTGGGAAATCACGTAAACATAGCCGTCGTAACGTCCGATTTTCTTTAGACTGTTTTTGTGCATAACATTAGGACCCGAGAAACCCCTGCTAGATTATGACCATTACCATGTCTAGATAGCTCATTTTACGAGCTTCGTTTTGATATGTAGTTCGTTCGATTCCGATGCACGGTTTAGGAGAAACGACCGTTTCAAGTAACGGCGTTTCGCGAACAAAACTTTTCCCCTCGCCTTACCTTGAAACATAGGTTAAAGACCAAAAAGGACTAATTGAAGTATGAAACATTTATGGTAAGTGTGTTAGGCAGTTGGTAAGACACTCGCGAAGGAATCGCCTTAAAACTCGTAAAGGTTAAATTATTAAAAATGGTGGAGCCGAGGGTACCCGAGTGACTTAAGCGAGTCAGTAAGCGCAAAACAAGCGTTAGAGTCTAAGTTAGTTAAAGTACAGATTTTCAAGTGACTTTGGTTTAATTCCAACTTACTTGTTGTTTATAGGTTACCAGACTCGTCCCGAGCCTTTTATCACCCCAAGTCGCTCAGGCAAGTTTTTCTACCCGTTATAACTGTTGTTATGATGAGTATATGTATTTGCATTATCTTGCGATAGATGCATGTTGGTTAATTAGCAAATGTTGCAATATATTGAAGCATGCTGCTATGGTATATATATATGCATGCCTGTTTCGCATTCTTTCCATACATATCTGTTGATTCAGTTGATAATACCTATGCTAGAGGATAGCGGTAATTTGCATATACCCTTAGTACAGGGACCCAAAGGTGAAAATATTTTCTAAAACCGGGAGTCGAGGATCCCGAGCAGATTTTGTATATATGGATATAAATATATATATATATATATACCTATATATATATATATATATATGGTCATAGTTTTCAAAACTATTAATCGAATAAGGTTTATTCGATAACTTTAACTTTATTTTATTATTGAATATTATTTCGAATATTATTCGAAGGTGTATGACTCCTTTTATTTTATTAAATGAATATTATTTTGAATATTCATTCGAGGACTTATGACTCTTTTATATTATTTATTGAATATTATTTGAATATTCATTCGAGGGCTTATGACTCAGTTTATATTATTTAATGAATATTATTTGAATATTCATTTGAGGATCTATGACTCCGATTATTTGCTGAGATATATTCTTTATTTTATTAAAGAATAAGGTGTCAATAATCAAACTTATTTTCGATTATTCAAATAAAGATAGTACTTTCATATAAGTATATCTTTGGTTATTTAATACTCGTTTCAAGTATAAGTTTTAATACTTCTACTTCAATTATATTTATAAAGATTATTCTTTATGGGAATATTATTTAAATAATAATATTCAGTCATTTTCTAAATATTCTGGGGACTGATTAACTTCATTAAATCAGCTTTACTCCAAACACTCTATAAGGTGTTTTCGAGTCTTCAAAATGATTTTTAAAAGTTAGAGCGGATCCCAAAACTCATTTTTATATTTAAGATCTTCCTTTTTAAGGGGATTTAAATACTCGCTCAAAACCTGAGGGATCCGGCTCTGTGGTGTATTTTATATTCGCAACACGGTTGCAGTTTTGGTAAATGAATTGATTACTTACCCAACGTTCGGGAAGTAAGTCTATCTATTGAGTCGGCATAAGCAACATGGGCTCAGTGGGCGTCCATGATAGTGTAAGTGGCTCAGTGGGAGTCCATCAAATGCATAAGTGGCTGAGTGGCAGTCCAGCATAAGGTCCTATTGAGACCAGGGTGATGACCAGTGGGGAATTCGTCCATCTACTAGTAGAAAAGGTTACTTATGGGTATCTTTGCCTGATCAGCAAGATACCTGGTTTATGCCAAAATTCTTTTCCTTTCCAAATTTATTGGATATTGCAACTCTGTTCATACCTTACATGACAGAGGTTTTCAGGAAATGTATAAAGAAGATGTATATGTGGATATATATATATATATATCAGAACTTAATGAAGTATATCCTAACTTCATTTCCTTTAATAATATTTCAAAGATTGAATCTATTCAAGTCTTATCTTGTGGTCTCATCAGTGGGATGAACTTTTGAAATTAATTATAACTTGAACGGTGGTAGTTCAAGTAGTATTTGGAAAAGATATAAGTATATTGGAGTATCTTGTAACTTCATCTTTTAAACTTATATCTAGTTAATAATTGTCTTATGAATGACAAAAATTTTCAGAAAAATGTTGAGACAAGGTTAGATATATTACATCACCTTGCAACGATACTTTTTATACAGTTATACACTGGGACTTTGTGTATATTATGCATGGAAGAGGACTTCCAATATTTTGAAAAGTATATATGTATATATATATATACTGAATATTTTGCGACTTCATCGCATTAAGGTATCAACTTGGTTCATTTCTTTTGACCAAGACTTTCATGAGTATTATGAGTAGGCTCATATATTGTTAATCATTATACATATTATTTTGGTGGGCTTGCTGCTCACCCTTGCTTTCTTCTTTCATCACACAACATCAGATAGATAAGATGAACAAGACCAAGCTCCCAATTCACAAGCGGATAGGAAACGTTCCGCAGCTTTCTGGAAGCGTTGAGGCCGCTGTAGCTGAGGTAGAAACTACCAAAAGGCTAGGTTTTCAACTTATGATGTACCAGACTTATGTATAATTATGAATTGTAATAATGGCAAAGAAATGTAAATTTATTCAGAAACCTTTTTAAGGTGTATTGACATATAATTGTGGAATAAAACGACTTGTGATTATTTTTGGATATTCATCTCTGAGACTATAACTTGTGGTGTGTGTGTTTATTGTGGGGTCACAGTACAGAGTAGTTGATTGTGTATTAAGATTGGGTGTTATTAAGAGAAATGGAACTCGTGACAACCCGGATCCCCGACCTCGGATTTGGGGGTGTTACAGAAGTGGTATCAGAGCCAAGCGTTATAAACCTCAGAGATGATGTGACGTTAAGATAATAAGTTCACTAAGATAATAAGAACTCTTGCCAAGTTCATAGTCGGGCTACCTAACGTAGTACTGACAGTTAAAACCCTTATGGGAACCCTTATAAACATCGTGATAGGAGCGTAGTTCGTTATCGTATATGGTAGCGGGATTCCGAACCCTGAGGTTGAGGAGCAACAGCGCGATGATGTTTTATTACTAATTGGAGATCGGAGTGTGGATCCGATAGAGTGTCCTAATGCAGGACCGGATGATGTTGATATTGAGGATGTAGCGGTTGAGGATGTTGTCCTAGAAGGGATAATTGCTGAGGAGGATCCCATGGAGGATCCTGACAAGAATGAATAAAAGGACCACTAATGAATTGATGACCATGGTTAGGTCGACTACCAGAGGTAGGATTGGTCGGTCACTACCGGAGGTTCGTTCAAGTTGTAAAGATAGTAGCCCCTTTAACGCGGCTTACTCATAAGACTGAGAAGTTCGAATAGACAGAGAAATGCGAGAACAGCTTTTAAGAACTGAAGCAAAGGTTGGTGACGGCCCCTATGTTGGCGTTGCCGGATAGAAAAAAGGAGATTTTGTGATTTGTAAGTGACGCTTCGCATAAGGAATTAGGGTGCTTCTTATATAGCACAGCAAGATAATCGCGTCTGCGTCAAGACAATTAAGGGAATTTAAAATTCGATATCCCCACCCATGAGCTTGGGCTCGTGGCAATAGTTTTGCCCTAAAGATTAGAGGCACTACTTGTATGGAGAGAAGTGTGAGATTCACAAACCATAGGAGCTCTAGTACATTTTCACGCAGAAAGAGCTCAACATACGCCAAAGGAGGCGGTTAGAGCTAATCAAGGAGTACGATTACGAGATTCTTTATCATCCAGGGAAAGCCAATGTGGTGGCTGATGCCCTTAGTAAAAAGGAGAGACCCAAGATGATAATGTCTTTGGGATAGTTTATAAGAGATTTTGAGAAAATGGAAATAGAAGTGAAGGTAACCGGAGCCGGTACCGAAAAGCTGTTTGAGATTGCAATACAGACCGAATGATCGGAAAAGAACATATTGTGCCAGAAAAAGTTATGAATGAAGGCAGAGAGCCAACAATTAGGTAAAAGATTAATACCGAGAAAGATGATAAGGGAATAATGAGGTATTCCTACAGAATTTGGATTCCAAATGTTCAAGAGCCTAAAGATGAAATCTTAGATGAAAGCTAGTTTGAGGAATAAGATTTAGAGCAAACCCTGAACCTGATAGTCAGGGAGGTCGCCATCAAGATAGAATGAACCCATAACATAATGAAGTGGAAAAATGAGGATTTAAAATGTATAAGATAACCCCAAGTATGGGAGAAGGATGAAACATTTCATACTAAGGAAACAGAAAGTCGAGTAAGGAAAGGAGACCCGAGACGGCACTCCTATGCGGCAATTCATGGACCTGTCTAAAAAAAAAGAACTTAGACTATTATCCCCAACCACCACCCTGAGGAGACAGTGCAGTGAGAAATTCTTTCAGGACCTTTAAGTCGCTAAGCTCTCAGAGTTCCAAGGAACAAGCTGACCCAGCCAAGGCAAGAGCCTGGCTAAAGGAAATATAGGAATCATTTGAGATTCAAAATGATTGATGAACCACAAAAGACTGTTTTTGTCACTTACCCTCCTAAGAGAGAGACCACCCGCTGGTGAAAGACCAAGAAAGGCACGGAGCCAGAGGTTAGAATAAACTGATTTAAGTTCAGTCAATTGTTTTCGGGAAAGTAATTCCCAAAGATAAGGAGATAGTGTAAAAGCTTTAGAGCCAGAACAAAGGCAGACGAGTATGATGAATTATGAATCTAAGATGTAAAAGTTGTCAAGATTCGTTCTGAAGACACGAATCAAGAATGACGGGATGTTTGAAATCAATGCTTATGTTGTGTTGGTTCATGAAATAATGATAAGAGAAAGGAATATAAAGGCAATAGAGTTTGAGGTATGATAAGGGAGTTGGGTATGAGGAAACCCTAACGACTCGTAGCAATAGAAATAGAAAAGTATGCATTCGTCAGGATGAAGGTGATTCACCATGAGTTAAAATTGATGGTTGAGGGCATAAGAGATACATATATTTCATCCCCTTTAAGTTGGGAGGATTCAAGGAAACCTTTAGATAGTTCGAAGGATAAATAATAAGACGCGGATAGACTAAAGAGACAAGAAAGTAAGAAATTAGGAAAATTGGATGAAGGAAGTGACCTTCAATAATGTGAAATGTAAGACCGGTGGCATGATACCCAGAAAGGGAGACGCCAGGTATGAGAGATATCCCAACATTGAGGTGACTGTTGAGATAAACAACAAAAGTAAATAAGGAATTATTAAGAAGAAGTTCACGTTGAACATGACCAATATCTTCCAGAACATCCATGTTATCATTACCAAATCAGGAAAGAAAAGCGGATGACCATTGTTATCTTTTGGAGGCCATATGGATTGACCTCAATTTGAATAAGGATGCTATTATGAAGTTAGGTATAGACTATCGAGGTGGGAATGATGAATAAGATAATCTATCAAGGATATATGACTTGATTTATCCGTGGAAGGATGCAGGTACCTTTTAAAGGTGGAATTAAGGATAGAACATTGGTAACTTAAAACGAATCCTAGGGGAATGCATAAAGGTTGGCATTTCACCCTTAATAAGGATTGTGTGAGTTTTGACAGTATGAATTGGAAATGATTAAGGTAATAACAACCTTTAAGAATCAGTGGAGAAATTTTTCAGAAGTATATAGACACTGATTCTGGTATTAATAAATGGTATCTTGATATGCCCTGTATCTAGGGAATACAGGAGGAACGATTGAAGGATAACCTTAGAGGTTTTACAAGGAGAAAGGTAATATTCAAAATTCTCAAGAATAGAAATGTTGATAAAGGAAATATGACGTAATTATAATGTTGCCAAGTGGGGCACGTGTTAAACCACGAGAAAGTATGGATCGAACCAGTAATGGTCGAAATTGTGCAGGGCAATTAGGACTTAAGATAAAAGATGTTCTAAGTATGATTGAGAGTCAGTCTTGACAGTGATCAGCCTCTAAAGACTGAGGCAATAACTTATGGAAAAATGGTGATATTTTTTTTATTATTTACTCATCAGATATTAAAGAAAAGCATTTTCACATAAGCTGTGATTAAAAATAAGGTAGAAAATTTATTTGGAGGTGGTTAAAATGACATTGACTGTAAGGAAATTTTACTATCAGGAAAGGCCAAAGAGGTGGCCGACACTTTAAAGGTAAGTGGATAATTATAGGCGCGTGTGCCAAAAGAATACAGTGATGATGGTTAAAACTGTGAAGGTTGTATTATGGTTTGGAAGATTGACATTCCTTCTGATGACTGTGCAATACCCAACTGTAATAGTAGTTGGTAAAGGTATAATTCGTGTAATCACCATGAACGGGCTATCTATCTTAGAAGGTCCTATCTTGAGATAAGCCAGGATCATGTTTCAAAAAGGACTAGACGAACCTTTGAGTAAGTCTTCTATTTAAGGCATATGATTTAGAATGGTATTAAACTGCTATCGTTGCTTTGAGTGAAACTCTTCTGCAATTTTATCTGCTTCATGTCATGTATGTATGTCAGGATCAGGAGTGTTCTTCATGAATCAGGAATGGTGATTATGTTACCTCCTTAGAATGATTTGATACGACATGTATGGACTCCGTATGGTTAGATATTAAGATTTTATGGAAAAGTGAATGACGACAGTAGGTCAGTGGTGGACCATAGTAAGGCAGCAATGATTCTGCAAGTATTGAGCTGATTACAACCGTGAGAGTTGTATTGGAATGGGTGTTGAGATTGAGTACCACTAATCGGGTCGTGGTAGTGTATAAGTTATCATTGATAGACTAATTAAGTAGAGTATCTACCTAGTGAATAATTATTCTTTCTTATCAATAGAGAGTCGTATTATTATACGAGGAAGGTTGCGGTGCAAGCATAGAATTCTAGTAACGATGATGTATAGAATGAGATCCCAGATTCGATTTTCGATGTCGAGGGAGTTTCAAAGGTGATTGTGTATAAGCTCGAGGAAGAGTGTGGGTCCATAGAATGATGGACGGGATAGCAAAAATATTTAAGCATGTGAAATGCGATGCGATAATACTTGATGTTGATATATATACACATATGTTTTGTTCTCCTATATCAAACCTCTATAGTTCAGAGGTAGGTTCCAAGCCAGATATTTGGTGGCAGTATATTTTTTTTCACATATACAATTCTCTTCAATTCATTCTTTTCTCTTCTTTTCATTTCATGTAAGCTGAGAAGAACAACCCTTCCAGAAGGGGAGGTATTGCCGAATGACTATCTATCTGTGTGATAGAAGCCTAGTAGGATACCATCTATTGTTTAATTGCTTGTCAAGTACTAAAGGCTGGCCACCTTCTGTACTAACTATGCGATATAACAAGTGTTCATGATCATAGTGATCTCTCAAATAAATTCTTTTACTTCTATATGAAGGACTAAGCTTTCGAAGATAGAAACAGCCGAAAAAGGAGTAGTAAAGTTGTGGTGGTATACGGAATGGAAACACATTCATGATACTAAGGTTGACGAGGTTATTAAAAGGTTATAGAACGCTAGTGAGCAAAAGTGTAACCAGTATAATATTAGGAACGGAGGGCAGTAGCGATTACGAACTGGAAAAGAATGGGTATTGAGAAGCAAAAGCTCAAATGCTAAAAGCTATAATGAGAGTCTGTGCAATAGACTTGAAAGAAATTGGAATGATCACTTAACACGGGTTGAGTTTTCTTACGACAATAGATCATATGTCAGTGTTGAGGTATCGCCTTATGAGATCCTTGAGGAAAGACAATGTCGATCCCCCTTATGTTAGGATGAAGTTGTAGAGCGCAAGATGCTCAGACCAGTAGTGGTCCAAAGGACCAAGGATATAACAGATCTAATCAGAGGATGGCTGGTAGTAGCCCAAGATGGACATAAAAAGTATGTTGATTTGACACGAAAGGACAAGGAATGGGAAGTAGGGGACCTAGTGCTGTTATAGGTATTCCCTCGGAAAGGATTGATGAGGTTCGGAAAGAAAAGAAAGCTAAGTCTACAATTTGTTGGACCCTTGGATATATAAAGACATTTGGGAAGTTAGCATATGAGCTAGCCCTACCCCCGAACCTGTAGCAAATTCATAACGCGTTCCGCGTATCAATATTAAGGAAGTGTAATTCGGATGTCAGATAAATAGGGGCATAGGAGCGCATAGATATGCAACCCGACGTAACCTATATGGAGCAACCAGGAAGGGTTATATAGTGAAAAGGAACAAGTGCTTAGGAGAAGGGTTATCAAACTAGTCAGAGTTTGATGGTAGAACCACAATGTGGGAAAATTACTTGAGAGTTAGAAAGTGCAATGCTAAGAGAGTATCCCTATTAATTTTATTTCTGATTCCGGGACGGAATCCTTTTAAGGAGGGAAGACTGTAATAACCCCAATTTTTGGGAAATTTTGAAACCCTTATGAATAGTGTTTTTGCTGAATGAGAAAACTTTTCATGCCACACTATGTAGGGGTTCTGATATGGATACTCTGAGATTTTATTAGTACTTTATATGGGATATAAGTGTATGTAAAGATCGTCAGAATCCAAATCCGAACACTTTGATTTTTCCCGGAAATCCAATAGATACGGAAAGAATTGAGTATAAGGTAGAAGGATAAAAAGGATTTAAATTAAAGGATTATAATAGAGGATCATAAAAAGGAATATAATGTATTGAGAAAGGTTAAGGGAACCTAAGTAATAAGATCCCGGGTATGATCCCTCAAACGATAAACGAAAACGAAAGTTAAGCGAACCGTATAACAGATCAGCGGTCATTAGGCAAACAATTAAAAGCTAATCAAAGGGATTAGTGGGGATGATGTCATCCAACCAATAGAAAGAGGACAAAGGAGGGGTGATGACATCACAAAGTGAGGCAAGCATGACATAAGAGGGAAGGAAATGTGGTGACTTTTTAACCACACAAAATCAAGGGCAACAAGGTAATTGACTAAATCAAACAATAAAAATCAACCAACCAAAAGCAAAACAAGGCAAAACACAAAAATCTCTCTTCTTCTTCTTCATGCTCTCGGCTTCTTTTCTTAGAAATTGAAGATCCAAGCTCCACCACTTACTATTTAGCAAGGTAATTATCCTAGCTTCTCCTAGTTAAGTTACATACTTCCTATAAGTTTAAGCTTCTAATTCCAAGCCAATCTTTTTCTATAAATCATGGAAGAAGATGGTGAATAGTGTTTTTCAAGAAATAAAATTTGTGTTCTTGAAGTTTTGTTTAGATTAAGCTTGGATAAGGACTTTAAGGGTGATTCCAAGCCATTCTCTTGATTCTCCACTCTCCAAGGAAGGTATAACTTCTCAAACCCTTAGTATTAAGTTTTGTTGGTTTGGATTTCATAATGTTAGATGATGGGTTAGTGTAATGAGTGTGTACTCATGATAGAGCTTTGTTTAGTAAGTGGTTTTGTTGATTTTGGAGTTAGGAGTGATGCTTGTTAGATTTGAAGTTCTTGGTCACATTTTTTTGACTTAGTTTAGATGAATAAATTGGTAATATTGAGTTGATTTGGGGCTGTTGTAATGTAGTTTAGATGGAGGTTTGATTGGGTTGTGAATTGGAGTTGAAATTGTGGTTGTTTGAATTGGTTTAAATTTGGGAAATCACGTAAACATAGCCGTCGTAACGTCCGATTTTCTTTAGACTGTTTTTGTGCATAACATTAGGACCCGAGAAACCCCTGCTAGATTATGACCATTGCCATGTCTAGATAGCTCATTTTACGAGCTTCGTTTTGATATGTAGTTCGTTCGATTCCGATGCATGGTTTAGGAGAAACGACCATTTCAAGTAACGGCATTTCGCGAACGAAACTTTTCCCCTCGCCTTACCTTGAAACATAGGTTAAAGACCAA
Organism: Apium graveolens; assembly: GCF_009905375.1. Classification (NCBI taxonomy): domain Eukaryota; kingdom Viridiplantae; phylum Streptophyta; class Magnoliopsida; order Apiales; family Apiaceae; genus Apium; species Apium graveolens. Next base: position 160,951,099 of record NC_133656.1, on the reverse strand, counting down.
AAAGGACTAATTGAAGTATGAAACATTTATGGTAAGTGTGTTAGGCAGTTGGTAAGACACTCGCGAAGGAATCGCCTTAAAACTCGTAAAGGTTAAATTATTAAAAATGGTAGAGCCGAGGGTACCCGAGTGACTTAAGCGAGTCAGTAAGCACAAAACAAGCGTTAGAGTCTAAGTTAGTTAAAGTACAGATTTACAAGTGACTTTGGTTTAATTCCAACTTACTTGTTGTTTATAGGTTACCAGACTCGTCCCGAGCCTTTTATCACCCCAAGTCGCTCAGGCAAGTTTTTCTACCCGTTATAACTGTTGTTGTGATGAGTATATGTATTTGCATTATCTTGCGATAGATGCATGTTGGTTAATTAGTAAATGTTGCAATATATTGAAGCATGCTGCTATGGTATATATATATGCATGCCTGTTTCGCATTCTTTCCATACATATCTGTTGATTCAGTTGATAATACATATGCTAGAGGATAGCGGTAATTTGCATATACCCTTAGTACAGGGACCCAAAGGTGAAAATATTTTCTAAAACCGGGAGTCGAGGATCCCGAGTAGATTTTGTATATATGGATATAAATATATATATATATATACTTATATATATATATGGTCATAGTTTTCAAAACTATTAATCAAATAAGGTTTATTCGATAACTTTAACTTTATTTTATTATTGAATATTATTTCGAATATTATTCGAAGGTGTATGACTCCTTTTATTTTATTAAATGAATATTATTTTGAATATTCATTCGAGGACTTATGACTCTTTTATATTATTTATTGAATATTATTTGAATATTCATTCGAGGGCTTATGACTCAGTTTATATTATTTAATGAATATTATTTGAATATTCATTTGAGGATCTATGACTCCGATTATTTGCTGAGATATATTCTTTATTTTATTAAAGAATAAGGTGTCAATAATCAAACTTATTTTCGATTATTCAAATAAAGATAGTACTTTCATATAAGTATATCTTTGGTTATTTAATACTCGTTTCAAGTATAAGTTTTAATACTTCTACTTCAATTATATTTATAAAGATTATTCTTTATGGGAATATTATTTAAATAATAATATTCAGTCATTTTCTAAATATTCTGGGGACTGATTAACTTCATTAAATCAGCTTTACTCCAAACACTCTATAAGGTATTTTCGAGTCTTCAAAATGATTTTTAAAAGTTAGAGCGGATCCCAAAACTCATTTTTATATTTAAGATCTTCCTTTTTAAGGGGATTTAAATACTCGCTCAAAACCTGAGGGATCCGGCTCTGTGGTGTATTTTATATTCGCAACACGGTTGCAGTTTTGGTAAATGAATTGATTACTTACCCAACGTTCGGGAAGTAAGTCTATCTATTGAGTCGGCATAAGCAACATGGGCTCAGTGGGCGTCCATGATAGTGTAAGTGGCTCAGTGGGAGTCCATCAAATGCATAAGTGGCTGAGTGGCAGTCCAGCATAAGGTCCTATTGAGACCAGGGTGATGACCAGTGGGGAATTCGTCCATCTACTAGTAGAAAAGGTTACTTATGGGTATCTTTGCCTGATCAGCAAGATACCTGGTTTATGCCAAAATTCTTTTCCTTTCCAAATTTATTGGATATTGCAACTCTGTTCATACCTTACATGACAGAGGTTTTCAGGAAATGTATAAAGAAGATGTATATGTGGATATATATATATATATATATATATATATATCAGAACTTAATGAAGTATATCCTAACTTCATTTCCTTTAATAATATTTCAAAGATTGAATCTATTCAAGTCTTATCTTGTGGTCTCATCAGTGGGATGAACTTTTGAAATTTATTATAACTTGAATGGTGGTAGTTCAAGTAGTATTTGGAAAAGATATAAGTATATTGGAGTATCTTGTAACTTCATCTTTTAAACTTATATCTAGTTAATAATTGTCTTATGAATGACAAAGATTTTCAGAAAAACGTAGAGACAAGGTTAGATATATTACATCACCTTGCAACGATACTTTTTATACAGTTATACACTGGGACTTTGTGTATATTATGCATGGAAGAGGACTTCCAATATTTTGAAAAGTATATATGTATATATATATACTGAATATTTTGTGACTTCATCGCATTAAGGTATCAACTTGGTTCATTTCTTTTGACCAAGACTTTCATGAGTATTATGAGTAGGCTCATATATTGTTAATCATTATACATATTATTTTGGTGGGCTTGCTGCTCACCCTTGCTTTCTTCTTTCATCACACAACATCAGATAGATAAGATGAACAGGACCAAGCTCCCAATTCGCAAGCGGATAGGAAACGTTCCGCAGCTTTCTGGAAGCGTTGAGGCCGCTGTAGCTGAGGTAGAAACTACCAATAGGCTAGGTTTTCAACTTATGATGTACCAGACTTATGTATAATTATGAATTGTAATAATGGCAAAGAAATGTAAATTTATTCAGAAACCTTTTTAAGGTGTATTGACATATAATTGTGGAATAAAACGACTTGTGATTATTTTTGGATATTCATCTCTGAGACTATAACTTGTGGTGTGTGTGTTTATTGTGGGGTCACAGTACAGAGTAGTTGATTGTGTATTAAGATTGGGTGTTATTAAGGGAAATGGAACTCGTGACAACCCGGATCCCCGACCCCGGATTTGGGGGTGTTATAAATAAGGATGACACACACAATGAGGGCACATCTTTTGAAGCTCCCTCATTCATTCAGGGGGAGCTGCCAACATTCACTTCTGAGCAACAACTTCCAATCTCAAAAATTTCTTCTTTACCTACATCACTTGAATCCATTTCTCAAGTACAAGCTAAATCAAGTGACTTGATTCAAAAAACCTTTCTCACCACCCACAGACTACAATCAGATGGTGAGAGGTACTAGCTGGGGTAGACCTTGATGACACCATCAAAAATATAGGAGATTCATCAGTTTTTACTGAAGACCCCATGGAGATACTAAATGCACCTTCATGGGCAAATCAGTCTTCACAGACTGTAAGGTTTGAGGGTAGTACTCCTAAGGGGGAGCTATCTAAATCCTCTACAATTCAATTTGAGGTTCCTCATGTAGGAACAACTCCCCTAAAAACCCTAGCAGAAATTGCATTAGCAGTTAATGCTAGGAGTACAATTTCCAATGATCCTGCTACGGGGGAGGAAAGTTTATCACTTTCATGTGACAGTGCTTTGCAAGAATCACAAGGGTTTGAGGCTGGTGTACATGACAGTAACCCAGTCAAATCCCCTCCAATTTAATTGGAGGTTCCCACTACAAGTGGAGGACAACACACTGTCATAAACACATAGTAATCTGTGACTTCAGTCACAGGTGGTTCTGATCCTTCAACAGCTCAACTCTCAACTTCATAACCACAACAACCACACATTCTATCTCAATGGATGCAAGAATATGCTTCTCAACTTACATCTATAGATGATCTTCTAGTTGAACAGATTTATGGACTTGCAAATATCTCACAACATCTACTCACTTCTGATATGAACAATCAAGATTATCAAGCCAACATGCTCACATATAATAAAGATATTGAAAAATAAAAGGAGAAGATTGTGAATGATGCAGAATAGGATGGAAATGTAGATGTATGGCTATCTCTGGATTTTGTGTTGGAGATGGATAAAGTCTTGGCTAGATTCAGGGATGAGTATGTTACGATTCTTGGGAGCAATGTCAAGGCCTTGACTCCACAGGATGTTATGATGCAGTCACTGAGGTCTACAAAGCTCAACTCAAGGCTTTTCACCTGTTTGGTAAATCCCTAGAACTCAAGTTGACTGGTCATGAGGACAAAATAAGGAAGCCGGTGAAGGACAAAATGGATGAGATCATCCCATCTCAAGTACAGATCACTTCCAAGTTCAAGCATTTTGCTGATAAAATGTCAAGGATGGATCTTACCACCATTGAAAAGAAAGTCAAAAATCTCAAACAATCCTTCATCTCTCTTCATACAGTGCTCCAATAGCAAATCACTCATTCAAATGACACAAAGGTCAAGCTGGAACAACTTCACCAAAGCAGATATGAGCCTTCATCTTTTCTCATGGATGACATCAAACAGGTCGTGGAAGCAACTTTTGGCTCCTAAACATCTACTAGCTCTTATCAGCCTGGCTCCACTTCTATAAATCTGCAAATCTAATCTCTCCAAAACCAATTCTCAGAATTACAGACCTCCAATGCTTCTCTCAATGCACAAGTCCAAGCCTTGACTTATCTAGTCAAGAGTCAACAAATAGACATCCAGACCCTGGTAGACTCTCATAAGCACCTTCAAATGCAGAATTATGTTGCTTTGGGGGCCATCACGGGGAAACTCAACATTTCACTGTCTGGTTTACCTGAACAAATAAGGCCAGTGTTACTAACTCCCCTCCCCATGCCTGTCACTAAGACTAAGGGGGAGATTGAAGCTAGGATTCAACAATCTAGGGATGCTAAATCAAAATCCAAAGAGTCTGTTCATGTGGGACAAAGCTCAAGTGCTCAAGTTGATGTTGGGAAAGAAAGACTACTATGGGCTGCATAAGGACCCAATCAAGATCAGCAATTCAATGACCTTCTTACAGCACTAAGAGTATCTCTTCAACACAACTATATGGCTTGAAAGAAAGCTTTGGGCAATAACATCAATTTTATAAGAGCAGTGGTGGTTAAAGTTGATAATTTTCTAGAGAAAAAGATTGTCATGAACATCAATGATGGTGGTGTGGATAGGTGTCTCCAGGCGACTCTTCCATATCTTCAAACTTTAAGAGCATCTGAACTGGATGTAATGATTGACAGAGTGAATCCAGTCATTCAAGAAGACACTCAACTTCTCCAAGAACTCAAAAAGGCACAGATAACAACTTTTCCAGAAGCTTATCTATATCCATACAAAGGTGTAGTTTATGTTTGTCCAACAACCAATCATGCAAGACATCTAATTATTCCTAAACATTGTGTTAGATCTAACATGAGGCTGATCAAGACATTGCAGTCTGATCTAAAGCATAAAAAGAACAAGAAGCAAGAGGATGTGGAGATGATAAGAATCTTGGATGGATACCTTGTCAATACTGACACCATGCTGCCAAATACTCAATATAATTTAAGGAAATATGAGGATGATGATGAGCAAAAGGATAATAAACAAAAGCCTTCTGGCTCAAATCCAAGTCAAGCCCCTAAAGCAGCTGGTAGCAAAGACAACAGTCAAGGAGAGAAGAAGTAAGATGAAAGGAAGGATGATGAGAAGAAAAGAAGAAGTGAGAGGAGAAGTAAGAAGAATCATGATGGCTCAGAACCACAACAAACCCTAAAAATCCAAACACAACTAGCTCAACCTTCAGCTCAACCTTCAAAGTCAACAATCTCAAACATCAAACCACCTCAAACATCTAAGCCTAAATTCCTATACAAGCAAACTGTTAACCCTTTTCTAAAAATTCCAATCACCACAAGCCAAACATCTCTAAAGAAAATCACAGTCTTACCTTCTGTCAACCATCACATAAAACTCATTTCAAGTCTGTTGGGAGAAAACCTAAGAAAGCTAAGCCTACTGAAAAAGTTGAAGTTACTAAAAGGGCCATCTGGAGTTATTTCAAGCAGAATGATTTTCTACCCTTAAACTGGTGCAGTTCAGATGATGACTATTTTCAACAACTGGCTGAGGAAATAGTTAGAGTCTGGTTTGTTACTCTAAAGGAAGTAAGAATCTACTTTCAAGATGGGTCCTTCACCTTTCTAGGCAGCAATTTGATGGATACTCTCTCTCCAACAGAAATCAAGAGAGTGATAAGTTTGTTGAAGGATAAGGATACTTCTACAAGATCATGGAGATCAGTTCTAGATGAATGGTTGATTACAAGAGAGGAAAAAAGAGCAAGGGGTATAGCAGAGTATGATGACAAAAGGAGAAAGTATGATGAAGAGATTGAAATGTACATCAAACGATTAGAAGAACTTAAAGCTAAAGGGATGAGCAGAATTTTTAAAGATGAAAGATTTCTGAATGTAAAAGCTGGCTCTTTCTTTAAATTCAGAATTGAAATGTTAGATGGATATCCAAAGCAAGACAGACTTAAGCTGATAGAAGCACTCTAACAGGGACTCTAATTATGGAGGAACTTTAAATTCTTGTATATCTAAAGGACCTCATTAGAGAAGAATAAAAAGTTCCAGTCTTTGTCTAATGCTTGTAAATACTCAAACTCAAAATCATCAAATGTACAATTACTGTAATTGTGTCAATTTTTATATTAGTCTTATTTTCCATTTTAACTTGGGGTTAGTCTTGTTAATAGACATGAATTTGTGTTAAACAATATTCTCACAAATTGGGGGAGATTGTTGTGCAAGACATGCTTGTACTTTAACAAGACTAAGTCAAATTGACAACCCCAAGTAAGTTGTATTGCAATCTTAGTTTGAATTTTGTACTTGTAACATTTAAAGTCTGTAAAAATGTCAAAGGAGCAGACTTAAGTCTTTTTCTTTAAACAGTATCAAACCTAAGAATTCTATATGGAAGAAGATCAAGAAGATCATGCCTCAGAAGAATTATAAATAAGCTCGGAGTTGAATAAATCTGTTTTGGGAAAAATGTTCTAAGTCAAGATCTCTACAAGCCACAGATTTAGTGTTACAGAGAAGTCATTCGAGAACTCCAGAATGACTTATAGAGAACTCAGGACATCTACCATAGAACTCAGAGATATCGACAAGCCAAATTGAAGACATGAAGATTGGAGATATCGACAAGTCATTTCTTCACTAGAGAATTCAGAGTTATCGACAAGTCAAGATTCAATAGAGAACTCTGAGTTATCGATAAGTCAAATTTCACTAGAGAACTCAGAGATATCGACAAGCCAAAATTCACTAGAGAACTCTGACTTATCGACAAGCCAATAAGTCACTAGAGAACTCAGAGATATCGACAAGTCAAAGTGAAGATATGAAGATTAGAGATCTCGATAAGCCAAATTCTCTTATAGAGAACTCAGAGACCTCTACAAGTCAAATGAACTATGGAGTATTAGAGATCTCGATAAGTCATTATACTTATCGAGATGTCAAGATCTCTATATGCCTAATTGGAGATATAGAGATAAAATCTCAAAGTACAAATTCCAGACCAGTTCAATATCCAAGATTAACAATTAACAAACAACCTAATCAGTTGGATTGACAAGTCTACACAAACCAGCTTGAAGAGTGTGCAAGATCAAGGGTGAAGATTAACTGACAACGGAAGATCAAGATTAACACAGTATGCAAAGATATTATAAGTCATAAATGGAATATATACTTTTCCTAAAATGGAAATGATTAGTGACAGTTTACTAAAGTGAATAGCATATCTTATTGTACACTATGTAAGCCAGCAGTTAACTAAAATATAAAGGAAACTACAGATGAAGGTATTTTTAGCGATGCACCAAAGATTTTACCTACCCAATAGTGAAATCCTTAACACTGGTCCTTTGTTAGTTTGTAACAATTAGATCAGGAATTCTTGTAATTCTCTCAAGCAGAAGCTAAGCTCTTAATCAACAAAGAGCCTAGAAATTTTATAGCAAAATATTCTTAATTTTAATATAAAATTAAGTGAGTTTTGAAAGATCTGTGTTATTCATAGCTGCATGTTTAATTTTTGTTATAACACATTTTACAACAAGATTTGATTTACTTTGTTCAAAACCAAAATAATTCAAGAAAAGCATTAAAACACTAAAACACATTCACCCCCCTGTGTATAATTCACCATCTAACATTTACCATATTTTTTGTTAACTATAGAGTAGATAAAAAACTAGAGAAAATAAAAAAGAGATCAGTTTTATTGCGATTAATTTAAAATATGTTAGATATATTTGATAATGTCATGTCTAATATGATTTATGTTTAGTTTTCAGATCTTACTTAAACAGGACAAATTAGTACTTAACTGAAATCAGCACTTATACTGAAGTCAGAACTTAAGTCATCAGTACTTAAGGTTCAGGAGATATTTATCAGAAGATAATATCAGGACTTAAAGGAAACGTTCAGATAAGGAAGGCGGCTGATTGAAGGAAGAGAAGATCAAGACAAACATAAGAAGATATATGCATGAAGAAGGAATTCTGTGAAGAATAGAATACTTGGAAGAAAAGATATCTAATTGATATATTTTAGGAAGCAGAATTATATTCCATATCAATTAGCGATTATCTTGTAACTGTGTAGTATATAAACACAGACATAGGGTTTACACTAAAAGTGTTATCATTATCGAGAATATTATTCATTGTAACCCTATCAGCTCTTGTGATATTTGTTCATCACTGAGAGAGGACAGTTCCATATTGTAACAGAGTTTATTGCTTTGAATAAAGTCTATTTTATGTTACTTATTTTATTAGAATTCGATTTGATTGTGTTATACACTGTATTCAACCCCCTTCTACAGTGTGTGTGACCTAATAAGTGGTATCAGAGCCGATCTGTTAACACACAAACAGTTTAAGATCCAAAAACAATCATGTCTGAAGTAGAAACTCCAACTAAGCCCACCAAAACTGAAGAACCTCCAAAGACATAAATCCATAGTCGATATGAGGCTATTAGAGTTCCCATATTGAAACCATCTGAATATGCCATATGGAAGGTGATGATGACTATGTTTCTGGAAGCTACATATCCAGAATATCTTGATAGAATCAAGGAAGGACCTCACAATCCAACAAAACTCGCAGTTGCAGTTGCAGGTGAAGCAGCAAAGTGTGTACCAAAAGAGAAGAGTGATTACACTGCTGAAGATATCGCATCAATTGCTAAGGATGTTAAGTTACGACACTTACTGCATAGTGCCATTGATAATGTAATGTCAAACAGGGTAATAAACTGTAAAACTGCAAAGGAGATATGGGATGCCTTGGAAACAAGATGTCAGGGAACTGATTCGATTAAGAAGAACAGGAAGACAATACTCACTCAAGAGTATGAACACTTTGACTCAAAGGCTAATGAGTCATTGGCTAACTTATATGATAGATTTGTCAAACTCTTGAATGATTTGTCACTGGTTGATAAGGAGTATAATCTTGAAGATTCAAACCTTAAATTCCTGTTAGCTCTTCCTGAAAGCTGGGATTTGAAGGCAACAACTATAAGATACAACTATAATCTTGATGAAACGACTCTTGATGAAATCTATGGGATGCTCAAGACTCATGAACTTGAGATGGAACAAAGAAGCAAGAGGAAAGGAGGAAAGTCAAGGACAGTTGCTCTTAAGGTTGAAGAAGAATCTCCCAAGGCAGCCACCTCAAGGAAAGGCAAGGGTAAAGCGCTCTTCACAAAGTCTGATACTGAGTCATCAAGTTCTGATAGTGATGGTGACTCAGAAACTGAAAGCTCTCCTGAGATGGATGCTGATGAAGAGATGATGAAGCTGTGTGCTCTTATGGTGAAAGGAATCACAAAGATTGCGTACAGGAAATTCAGGAAGGGAAAGAAGTTTTCCAGGAAAGGTGCAAGTTCTGATAAGAAGAATTTCAGAAAATCTGAAGGCAAAGGAGGGAAGTCTGACAGAAGAGATTACACAAATGTCAAATGCTACAACTGTGGTGAGAAAGGCCACATATCTCCTGATTGCAAGAAAGTGATAAGTGATAAAGGCAAGGCTCTTGTCACAAAGAAGAAAAGCTGGACATACACCTCAGATTCTGAAAGTGAGGAGAACTATGCCTTGATGGCAAATGCTAATATGGCAAATGCTGAAAGTAGTACTGAAGCTGTTGAGTTAAAGGTACCTCAAACTACTTATGCCTTTCATACTGATGATATTAATGAATTGAGAAGATATCTTAAAACCATGTTCATTAGCTATAGAGATCAAACTTTAACATGTGAAAGATTAACTTCTGAAAATCTAGCTTGTAAGAAGAGGAATGATTATTTAGAAAAAGAGTTAGTCATGTTCCATCAAACTCAGAAAGATAGAGATGATGATTTCTATGTTAGGGATGAAGTACTTAAAATGAATGAATCTCTAAAAGCTGAGTTAGAAAAGGAAAGAAAGATTATAAGGACTTGGACTAGCTCTGGCAGAACAACTCAGAATTTGTTAAGTAGTGGAAACTGGAAAGAGGGCTTAGGTTATGGAGATGATAAGAATGATAAAGGAACTGTAGATATTAAGCCTATAGTTGTCAAACAAAAGCCAAAGTTAAAACCTGTTAAGTTTGTAGCTGTAAAGTCTGAAATTGAGAAATCAGAAGTTAAAAAGAAATTAACTTCTGACAAACTAAAACATGAAAAGACAATTGAAGTAAACATAGGCTTAATGACCAAGAAGCAGCTTAAGCATAAGCTGAAAGAAGTTAAGAATGCAAACAAGGTAAAATCACCTAGGAAAAATAGGAATGGGAAGGAAGGTGTGAATAAAAGAAATGATTATAAGCCTGTTCCTGATGTTCCTAGAAAAATGTGTCATAACTGTGGAAGATCTAACCATCTGGCTTCTTTTTGCAGGAAGAATAAGAACATAAACTCCTTACCTTCAAAGTCAGGAGTTAAGAGTCAGTCTGTTAGATATAAGCCAAAAATTCCTTGTTTTCATTGTGGTAGTTTATGGCATTCCATTTATACTTGTAAGGAATATCATAGTTTATACTATGATTATTATCAAATAAAACCTTCTTTAAAGAAAGTTAGCACTGTTCCTTCTAGTGTAAGTTCTGATTCAAAGTCTGATAGTGTAAATTCTGATAAGAAAAATGTTAAAATAAACTCTGATGCTAAATCCGCTGTAAATGCTAACAAACTTAATAAGGCCAAGGGATCCAAGAAAGTCTGGGTCCTTAAAACTAATCATTAGTGGTCTTTGTGATTGCAGGGCAACAGGAAAAACATCCTAGTTCTGGACAGTGGATGTTCAGGACATATGACTGGAAATAAAGCCCTGCTATCAGATTTTGTGGAGAAGGCTGGCCCAAGTGTTTCTTATGGAGATGGCAACATTGGAAAAACATTGGGATATTGTAATAACCCCAAAAATTTTGGACTTTTTGTAACCCTTATGAATAGTGATTTTGCTGATTAAGGAAATTTTTCATGCCACACTATGTAGAAATTCTTTTATTGATATTCTGAGATCTTATTAGTACTCCATAACGTATATGAGTGTATGTAAAGATCGTCAGAATCCAAATTCGAACACTTTGATTTTTCCCAAAAATCCACCAGATACCGAAATAATTGAGTACAAGGTAACATGATTAAAAGCATTTAAATTCAAGGATTATAAGCAAGGATCATTAAAGGACTATAAAATATTAAGAGAGGGTTAGGGAAGCCCAAGTAATAAGATCCCGTATATGATCCCTCAAACGATCAACGAGAACGAGAGTTAAGCAAACCGTAAAACAAATAAACGTCTAAGGGGCAAGCACATGCAAGTAACATGAGAAGGAAGCTTCTAAGATAAGCTAAAACATGTGGTTAGAAGCAAGGTGACATCATCACACCACAAGAATGAGACATGTGGCAAAGTAGTGATGCAAGCAATGACATAAGCAAGTGAAAACAAGATATTTAGCCAATAATTAACCACAACCATGCATTTTTTGCACAAATATCAAGGCAAGACAAGCAAGCAAAAGCTCTCCCCCATTTATTTCTTCTTCCATTCGGCCTTTTCAAGAAATGAAGAAATAGATTTTCAAAACTCAAGTTCTAGGCCATGGAAAATTACAAGGTTTGTTTCCTTGGATCCTATATTTCATAACTTAGTTATACCATGTGTTTAAGATCAAGATTCCATGGTTTGCTTAGCTAATCCACTCATCAAAGATGATGATGAATAGTAGTGAATAGTAACTTACTTTGATTTTCTTGATTTTCATGAAAGCTTAAGGTTGATTAAGCATAGATCAAGGTTCCTAGAGGCTTGTTAGTGACTACCCACTCTCCAAGGAAGGTATAAACTCTTGAACCCTTAGTTTTAAGTTTGGTTTGTGTGGATGATAATAGTGCTTAGATGAATGGGTTTAGTTTGATGTTGATGGATGTTGGATTGTTGTTGAATTGGTGATGATTTGGTGTAGTTTAAACTTTGGAAAATGTTAGGTTATAGTCGTCGTAATGCCCGATTTTCTATAAACTGTTTTGTGATTATTTTTTGGACCCGAACACCCACTTCCATAAACTAACCACTTCCATGCTTAGATAGGTTATGTTTCAAGCTTCGTTTTGATATGTGGTTTGCTTGAATCCGATGTACGGTTTAGGAGAAACGACCATTTTAAGTAACGGTGTTTCGCGAACGAACCTTTACCCCTCGCCTTACTTTGAAGCATTGGTTAAAGACCTTAAATGACTAATTGGAGTATGAAACATTTATTTAAAGTGTATTAGGCAGTTGGTAAGGTGCTCGCGAAAGAATCGCCTTAAAACTCTTAATGGTTAATTTATTAAAAATGGTGGAGCCGAGGGTACTCGAGCGACTTAAGAGAATTGTTGAGCGCAAAGCGAGCGTTAGAGTCTAATTGGTTAAAGTATAGATTCATAAGCGACTTTGGTTTAATTCCAACTTATATGTGGTTTATAGGTTACCAGACTCATCCCAGGACTTTTACCACCCCCAGTCGCTCAGGCAAGTTTTCTACCCGTTATACTGTTGTTGTGATGTATACATATGTATATGCATTATCTTGTGATAGATGCATGATGGTTAATTAGCAAATCTTGCGATATATTGGAGCATGTAATATGGTATATATGCATGTCTGTTTCGTAATCTTGATATATATCTGTTGATTCTAATGCTTATAAGTTGCATAATACCTATGCTAGAGATAAGCAGTAGTTGCGTATACCCTTAGTATAGGGGACCCAAAGGTGAACATTTCTTAAAACCGGGAGTCGATGTTCCCGAGTATATTATATATATTTATATATATATAGATATAGTTTTCAAAACTATTAATCGAATAAGGTTTATTCGATAACTTTATTTTTATTAATGAATATTACTTTGAATATTCATTCGAGGACTTATGACTCGGTTTATTTTATTTAATGAATATTAATTTGATTATTCATTCGAGGACTTATGACTCGCTTTATTTTATTTAATGAATAATATTTTGAATATTCATTCAAGGACTTATGACTCCGCTTATTTACTAAATAATATTCTTTATTTTATTAAAGAATAATGTTTCGATAATCAAACTTATTTTCGATTATTCAAATAAAGATTATACTTTCGTATAAGTACATCTTGGGTTATTTCATATCCATTTCAAGTATGAGTTTTAAAACTTCTACTTCAATTATTTTTATAAAGATTATTCTTTATGGGAATATTATTTAAATAATAATATTCAGATATTTTCTAATATATCGGGACTGATTTATTTCATTAAATCAGCATTACTCCAAACATTCTTAAAAATGTTTTCGAGTCTTCAAAATGATTTTAAAAGTTAGAGCGGATCCCAAAAAACTCGTTTTCAGATTTAAGATCTTCCTTTCGAAGGAGACTTGAATATTCGCTCAAAAATCTTAGGGATCCGGCTCTGTGGTGTATTTTATATTCGCAATGAGGTTGCTGTTTTGAGAAAACAATTTGATTATTTGCCCAATGTTCAGGAAGTAAGTCCATCTAATTGAGTCGGCATAAGCGACAGGCCGAGGTACGGTCTATGAAGGTGTAAGAGGCTGGGTGACAGTCCATCCACATGTGAGTGGCCGGGTAACGGTCTAGCGCGAGGTCCTAATGCGGTCAGGGTGATGACCGGCGAGGAATTCATCCATCTACAGTAGAAAAGGTTACTTATTGGTATCTTTGCATGATCAGCAAGATATCAGGTTTATGCCAAAATTCTTTTCTTTCCAAATTCATTGGATATTACAACTCTGTTCATACTTTACATGACAGAGGTTTTCAGGAAATGTATGGGAGATATATATGAATATATATATATATATATATCAGGACTTAATGAAGTATCTTGTAACTTCATTTCATTCAATGATATTTCAAAGATTGAATCTATTCAAGTCTTATCTTGTAGTCTCATCAGTGTGATGAACTTTTGAAACTGATGATACCTTGAACGGTGGTAGTTCAAGTAGTATCCGGAAAAGATATAAGTATATTGGAGTATCTTGTAACTTCATCTTTTCAACTTATATCTGGTTAATGATTATCTTATGCATGACAAAGATTTTCACAAAAACGTTGAGACAATGCTAGATATATGAGATCACCTTGCAATGATATTTTTATACAGTTATAAACTGGAACTCTGTGTATATTATACATGTCAGAGGATTTCAAAGATTATGAAAAGTATATATACTTATATACTGAATATTTTGCGACTTAGTCGCGTTAAGATATCAACTTGGTTCATTTCTTCTTGACCAAGACTTTCATGAGTACTATGAGAATGCTCATATATTGTTAATTATTATATATATTATTTCGGTGGGCTTGTTGCTCACCCTTGCTTTCTTCTTTCATCACACAATAACAGATAGAAAAGATGAACAGGACCAAGCTTCCAATTCGCAAGCGGTTAGGAAACGTTCCGCAGTTTTCTGGAAGCATTGATGCCGCCGTAGCTGAGGTAGGAGCTACCAATAGGCTAGGTTTTCAACTATTGATGAACCAGGCTTATGTATAATATGAATTGTAATAATGGCAAGGAATATGTAAATTATTCAGAAACCCTTTTAAGGTGTAACGGTTTATAATTGTGGAATAAAATGACTTGTGTTATTTTGGTATTCATCTCTGAGACTATAACTTGTGGTGTGTGTGTGTGTATATTGTGGGGTCACAGTACTCAGTAGTTGGTTGACTGTTAAGATTAAGTATTGATAAGGGAAATGGAACTCGTGACAACCCGAATTCCCGACCCCGGATTTGGGGGTGTTACAGATATGACAATATCAATCTTGGGAATGTCATCATTAAAGAAGTAGCTCTGGTCTCAGGACTTAAACACAATCTGCTGAGTGTTAGTCAAATCTGTGACAGAGGTTATCATGTGGATTTATTTGAAGAACACTGTGAAGTTGTAAGTAAATCTACAGGCAAAGTTGTTCTGAAAGGATACAGGCATGGTAACATTTATGAAGCCAAGCTTTCAACAAGTACTGATGGTTCTGCAATCTGTCTGATGAGTAGAGCACCAATTGAAGAAAGCTGGAACTGGCACAAGAAACTCTCTCACTTAAATTTCAACAATATAAATGAACTAGTCAAGAAAGATCTTGTGAGAGGACTGCCAAAGTCAGTATTTGCTCCTGATGGTCTTTGTGATTCTTGTCAGAAGGCTAAACAAAGGAAATCTTCATTCAAGAGCAAGACTGAATCATCAATTCTTGAGCATTATCACCTACTACATGTTGATCTATTTGGTCCAGTGAATGTCATGTCTATTGCAAAGATTAAATATGCTATGGTCATAGTGGATGAGTTCACCAGATACACATGGGTGTATTTCTTTCACACAAAAAGTGAAACTACATCTATCTTGATTGATCATGTCAAGCAACTGGATAAATTGGTTAAAGACTCTGTGAAAATAATAAGAAGTGATAATGGCACCGAGTTCAAGAATTTTACAATGGAAGAGTTCTGCAAAGACCAGGGAATTAAGCAGGAATTTTCTGCTCCTGGAACTCCACAGTAAAATGGAGTTGTTGAAAGAAAGAATAGAACTCTCATTGAAGCTGCACAAACAATGCTTGATGAAGCAAAGCTTCCAACCTTTTTTTGGGCTGAAGCTGTGCAAACTGCTTGTTTTACTCAGAATGTAACACTCATTAACAAGCAAGGAAAGACACCATATGAGATGGTGAAGAAAAAGAAGCCAAATCTGAAGTATTTTCATGTATTTGGATGCAAGTGTTTTGTTCTTAAGACTCATCCTGAACAGCTATGCAAATTTGATCTAAAAGCTGATGAAGGAATCTTTGTTGGATATCCACTTTCCACAAAAGCCTTCAGAGTCTACAACTTGAGAACAAGGGTGGTCATGGAATCTATCAATGTCTCTTTTGATGATAAGAAGATTACTGGACTTGAAGATTTCAATGATCATGATCAGCTGAGATTCGAAAATGAAGAATTAAATTCTGATACTGAAAACCCTGACAGTCTAAGTCCTAATACTGCAAACTCTGATGGATTAAACGCTGATATCATTGAAAGTGTGGTGACTACGTCAAAGTAGAATGCACCTGTGCAGGGGGAGCATACTGAAGATACAACCACATCTCAAGAAGCATCAGAACATACAACTGGCTCTTCAAGTTCTGATTCATCAAGTTCTGATAAGCCAAGTTCTGATAGTTCTAAAAATTTAAATTCTGAAGGATCCAACTCAGAGAGCATAGTTTCAGGGGGGCGCATCAGAAAATGTTGATGAAGATAGCATGGATCATGGGGAAGCATCCAGTTCTAGAGAAAAACTTCCATCTGCAAGGAAGTGGACTAAATCACATACACCTGACTTAATAATTGGGAATACTGATGCAGGTGTCAGAACTAGAACAGCTACTTCAAGTGAATGTCTTTACAATTCTTTTCTTTCTCAGACTGAACCAAAGAAAGTGGAAGAAGCTCTTCAAGATGCTGATTGGGTGCAAGCAATGCAGGAAGAGTTAAATGAATTTGAAAGAAACAAAGTCTGGACCCTAGTGCCAAGACTAAAGAACAGATCTGTTGTTGGTACAAAGTGGGTGTTCAGAAATAAAACTGATAGTGATGGCATAATTACAAGGAATAAAGCAAGGTTGGTTGCAAAAGGATATTCTCAACAGGAGGGAATTGATTATGATGAAACATTTGCATCAGTTGTTAGATTGGAAGCCATAAGGATATTTTTGGCTTATGCTGCTCACAAAAAGTTTACTGTCTTTCAAATGGATGTGAAAAGTGCTTTTCTCAATGGAGAATTAGAGGAGGAAGTGTATGTTGAACAACATCCAGGCTTTGTAGATCCTAAATATCCAAATCATGTCTACAGGCTTGATAAAGCACTTTATGGCCTTAAGCAAGCTCCTAGAGCATGGTATGAGACTTTAGCTCAGTTTCTTCTGGAAAGTGGATTTAACAGAGGAACTATAGACAAAACATTGTTCTACCTCAACCATGAAAAAGACTTACTTTTGGTTCAGATATATGTTGATGATATCATCTTTGCTTCTACAAATGACAGACTTTGCAAGAAGTTAGCCAAACTGATGCAGTCAAGATATCAAATGAGTATGATGGGATAACTTAGCTATTTTCTGGGCCTTCAAGTCAAGCAGAATGAAGAAGGCACTTTTATTTTTCAAACCAAGTATACCAGAAACTTGCTGAAGAAATTTGGAATGCAAGATTGTTCAAGTGCATCCACTCCCATGGCCACTGCAACAAAACTGGATAAGGATACTGGTAAATCAGTAGATATTACTGATTACAGAGGTATAATTGGCTCTTTACTTTGTCTAACTACTAGTAGACCTGATATCATGTATGCTACCTGTCTTTGTGCAAGATTTCAAGCAGATCCAAGATAACCTCACTTAACAGCTGTGAAAAGAATCTTCAAGTACCTTAAGGGAACAGCTGATCTGGGATTGTGGTATCCCAGAGAATCAGATTTTAAACTAATAGGTTACTCAGATGCAGATTTTGCAGGTTGCAAAATTGACAGGAAAAGCACAAGTGGAAACTGCCAATTTCTTGGAGGTAGATTGGTTTCTTGGTTTAGCAAGAAACAAAAGTCAATTTGCACATCAACTGCAGAAGCAGAGTATATTGCTGCAGGAAGCTGTTGTGCACAGATTCTTTGGATGAAGAATCAGTTACTGGATTATGGGTTAACATATTTTAAAATCCCTATTTACTGTGATAATCAAAGTGCTATTGCTATGACAGGTAATCCAGTTCAACACTCAATGACAAAGCACATCAGCATTGGGTACCACTTTATAAGGGAACATGTGGATGAAGGTACAGTGGAATTGCACTTTGTTCCAACAGATCAACAACTAGCAGATATCTTCACAAAACCACTGTGTGAAGCTACTTTTACAAGATTGGTAAATGAACTTGGAATGGTTTCAGGTTCTTTCTCTAAATCTGCTTAGCTTTTGTTCTGCTGCATCAGACTTTATGATCAGTATTTACAAATATTACTAACTTTGTGTATTCTGTGCTTAATTGAAAATTGCTTAAGTACTGATTGTTGTCTGATGTGTATTTCTAAACTCTGATAGTGATATAACTGTTTCTGTGACTATTCAATCCTATGAGGATAGCTGTGCTAGATGCTGACCTAGTAGTCTTTAATATACTAGAGATCCCATGTTAGAAGTAATTATTTATGTGGAAATCTATTGACACAAGCAAATTCTGATATTGAGCTTAGTTAAGTTTACTTTGTCTATCTTATTACTAAGTCAAAAACTAGAATAATGCTTCTCATCTGTTAAGTTCTGGTGTTAGTAAATCTGCTGAATGTACTAAGTGCTTATAAACCTCACCTATCAAAAGAAAAAGGAAAAAGAACAAGGAATAAAAATCAGGTACTCCTTTGAGATCTAGAGTACAAATATGGAAGGGACGACCCAAGTGCATTGCTGGTATTAAGTAATATGCATCAGAAAAGCAAATAATTATTTTTCTTGGCGACTTTTCATACTCTATGATTACTGGAGAAATACTCTAATAACAGCATAAATTCTGATATGCAGTCGTGACTCACCTACACTGAGAAGCCACTGTAAAATGGAATTTCACAAGATGCATAAAATAAGCACAAAACAGTTGAGGTAGACTCATGCATGAACTCATTCAATAAGTAGGCTTCAGAATAATGACATATTTTAAGTAAAGTTCTTAGTTATGCCTTATTTCTATGATGTACTGAAGTGAATCAGACTTTACTCTTTGTCTGATATTTAGCTTAATGCACACACTTTCACTCCATATGAATGATGAAAATTACTGTGGTGATCAATGTTGTTTTAGATGAACAGTTTTTGTGTCAGATTACATACATTCTGAGGACAGGTTCTGATGAAAGTTCTGAAGAACCAAAATCAGAATTTGTGTGAAGAATTACAGAGATAGGCATTCACTTTTCGAGTTAAGAAATCATGTTCTGATGACTGTTAAGTTCTGATATAAGTCTAAGTGCTGATATTAAATTTTGATTCTTTACTTGACTTATTTATGGTTTAAATCTAAAACAGTCCCATTTTACATCAGAATATGTTCGGGTGAGATATTAACAGTCACTACTATTAGGGTTAGTGGTACACGTTCATGCCAAGTAATGTTTACTTGTTTCTTGTGCGCATTAAACCCTGTTTTACACTTCCAATGGCTATTTTTATTCTCCTCAGTCTAGGGAGACGAGGTAGAATTATTTCTACCTGTCAGCATTAAATTTCTTTTGTGTCTCCTGGCATTCTATTTCCTATATAAACCAACACTTCACTCCATCCAGCACATCTCTAAATTCCTCACAAACTCTCTCTCATTTACAACTCAAATTATAAAACTCATTTCTTCTTCACTCATCACAATCATGGTTAATTACAACTTAGCTCTGAACTATGATACTTTCTCTCTAACCATGAGCTGTCCAGAATGGCAGCAGGAATGGCATGTTACTGCCATTCCTGAAGAGGTTTGGGACTTTGTTCCCCAAGAGGTTCTGACAGACCTCCTGTTCTTCTATATGGATTACCATGGCCATGTTGAGCGACCGGAAGAAGAACGGTTGGAAGCTCTTCGACATCAGGAGCGAATCATTCGTCTCGCTGTTCTTTTTGTTGAAAGTAGGAAGAAGAAATAGGTTTTGTAGCTTAGGACAATATTGTAATTTTGTGCTGTAATTTCAATTTCATGGATGTATTTTCTCAATATATTAATGAAATTTTATATTTTTGCAAGATTTTGTCTCTGAGTTATTTGAAATTCTGATACATTTTTAAATCTTGATTTACCCATATTCTGATGACCGTTTTTATATTTTATACAAATCAAGTTCTGATTCTGACATGGCAGTACCTGTTTACTTGATGTATTTTTTTTTGGTCATTCTCTCACTTAGTGTATTTATATAGAATATTGGTCTCGCAGTAAAATTAATTTTTAAGTGGGAACAGTTTAAATTTTAAATTAAAACTGAACTACCTTAATTAATGGGATTACTTGGTAAGTGGAACGGTTTTTCCTTGAAAAACTGCATGTGATAAGTAATGATTACTGTTTTCCCGTGCCCATTAATTATTCTTTACTGCTGCATGTCTGACAGGTGTCCAACGATTACTTTTTCTACCGTGTATAAGTAAAAGAGAGAGAAGATTGTAAAATCTTTTATTTACTTTCACACTTTATCTCTCTTTTCTTTACTTCTATTCTATCTCATCTCCTGACGTTTTTTTACAGACATTTTGTCAAACACCTTACAGGCAAACTTATTTCTTAAGTTTTCTCATGGCACCTAAGGATTTGATTATAGATGGAGCCAAGTTTGTTCCCAACAACTATGCTGCAATCTTAAACCATGATGAAGCTCCATCTGATTTGTACTTTGTGCAAGATCTTATAGCACACAGTGAGACTGGGTATGCATTGATCCAGCCTCAAGTCATTTCCAGCCAACAAGTTCTGACGTTTTGGCGAACTGGGCATTTTGATAATGGTGGTGCTACTGGTACTCCAAGCATCATTTTCGAAGTAAATGATGTTGAGCATGTGGTAACTCCTGGAGCAGTTCGTAAAGCTCTACACTTACCAGAAGGCTGTGTTTTCTCAACAGCGGAGGAACCAGTTCTACAACAGCTCATGGCCAATTTGGGGTATGAGAAGAGTTTGGCCAAGCTTGGACAGTTGTAAAGAGCACATATCAGAAAGGAATGGAGCTTTTTCTTCGACTGCATCACTAAAGCATTCAGCAATAAGTGTTCCAACTTTGATGCCATTCCTATTATAAGTCAGCACATCGGGTATGCTATTATTCACCAAACTCATTTTGATTATACAAGTGTTGTGCTAGGCTTTATAGGGGATAGGATGACAGAGGATAGGAATGTAGTATACTTTGCTAGATTCTGTCAGCTTATATATACTTTTTGTTGTGCTAATGAACCTCAACCAGCCAGTTCTTTATTTCCACCCTTTAAACTTGCAAAACGGGCTTTTAATGACTTGGTAAATGCTGACCTTAAGAAAAAGGTGGTTAGACCCTTACAGATACCTCAGACTGTAAAACAAATCTTGGTAAATGCTGATCCTCTAACCTATAGATCTGTTTACCCTGATGTTCAACCCACCACCACATCCCAGACACCACAACAACCATCAGAACATACCACACATACTCCTGAACCTACTCAACCCTCTATCCGAATACATCTCAAACCTTCACAAATAACTCAACCTTCATCATCAGCACATACCGTGAAGCCTTCATCTTCCAAGCCCAAGAGGACAAAGAGTGTACCTCAGACACCACAGAAGAGAAGGAGGATTGTTCTGAGAGATGAGTCAGACAGTGATGAACAGGTTTCTGTATCAGAACCTGTTATTAAAGAAGCTGAGAAGGTCCCTTCTCAGAAGGATACTGGAATTGGGGGATCTAAGCTTTTCAAAAGGATTAGAAGAATGTCTTATGCTGAAACTCCCAAGGAATCTTCTTCTTCAAAGAGATACAAGAAACAGAGGGCTCACAGGCCAATTTCAGATGATGAGGAAGCAGCAGCTAAGGAAGGAGATCAGGAATCTCTGATCTCACAAGAGCCAAAATTTGCTGAAGCTACTGCTACAGATAAAGCATCTACACCACCTGTGTCTCATGTACATGAACCGATATCTACTGCAGACCCAGGCACAAGTGCTGAAATTGATAATCACAACCTGGTTGTGCCTGAGGTTCTCTACTTAGAAGCTCCAACAGCTCCAATTAATCCATCAACAACACCAATTACTGATGCTAATGAAACTCCAGAATTGTCTACAACACCTTTTCTGCATCTAGACATTGAAGATCAGACTATAGGTGAGCATCAAAATATGGCTGTTGATCAGAACTTGGAAGCAGATCAGCACTTAGAGGATGATGTTGAAGCCTCAATTGCTTCTCATACTGTTCTTTTAACAGAAGATGTTAAATCTGTAAGTTCTGATGCTGTAAATGCTGATACTACTGGTGATGCTGCTATAAATGAAGATGCTACTGTAGCTGGTCCATCAGGGCATGCACCTCAACAAACTGTTCACAAAAGTGAGATAGTCAAGAAGTTTGTTACAGGGGAAGCACCAGTACCTTGGAGTGAAACTCCTAGAGGATAGGAGTGGACTAAGGAGTGGAACACAGTTACCTTTGTTCCATCTGAAAAAATTCTTGCTGAGCACTTGGCAAAAGCTGATAAGATGCTAATTAATGATGATTTCAAGACACAGCTAAGAGTTACTGCACTTACTACAAGGAACCTTCAAGGTCAACAGTCTATCACTCCAGACAAGTTGAACATGGTTCAAAAACTCTTAATGCAGCAAGATACACTTGTCAAGCTGGACAAGAAAAACTTTTTCAAACCTACCTTTGACAGAGTTGCTTACATTGAGAAGACCCAAGAGAAGTAACAATCTCAGATTGATGAAATTTTGAAAAATCAAGCTTCTCAGCAATCTCAACTCGATGAAATCCAATCCTCAGTGGAATTACTTGTCTCTCTTCTTTTACCTGCTGATGCCAAAAAGGGGGAGAAGGTAATTAAGTCCAAATGCAAAACTGTTAAGACACTGAAGGGGAAGGATGATGAAAAAGATGACCAGGGAAACTCTGGAATGGGTGGAGGTCATAGTCAAGGTAAAGGTCTCTCATCAAGAAGAGCTAAAGCTACAAGTCATAGAACAAGTTCTGATACTGGAAAACGAATTACTTCTGGTACTAGTAAAAGAATAAGTTCTGATGAACTTTTGGATCTTGATGAAGAAATTTCAAGACAGTTATTTCTGAAAGAAAATCCAGGGATGGACTTTGAGAGTCTGATGGAAGAAGAAGCTAGACTTAAGTCAGAAAAGGTCAATTTTAAATATGAAAATTCTGTTGGTAAAAAGAAACTTCCTAAGGCCAAAGGCATTGTGATAAGAGAAAGGACAAATCTTGAGGCAACCAAGGCTAAATCACAATTACAGATAGATCCAAGGTCCAAAGGCAAAGAAAAAGTTGGTGAACCTATAAAGGTTTATGAGCCTCCTGTGGATGAAGAAATTACTGTTGAAGATGCTGATCTTACACTGACTTCAAGAAAGATTTCTAAGACAACCTCTGACATGGCTCAAGTTGTTCAGAGTCAAGATTTAGTTAGTTCTGATATTACAAAGAAGCAAGTAACCTCTGACATAGCTCAAGTTGACTTGATATCAGAAGATTAATCAAAGGAAACCTCTGACATTGCTCATGTTAAATCCTCAAAGTTAGTCCTACCAGGATTCACCAAAGCCAAACAGACTCAACCTTTGAAGACTGCTGCAAGTGGTTTTGAAGCGAGAGTGGTTACTGGAAAGGAAGCAAGAGATAAATCCGGATTGGGTAGTGCTGATGAAAGAAGAGTACTGAACACAACCAATGATCCAACTTCCTTAAGTGAACCAGGTGTTGGAGCAACTCCTGAAAGATTGAATCAACTAGAATCTGTACAGATGGTTTACCATACCTACTTGAAAGAACACATCTTGTTATATTTCATGACAGATGGTAGGGTTTACTATATAAGGGAAAATGTTATTCCACTGAAGTATTTTGAAGAACTGGAACATGTTTTATTTTTACTTCAAGTGAATGACAGAATAACAGAAAGTGCTGCAAACTATTTGAAGAATCAAATTCAGAGACAGAAAAGGCTTTATTCTGTAAAGTCTGACATCACATATCTTCCAAAGTACAGAGATCACAAGGGTGATATCGTTGAGATGAAGCCTAACTCTGCTAAGATTATAACTACCTTTCTGGGTTATAAGGCTGTAGAATTCAATCTTGAGTCTGACAAGGCGTATTTGATCAGACTGGATCAGGACATAAGGAAAGCTAGAATTAATGATCTCAGGGCTGCTATCTTCCAAACTGGTGAAGATTCTGCAGAGCTTAAAGATGCTAAAAGGAGGATGATTGATGAACTCAGATATACTGAGAGATGTTTGTTAAAGAACTATCTCAGAACAACTCCTGACGTCAGAGAGATCAGAAAGTGAAGCCAAGTCAAGATCTACAACTCCTCAAATTCTGATATGAATACAGACTGAAGTTGTTATCAGAAGTTAAAGTTGGTAAAGCTTTAAGGACTGTAAGTTGTAGTTATCTAGTCAATTTCTCATGCATTTGTACTTAATATTTTTGACATCATCAAATATCTATTAAACTTGTTTATTATGTTAATTTACAAGTCGGGGGAGATTGTTAGATATATTTGATAATGTCATGTCTAATATGATTTGTGTTTAGTTTTCAGATCTTACTTAAACAGGACAAATTAATACTTAACTGAAATCAGCACTTATACTGAAGTCAGAACTTAAGTCATCAGTACTTAAGGTTCAGGAGATATTTATCAGAAGATAATATCAGGACTTAAAGGAAACGTTC
Source organism: Apium graveolens (assembly GCF_009905375.1). Lineage (NCBI taxonomy): Eukaryota > Viridiplantae > Streptophyta > Magnoliopsida > Apiales > Apiaceae > Apium > Apium graveolens. The sequence goes on along the minus strand of NC_133656.1, from coordinate 160,926,404 downwards.
AGATAAGGAAGGCCGCTGATTGAAGGAAGAGAAGATCAAGACAAACGTAAGACGAGATATGCATGAAGAAGAAATTCTATGAATAATAGAATACTTGGAAGAAAAGATATCTGATTGATATATTTTAGGAAGCAGAATTATATTCCATATCAATTAGCGATTATCTTATAACTGTGTTGTATATAAACACAGACATAGGGTTTACACTAAAAGTGTTATCATTATCGAGAATATTATTCATTGTAACCCTAGCAGCTCTCATGATAATTGTTCATCACTGAGAGAGGACAGTTCCATATTGTAACAGAGTTTATTGCTTTGAATAAAGTCTGTTTTCTATTACTTGTGTTATTAGTTATCGATTTGATTGTGCTATACACTGTATTCAACCCCCTTCTACAGTGTGTGTGACCTAACAAAATAAAACAATGAATTCTGATTTAGGTATTTGATACCACTGCATAATACACCACATGTTATTCATGAAGACGACGATTATAAGCAAAAATGTCGTAAACTTGGTGTTATGCCATAATTTGGCATAATCCAAATTTCTAATATTTAATAATTTTTAATTCAAATTAATAATTAATTGCTTATTGACAAGTAATATCCTCTCCCTAAAACGAGGAAAAATCAATCACAATCAATGTTTGTATGATATATAATTTTAACAGTTTACTTGTGGGTCATCGTCGTTTAATCCTTCATCAATGTTCAACATTGCTTTCTCTATTTCTTTATCTTCAATCCATAAATTTCAGTTTACTTGTATTAAGTCCTATCAATTTACATAAGAAATAAACAAATAAAAGTTAGTATCAAAGAGTAAAAAACTAATACATAAACAAAGTCTTAAAAAAAACTAAAATACACACATGATAATATGGAAACAATTGAGATGAAGGAGGTGAGGTGATTAAATTTGATTAAGAGATATATGTAAATTGAAATTTTAGTGAAGTGAGATGAGAGAAAATAATAGATGAAAGAGGGGAGATGGAGATGAAATGAGGTTAAAAAGAGAGAAGAGAGAATAAGTAGAGGATGAGTATAATTTTGAATTTTCGGATTTGGCAAAAAAATTGAATTTTGATTTAGGCGCCAACTTTCAAATTTTTGAATTTTTTGAAAATTTTGGGCATTTCCTACCGAATTGCGGTAGGTTATAAGTTTGTATGAAAATTTTAAATTTTTTAGTTTGGAGCCAATTGAATTTAAATTTTGATTTGGGCGCCAACTTTCAAATTTTTGAAACTTTTGGGCATTTCCTACCGAGTTGCGGTAGGTTATGAGTTTGAATGAAAAAAATTTAATTTTTTTAGTTTGGGGCCATGTTGGTTTTAGCAGTTTATTTTTTAATATTCATTATAAATCATTGAAAATGAAATTGAGCAATTTTAATTTTTTGTGTACATTAGGATAATTGTTTTAACATCCGAACGGTTAGATCATTGAAATTTTTATTTTTAATAAATAATTATGTAACCCTAATTTAACCCCTAAATTTCAATCCCTAAATGCACAACATCTTTTATTCAAAATTTTAAAAAGTTATTTTTTGTTGAATTTCTTTTATTATTTTTTTGGTTGAGTTGAATTGTTATCATTTCGTTGAAAACTTATGTTTGTTAAAATATAATTGCAAATAAAGTTAAAAAAATTCTAATTTTTTGCATACATGATTACTTTGAAATAATATGGGCATGCATGAGTTTGGATTGTCGAAACAAATTTGTAAAAACCGTAATCTAATCCCTAAACCCTTTTATATTTAAAAAATCATTAATTATATCACATGATTAATTATTTTTACCGTACTTAATAAGTGATCCAACTTATTAATTAATTATTTTAACCCTTTGAAAATATTTATGAATGATCCAACCTTAGAGATGTCAATATCTATATATTTCAGTGATATGACAAAAAAATTTAAAAAAATAAATATATTTGGTTTGCTATTTTAATAGTCAACTAATAGTTTGACCAATACTTCTTACTATTGTTGGTCCAATATCGATGTTTCAATTTTTTAAAAATATTTATGAATGATCTAAGTTTACAGATGTCAATATATATATATATATATATATATATATATATATATATTCTAGTGATATGATAAAAATTTTAGAAAAAAATAAATGTATTTAATTTGTTATTTTAACAGTCAACTAGTAGTTTGACCAGTACTTTTTCAAATTTTTAAATTTTTTTAATGAATGATCCAACCTTACAGATGTCAATATCTATATAATTTAGTGATATGATAAAAAAATTAAAATAAAAAAATATATTTGGTTTGCTATTTTAACTGTGAACTAATAGTTTCACTACTACTTCCTACTAGTATTTAGTCTCATGCTGATGTTTCGATTTTTTAAAAAATGTTTATGAGTGATCCAAACTTACAGATGTCAATATCTATATATTAGTGATATTATAAAAAATTTAGAAAAAAATAAATGTATATGGTTTGTTATTTTAACAGTCAACTAGTAGTTTGACCAGTCCTTTTTACTAGTGTTTAGTCATATACCGATGTTTCGGATTTTTAAAAAATATTTTTGAATGATCCAGCCTTATAGATGTCAATATCTATATATTTCAGTGATATGATAAAAAATTTAGAAAAAAATAAATGTATGTGGTTTGCTATTTTAACAGTCAACTAGTAGTTTGACCAGTACTTCTTACTAGTGTTAGTCCAATATCGATGTTTTGATTTTTAAAAAATATTTATGAAATATCCAACCTTACAGATGTCAATATCTATATATTTTAGTGATATGATAAAATTTTTAGAAAAAAATAAATGTATTTGATTTGCTATTTTAATAGTCAACTAGTAGTTTGACTAGTACTTCCTAGTAGTGTTTAGTCCCATACCAATGTTTCATTTTTTTTTAAAAAATGTTTATAAATCATCAAACCTTACAGATGCCAATATATATATATATATTTTAGTGATATGATAAAAATGACACATTGGAGAAAACATGTTTAACGAGAGAACGATTTTTAAACTTCTTAATCTTTTATTTATTGTTTAAAATATATTTATATTATGAAATCATTGCAAATGAAGTAAAAAAGTTATAATTTTTTGCATATATGGTAACTTCGAAGTAATATCGACATTCGTACGGTTGGATCATTGAAATGAAATTTATAAAAAAAGTGTTGTCTAACCCTAATCTAACCCCTAAATTTGATTATATTAAAAATGATTAATAGTTGGTAGGAAATGTAACTAGTTGGTAGGAAATGTAACTAGTCATTTCCTACCGCTTCTTGGTAGGTAAAATCATGTGGCATAAAGCCAATCACAAGCCAACACATTTGTCTATTAGTGCTGAGTAGACAAGCTCATTTCCTACCACATCGAAGTGGTAGAAAATGAGTCCTACAAGACCCATTTCCTACCAACATCGGTAGGAAATGAGATGCACAAAACCTAATGCAGTAGTGCGGTAGGAAAAACTTTACTTAAAACAATGTCGTTTTATGAGTGACAAACTTGCTGGAAAAATGATGTGGAAAAGTGGGTTTACCTTTGTTAGGAAATGAATAACACACAGAGGGGGGGATGAATGTGTTTTACTGTTTTTAGGCTTTTCTTAAATCTTTTATGGTTGAACAAAGTAAATTAAAATTGTAGTGAAAGTGTGTTCATGCATAAAATAAATTTGCAAGAATAAATAACACAGATCTTTAATACTCACTTAATTTTATATTAAAATTAAGAATGTTTTGCTAAAAAATTTCTAGGCTCTTTGTTGATAAAGAGCTTAGCTTCTACTTGAGAGTGTTACAAGATTTTCTATCTAAGTTGTTATAATTGACTAAAGGACCAGTGTTAACTTTATAATTCAGTTAACTGCTGGTTTACATAGTGTACAATAAGACATGCTATTTGCTTTAGTAAAAAATCACTTGTCACTTCTATTTATAAAAAAATATATCTTCTATTTCTGGCTAAGCATATCTTTAGCATCCTGTGATTATCTTGATCTTCCTTTATCAGTTAATCTTCACCATTGATCTTGCACATTCTTCAAGCTGCTTTTTGTAGACTTATCAATCCAGCTGTTTGAATTGTTTATTGATTGTTAATCTTGGATATTGAACTGATCTGCAATTTTTTACTTTGAGATTTTACCTCGAGATCACCAGTTTGATCTATAGAGAACTTGACATCTCGATAAGTATATTGTCTTATCGAGATCTCTAGTACTCTATAGTTAATTTGGCTTGTAGAGGTCTCAAGTTCTCTATAAGAGAATTTGACTTGTCGAGATCTCTAGTCTTCATATCTTCACTTGACTTATCGATAACTCTGAGTTCTCTAGTGGCTTCTTGACTTGTCTATATCTCAGAGTTCTCTAGTCAAATTTGACTTGTCGATATCTCAGAGTTCTCTAGTGAATTTTGACTTATCGATATTTCTGAGTTCTCTAGTGGAATTTGACTTATCGATAACTTAGAGTTCTCTAATGAATGTTGACTTGTCGATAACTCTGAGTTCTCTAGTGAAGAAATGACTTGTCGATATCTCCAATCTCCATGTCTTCAATTTGGCTTATCGATATCTCTGAGTTCTCTATAAGCTTTTTTGAGTTCTCTATAAGTCATTCTGAGTTCTCTATAAGTCATTCTGAAATTCTTGAATGACTTCTCTATAACACTTAATATGTGACTTGTAGAGATCTTGACTTAGAATATTTTTCCTAAAACGGATTTATTCAACTCCAAGCTTCTTCATAATTCTTCTGAGGCATAATCTTCTTGATCTTCTTTCAGATAGAATTCTTAGGCTTAACACTGTTTATAGAAAAAGATTCCAGTCTGCTACTTTGACATTTTTATAGACTATAAGTGTTACAAGTACAAAATACAAATTTAGATAACAATACAACTTACTTAGGGTTGACAAATTGTCTTAGTCTTGTTAAGGTACAGGCATGTCTTGCACAACAATCTCCCCCAATTTGTGAGAAGATTGCTTAACACAAATTCATGTCAGTTAACAAGACTAACCCCAAGTTTAAAATGATGGAAAATAAAATTAATACACAAAGCTTGATAGAATTACATCTTTTGTACAACATAAGATTTACAAGGTTCAAGGGTTACAAGTATCAGGTAAAGACAATTTTTGTATCTGCTTCTTCCCTAAGAACATTTTTCAAGTGATATAGAATTTCAAGTTCTTTTATGATAGGTGTTCCACTTAGAGCTTCTACAAGTTTTTGTCATGCTACCTTGGGATAACTTGAGAATCCAAGAGCTTTAATGTTTAGAAATTTCCCATCTTTAGAGATTCTGCTCATTCCTTTGGCTTTTAGCTCTTCTGATCTTTCTATATACATCTCTATTTCTTCATCATACTTCATCCTTCGCTCTTCAGCTTCAACCTCATTTCTCTTATTTGTTTCCTCCCTTTCAATCATCCATTCAGCTAAAACTGATCTCCATGCCCTTGTAGCAGTATCCTTGTCCTTTAGCAAACTTATCACTCTCTTAATTTCTATGGGAGACAGAGAATTCATTAAGTCATTGCCAAGAAAAGTGAAGGACCCGTCTTCAAAATAAATTCTGATTTCTCCCAGGGATACAACCCAAACTTTAACTATTTCTTCAGCTAGATGTTGGAAATAATCTTCACCTGAGGCGCACCAATTTAGAGGTAGAAATTCAGACTCCTTAAAACAGTTCCAAATGGCCCTTTCAGTGACTTCTCCTTTCTTTGTAGGCTTGACTTTCTTAGGCTTTCTCCCAATAGATTTGTGCTTGATTTTCAGTGAGGGTTTGGCTAAAGGTAGGGTTGTCATTTTCTTGAGATTTGTCTGGCTTGTGATGATTGGAATTTTTAGGAAAGAGTTGGCTGTTTGTTTGTACAGAAATTTTGGCTTTGAGGTTTGAGGTGGTTTGATGTTTGAGATAGTTGACGTTGTAGGTTGAGCTGAGGTTTGAGTAGGTTGTGTTTGGATTTTTAGAGTTTGCTGTGGTTCTGAACTATCATGATTCTTTTTGCTCCTCCTCTTACTTCATCTTTCTTATCATCCTCCTTCTCCTTTTCACTACCCTTGCTACCAGATGGCTTAGTGGACTGACTTGGATTTGAACCAGTAGGATTTTGATCATCTTTCTTCTACTCATCATCATCCAAGTCATCCTTGTTGATTTGAGTTTTGGGCAAGTTGGATTCAGCATCATTCAAATACCTCCTCAACAACTTTATCATCTCCATGTCATCAAAGTTCTTGTTCTTCTTGGTTTTTAAACCAATTTCTAGGATCATGATAAGCTTCTTGTTACTCATGATACACTGTTTGGGGATCTGACAGTGTTTGAATTGTTTGGTGTTTGGACAGATGTATGCTATACCCTGGTTGGCTGTAGATATGCTTCAGGAAAAGCAGCCACTTGAGCATTTCTCAATTCAGTTAATAGCAAGGTATCTTCATGAGTTATAACTTTGACTTTGTTGATGAAGATATCCAACTCAGATGCCCTCCTTGAGACAAGGTAATTGAGGGACACATGCATACATCTGTCTGTACCTGAGTCATTAGCATTGATCACTATCTTTTTTTGCTAAAATTTGTCTTGATTGACCATGATCACTTTTATGAAATTAATTGTCTTGTCCAGGGCCTTTTTGTATGTGAAGTGATTGTTGCTTTAGGGCCTTGAGTAGTTCATCAAATTCTCTGATCAGACTAGGTCCTTCATCAGCCCTAATAAGTCTCTCCATGTCAAGATCTACTTCTTTATTCAATTTCTTTTCAGCACCCTGAACCTGTTGAGATGATCTTGATTGTGCCAATCTAGCATCTATCTCCCCCTTAGTCTTGTTAGAAGGCATGAGGAGGGGAGTAGGAATTTCAGGCCTTATCTGTTCAGGTAGAGAAGGGAGTGGTATGTTGAGTTTGCCCATGATGGCTCCCAAAGCTATAAAATTCTACATTTGAAGATGCTTATGAGAGTCCATTAGGGTCTGGATGTCTGTTTGTTGGCTTTTGACAAGAGATGTCAGGGCTTGAACTTATACAGTGAGTGAAGAGTTGGAGTCTTGCAATGCTGAGACTTGGCCTTGTAGATATTGAATCTGTAGATTTGTTGAAGTAGATGTAGGTTGATGAGAGCTTGATGTGGAGATAGTAGTAGATGATCCAAATATAGCTTGCACAAATTTCTGAATCTCATCCATGACCAAAGGAGAAGGAGTGTATCTTGCTGTGTGCATATGATCCAACTTCAACCTTGTGTCATTAGATTTAGTGATATGATTTTGAACTTGATTGTGCAAGGCTACAAAAGAGTCCTTGAGTTGAGTTATACTTTTATCAACCCCACTGAGATCATATCTAGACATTTATTCTAAGAAGGTTTTGAATTGATTTTTAATCTCAGTTTGAAAGGGAATGATTTCATCCATCTTTTCTCTTACCATCTTCCTGATCTGTCTTTATGACCAGTTAATTTGACTTCAAGAGCTTTACCAAAAGGGTGAAAACCTTGAGCTAAGATTTGTGCACTTCTGTGACTACATCATACACTTCTTGTGGAGTCAAGGCCTTTCCATTGCTTCCAAGGATTGTAACATACTCTTCCCTGAATCTGGCCAAGACTTGATCCATCTCCAACACAAAATCTTGGGATCGCCATGCATCCACATTACCATCCTGTTCTTCATCATTTATAATCTTCTCTTTTGGTTTTTAACATCTTCATTGTAGGTGAGCAAGATGGCCTGATAGTCTTGATTGCTCATATCAGAAGTGAGTAGATGTTGAGATATGTTGGCCAGTCCATAAATCTGCTTCACTAGTAGATCATCTACAGAGGTTGGTTGAGAGCCAGATTCTTGCATCCACTGAGAGAGAATATGAGGTTGTTGAGGTTGTGAAGTAGATGGTTCAGAAACACCTGTGATTGGAGTCACAGTTTTACTCACAGATTGCTCTATGGTTATGGCTATTTATTGTTCCTCACTAGGTGTGGGAACCTCCAATTGAATTGGAGGGGACTTGACTGGGTTAATGCCATGTGCACCGGTCTCAAACCCTTATGTATCTTGCAACACAGTGGCACTTGAATGTTCTATACTTACCTCCCTTAAGACTGGATCATTGGCAATTGTACTCCTAGCATCAACTGCCAAGGCAATCTCTGCTAGGGTTTTGAGGGGAGTTGTCCCTACATGAGGAACCTCCAATTGAATTAGAGAGGATTTAGGTAGCCCCCCCTCAGGATTACTACCCTCAAACCTTATAGTCTGTGAAGACTGATTGGCACATTAAGGTGCATTTTGTGTTTCCATGGGGTCTTCAGTGAAAACTGATGAATCCCCCATGTTTGTGATGGTGTCAGCAAGGTCTACCCCATCTAGTAGCCTCTCACCATCTAAATGAGGTGTCTGGGTGGTGAGCAAGGTTTCTAGAACCAAGTCACTTAATTTTTGTTGCACTTGAGAAGTGGATTCAAGTGCAATTAGAAGAGAAGAAATTTTAGATGTAAGAGATTGTTGCTCAGTTATGAGTGTTGGTAGCTCCCCCTGAATAGATGAGGGAGCTTCAAGAGATGTGTCCTCACAGTGTGTGCCTTCCTTATTTCTTCTACCATACACTTGAATTGCTTCTTGTGCAGGTTGTGCAGACTCACTACTGGTTGCTTTTACAACTGCATCCTGTTGGGAGGATGCAGAGGTGGCTAGAGTGGTCAGCTCAGTTTGCTTACTTCTTTTGGATCTCGTGACCATAGGTGACTCTTTTTCAGCTATATCCTCACCACTCTCAGTTACAACAGTTAAGGTTACCCCCTTTCTCTTCTTTTTACTCACCTCATCCTTTTTAGAAGATGAGGTGTTTGGTTTCCTAGCTTCTAGAGGTTTTGAAAGAATGGTTACAGCTTACGAAGATCCATGTTGATGTTCATGTGCTTATACTTTCACAGGTGCAGGGACCATAGCTGTGCTAGATTGCATGCTAGATCTCATGTCAGACATAGGGTAAGGGTAGGTCCTAAACCTCTCCAACATAAATGGAGTGATTTTCAGACTTACATTTACCTTATTCTTTGTAGTAAGTGAGCCAAATATTATTTTGGATACTTGCTTATAATTGCCTATTTTTGTACTATCTATTCCATTCAATAAGTGTATGTCTGCTACTTTATTATTTAAAGTGGACATAATAAATCTAGGAAAGAAAATCTCCTTACCTCTAGCTGTCAAGGGCATTGTTAGCCTGGTTGCAAGTTCTTCCAGGATCAACAGACCAACATTCAAGTGTCTGTTGTGGGCAATTGAATACACCAGTTTTTGCACAACATTTGAAATGTTATCATATCCTGTCTTCCTGCATGTAAATGCCCTTACCACTGAATCAAAGATGAAAGACCACTCCTTTTCTTAGATTGTTCATATTTAAGATTGACAGGTTAATTCTTCCACCATAATTGATGAAGTCCATAAACTCAGTTAGCTCATCAGGGATTGGCACCTCCACCAGGTTCTCAGTTGGCAGCCCCAAAGCTCTATTCACATCTCGGTCATTAAATTCTACCAGTTAGCCTCCAATTGTGCATGTCACCACCATAGGAAGAGAGTTTTCATTCATATCAGTTCTCACTACTGTTGTAGTCCAGAATTCATGCAGCACATCTAGGTACAGGACTGGATTTGCAGTCAAAGCTCCAGCAAGATAAGACTCAGCCAAAAGTTTTACGAACCCCTTGAAGCTGTCAGGAGCTTGGTTAGCATCAGTAAAAGCAAGATAGTTGGTTCCTTTCTCTGGAATAGAGGCTCTTGCAACATTTTGGACCATTGTTGATTGATGAGAATGAATGGGTAAGAAATTTTTTTGAGAAAGGAGTAAAACTGAGAGAGCAATCAGTTTTTGCTTGAAAGGCTAGGTCACTTGAGATCTCGTCTGGGTATTTATAGTAAAAGCAAATGACTTGTCGAGAACTCAAAAATAGATGTTTGGAATTTGTCTATCGAGAAGTCATTTTAAGAAACGAAGTACATATCGAGAAGTCATTTTAAATTACTCTTAAAGAGAACTAAAAATTGACTTATCGAGATGTCAAAATAGATACCCAGTTTGTCCAAAAATGGATTAAATTAATTTCAACTTTTATTTGAATAAATTCAAAATAAAATTAGAATAAATTTTCGAAAAGTATTTTACCAAAATAATTTATTAAATTAAATTATTTCAGTTCTGAATTATTGATAAGTCAAAAATTGTACTTATAGAGAACTCTGTGAATTAACACTACTAGAGAACTCTACAAGGACTTATCGATAAGTCATATTTAAGCCTATCGAGAAGTCACTCGAGAAGTCAGTAAATTGACTTATCGAGAACTCACTCGAGAAGTCTTAAAATGACTTGTCGAGAAGTCAATTAGACATATCGAGAACTCAGTTCTCTATATACTTTTGATCAATTTAATTCCGCCTTGTGTTAATTTTACATATTAAGGATGTAAATTAACAGTTGAGCAGTTTACTTAGAATTTGAAGAATTCCAAGTTGAATTTTGAATTTTGAAAAATAAATATGCAGAGATTTCTGAAATATTTATAAGTCATATTTCAGTTAATTTCCAATTTAAATCAAATAAAGATTGATTTATTAGAAATTAATCTACTGCAAAACATTAGCTGAGTTCTTGCCTTAGGATGAAGAATTAAGCATTCTAATTTCACCTACAAGTATGGTGAAAGTTGCTTCATCCAAAGGTTTAGTGAAAATGTCAGCTAATTGTTTTTCTGTTGGAACAAAAATGAGCTAATGGTACCATTTCTAGCATGTTCTCTAATAAAATGGTATCTTACATCAATGTGCTTTGTTCTAGAATGATTAACTGGATTAGCTACCATAGATATAGCACTAGTATTGTCATACATGATAGGAATTTTGTGTAACACTAGGCCATAATCCATTAGCTGATTTCTAATCCAAAGCACTTGAGCACAACAACTTCCTGCATCTATGTATTCAGCCTCAGCTGTAGAAGTTGATACAGATTGTTGTTTCTTGCTATACCAGGATACAAGTCTTTGTCCAAGAAATTGACAGCTTCCACTAGTACTCTTTCTGTCAACCCTTCATCCACCAAAATTTGCATCTGTGTAGCCAACAGCTTCAAAACCAGTTCCCTTAGGATACCATAATCCCAAGTTTGGAGTTCCCTTCAAATATCTGAAAATCCTCTTCACAGCCATCAAATGTGATTTTTTTGGATTGGATTGAAACTTTGCACATAGACATGTAGAAAACATGATGTCTGGTCTACTTGCAGTTAAGTAAAGCAATGATCCAATCATCCCTCCATAGCTTGAGATATCTACACTCTTGCCCTTTTTATCTTCATCCAACTTTGTTGCAGTAGACATAGGTGTAGATGCAGGTGAAAAATCAACAATACCAAATTTTTTCAATACATCCTTGACATACATAGTTTGGCTGATAAAGATACCATCACTTCTTTGACTGACTTGAAGTCCAAGAAAGTAACTCAGTTCCTCCATCATAATCATTTCATATTCACTTTGCATAAGCTTGGAGAATCTTTGGCAAAGCTTCTCATTTGTAGAACCATAGATCTGAACTAGGATCATATCTGCACTATGTTTCTTGTAGAAAAGAGTCTTGTCTATAGTACCTCTAGTAAAACCATGCTTCAGTAGGAATTCTGACAATGTGTCATACCAAGCTCTAGGTGTCTGTGAAAATCTCGCACTTCTCTCCATACAAGTAGTGCCTCCAAATTTTTAAAGCAAATACTATTGCCGCGAGCTCAAGGTCATGAGTAGGATATCTAATCTCGTATTCCTTCAGTTGTCTCGACGCATATGCAATCACTTTACCGTGCTGCATAAGCACACACCCTAGTCCTTTGTGCGACGCGTCACTATATATCACAAAATCTCCTTTTCCGTCCGGCAATGCCAACACCGGAGCCGTTATCAACCTTTTCTTTAATTCCTGAAAACTGTTCTCATATTTCTCCGTCCATTCAAACTTCTCTGTCTTACGAGTAAGTCGGGTCAAAGGGGCTGCGATCTTCGCAAAGTCCTGTACAAATCTACGATAGTAGCCGGCCAATCCTATAAAACTCCTTACCTCTGTGGGTGTGGTTGGCCTTTCCCAATTTGAGACCGCCTCTATCTTGGAGGGGTCGACCAATACTCCTTCCTTATTGATCACATGTCCTAAAAACTGTACTTCATTCCGCCAGAATTCATACTTCGAGAATTTGGCATATAACTGTTCCTCTCTTAGTATTCCTAGAGCTATCCTCAAATGCTCTGCATGTTCTGTCTCAGTCCTTGAGTAGATCAAAATATCATCGATAAAAACTATCACACATTTGTCCAAGTACTTCTTAAATACTCTATTCATTAAATCCATGAAAGCCGCTGGGGCGTTGGTTAATCCAAAGGACATTACCAAGAACTCATAATGCCCATACCTGGTACGGAACGCTGTCTTGGAAATATCTTCGGGTTTAATCTTTAGTTGGTGATATCCAGTTCTCAGGTCGATCTTGGAAAAATAAACAGCATCCTTTAGCTGGTCGAACAGATCGTCTATTCTAGGTAATGGGTACCTGTTCTTTATGATTAGCTTGTTCAACTCTCGATAGTCTATGCACAACCTCATGCTCCCATCTTTCTTCTTAACAAATAAAACTGGTGCTCCCCACGGAGACACACTGGGTCTTATCATACCCTTATCCAAGAGTTCCTGCAATTGGATAGCTAATTCCTTCATTTCTAACGGGGCTAACCGGTAAGGTGCTTTTGAAACTGGCGCCGTCCCTGGGGCCAACTCAATAGCAAATTCAATCACTCTATCGGGTGGTAATCCCGGAAGGTCTTGTGGGAATACATCTTCAAATTCGTTGACTACTGGAATATCTTGCAAGTTGGGCACCTCCTTCTGCGTGTCCACCACATAGGCTAGGTAAGCCTCACTTCCTTTTCGTAGCATCCTTTTGGCCTGGGCCATAGTCAAAAAAATTTGCGTCTGCCTCTTTCCTCTAAATATAACTTCTTTCTTCCCGGGGATATTTAACTTAACTTTCTTCCCTTTACAGTCTATCTGAGCATCATTGCTAGATAACCAGTCCATTCCCAAAATTACATCAAACTCCCCTAATTTAAAAGGAATCAGATCCACACTAAAAGATTGCTCCCCTATGCCTATCTCACAGGCGGGGTGAATCTGGTTAACAGGAATAATTTCATGGTTGGCTATTTCTACTTGTAAGGGTTCTATCAAGGGTTCAGCTTTAAGTCTTAATTTATGCGCAAAGTCCCTTGATATAAAAGATTTAGTTGCTCCCGAATCAAATAAAACGTTTGCACTGACTGAATTTAGAGAAAGGGTACCTGCTATCACATCTGAATCTTTCATAGCATCCTGGACTGTCATGTTGAAAGTCCTTGCAGTAGGTGGCTTATTGGAAGCAGCCCTGCTTGCTCCCGAAGCTGCTGGTTTGTTCATTGGGCATTCCCTCTTCCAATGACCCGGGCGTCCACACAGATGACAATTGGTGGTTGGAATGACGGCAGGGGCTGACGAAGGGCATTTGTGAGAATAGTGGCCCACTTGCCCACACTTAAAGCAGGTTACTGGCTTTCCCTTACATTCCCCAGAATGCATTCTTCCACAAGTGTTACAGGTTGGCAATGGGGGTCGAGACTGGTTGGAATAAGACATTCTTGACTTCTGGCCGCCCTGGCTCACACTCACACTCATTGGCCGCTTAAACCCAGTGTTCCTTCCTGGCAGGGACACTGCTCCTCGATTAAATCTAGTTGGGAAGCTCCTTCCTGCGGAACCTCCACCCATGCTCATACTTTTCCTCTTTATTCCTTTCTTCTCTCTTTCCTTCTGCATCTGTTCACTTCCGACTTCTACAATCGTTGCCTTTTGCACCAGAGTGGCATAGTCCGTAAGCTCAAGGATTGCCACCCTATTCTGAATCCACGGTTTCAGTCCCTGCTGAAACCTCCTAGCTTTCTTTTCCTCGGTGCTCACAAACTCCGGCACAAACCTTGATAACTCAGTAAATTTCGCTTCGTACTCTGCTACAGACAAGTTATTCTGCTTTAGCTCCAAGAACTTGAGCTCCATCTGGTTTTCCATAAACCTCGGGAAATACTTCCCCAGAAACAACTGACTAAATCTCTCCCAGGTTATAATAGCGTCTGTCTCCATATTTTTCTTGGCCTCCCACCAGTAGTTAGCTTCTCCTTTCAGAAGGTAGGTAGTAAATACAGTCTTCTGTGCCTCCTCGGTACTCAAAATCTCAAAAGATTTCTCCATTTCCTTTAACCATGCCCTTGCCTCAACTGGGTCAGCTGATCCGTGGAACTCAGGGGGCTTAAGGGACTTAAAAGCCCTGAAAGAGTTTGCCACAGCATTGTTATTTCCTTGAGGGGGTGGGTTGGGTTGACGTTCCAAATTCTGCCTTAGGAGTTGCATGAACTGGCCCATGGGATCCATTCCTGGGTTTGGTACTGGTTGCTCCACCTCGGTTTCTCCTTCTTCAGCCTCTATCTCAAATCCCTCAACATCATATGTTTCCTCTTCCTCTTTATACAGGGAGTCATCCTGTTCCACATAATCCTCATCTTCCTCTTCATTGTGCTCCTGGTTCCTATCATCCTGGTTATGGCTTCCCTGGTCTTCAGATCCAGGGTTCGCCCTAGTTCCAATCTTTCTTGGCGGCATGATTCTGATAATAATAAAAAAAATTATTGGGAAAATTCAACGTTAGGTCACAATCATATACAACATTGTGCCTTGCACAGCTCTTATAATGGGGAGAACGTATATCGCAATTCTATTATTTTAAGAAAGTTCTAATACGAAGTGCAGTAATAATAATGATAAAAACAGTGATCCCGTCACTAATGAACTGAACCAAAGGAAACAAATATATACATAATGCGAGAAATACATAGTTTGATCTGGTCAAAAGTACAACAGTGCTACAGTCATCTGTCCCAAAAGTGATACACAAGAGTCTATCTGTCTAGTCAGAAAAAGGGATGCTATATACAAGTCAACTATCCCGGAAAATTGGCTCTTACTAAGGCCTCGGCTAACTAGACAACTAGACTATTCCATCATCAATCCTGAATCACACACCGGAGCGGGTCAGCTCCCATACCCTTTCCATCCCACGACGGAAGATATAGTCGGCCTGCCGCCTGGAGATCCTACCATGCCTGTCCCCCTGGAGAGATCTGAGTCTCGCTCGGGACGTGAGCTCTATCCCCGTAAGCTCCCTCCTCAAGGATCGGGGTATAGAAGCCCTAGTCTCATAAGCTCGGGTACGCCTACCCGCCCTCTCTGCATCCAACTCCCTCCTGGCCTCATCCAGTCGGCCCTCGGCAACAGCCACTCGGGTCCTCAAAACATCCTGAACATATCCATGTGCTAACGAAGACTGCCTGTGGGCAGGGTCAAGAGGTGGTGAATCCGGAGCCGCTGAGGGTGCCTCCTCGGTCTGCCTAGGCTCGGAAGTATGGGTCTCTGAGCTGTCATCATCAGGAATCCAAGATAGTGGTGGAGGGGTAGGGGCTCTGACCACCGGAAGTGTGGGTAATGGGATACCAGCATACACTACCATAGGTCCAACACGCTCATCAGCTACTGGGACCTCATCCGGGTCCTCCTCATCTGGAATAGCAATAACCTCTGTCTCTGACTCCTCTGAGGGGTCCTCCTCATCTGAAATAGCAATGACCTCCGTCTCTGACTCCTCTGAGGGGTCCTCCTCCATCTCAGGCTCCTCCTGATCCTCAACATCTAGCAATGCCTCATCATGCTCACGCTCGAACATCTCAGGGTCCTCTATCTCAGGCGCCTACACATTAAACGAACTAAGTTACTATCATGATACTTATAAGGGTTCCCGTAAGGGTTTTAACTGTCAGCACTACTTTAAGTAGTCCGACCATGAACTTGGCAAGAGTTCTTATTATCTTTGTGAGTTTGTTATTATATCGACGCATCATCTCTGAGGTTTATAACGCTTAGCTCTGATACCATTTCTGTAACACCCCCAGATCCGGGGTCGGGGATCCGGGTCGTCACGGTCTTTCTTTCCACAATATCACTTTACTTAATTAATAAAAATAACCTTATGCTGTGACCCCACACTAACACACACCACAACCCGTTATAGTCTCAGAGATGAAATTGAAATAAGTACAAGTCTTTGAATCCACAATTTAAAAGTTATTACAACCCAAAACGATTACTTGATAAATTTACAGTTAATTGCCATTATCTGCCACAAGTTATAATTATACATAATTGATTCTCAAAAGTAGAATGCCTGATCTACCAATGGATCTACCTCTGCAGCTATAGCAGCCACAACATCATCGGGAAGACGCGGGACGCTTCCCACGCGCTTGCGCTGGGTCTGCTGGAGTCTGGCCATCTTTCCTAACTGTTGTTGTGTGATGAAGAAATAAAGCAAGAGTGAGCCTTACAGCTCGCAAGATAATATATAGTGATAACAATAATACAAGTATCTAAATGGATACTTACTAAAATTCTTTATCATGAGTAAGGTAATTACTTACTGGATATAAGTTTTAAAAGAAGATGAAGTTACCAATTACTTCACTATACTTATACCATTTTTTTTTTGAAATCTACTTGAACTACTACTGTTCGAAGTATAATAAGATTCACGAGGTCATCCCATAGATGAGACCACAAATAAAACTTGAAAATATTTGATCTTTGAAATATTTTGAAAAGAAATGAAGTTACGAGATACTTCATTCAATGGATACACCAATAAAAATGTTTGACCCTGTCAATGCTTCGGCAACCACCCATTAGTAGCCTTTCGATCGAAATGCTACGGGTAGTGTTGCAGAATTATCCAAATGGATGATGAACTCATTACGGGAGTTTGCCGCGCCAGGAAGACCACTTACGATGATCAGTTGTAGTAGTACAACCCCACCATTTTCTACATGTAGAGGAGAACCTGTCGGATTTACTTGTCAACCGAACACTGAACTCCTAAGGAATGGACCGCCTTAGCGGAACTTCCAGGCCATTTGGGCCAATATAATAAGGCTGGGCCGGCGCCACTCGACCACTTACGCCACTCCTAGTTCAGATGAAATCCATGACTCTGAAACGTAAAGCTCGTTCCCCCTTTCCCCAAGTAGAACTTGTTGATACGGCTCCACCAAGAAGTCGTATCTAGTTGGAAAGGAAAACTCACCGATATTTCCCAGGCGATGCCTGTTAATGGATTAACTTGTTCCAAGAATTTTACTTCCCGAGTGTTGGGTAAGTAATCAATTCATTTAACAAAACAGCAACCTTGTTGCGAATATAAAACACACCACAGAGCCGGATCCCTCAGGTTTTGAGCGAGTATTTAAATCCCCTTAAAAGGAAGATCTTAAATATAAAAATGAGTTTTGGGATCCGCTCTATCTTTTAAAAATCATTTTGAAGACTCGAAAACACTTTATAGAGTGTTTGGAGTAAAGCTGATTTAATGAAGTAAATCAGTCCCCAGAATATTTAGAAAATAACTGAATATTATTATTTAAATAATATTCCCATAAAGAATAATCTTTATAAAAATAATTGAAGTAAAAGTATTAAAACTTATACTTGAAACGAGTATTAAATAACCAAAGATATACTTATATGAAAGTACTATCTTTATTTGAATAATCGAAAATAAGTTTGATTATTTACCCTTATTCTTTAATAAAATAAAGAACAAATCTCAGCAAATAATCGGAGTCATAGATCCTCAAATGAATATTCAAAAATATTCATTAAACAATATAAACTGAGTCATAAGCCCTCGAATGAATATTCAAAATAATATTCATTTAATATAAAATAAAAGGAGTCATAAGTCCTCGAATGAATATTCAAAATAATATTCATTTAATATAAAATAAAAGGAGTCATGAGTCCTCGAATGAATATTCGAAATAATATTCAATAATAAAATAAAGTTAAAGTTATCGAATAAACCTTATTCGATTAATAGTTTTGAAAACTATGACCATATATATATATATAAGTATAAATATATATATATATATATTTATATCCATATATACAAAATCTACTCGGGATCCTCGACTCCCGGTTTTAGAAATATTTTCACCTTTGGGTCCCTGTACTAAGGGTATATGCAAATTACCGCTATCCTCTAGCATAGATATTATCAACTGAATCAACAGATATATATATATGGAAAGAATGCGAAACAGGCATGCATATATATATACCATAGCAGCATGCTTAATATATCGCAACATTTGCTAATTAACCAACATGCATCTATCACAAGATAATGCATATACATATATACATCACAATAACAGTTATAACGGGTAGAAAACTTGCCTGAGCGACTTGGGGTGATAAAAGGCTCGGGACGAGTCTGGTAACCTATAAACAACAAGTAAGTTGGAATTAAACCAAAGTCACTTGTAAATCTATACTTTAACTAACTTAGACTCTAACGCTTGTTTTGCGCTTACTGATTTGCTTAAGTCACCCGGGTACCCTCGGCTCCACCATTTTTAATAATTTAACCTTTATGAGTTTTAAGGCGATTCCTTCGCGAGTGTCTTACTAACTGCCTAGCACACTTACCATAAATGTTTCATACATTAAATAACCCTTTTTGGTCTTTAACCTATGTTTCAAAGTAAGGCGAGGGGAAAAGTTTCGTTCGCGAAACGCCGTTACTTGAAACGGTCGTTTCTCCTAAACCGTGCATCGGAATCGAACGAACTACATATCAAAACGAAGCTCGTAACATGAGCTATCTATACATGGCAATGGTCATAATCTAGCAGGGGGTTCTCGGGTCCTAATGTTATGTACAAAAACAGTCTAAAGAAAATCGGACGTTACGACGGCTATGTTTACGCGATTTCCAATATTTTAAACCATTCAAAACCCTCCCAATTCAACCTCAAATCCAACATACAACCAACATCCATCCTTATCACATCATAACAACCCCAACCAATTCAATTTTAACATTCATACTTATGCCTAAGCTTAACTTTAATCATACTTAAGTTCTTTTAATCAAAACCACAACATTTACCATTCCATTTCACTACCATTCCAAATCCCAAACTCTAAATCACAACAACAAGCTACAATATCATCCTACTAATCAAAATCATCTTATAATACATAGGAATCTAGGGTTTGGAGATGGTATACCTTCCTTGAAGTGGTGGGAGGAGCTAGGAAGCCTTAAGAAGCTTTGAGAAGTCTTAAGAATGCTTGGATCTTCAAGAAAAACAAGAAAAACTTCAAGTTAAAAACTTGAAAACACTATTCATAGTCTTCTTCTTTGATTAAATGAAGAAGATTGAGAAGGAATTAATGGCTTAAACTCATGATATAGCCCTAACTAAGCATGAAGATGATTAGGGAATTTACTCACCAATTTAGGAAGCTTGGATCTTGAATTTTTGAAATTTCTTGCCTAATGAATAGTGAAAAGCCGAGAGCAAAGATGAACAAGGCCTTGGTTCTTTTTGATTTTTGATGAAGAATGAATTTACTTGGCTTGGTTGCTTTGCTTTTGTGTTTGATTTAGTTAATTACCTTCTTGCCCTTGAATTTGTGTGGTTACAAAGCCACCACACCTCCTTCCTTCCCATGTCATGCTTGTGTCATCCTCATGATGTCATCCTCCCTTCCTTGTCCTCTTTCTATTGGTTGGATGACATCATTCCCACTAATCCCTTTGATTAACTTCCTAATCGTTTGCCTAATGACCGCTGATCTGTTATACGGTTCGCTTAACTTTCGTTCTCGTTTATCGTTTGAAGGATCATACCCGGGATCTTATTACTTAGGTTCCCTTAACCTTTCTCAATACATTATATTCCTTTTTATGATCCTCTATTATAATCCTTTAATTTAATCCTTTTTATCCTGTTACCTTATACTCAATTCTCTCCGTATCTAGTGGATTTCCGGGAAAAACCAAAGTGTTCGGAATTGGATTCTGACGATCTTTACATACACTTATATACTTCATAGAGTACTAATAATATCCCAGAATATCCATAATAGAACCCCTACATAGTGTGGCATGAAAAGTTTTCTCATTTAGCTAAAACACTATTCACAAGGGTTACAAAAAAGTTGAAAATTTTGGGGTTATTACACACACCTAGCTTCTAAATTAGCCTCCTCTACTGTCTCTCAAAATACATCAGTTGTAACAAAGAAAAGGCTAGTTAATAAATCTGTCACATCTGGACAGAAAGCTAAACAAGCCTCACTGAGTGAGAGTGGGAAGAAAGAAGACTATTTTCCAGTCAGGAAAAGAATACTGATTATACAAGATGATTCTAACTCCGATGATCAGATGCTAATAGGGTCTTTGTCAAAAACCAAGAAATCCACTATTAAACATCCTGATGACTCTGTTGACACAACTGGAACCAAGGAGCCAACTACTGGTGCTAGTGCTCTGCTCCACAAACTTCCAGTGATCGAAGCAACTGCTGAGCTCAAGACAACTGCAAAGAGCAAGTTGAAAAGAAAAAGTGAAGAAGTAGTTGGGTACATCAGAAATAAGAAAAAGACTCAGCCTCTTGCCAAGGATGTCACTACACAAGAACCTAAGTCTCAAAGGGATTTAGCAACTGCAACACATCCAGTCACACAAGAACCATCTTCTCAAAAAGAAGATGCAGACAATGAGGTTGCACAAATCATTGTTGATATTTCTCAGAGTGATCTTCTTGCTGACTCTGTTCAACTACTACAGGAAAAGAAAGCTCATCAGGAGGCACTGTCAAAGGTGGATGCAATCATCAATGATCCTATTTTTGAGAAGAGCACACAAGAACCTTCACCAAGCATTTCTGAAGTAGCTCACATTTCTCAGACTCCACAAGAACCATCAGTTCAAAGTACTGATGCTCGTCTCTCACCTCCTCTTGATAAGTCAAATCCTGATGGTAAAACAGCTCCTACTGAGTTTCATCCTTCAACTGAACTAGCTACTATTGATGATCCCCTACTGATTGCTAGTTTGCAAAAGCATCCTGATGTGATGTTTCTTCTGTTGGATTCCGAGGCATAAAACGCAGTGGATAAACGTAAATAAAACAAAAATTTTGAAACCCAAAACAGGATCCATGTATAATTATGGGCAGATTATGGAGATAACGAATCATACCTTTCAAGAGCTTAACTTTCATGAACTCAACGGAGATCCTAGCTATCACGCTTTGTTCTACCTCTCGGAGAAACACCTCTATGGTATCCACACGAGCACCTCCAAGAACGTCTCACGAACTTGACTACGGAATGGATGTACTAGCCTCCTTCTTGAAGATCCGAATTGTCTCTGCCTCTCTTTGCTGCTAGGGTTTTTCTCAAAAAAACTTACAAGCCTCTTTAACCTATAATTATGTATTTATAATGGCTGATTAAAAAGGCCCATAACAGCAAAGCCCAACCCTAGTAGGTATTGGATTAAATAATAAAAATGAATTTCTATTATTTAATTAATAACTAAGTCATACTTAATTATTATGGGCAAAAACATTCCTTTTAATTCGAATTTATATTATCTCAATTAAGTCTTACTTAATTATAATAAAATTCGAATAATCATCAATTAATTTAAATCCATAATTTAAATTAACTATTCCATTAAGTGCTCTATTTGTGCGACCCTATAGGCTATTATTTAATTGGCAATAATTTTATTCTCTAATAAAATTATAAACAATGAGTGGTATCTAGTAATACATCATTGTTACCCAATTAAACAATAATTAAATCTTGATTAGATAAAACCTTTCGTGATTAATGTTTTTTGTGTAATATAATCCCTTTAACCATACATATTATAGATTAAACTCGAGGCATGTATTTAGTCATCATCTTCAATATTTAATCCGGGTTTACTTGATCCATGAGTAGATTATCAAGACAAATCATTATTTGAGCATGGTCATGCTTTTATAATCTCACTCAATCAAGAGGCCAATAATATCTCTCCTAATTATAGGAGGGTTAAATCATTTATCTATCATTCATATTTCTCATACGACTCATGATATACCCGATGTCCACTTTTATCATCACCCGATTAAAAGTAACTTTTAATGTAGTCAAAGTATATTAATCCTCGTATAGAAATATAATGATTTCAAGTCAAAGGATCGTTACACCATTATCACACTGAGTCTTTCTTATGACTTTATTAAACATGAAAAATCTCACTGTGGGTCTGTCTGGTACCATGTACTCTCACATGTACCTATGTATTGACTTTAGTATCCCCATACTTATAATCAATGAGATGTGGTTATCTTGTCAAACAACGTATTAGTCTATCTATGTATTATTATTGTCCTATATAATAATACTCGACTACGGACCTTTAAGAATATGATATATTATATAATCTCAAGTTCAAGTCATGTACTTAAACTATACAATGTGTATCATGATTCTAAGGACATTTATTATGCTAACAAAATATCGCAGTAATTAAGGTCATAATAAATACATTTATTGAATGATCAACTGACATAAAGATTTAAAAGAATAATGTATTGCCTCTAGGGCACCTACACTAACATGTTCCTCCACTATCATCACTTCCACTTGAGGACTCACCTTCAGGTATTGTTATATTTCTCATATGTTCTCATGTTTGTATGATTATAAATAGTCTCTTCTTTGAGGTTACTTCTATTTATATGACAAGTATATTACTCTTCTCAGCCATCTCTTATTTCTTTGCTAAATGTAGGATTGAGCCTTTCTGTGAGACTGTCTGAAAATATCATGTGAGAAAATTAAATTTTTGAGTGGCAGTCTCCTGTACTAGAAAAAGGAGAGGTAGCTTTGAGACAAGAATCTTATAAGTTTTTCTTTCTCTTACTTATAAAGTTTCTTATGTGAGAACCATATTACTCTTAAAAGTAATATATTGTGTGAGAAGTGATGAGATCACTTGAAAAGAAAAGAGAGATTTAGGTGTTACCATGTTTCTGTTTCAGGATCTCATCAGCCACAGGCACCTATTGCAAAGGATTTCTGTAAAGGCAAGGCAATTCAGCCTAATTCTGCAAATTCTTCTGAGGGTTTGTCTGATTATGATAATGACAGTGATACGGATGATTCTGACACAGCTCAACTTAAGACTGCAATTGATGTATCTAAGAAGTCCAATGTTGGTTCTTCTTCACACTTCAATGAAAATCCTTCTTATTACAGTGTTGATGCTGAGCATTTTCGACAGACATAATGGGATTATAAATGGAGACTTATAAATACTTCTATCTCATCTGTTGTTGGCTTGTAACATATTCATCGCGCCTATGATGAAATTCAAACTCCTGATCTGAAGTTGCATCTTAAGGCCTCTACTATTTCTGTTAAAGGAATTCACTCTGACCTTGATGATATGAAGAAGTCCCATGCTGCTGTCAAGGACAAAATTGATGAATTTATGCTTCACACACCTACCTCAGCTGAAATCACGAGTGTGAAAACTACTATTAAAGATGTTGTTCAATCTCAACACAACATGGACTCTAGACTTTCCTCCTTGGAAGATAAGGTCTCTTCTATAGTTGACATACTAGATGCTCTGTTTTCTCTTCTTTCAAATGCTGATGCTAAAAAGGGGGAGAAGATAGTTGCTACAAAATGTACATCAAATTCTATTCAGATAAAGGATAACGATATTGATGATGATGGTGATAAGAATCCAGTTACAGATGTTCAAATTGCTTCTACTTCTCAACAACCTCAACATTCCAAGAAGACTGGTTCTTCAGGACAAGGGAAGTCTACTGGTGCTCATAAAGCTAAGCACAAGACTACTACCGATGCTCCTGAGGATGATGATATTACAATCTCTAATTTACCAGATGCTAAAGGGTTATTCTTTACTTACAGATATAAGGAAACAGGTGAAGAGATTATCTTGTACTACAAAGACAAGAGGTTTGAGAAAAAGAATGCTAGGAGTGCTCTTGGGTCTATAACTGAAGAATTTCCTGATCTAATAGCTGAAGAAGCAATTATGCAACAAAATGAGTTGATGGCTCAAATTGAAGCTGAAGCTAACACTTCTAAAAGAAGAGGAAAAAGAGGTGGAAGATCTACAAGAGCTAGAGGAAGAGGAGGAAGATGAAGATCTTCTAAACCACGTCAAGTGACTGCATTTAATTCTGTATTTCTGAATGTTCTATCCGGAGAAGGTTATGTTCCTGTAAAAGGACATGAAGGAGTTGAAGAAGTTCAGAAGCCAGAAAAGTTGATTATTCAAAGGAAGAAAAGATCAGCCACTGACATTGATCAAGCCGAAACAACAAATCAGAATGTAATTCCTGAAGCAGACACAAATCATGAGGTAAAAGCAGATCCTGATGTTGTGAACCTGATAACTGATTTTGATTCTGGTGAAAAAGTGATCGAATCTTTAAATGATTCAGCTCTTACTACAGTTGTCACTCCTCATATTTCAGAGGTTGATGAAAAAGAAAAAGTTGATAGAAGGAAGGCTGATCAAGCATGCAAAGATTATGTGCAGAGAGTTTTAAATTCGAAGAGAGAGCTATGGCATAAAGCAAAGGGGAAGATTCATGATTTGTCTACAAGTTATGCTCCTCTTAGTAAGAAGAATAAAATATGGAAAGACATTTATACATTCGATTATCCTAAAGGGTTCAAGCATGTTGAATTTGTGTCAGCAGGGTTAAGGGATTCTATTTCAGAACAGGAAGATGTTGATAAGTTCATCAAGAAACCTTCTTGGGTGGAATATAATGAAAAACTGAAACTTGTCAAATCTCGAATCAGAGGAGGCATTGGTCAGTTTGATATGGAGATTCTAAGATCTGATCTGCTGGATACAAATACTCTGACTGAGAATCTTGGTGAAAGAGTTTCTCCTTCACATCTTGAGAAAGTTGAAGTTATGAAGATTGTTTATAGAAAGATAAATGATAATGATGTTAGAGAAGAGATTTTGTACTTCTTGAGGGATGGTAAAGTAAATAGCTTTACATTGCAGCAACTCTTAATGAAGACTGTGACAGAATTGAAATACATTCACTATCTTCTTAGAGTTGAGAACAGTGTCACCAGAAATTGGTCTTCTACGATACTTGAAGTCATCAGAAGAAGAGTCATGACAGAAGATAATAAATACAATGGTGATTATGTTCCTATGTACATAACTTTTACTGGTCAAGAAATGAAGATGGAAAAGGGAGTTGTAGTTCTAAAAGTTTTTCTCAATAGTCCTCAGTTATCTTTCAGTTCTGATCATGAAGATGTCAGTTTAAGCTTCATGTTGATTGGTGATCTTGAGATTAACAAAAGCTCAATTTTTAAATTAAGATTATCCATCTATCAGCTTGGAGAAGACACTGAAGAGAAGAGAGAGTTGAAGAAAAAGCTTGTTAAAGTCCTATAAGACAAGGAGGAAGAAAGATTGAAAAACTTTCTGGGAACAACTGTCAATTATCTGAAGATACTGAAGTAAGCTTTACTCCTTGTACATTTTATAGTTGGTTTTGGCATCATTGAGAATGGAATTTGTGCTTATTACATTAAGCATAAATTGGGGGAGATTGTTACATACTGATTCTCAATGATCAGAAGAAGCTCATGATCTGGCTGTTCGGGTGTCATCAGTATTTGATATGTCGTCAGGATTTGACACATCATCAGCATTTGGATGTCATCAGTATCTGGAGACAGTCAGCTTAGAAAATTAGTTTTGTTCTTTGTATTATATAATAGATATCTCTTACGTCTGAGTGATAGGACTTTATCTATTCAGTTGAAGATATGTATCAGTTTCAGTTAGCTTTTGATAATGCATATCCTAGATTATTTAGTTGTAGTTGTGTATTATATAAACACAGTTTAGGTCATCGCATAGTGAATTAACTTGAGCATCATACGACCTAGCAGCTCTCAAGAACATCAGTATTTCTTGAGAGAGTTTTGTAACAGTTTTTATCAGAAATATAAAAAGCTGTTATATTTTATTACTTGTTCGAAATATTTATACAATTGTATCCAACCCCCTTAAAAAATTATATCTTTAATGGGAAACAGTACAATAAGACATGCTATTAACTTTATTAAACTGTCACTTGTCATTTCCATTTTAGGAAAAGTGTATCTTCCATTTCTGGCTTAGCATATCTTAGCATCCTGTGTTTACTTTTATCTTTCTTTGTCAGTTAATCTTCACCATTGATCTTGCACATCCTTCAAGCTACTTTTTGTAGACATGTCAATCCATCTGTTTGGATTGTTTTTTGATTGTAGATCTTGGATATTGAACTGGTCTGCAATTTTGTACTTTGAGATTTTACCTCGAGATGTCAAGTTCGATATCTCCATTTTGGTCTATAGAGAACTTGACATCTCGATAAGTATATTGGCTTATCGAGATCTCTAATACTCCATAGTTAATTTGGCCTGTAGAGGTCTCTGAGTTCTCTATAAGAGAATTTAGCTTGTCGAGATCTCTAGTATTCATATCTTCACTTTGGCTTATCGATATCTCTGAGTTCTCTAGTGGCTTATTCACTTATCGATAACTCAGAGTTCTCTAGTAAAATTTGACTTGTCGATAACTCAGAGTTCTCTATTGAATTTTGGCTTATCGATATCTCTGAGTTCTCTAATGGAATTTGACTTATCGATAACTCAGAGTTCTCTAACGTATGTTGACTTGTCGATAACTCGGAGTTTTCTAGTGAAGAAATGACTTGTCGATATCTCCAATCTTCATGTCTTCAATTTGACTTATCGATATCTCTCTATGAGTTTTCTATAAGCTTTTCTGACTTCTCGATAAGTCACTTGGAGTTCTCGAGTGACTTTTTCTATAACACTAAATCTGTGACTTGTATAGATCTTGACTTAGAATATTTTTATCCAAACAGATTTATTCAACTCCAAGCTTCTTCATAATTCTTCTGAGGCATGATCTTGATCTTCTTTCCGATAGAATCCTTAGGCTTGATACTATTTAAACAAAAAGACTCTAGTCTTCTCTTTTACATTTTTACAGACTTTAAATGTTACAAGTACAAATGCAAACTAAGATTACAATACAACTTACTTAGGGTTGTCAATTTGACTTAGTCTTGTTAAAGTACAAGCATGTCTTGCACTACAACAATGAATAAATTGTAGTTGTTAATTTTATGCATTAAAATTTTATATATGTCAACTAGTTAGCTCATTAGGAATTTTTAATTTTCTTATTACTTCAATCTCACTTTTTATTGTAGATATTGAGTTATTTTATCTTGCTAATTACATAGTCAAATTGAGTCTATCAAACTTTATTGAAATATGGATGGGTGTAAGCTTTTATAATTGAGATAGCCTACGGAGGTTTTAACGTATGCTCTAATTTTGTTTTAAAAACTGTATATGTATAATTATTTAACAATTTTTTGTAGGTTACTAAAAAGTTCAATATGAGTAATGATCAGGTTTGGATGTATCAAAGATTAGATAGTCGAAGATTTTTAACTCGTATTTTTATAAATGGATTGTAAAATTTTATGCAATATTTTATATCTCAAGAAGAGTCCATGAATGGGATAATTATCCAGTGTCCATGTTTCAAGTGTGAGAATCGCAAATCCTGGAATGCGGAGACAGTGAAATTACACTTAATGAAGAAAATGTTTGTAAGAGATTATTACGTGTGAGATTAGCATGGAGAGTCATAGTTTGCTAGAAAAAGTGGAGAACAATCCTCCATACATTACGCCAATAACCAAGGTAGAGGATATGAGAACCTAATGTACAACATGGTGATGGATGCTGATGGTTCAAGTTTTGATTGGGAGATTTCAAATACAGAGGCACAAAAGTTTTTATAATATTTTTAAGTCATCCGAGAGAGAGAGAGTTATATAAAGGTTGTGAAACTTCTCAATTATCTGCCACAACTCAGATGTTTGACATTGAAATCTGATCATCATTGGTCAGAGATATGTTATGATCAGACGTTACAGTTCTTCAAAGACATCTTGTCTCAAGATAATATATTTCTTGATAGATTTTACCGTACGAAGAAGTATATGGAAAAGTTGGGTTTCCTTCCGAGAAGATTGATTATTGTGTTAATGGATGCATGATATACTGAGGTGAAGATATCAACATGAAGTTGTGTAAATTTTGTTCACAGGCGAGATACGAAACAAGACTTAAAATATTCAAGAAGGAGAGAAAGAAAGTGCATGTTAGAAGGATGGTCTATTTTTTATTAGCGCTGAGATTGCAAATGTTGTATGCTTCACCTACGAAAACAACCCATATGAGATAGCATGTTGAACATGATCATGAAGAAGGTGTGATGCGTCATTGTGCAGACTCGAAGGATTGGAAATGATTTGATAGAGCATATCCCTCATTTTCCTCAGAGACGAGAAATGTTAGGCTAAGACTTCCTGCTGATGGGTTTCAACCATTTGGTGCAACAAGTAGATCATATTCTTCTTGGACAATTATAGTGACTTCATATAATTTGCCTCCATGGATGTGTTTAACAGAATAATACATTTTTCTATCTATACTTGTGCCCAGACCAAAAAATCCAAAACAGAAGATAGATGTTTTCTTCAACCATTGGTTATTGAGTTGAAAATGTTGTGGGATATTGACGTGGAGACATGGGATATTTCTTTGAAATAAAAATTTCGTATGCGAGCTATATTGATATGGACTGTTAGTGACTTCCCTGCTTATTCAATGTTGTCTGGATGGAGAATTATTGGCCATTTAGCTTATCCTCATTGCCTCACGGTCATGATGTGTATAATCTTTACCATGGTGGAAAGACTACATTATTTGATAATCATCAAAAGTTTTTACCTTCCAATCATCCATTTCAAAATAATAAAAATTAGTTTATAAAGGGAAAAACAGTGAAACAATCTGCCCACTTGTCTGAACTCCAAACAGATGAAGACGTGTTTCAAGAAATTGTCTCACTTGGTTTGATGAAATTACTGAATTGGGAAGTGATAAGCACAATGCTTGTTATAAGGAAAGTAAGAAAGATTATAATAAGCGTAAAAAAAAGAATACAAATATACAGAAGAGAAAAATTTTATTGATCTCGAGGATACGTATTACAGTATACGTTAGGTTATGCCTACAGATTATAGAATACATGTTTAGGTTTTGCCCTAAAGGGTTTACATTGTACTCTCTAGGCGGTTAAAGAAAAGTCTAGAAAAATAGGCCCAAAACAGATAACCCTCTAAAATCAGATTTAAAGCATATTCTAACAAATCTCCACCTTGACTTGAATCCTCTCACAAAAATATATGTACCAGATGCACCATAATAATGCCAAATATACCAGAAAAAACTCTTATGTCTCAGATATTTTCCTAAAAGGGAAATTATCAACTCCTATGTTTCTTTGCTTTTACTATCAGTATTTATTAGTTCATCACTCAATATAATTGTCTTCCTCTCATGTTCAACAATCAATCTGTCAACCTCCTATGTATTAGCTCCTAGCTTAGCATTCAATTCTTCAATAATTTCTCTACCTCTGTAAGTAAAAGGAGGCTATGTCCATTGAAAAAATTGCTAGTCAAATCTGGATCCTACAATAAACAAGAATAATGAACAAAGAATTAACACAAAATATCCTAGTGCACAATTGAACACAAATAGATATTATGTAGACATGTAAACCAACCTTATATCGACTCACCCGAAAAAATATCTTCCGCGATGGCTAGTTCCTTTCCTTCAAGCCTCCCATATCGGAGCTGCAATCCCACATCGGCAGTTAACGTATTCAAATCTTCGGCTCAGTCTCCTTGAAGATGGAACAGATCTTCTTGAATTCGAACTCGAAAAGCTCATGTTTTTTATTTCGAAAAGGGGTGAATAGGATGAAACGAGTATGAGCTTGTTGTGCTTGATAAAATGGGTGTATGAGTTTATATAATAATGTTAGATAACTGAGGATGGGCGTCTGGGAAAACTAAGCAGCGTCTAGTCACTTTTCCATCCATTTTTTAACGTCAACAACTTACAAGAAAGTTTTTCGACTTTCAACTAGTTGACTGCAAATTTTTTCAGTTTAAGTACCTACTTGCAAGTTCGGCTCCACTTCAATAACGAATTAGTCATTTAACTTCTTAATATGATATCAGAAGAGTTCTCGAGTTCGAATCGTTTCACAAATATATTTGTATATATGTTGTTTGTTAAAGGTGGTTTATTTGATCCTCGTAATTTATTCTGAGTGTTGCCGGTTTATGTTGTCGATTTATTCCATCCTACGATTGAAAATATAATATAAGATTTTGTTGTCCTTCAGGTTTTAAATACCACCTTTCAGGATTATTGCAATATAAAATAAATTTATTGAAACTAATATAATAACGGAATTCTCTCGTATTTCTTAAAAAAATTGCAAATAGTGCTCCATTGTAAACATCTTCCTTCCTCACTGGGTAGGTAACAACATTTATTCAAACAAAAAAACGAAATGACAAATTTAAAGTAAGGTTTCGTGAATATATCCGCAAAAGAAAGAAGAATTATCACGTACGCTTAACATTATACAACCACCTTTCATCTACAACAACCCCAGCTAGCGGAACCACTCAACTTAGAGACCGAAAGAGAAGAGAAACGCACGCTTTTGTAAAACCCATGGAATACATATAAATATAATTACACATTATTGGCACAGCATGCAGGTTTTGTAGGCCGATCAAAGTCGTGGCTTAAGTTCAAGCACCCGAGAATTCGTTATCATTTCATCAGTCTCGGCTATAGTTAACTTATCCAACACATCATGAAAAAGAATTTTGTTAAATATATGATCCTATTGAGGCCTTCCTCTAACACCTTAAGGTTTTAGATGAGCTGGTTACTCAACAGGTTTTCTTCCTCTTCTTTGTTTTTGGTTCTTCCTTGATATATAAACAAATGTTTACCTAAATATATGAAAGTTATCATGGTATAAGAACCTCCGATTCTCGAGGCCTAACAATTTAATAAGTATTATTTCTTTCATAGTGTTTTTAAGATAATATCGATGAAAGCTCATGACAACAACGAGCGTCGACGGGGTTCGTGGGTATATCTGATATTTATGTACATGTATATAGTAGATCAGAGAATGAAGCTTGGCGAAAAGGTGAGATTTTGATTTAATTTTTTATCTATCAATATTTTGCATATGAGGTGTTTGATAAAATGTCAAATAGAATTTATATGTTTGCTGTTGATTGTCGCTTGGATTGGAAACTGCTGGAGGTGTTACAACTGTTTTGATCCTGAGAAACACAACCATCTCTCCCAATGAGCAGAGAGACTGGGCCACATCTTGGAGGCGGTAGATTTCCGGGTAATGACAAGGTTGGGACTGCATTTGATCTTGTTAAGCAGATGCATTATCTTTTTGTTAGTGTGGTTAAGGCCAAGGAGCATCAAAAAAAACCTAATGATCATTTTCCTGACCCTTACATTGAGTTGCAACTTGGCAATTTTAGAGGTACTACAAAATATTTTCAGAATGTGAGTGATCCTGAGTGGATCCAGGTGTTTGCGATTTTGAAAAATCAGATTCATGCTATGAGTATTGGTTTTTCTGTGAAGAAAAAGTATGAAAATAATAAGGATTGTTTTATTGAGAATGTGTGTCTCAATATATTGAGGTTCCGAAAAGGGTCTCACCTAATAGTCCTTTGGCACCACAGTGGTATAGATTGAAAAATAAAGAAGAGAAAATGTCTCAAGGGAAGTTGATGTTGGTTGTTTGGATGGACACAAGCTAATGAAGCTTTTCAGGAAGCTTGTATTGGGATGTTACCGCAGTTAGCGGTGATGGTATTGCAAAAAAAATAAGATAAAAGCGCAGAGCACACAGACTCTCCTCTCTATCTTCCTTTTCGAAGAATTTGGCTGAATTAGAGTGCAACTACTGTATAAAAAGCACTAGAGTCGAGACTGATAGATGGCAGATGAGGCAGAGGTAGAAGTTAAAAACCATGTGGATTTTTATGATGACAATTATGAAGAGATGAATGATGTAGTTGGAGGAAGGAAGTGATGATGTACAAGACAAACAGGAAAATCTGAAAAGTTAAAATTCTGGGAAGGAGTAACCTGAAGATGACTTAAACCGTTAAATTAACAATGCATATGAGTCTGGTGAAGATAAAGGTAAACCATTTAAACTTGTGGATGACGAAAACAAGCAGAAGCGTGCTGAACTTCTTGCTCTTCTTCCTCATAGTTCTGAGGTATTCATTGGCGCTCTTCCAAGAGGTATTACCGAAAAAAAAGTTAAGAGGTCTTTGCGACTATGTGAGCGACATTATTGAGATAAGGTCGATGAAGAATAAATATACTGGTGAAAATAAAGGTTTTGCTTTCGTATCATTCAACACAAAGGATGTCGCACAAAAGGCAACTGAACAGTTGCATAGTAAAGATTATAAGGGTGGGACCTTGAGGTGCTCACTGTCTGAAACTAAATGCAGATTGTTTATTGGCGATGTTCCAAAGAACTTGACTGACGATGAAGTTAAAAATTTAATCGATGACGTTGGTCCTGGGGCAAAATATTTGAGCATATAAAGGATCCTCAAACTCCAAGCCGTAATCGAAGTTTTGCTTTTGTTGAGTATTTCAACAATTCATGAAGCTGAAAAAGGGGGAATGGAACTTTAAATGCATTTTATGTGACCAAGTATGGACAAAAGTGGATTTGTACTAGGACAATCATGAATAATGATAGTGCTAAACGGAATGAGCAAAAGTGGAAATTAATGGCGGAAAATCTAGAGTTAAGCCTTAGAGAAAGCCATGGAACTTCTTGTGCAGAAATTAAGTCTTAAAAGCTCTGTAAAAGAGCAAGGCAGTCTGCGGATCACAATTTTCTGGGAAAGTTTGAGCTCTTTGATTTAACACCTGCTCCAAGGTGTCTGCCACATATTAGGTGTGTAAACTTTTCCAGCATTTGTTGGTATTTATTGGCTGCTCTTTAGTGAGCTTGTTCCTTTATGGGTGTGCCCTTTTATGGGTTGGCTGCTCTTTAGTGAGTTCGTATCGTGTCAAGTTAATTGATATTGTTGAAGCCGAGAGGTCACATTTTAAGTGACTGAATACTCTTGTTTTTTTAGCTCTGTGAGCATTTACAGTTGAGCTTGCATAGCGTCAAGTTGGCTGATATTGTTGAAGCCGAGAGGTCACTCCATCGAAGTGACTGAGTAATCGTGCTTGTTTTGAGCTCTGTGAGCATTTACAGTTGAGCTTGCATAGCGTGAAGTTGGCTGATATTGTTGAAGCCGAGAGGTCACTCTATTGAAGTGACTGAGTACTCGTGCTTGTTTTGAGCTCTGTGAGCATTTAAAGTTGAGTTTGCATAGCGTTAAGTTGGCTGGTATTATGAGCTCTGTGAGCAATTGTCCTCTAATAACAAGCAAACAAAGTCAGTGTCCTTCATGGTAAGCTTAGTCAGGACTTAAGTAAAGTTAAAGCTTGATGCAGCGTATCAAAGAAGCGAAGCAAAAGTCTGGTGGCTGCCCTTTCTTTCTCCAATTCTTGGTTAACAGTAGTGGCCTATTTGTTGATATTGCGGAGATGTTGGGACCAGTTAATTACAACTAGAGTCTCGAAAATTGTCAACAAGGTGAAAGGGTTGGATTTTTTCCTGTCAAGTGGCACATTGTGTAGGATGCACCCAACAGTATACTGAAGTACATAACACTACAGAACAATTAAAATAATTTGATACTAATGGTTGGGATACTCAAGAGGTTAAGTTGAAGCAGGGTGTGCAGTTTAAAATATTCCAGGACTACTCAAGCAGGCAGTACATCTTGGATGATTTTGATTTTTACAAGTTTATATCTTCAAGTTAAGAGTTTTACTTTGTTCTCACTCATTAGCTTGAGGAGGAGTATTGAGAAATAAAAAGAAGGGTAATTTAGTCATTGTAGTATAGTAGGTATTGGCTCTATTATATAAAGTCACACTCAGTTACATTTTAGACGGGTGAGATATAATGTAGTCCTTTGAGATATATGATATAACAAAATCTTTCTTAAAAAAAAGGGAGTGTTAAATATATGATCCTATTGAGGCCTTCCTCTAACACCTTAAGGTTTTAGATGAGCTGGTTACTCAACATGGTATCAGAGCTTAGGCTGGCGGGAGAACTAAGGTTCGATTCCCAGCCACCCCCAACATTCTCATAATTTATTGTGGACACTAAAGGCAATTAATGCCCCAAAGATGGGCGCCGGTGTTCCACTCTTCGACCCATAAATGGGCTTTCGAGTGAGGGGGAGTGTTAAATATATGATCCTATTGAGGCCTTACTCTAACACCTTAAGGTTTTAGATGAGCTGGTTACTCAACAAATTTTTCGATTTTCTGCGTACACTTGCCCATTCCACTTTCTCCTTGCCAACTGTCCCCCCAGCTCCACCGCTGCTTCCACTGTCGCCTCTGCACTATCATAAGCAGCATCAATAATCCCCTTCTCCACCGCCTTTTCTGCTGTCATTTTCTCGGCCCTTAAGACAATGTCACGCAGAACAGCTCGACTCGAAACTTTGGCCTCAAGCGTGGCCTTAAAAAAAGGTGTAGGAAGTACTTCCCCAATATCTAGCCCACTCATGTATAAAAACCCACGGTCCTTTCTCATCAACACGTAGTCGTGGCAAAGGGCTAGAATGTAACCTTGGCCAACTGCATGACCATTGAGGGCAGCAATGGTTGGCATAGGGAGAGACATTAGGTCAGTAAGAAGAGATCTTACTTTCGATATCATGAAAATGAGTCTATCTTTGTTGGAATCAACCCAAGATATGTCGCCACCATTGGAGAAATATTTGCCTTCTCCTGTAGTAATAAGGGCGGCGCCAGGGGAATGCGAGGCAGTGGTTTCGGAGCGGATTCGATGGAGAGCGGAGGAGATAGAGTCTACGAGAGTTGGGTTGAGACGGTGATCATGGTTGCCTGTAAGTGTTAGAATGTAAACGCTTCCACGTTTCTCGAGGGTGCATATTTTTGCTGCCTCCTGTAATTATCCCTTAACTTCTGTGATTATAGAAAATTAGAGTAGGTTTTGTTTTATTATATAGTAGAAATCCTTATTAAAAATTCGTTTAAGCAAAAGCAGCCACTTTGATGATGTTCACACATGAACTAGGGCACACAATTCGGACTGTTTTTACATGTGTGCCCGCCACAACCACAAATATATAAGAAGTGTTAGCTTCAATTATTGGACGAGCAAAAGGAGGGTTTTTGGTTTAATATATTATTACTACATCTGTCCCATTTGCCTTTTATTTTTAAGGTGACAAAAAATCTTACCTACCAATATTTGATCAATGAATATAAATTTTATATTAAATTAAAACTTGGATTCTAAACTTTAATTTAATATAAATATTAAAAATAATAAATATGTATAGTTATATTTTTTTAACATCTCAATTTATGTGTGAAAATGTCAAAAGTAGTTAAAATGGGATAGAGGGGGAGTATTATGATAATTCTGATATATACCATTACATGTTTAAATCACCAATTTTAAAAAATAAATCATCTTCAAAAGTGTTAGTTTGCTAGTACATTTTAAGGTTGAGAAAGAATTGGCATAGAAAAATAATAAATAGTAATTTTTAGTATAAATGGCTATAGCAATTAATAGTTTGCTACAGTTTAAGGTTGAGAGTCTCAAACTCATGCAACTCGTGAATCATCATTCACAGGAGATAACTACATATAGCAATCCATTTGCATTCCACACCGAGATTGTTGGTTGTATACTCCCATGAATGACGTGAATGACATGTTTTACATTATCTGCACTATAACTTATAATATACTATGAGTGTTGGTTACATTAATATTTAAAAAATTTATTTATCAATTATATAATAATTATAAATATTTATAAAAATATATGATAATTGTAAATTTTTAATAAAAATAATTAGGAAAAAAATTGTAGTTATAGTTTAGTTGAATAAATTTTAATTATAGTTTAGTGGAATAAGAAGGTTATATGTAAGTACTTTAACAATTTAATATTTTATCATGTGTATAACACTATATTTTTATTTTTAATGATTAAAATACGGGAATAACTGTTAAATCAAAATATAATATATTTCAATTATTATATATATATATATCACTGCAAGAAAAACAACCATTTTCTATGATAGGAAAAGACTGAATTTGAGCGGATGAAGAAGGCATTGAACTTCTAGAAACTCCACCAAAAGATTCTTGAACCACTCTTCTAGCCTCATCCATCATTAAGGTAGATGGTTCATACCTGGCTTTGTAGAGTTCATCCAGTTTGACCTTGATGTCATTATTTTGAGAAATTTGATTCTGTATAACTGTATGAAGGGCCACAAAGGACTCCCTGGGTTGCTTGACACTGGTCTCCACGGGTGTGAGATCTAGCTTGGTTAGCTTATCAGTGAATTTTTCGCCCTTTGACTGGGTAGAAGCTTATCAATGTTAGCATTCATCATGTGTTTGACTTGTTCTTGATGTATGTCCAGTGTTTTCTTTAGGGCTTTACCAATAAAATTGAATTCCTTGAGTTGAGTTTTGTGAATCTCTATGAAAGCATCATAAATCCTTTGAGGTGTAAACTCTTTAGCATTGCTGCCAAGAATGGTGATGTAGTCTTCCCTGAACCTTTAAAAACTTCCTCCATGTCAATAGTGAAAGATTTAGATAACCAAGTATCCACATTGCCAGCTCTCTCAGCTCATCTATAATCTTTTCTTGTTATTCTTCAACTTCATCTCTGTAGTTTAGAAGAATTTCTTGGTAGTCCTGGTTTGACGTATCAGATGTAAATAGTTGTTGAGCTATATTTGCAAACCCTTTAATCTAGTCTACAGGTATTTCATTTATAATTTAGGATTGAAAATGTGTGTCTTGAAGCCAAGAGGTAAAATAATGTGTTTTTTGGGTAGAGATGGAAGGTTGTTCAGTGTTTGGCTGCATGGTGGTTGAGGTGGATGGCGCATCTGTGACAGATGTCACAGTTTGACTCGTAGTAGTAATTGTGGTATGACAGTGTGTTGATCACTTTGAGAGTGATCTTCCATTTGAATTAGAGAAGAGTTGACCAGGTTATTGTCATGTACCATGGCCTCAAACACTTATTCTTCTTGCAAAGAACTAACACTAGAATGTGCTATTGTACTTTCCTCCCCAGTGGCAAATAATGGGCAGTTATATATATAATAACAAGAACATGGCAAATAACCAACTAAAGAAATAAAACACGAAGGCAATAACAAACTATAAAGACTGTAATTGACAAAGAAAGTAAAGAAAACTTATCTCATATCATTTTCCAAATTCTGATAAGAAGAAGAACACAACAGCTGAGTCGCCAAACCCTTCCAGAGGACTTGACTATTCTTGAAGAGATTATTGCCCCCACTTAAGCTGTGATGGAATGCAGCAATATCACTTCCAGGATAAAACAACAACAGATCAATCTAGCCACAGAACCAGCAATGATCAACGGCGACTCGCACCTCAGTTTGCCCAAAAAACCTATGCAACTCATATATGTTTGCGAGGTAGGCACCGAGACTTGTGTCATTTTAATCTCAAGTATACCTTTCAATATATAGCCATCTCAAGTTGCTCTTCTTCTATTTTACTCGATGTGGTACACCAAGTAACAAAACAGAAAAAGTAAACAAAATGGGTTTTTCTTATTATTTATATTATATCCTGATTAATTAATATTAATATTACAAAATATATTCAGAGTATGATTAAAATAATCCTTACTCAATATATTTTATATTAATAATTAAATAATCAATATAAATAATTAAACTTGTAATAGAAAAGAAAAATATAAGAGTTCCCACTAGCACTAGGCCACACAAGCATCCAACTTATGCTAGTAGTTGTAAACAACACTAACACAAGATGCTATATAAACTCAATATCTTTCTTTTACAATACCAATGTGGGACAAAATCCCCATAACCCATTTCAAACAAGCAACTTTGTCACAATATATTCATGGATTCCACTAAGAAAATGTCTTAGATCCAAATATGAAAGTTTAAGTCCTCATGTCAAGGAACAACCTCCAAGTGTTAGTTTCCGGAAATCATATCAAGAACATATATAAAATATGCCTCAAACTTTCCATTTTCTAACAATCCCCCATAAATCTATAATTAAATTACATACCAGATTTTATCATGACTTGCTTTTCAGAGTCGGTACCCTCCCGGGTTTGAACCCTCCTAAGTCCTCTACTTCGATGGCTACCGGATACAGGTGGAATGTTTCACCTTGAATCTTTATCCGTTGGGTGTAACCACACTCCATAGACGACGACAAGTCAAAGGCTATGGTGCCAATCTACGGCTTTGAGACGTTAATGGTCATGTCTCGATTATTGTTCGTCGAATGTTTCGAGGAATAACCCTTTCCTCTAATTACGACCACACAATTACATTCGCTTAGCTGGGCATCTCCAGAGATGTACTGCTATCATCTCGTCAAACGACTTGACCCCATTCAGAGTTCAAATAATTCTTGCTAACTAGCAGTTCAAGTACCTCTTAAGGTTTATAGGGAATAGACTCAGATACATAAGTATCTAAATGTATATGGTAGAGGTACTACCAATTCATCCTTACAACTTGTTATTACCACATTGAATACACTTCGAGGGATCTCCTCTCAGGTATATTGGGTTCCCGCTATTGATGAATTATGATGGGTTACCAGTCCCATCCCCAACCTCGACTTAAGGACTATAGCATGCTCAATCCCTTTAGTCAGCGGATCAGCTATATTATCCTGAGTTCCTATGAACTCTATAGCAATAATCCTATCAGACACAAGACCCTTATAGACTTTAGTCTAACTTGGATGTGTCTCTTTATTTTAGCATTATACTTTACACTTCTGACTTTGTCGATAGTTGTACGGCTATCACAATGAACAGAAATGGCAGGAAGCGGCTTGCTTACTACAGGTAACATACTCATGAGTCCATGTAACCATTCAGCCTCCGTCCCCGTGGCATCAAGTGCACACAACTCAGCCTCAAAAGTAGACCGAGTAATCAAAGTCTGTCTATAAGACTTTCAGGACACTGTTCCACCCGCAAGGGTAAATATATATCCAGACACTCCATTGGAACCAGATTTCTTAGCTATCCAACTTGCATCACTGTACCCCTCGAGTACCCCCGGAAATCTCCGGTAATGCAAACCAAGGGAAATAGTTCCCTTCAGATATCTAAGAACTCTATCCAGTGCCTCCCAATGAGTCTTGTTTGGACAACTTGTATATCTAGCCAACTTAGACACAGAATAAGAAATATCTGGCCTAGTCACATTAGCAAGATATTGCAAACTCCCAATAATCTAAGAATACCTTAACTGAGACACAGGAACTCCTGAACTATTCTTGACTAAGGCAACTTTTGAATCATATGGTGTACTAGCGATTCTACAATTTGAATAACCATACTTCTCAAGTATAGATTTCTCTATATAATGAGACTGTGACAAAGTTATTCCATCAGTTGGCTGAGTCAACTTGATCCCAAGAATCACACTAGCTTCACCCATATCCTTCATCTCAAAGTGCATCTTCAAGAAACTCTTTGTCTCATTAATAATCTCAATATTGGTTCCAAACAACAAGATATCATCTACATACAAGCACACGATCACATAATCATTACCTCTAACCTTATAGTAGACACACTTGTCACTTTCATTAACTAAAAAATTTGAAGTCTAAAACAGTTTCATCAAACTTTTTATGCCAGTCTATAAGTGCTTGTTTAAGGCCATAGATGGACTTGACTAGTCTACATACTTTCCTCTCATTACCAGAAGCAACAAATCCCTCAGGCTGATCCATATAAATCTCTTCTTCAAGGTCACTATGAAGAAAAGTTGTCTTTACATCCATTTGATGGATGATAAGACCATGTACAGAAGCCAATGCAATAAGCATTCTGATTGTTGTCATTCGGGCAACTGGAGAATATGTATCAAAATAATCAATGTCTTCCTTTTGCCTAAAGCCCTAGCAACTAGCCTAGCCTTGTACTTATTTATTGAGCCATCAGGGTTTAGCTTCCTCTTGAAGATCCATTTACATCCAATAGTAGAACACCCTTGAGGGAGATCAACTAACTCCCATGTTCCGTTTGAATAATTGAGTCAATTTTACTCTTTAAAGCGCCTTTTCAATGCCTTGACTCCGAAGAATCCTTGGCTTGACGGAAAGTTAAAGGCTCATCCTCGATATTGTAAGTGATAAAGTCACTTCCAAAGTCCTTGACGACCTTTGCACGCTTACTCCTTCTAGGTTCATCTACTTTGTTAGGAGTAGAGCTACTACCAGGATCCACCCCCACATTTGTCATCTTTTCCACATGATCAGGAATAGAACTTGATGTGTGAGTGGGATCATCCTCAGAACTACCCAAAGATATACCAGTCTTCATTGGGAATACTTCCTCAAAGAAAGTTGCATCACGAAACTCAACTATCTTATTCGCCACAATACCATCTATGTCAGATTTTAATACTAAAAATCTCATAGCAGTTGTGGTTTCAAGATAGCCCAGAAAGATACAATCAACAGTTTTCAGACCCAGTTCCTTTCTCTTGTGTTCAGGGACAAGCACCTTAGCAAGGCACCCCCACACACGAAGATAACTCAAACTTGTCCTACGCTTTCTCCATAATTCATATGGTGTCTTGTCCATATGTTTCAGAGGGACTCTATTCAGAATATGGCAAGCCGTATTCAGAGCCTCTCCCCACATGTACTTAGGCAACCCAGAATTAATTAGCATACTGTTAATCATGTCTTTAAAAGTTCTGTTCTTTCGTTCTGCCACCCATTAGACTCAGGTGTGTATGGTGGAGTAACCTCATGAACTATACCATTGTTTGCGCAGAATTCATTAAACAAGGTACTCGTATACTCACCACCTCTATCAGACCTCAAACGTTTAAGTACTTTGCCAATTTATGTTTCAGCTTCATTTTTATACATAATGAATTTATCTAGTGCTTCATACTTATGTTTAAGCAAATAAACATAACAATATCTACTACAATCATCTATAAAGGTAATGAAATATCTACAGTGATCCTTAGTCAACACACCACCAAATTCACATATATCTGAGTGTACTAAATCTAACAAGTCTGAATCCCTAACAACATTATGAAAAGGTTTCCTTGTTTGTTTAGCAGTTACACACACTTGACACTTAGATTTCTTATCAATGACGTACTTTGGAATCAACTCTAAATTCAACATATTCTTTAGAGCACCAAGATTTAAATGACCAAGTCGTAAATGCCACAAATCAGATGATTCTACACAATTAATAGAAGGTGCAACACTATCATTAATAAAACCACCCAAAACGGGTTCAACATTTATTAAAAACAAACCATCAGACAAGTAACCCTTGCCAAAGAATGTACCAGTATGAGTAATAATTACTTTATTACACTTCAAAGAAAGTTCAAAGCCGTTTTTAACTAAACAACTTCCACTTATAATATTTCTACGAATAGAGGGAACATGATATACTCTAGTGAGAGATAGAATCCGCCCAGAAGCAAACTTCATGTCCATGTTTCCTATTCCAAGCACTTGTGCAGCACTAGCATTCCCCATCGTCACTGTCACTCCATGACTCTGTTGATAAGATACAAACAAGCTAATATCAGCACAAATATGTACATTAGCTCTAGTATCAATCAACCACTCATATGACAGATAAGTGGAAAGTAGTACAGGATTGTAAGTAACATACCCGTCATCGGTTCCAGAGGCAACAACCTCACCAATGACCATGTTAGCTACTGGCCCACTCGTGGTTCCAAGTCCAAGCACAGTATTTGCTTGAGCTACCACTCCAGCTTTCTTACTTGGACAGTCCTTACTCCAATGACCAACCTGTCCACAAGACCAACATGATTTGTTCGCCTTTGGTTTCTTAGCCTTATTCTAGTCAAGTTTAGTGTTAGCCTTCTTAGTAACTACCTTTCTTTTCTGTCCTACAGTCACTATATTCACCTTCGAGCTCCCATGTTCCACAGGCAACACATGTCCCTATTTGGACTTGTGCTGCTCCCGTACTGAGATGTCCAACATCAACTTAGTCCATGTGATCTCTCCTTTCTATCTTTTCAGGGAGAGAGCAAACGCTTCCCAAGACTTTGGGAGCTTTTCAATCACAGGCATCACTCGAAACTTCTCAAGCAAGACCATACCGGACTCACCCAAATCATGAACTAATATCTCAAACTCATGAGCCTGTTCAGTCATGGATTTTCCATCCACCAGCTTAAAATCAAGAAACCTAGCCACATAATACTTCTCAAATCCCATAAGACTTTAGCAGTATAGGCATCTGATGAATAAACATCGAACAAGATGTTCTCCAAGGCTGCCAAAATGGCTGCCCTGGCCACCCCATCCTTCTCAGCCTATAAAGCATAAACCTTAACTGATTCAGCTTTCTCTTGATCCAACCCATGAGGATCATACTGTACCACTAACCATAGATCCTTAACCGTTAACTAGAGCTTCATTTTTTTTCTCTGCCAACGAGAAAAAGAAGCTCCACCACTAAATTTATTAGGCATACCCGATAAATTAATTGGCTGGGGAAACGATACGTGGTCCAGTCAATGGTAGTAGTACCACCAGAACCAGAACCAGTCTCAACAGTTTTAGGAACATTAGCAGTTTCGTTAACCATCTTGCTAATTAATATATAACACAGATAATCTCTTCAAGATTGTTGGGTATAATTCTAACTACATAGCACAATGGGCAGTTATATATATAATAACAAGAACATGGCAAATAACCAACTAACGAAATAAAACACGAAGGCAATAACAAACTATAAAGACTGTAATTGACAAAGAAAGTAAAGAAAACTTATCTCTTATCGCTTTTCAAATTCTGATAAGAAGAAGAACACAACAGCTGAGTCGCCAAACCCTTCCAGAGGACTTGACTGTTCTTGAAAAGATTATTGCCCCCCACTTAAGCTGTGATGGAATGCAGCAATATCGCTTCTAGGATAAAACAGCAACAGATCAATCTAGCCACAGAACCAGCAATGATCAACGGCGACTCGCACCTCAGTTTGCCCAAAAATCCTATGCAACTCATATATGTTTGCGAGGTAGGCACCGAGACTTGTGTCATAACAAAACAGAAAAAGTAAACAAAATGGGTTTTCCTTATTATTTATATTATATCCTGATTAATTAATATTAATATTACAAAATATATTCAGAGTATGATTAAAATAATCCTTACTCAATATATTTTATATTAATAATTAAATAATCAATATAAATAAT
This sequence comes from Apium graveolens, assembly GCF_009905375.1. Taxonomy (NCBI): domain Eukaryota; kingdom Viridiplantae; phylum Streptophyta; class Magnoliopsida; order Apiales; family Apiaceae; genus Apium; species Apium graveolens. The sequence goes on along the minus strand of NC_133656.1, from coordinate 160,882,877 downwards.
TAAACTTGTAATAGAAAAGAAAAATATAAGAGTTCCCACTAGCACTAGGCCACACAAGCATTCCACTTATGCTAGTAGTTGTAAACAACACTAACACAAGATGCTATATAAATTCAATATCTTTCTTTTACAATACCAATGTGGGACAAAATCTCCATAACCCATTTCAAACAAGCAACTTTGTCACAATATATTCATGGATTCCACTAAGAAAATGTCTTAGATCCAAATATGAAAGTTTAAGTTCTCATGTCAAGGAACAACCTCCAAGTGTTAGTTTCCGGAAATCATATCAAGAACATATATAAAATATGTCTCAAACTTTCCATTTTCTAACGAGACACATTCTCACTTTTAGATGTATTTTTGCCAAGTTGGGTCTACGTATTATTTTTACTTATTTTAAACCCTATGTCTGCATTATTTCCTTACTTTCTCATTATAATGGCTTCTTATTTTCAGTTTCAGAATATGTACAACTGTGGCTTGTTTCTTTGTTATAAGGGAGATCGTGCTTTCTTGGTTTTATTATCGAATTTAGTAGTTAAAAAGCTATAAAGAAATAATAAATGTAATTATTATAACTGCACATTGAAGTTATTTTCGTCAATTTTGGTGCATCGGGGAGGAACAGTACCGGAAAACGGATGATAAATTAATGTTTATTGTAGTGTACAGCAAAAAATTGCATCAGATAACATATACCTGCACTAAAAGAAGGTTCAAACATGCATAAAAAAAATCACATATATAGATCAAGTACATGCAGCAGGTCCAATATCTCAAAGTCGCGACCTTCTGAGACTTTCTACGGTTTCAGGAATAGGTAGCTTCTTCAACACATCCTCGTAATTAGTGTGGCAGTGATTTCTCCGCGAATGCGATGAAGAGCTGCAGAGATAGAGTCTACAAGAGATGGGTTGAGACGGTGATCATCGTTGTGTTAAAATGTAAGAGCTGCACATTTCTTGTTCCTCTTTTAATGATCACTTGTGTGATATTTGAGATGAAGGTATGAATTAAAGGTGCTGGTTTAATATATACAATGAGATCTTAGATATACATATATATGTCATTCTAAGCAGTGGCCTGTTTGAACTCATGTTACATGTATAGTTGGTCTCTTTCTCCGAAGTCACAATTAATCATTCAGTATGCTGTGAAAAGATCAGTATTACTGTCTAGTTAAAAAAATTATAAGTAAGAGAAATTGATTAGAATTTTTAAGGGTAAAATAACCACTTGTTATATTCTAACGATTCTCGAACTCTCATGTTCATAAATCTGAACTTTCCCTATTCTAACTCTAATTATATTAGCTCCGTGAACTCGAATCGTTCAAATTTTAAGCACTTCTGGTAATGTAAAATAATATTATACAAAAAAAAAATGCAACTTAATTAACACAAATATAATCATTTTAGGTCCAATCTCTTTAAATCCTAGTTCCGCCGTTTGAAAACACTAATTTGCAAATAAAGCAAGCATAAATGTTTGATTTTGGAAATTCAGAAAGACAAAATGCCAAATTAATATACTGAACAAGAAGAAAGAGTTACAACTAGCAAAAAAAAGGCAACCTATAAAGTTAAATGGCCAGAAGATTCGAATAGAAGTCATCAAATAAATAGTTCAAAAGATTCGGGAATCAAAAAGAATTGATCAAAATATGCATATCGATGAATGACATGGGAACAATAAAAGCCATAAGAAGAAGAACAATACGAAGATCTACTTCAGCAATCTCTTATACTTATTAAGCATCACCTGATGCCAGTAGTCCTGCTGATCTGAACCAGATCTTATTTATCACATACAAATTATAACAATGGCTATTACCAATACAATTTTTGTAAAATAAGCAGGTCTGATAGCCCAGATCAAAGTCGAGACTTCACTTCCTCGACTGGTAAACGAGAAATCCTTAACATTTCATCAGTTTCAACAACATTTAGCTCATGCAAAACGTCATGGAAAAGAATTTTTCTATTCTCCGCATACACTTTCCCGTTCCAGTTTCTCTTCACCAACTGTTCCCCAAGCTCTACCGCTGCTGCCACCGTCTCCTCTACAGTATCATAGGCCGCATCAATAATCCCCTTCTCCACCGCTCTCTCCGCTGTCATCTTCTCTGCTTTCAGAACCACGTCGCGCCAAACAGAAGGACTCGAAATTTTGGCCCTGAGGACAGCTCTAAAATAGGTGGCAGTAAGTACTACCCCATTATCAAGCTCGTTCATGTATAAAAACCCACGGTCCTTTCTCATCAACACGTAGTCGTGGCAAAGGGCAAGAAGGTATCCAGTGGCGGATACATGGCCATTGACCGCGGCAATAGTTGGCATAGGGAGAGACATGAAGTCAACAAGAAGACATCTTATTTTAGACATCATGAGTAGAATTTTATTTTTGTCGGATTGAGCCCATGCAATATCGCCACCGTTGGTAAAGAACTTGCCTTCTCCTGTGGTGATTAAAGCAACACAAGGGGAAGACCTCGCGGTGGTTTCGGAGCGAATTTGTTGGAGGGCAGCAGAGATAGAGTCTACTAGAGACGGGATAAGACGGTGATCTTCTTCACCGGTGAGTGTTAGAATGTAAACATTGCCAAGTTTTCTTAAGGTGCACATTTCTTTGTACCTCTTGAATTTTAATTAATTTATCTTCTCAGATTACCAAACTGAGGTATCTTATATTAGCTAGCCAGCTTCATGTTAGGTACAACTTTCGGAAAATTGAAGTGAACATTCTACTGTATATTCAATATAAAAAAATTCAGTATACCTCACCTGTCCCAACTCCCAATTTTCAAAAATGGAGGATTCGATGATATTATAGCCCTTTGTGGGCTGGAGCCGAAGTTAAATCACTTACATTTTCACATTTATGTTTTGTAAAATGTTTCTGAAACTTTGTGCACAAGCATCAATGTTTAAAATATGTCATATATTCACTAATTTTTTATTTTCAAATAAAGTCGACGGGCGTATTAATACAGAAATCCTATTTTTGGAACCATATTTTTGTTTCCCCAACAAACCAAGCTTGAAAAGACAAATCTGGCCGTGCATACACAATAACATCAAAAAAAGAAAAACGTCTTTTACATACATTTTTAGCTCTAGAAACAAAATATTTGATCTGAAACTAACATTTCCCTATTAATATCATTCCAATTTGCTTTGTTTTTTGCACGTAGCATCTGACAAGCATAACACGCTGATTGCTTATTAATTCCACAAATAAAAGGATGTCATGAAATATTTGGTTTAGTGATCATTTTCTGATTATATAGCACCGCAGAAGTGGAGGTCATCACAAAGTTCAACAGGAAAGAAGCTCACATCAGGCAAACACTGCATCTATATTTTGACATCCTTCCTATTTCCTACTTTCAGCTAATCCACAGCAACTCATCACATTGGATGAATTTACTATTCGCAAAGCAATTTTTTACCGAATCAATATTGCCAATATTCTGATCACTAAAATGCTTCACTTAAAAATGTCAATCCTTTGTTTTAACTGCGCATGGCTATAGAACCAGGGGGGCATACTAACTTGTACAAGCCTTCAAGTTTCCAAGTGTTTTTCTTTAAGCAGTTGATCTGCAAAACAATACTCCTCTGCACCGGAGTAACACATACAGAGCATGTACTAGTGGTGAATAGGAAAACAATAATTATCCTCTAGAAAGACATCAGACGAAATTGGTTAAACGCGGTTTTTGTGATCCTCTGAATACTGAATATGTGCCCGCCCATCTTTATCTTCTTGAAAGTCATCCTGATAATGATGATTGAATGCAGGTGCCATGAACTCATGGCCTTTTTCTTCTTTGTCAAGGGGGCTACCAGCTTTCCTCTTGCGATTGTTTGACTTTGGTAACTGATATGCCCTGCCTGTATCATCAAAAGTAGGTACTTCCCCTTCTTCAACATTTTCGGATACTTGTTTGGGTGGTGACTGCCATTTTTTTTCACGTTCATCATCTCCATCATTATTCCAATTCCCGAAATGATGTTCATGTTCATTATTAGACCGGTTTTGCTTTCTTCCAGACTTGCTCCTCTCGCTCTCAGCAGCAAGTTCGATTCCATATTCTAATTCCCTTTCAATCAAATCATCCTCATCTGTGAAGTCAGTTCTCCGAGTAGTAGCACCACGAGCCTTTTTTCGTTCAAGAGCTGCTTTTACCTTGTCTTTATCAATTTTTATCACTGCATCTCGAGGTGAGTGACCGAGTTTTCCATCTTTACGATCCTTATAGCGACCATTCCATTTGTCCTTAGTGTCCATGATTTCCGGTGCTTCGCTTATCCCACCAATCCCTTTTTGATCTATTTCAACTTGTCCCTCAGAACCAGACCTTGTAATTTCTGTGTTACCCATATAATGCAACGATTCTGAGTCGAAATGCTGAACATCATTAACCAGAGTATCTTTCTTGTCACCTGGTTTACCATTCATATCTGTGCTTGCATAATCATATCCATTTGGTGTTGTCACTGTACGAGCAGCATTCTTATCAAGATACGACTGATTAAGGATAGGACGAGATAACCCCGAGTTCATGACCACAGGTTTTGAAGTAGCACCCCTACTGTGAGAACTGCTATTATTTTTAAGATGCTCTTCTGATGTAGGATTTTTTGTTGGGGCTCTTGGTGTGGGTCCACCAGCAGCACTGCCTTTATCTTCACTAGTTTGAGAGGGTGGCACTTTATTTTGTTCATAAAGTTCTAACATTTGATTGCTGACCTCTGCAAAAACCAAAGTACGATTAAATAGGGAACATAGAACTTGTACATAATATAAGACTACTGCAGGACACAATCTTAGGTCCTGTCCGCCAGACCCAAAAAACACTGCAAAAGTTAGCTTCGAGCACCAAGATTAATAAATGTCTTCATGTTTAATGTGCACGAAGGATGTGTTCTATGTGCAAAAAGATGTGCATAAAAGCAAAGTCATGCTAATGTGCTCAAACCCTACATAATAGATCAACAATGGTTGTCATAAAAACGCAAACACCAACCCTCCAATTGGTGTGGATGGACATCAAACTCTTGCCTCCAAATTAAGCCATCGGATGGGAGCTTCACTTTAAGAAATTTGCCTGCAAGGAATATGGCACCTGCTGCAATGTGGTGGGGCTTAAACTGCAAGCATAGAGATGTCCGCAGCCTGCATGCAGCTTTCCCAGTTCAAAAACATGGAATTATATTCACCTTGGATGGGTAAAAACATAGGTACATAAGCAACATATTACCCATCATTCACGAAATTCCATGCAACTTGAGCCAACGCATTTTGTGCAACCTTAAATTTTTTAATTGCCTCGACAAGAGGCTTATATGGATGATGTACATTAAGATCAAATCCAAGAGTCGCAAGTACAACCCTTTCCCCCATTAATATCAGCTCTTTTTGCTGTTCATACACCTCCTGCATAATAGAAGTGGGAATATCAGACATCTTGCGAAAAAAGTGAGGACGTGATGTTCTAAGATATCATCTTGGATATAACTCAAGAGTGGACAACCAATAAAAACTTAACTACTTAATATATATTTCGGACAAGTACAGAGCCCTTTTCGAACAAAAAAAACCATAATACAGATTTCTATTAAAATCTTTATACATGTGCCTTACTAGCTCTTTTTACCATAAAGGTAAGTACATAAATTTACATGTAAACTTATACAGAGGACTATTTATCTACAACAGAAAAAAAGACCGTCAACTATGCCCTGTAAAAGCACTTCAATAAAAAAAAATGAACTAAACCTAACGTGCCCAATCACATCATGATCACTTTATACAGTTCAGCACAAGTAATCAACATAAGAAACAGACCTTTTGTTTTATCCTCTGTGCAATAGCAGGATCCTTTTTATGTATGATCTCATAAGAAACAAGAATAACATTTTTTAACGGGTGAGGAGTTTCTTCAACCTTTCCAGCGAGAAACATGCATACTGTTGCAATAGTCTGCAAGACATTATAAGACATAGAAATACTAAATATTAGTCCTGCAGCAAGAATTGTAATAATATTTGTATACAATTTAACGAGGCACGTTTGAGAAGTGCGTACAATCAATAGTGTTTTTGTATGGTAAACAATATACAAAGTGTTGGTAAAGGCGTGCCTAGGCTCTTGCCTAAAAACGAGGCCCATCGAGACCCTCGTCAAGGAGGCCCTATCCTCATGGTATGGGCGAGAGGCAAAAAGCGCATCATGGGCACACCTCAGAGAACATTGGCCCAATAATGTTGTTTAAAGTTTAAACCCGAATAAACTAACCAAAGAGATTATAAGAAAGACGAAGACACGTATATCTTTAAACAAGCTTTAATGGCTTCATTCTTAAGCTCGTTGATATCGTCTAAAACCGCACAACACCCACCATATATAATCACCCTGATGTTTACAAGGCTATGTCACCTAATTGAAGCTTTAAAGAATGCAAATGGTGTGAGATCTGGTTATCAACTCCAACTTCGCAGTGTAGTAGATTCTTCTAAATCATATAACCTTTAGCATATGGGTATTTTCAAAGAAAAGAAAACGGATTATACAATAGAGACAGAGCAAACTCACCATTAATTATATCAGGAACCATTTAAAAAGGCCAGTCATATGTCTTTTGTGTTTCTGGCTAAGTTCCAAACTAGCTAGATATCAGAACATAATAAGTGTGTTTGTTTCTGTGTAACAAAGGGTTTGTCTTATCTAATGAGAGCACACCCCTGCTATTACAAGCATTGCAGTACTTAATATGAATAGGGAAGCTGATGTGACTGTCACTAATCTCCAACTCCATTACACCAAGATAGATGTAACCATTATATCTTTTCGTTCTAAATCACTCATCTCAGGTCCTCGCACCTTAATAAATCTAAACTCCATTTCTATGATCTTAGTATTTCAAAATTTTACACATCCGGAACTCATTAGAAATCCCTTTCAGTCAATCCAGCAGTATCAACTAGAGTCAAATGAGTCTAAACATGTGTCTTGCAGTAATAAAGTAATGCAATTTATATTATTAATGTAAACAAAACCAACCCTGATTGACCAATTTGCTCTTCATATTCCACTTGAATGGTATATTCTTGTGCAATCATTGTAACACAGCGCATACATTTTTAAGATCCATTCAAATATGTAGCAATTCAGGTTTCTTACAAGAAATTACAGAAACCAATATTTCATTAAAACAACTGAGGACTTACCCTCCTGTCGTTCCTCACATGGGATTGACGGAGAAAGAAACGATGACAAAAAACTATTGCTGTAGCAATGGTTACCTGAGGCCTGTACTCATGATATTCACCACATATCAGTGATGAAAGAAATAGTATGATATTATCATTATCCAGGAACAACAAATTAGAAGGCCGTATCTACAAAGATGAGTGCAAAACAATTCTAAAATCAATACCTCAAGTTATGAAGAAGCCTTTCTAGCTTTAAGGTTAAAGCGTTAATAAAAATCAGGAATCCAGAGAGGGCAATTTCACATAATAAATTCATACTAATTAGAAATTTAAATGAAAGACAAGTTCTTCATTACAATTCTTCCTCTCTTCTAATTAGGTCCGTCTAAACTACTTTAGGGGGCCCTTGCTATATGTAAACATCGAGCCCTAATTTCTATGTGTGCATATTTTTACACTCACCTTATCATGGATTCTTATAATAACAATGCAATTCAAATTACTGGAAGACCAGTTGTTTATACTTACATAGCTCAGATTTTTTTATTTGTAAATTAGAAATGATTTATTTGACCATTAAGAATCCAAACTAATATTTTGAGATGAGGAAGTACAACTTCAAACAACTACAACACAAGTTCAGCAAAAAATAGGAAATCAGAACTAAAAGCTACACCCCAATCAAAAACAAAAAGCATGTAAATTAAAATCTGCAGAGCAGAAGATAAAACTTGAATGGAATAGAAACAATTATATAGATTTTTAATACGGAGAACATACAGTTTCAGCCTCATTCCCAAATCTTGCAAGAAAGTGCAATACGACTTGCGCAAGTAAGTCTCTTTCTTGAGATCAATCCCGTCTTTTCTAGAAGCAGAATTCTCTTCAATTTCCTTTCTAGAATAGTACCACCGACCACCACCACCAGTGCCGTCCTCTCCACTGCCATTCTCTAACTGCTGACTACTGTATAAGGCTCCTTCATTTGCCCCAATTTGCAAAGAATCGGCAGGCAACACTCCAGCCATCGAAACAAATTACCACCGCAGCAATATCATCCTACACATACATTACAAAAATAAACACGAAACCATCAAACCAAAGTTCACACTACCCCTAACCCTTAAAAAACAACAAATTAGTCATAATTCGTGAAGAACCATCCAACAACAATTCCGCCATCTTCGTTACAAAATACAGCCCAGTAACATCAGCCCACATGCATAATACAAACACAAAAACTAAAAAAACAAACAAAAATTACGCGCTAGCCCGAAAACAAATGAGACATGTATTCGACAAATTACAAACCTAGTAACATCATTTAACCATTAAAATACAAATATAAACATAAAACCCGAACAGGAATTGAGTTAATTGTAAAGGGTCAGTAAGAAAAATCATGCAAGCATAATGACAAATTACAACGCTAAATGAGCATAATAACATGAAAAATAAAAAAAAAACAAATAATAAATTAAGTGTAAAAACTAGAAACGAGATAAAATTAAAGTAATTGTTTCTTACCAGCAAAAAAAAAAAGCAGAGCAGAACCAATTTTTATGAGGCGAAAACTTGTGTGTATTTTGTATTGGAGAAGAAGGGGCGTGTTTTTACCCTAATTTGTGTTTTGGATGCTCAGAAACTGTTTTCACTAGCTTTTGCTCTCTCTTTTTCAAATCGGGTCGGGTCGGAATATTAAAACTTAAAAGGTTGAGTTTTAAGTCGGGTCAAGATTTGATTATTTCTCAAATTATAAATATTTATGTATTCCTATATTTATAATAATTCAATTAATTAAAATTCAGTAAATATTTTTGCATTTACAACAATTTTAATCAATTAAAATATAATAAATACAAAAAAATTATTTAATATCTATTGTGTGTTATTAGACACATAAAAAAATACTGTTTTTAATAAATTTGAGTTGGGTTTACGAGAGTAAACAATTTGAAGTAAAAAAAAAGTGCCAAATATGCCAAATTATTTTTTGTTCATATGTCGGTATACACATAAAATTGTATTAAAATCATATTATAAAAATTATCAATTGAGAAAGTTATACATATTTATTTATTTTAGAAATAATTTGGGGAGTTCCTAACATTTTTTTAAATAATTCGAAGATTATATAACATTGAAGATAGTAAACTCTCAAGCTACAAAGTATTTTTCTTTTTTCTTCTCTTTCTAAAAAAAACAAAAAAGGTTATTAATTTATTCTTTTACTAATATATCTATTTTATTTTATTTTATTTTATTTTATTCACATCTAAGTCGGTGAGATAGATATAAAAATAAGGGTTATGCTAAATGTAATAATATTTTATTTCATGCAGTAATAAAAATTACTTTTATAACTCTTGTAGTTTTAATTGATTAGCTCTTTGTCCAAAGTATTTGATGACATTCAAAGCAACATCATTCTTTTTTCAGAACAAAGCCAAAAAATTAACTTTAAATAAAACATCCACACTTATATTCATCTATTTTTTTGAAAAAAAATTACATTCAAAATTTTGGTTTAGTGGTTACTATTAATATTCAAAATTTTGGTTTAGTGGTTACTATTAATATAGTTTGATATATTGATTTAAGTAAATATTTAAATTGTCATTTTGAAGTTTTAAATACATGATTGAATATATTGATTGAAAATTTTACATATACTCATAATACACTTTTAATTAATGTTCATTTTTTTTATTATTAATTTACATAGAAAACTAAATGATTATTGATCCATCAAAAGTATTTTGTATAATTTTCACACCAAAAAGTATAAAATTACATATCAATACATTCAAATTAAATTAGAATATTAAAAAGAAATTGTGCATCGCACGTTAAAACTAGATTACACAAATAATAATTTTTTACTATATAAATTATTTTCTTAGTGATTTGCACAATCACTTTCTAATTAATTTGTTACAAATTTATGCATTAATATTATGTTATATAGTTTATTTAAAAAACAGTTATGATGTATTTTTCAAATTAATTTATTCAAGATATAAAATTAATATTTTTTAATAAATTTTTAAAATTTGAAATTTTATATCAACCATCCCTAAAAAACAATCTTTCTATAATAATAATTTTTACTAAGATTTGTTGTGCATACAACACCAATTATCTGTATGGAAGGAGATGCACGAATAAATAATCCGTTAATTCATTTAAAGAAATACATTATTTATTCATTTTACGTGGACAAGTGGAGAGATATCTTAATATTCAGATTGGTTTACTTACCTAACGTGCATAGTAAATGCATTTATTTGCACAAAATGCAAGTGAGGGCCAAAATAGTAATCTCAACTAACTGCGCGGAGTAAAAATTTACTGCATTATGAAAAATAAAAATGAAAAAAAATAGAGTAGAGGATAGATAGATAGATAGAAACAATAGACGCAAGTCACGTTGCAATTGTGATTTGACGACGGCGAACGACCAGAAACAGAGGGGCGGAGAAGATAAGAAGAAAAGGGTTTCAAGATTTCATTAAAGCAAACAACCCCTTCTTTTCAAAGCTCAATAATTCATCACCGGTACATTTTGTTTTCATTTCGTTAGGGTTTTGTTATTTTAATTAGTTCAGCCATTTCTGCCACTTTAATTTACTTCTTTTCGCTTCAATTCATTGAAATTCACTTTGATTTAGGCCACCCCAGATCAGTTTCTTGGCTTATAAGTGTGTGGTATGTTCAAACAGATAGGTATATGTGTATGTATGTTTAAGATGATGTTTAAGATGCTTGAAATAAAATTAGGGGATTAAAGTGATGGTATCTGAAATGAAATTATATGTTTGAATATTGGTGGTATTGAGTTTATTGATTTATTGTTTGTTTAGTGATCATTTATTTTTCAACAATTGCGTCTGAAGTGCTTGCAGCTACTGAATGTGTATAAGATTGTTAGGCTGTTAATTGTTACGCTAAAGATTGAGTCTCTGAAAAATGGCGAAGTTGGATATTGGTTTACTTGTTAAGTTGTGTTAGTAAAACGAAAGTTTGGTTTTGTGTTTGGAAAAAATTTGTAAGACAAGTTCTTGGCTGGTTTTCATTAGTTTTCTCTGAGTGAAAAAAAGGTTATGTTTTTATTTCAGTTCTGGTTTATGCATTACAGTAAATTTCTCGGCTATATTACAAAGGAAGTTATTGTTGTATATTAGGTTGTTTTGTGCGTAATCAGGTCTTCAAAACAGGATTTAGCAAAAGCAAAAAAAGATTGCATTTTGTTTTGTATACTGTTAACTTCTTTTTTACTGCACCACTCTACCATGAGTACTGATGTGATCCAAACATTTAATGTATTTAGGTAATTGGCGACCTCATACTTTATTATCAAGATGGCTTCGTGGAATGCAAGTCCTATTGCTAGTCCTGGTACACTGCCGCTAGGTATGTAATGGATATCTATATTTTACAGTTTCCAGTTTGAGTACCCGTGACACTTGATTAGTTTTAGTTGTCTTAGAGCTTGTGAAACAATCTTCTTCTCAAATTTAAGGAATACAACTTTTGTGGGGATTAGCTATCAACTATTATTATAGCTAACTCAGGGAAAATTAGCTATCAACTATTATTATGTTGTAGAAAGATTATAATATTTGGATATAAATAATAAAATAAATGTCAGGCACGGTTGAGTATGTAGTATTTGATTCCATAATTTTGTAGGCATATTGCATATATTGGATATACCATTTTCGTTACAGCGTACAAGGGTGTGAAGGTTTGGAAGTATTTATATGTAGCTCGAGCCTTACTTTCCAAGTTACTTATTAGCCAATAGAATAGTTTGTAAGGTCTTCTTTAGTTTAAGCAATAAACTACTAGTGGTGAAATTAATAATAGATCTCATTTCTGTTTCTAACTTATATTATATTTAAGATTTGAAATTTCTTACTCTTTCTCGCAAACTCCCCATCAATTAATTTCTCCTTTATAATAATTCTTGTTGATCGTAGCTGTGCTGAGTTGACTAGTTTTATAATTTTTAGCTAAAAAATGTTTACCTGAGCAGTTGAGCTCCTTTACTCTAGCCTATTAGCTCCATGTAGCGTAGGTATACATATATATATATATATCTGTATATAATAATAAGAAAAATAGGTAAAGAAGCCCGAGCTTCCGGAAATGAAGAGAAGAATTGAAGTTGTGAGTGTGTCACAAAGAAAACCAAAAAAAACAAAAAGTTTTTCTTTATTTTATGACCATAAGAGAATTCTATAAAATTGAGGAAATAAAAGATCAGAGTTTCTTTTGAATGGTTTGACTTTGTCCTGCAGTCTGGTATTGATTGCAATCAGCATATTGTAGGCCAGGTTGGTAGGTGCACTAATATCGTTTTTTCATTGTCCTCTTCTGCATATCAAAATATGTGTGGTATAGATGCATGTGTTACCTTTCTATATCCTTTACCCCCCCCCCCTGTCTCAAAGATATTGACCGCGATGCAATACGAGTAGCTAAGCACGGGGTCTTTACAATCTCTCGTTTTTTATCTGTAATTTTTATATTTTCTATATATATCTCTACCTTTCTGCTTAATTCATTTTAAGCAGGGTTGGACTATTAATAAATTATTAGTAGTATCCAAGTTTAATGCAGATGAGACTCGGCAGTGAAACGGCTGAATACATGTCCGGCATGCCATGTGGAGTGTCGACATTAAAACGGCAAGGGCCACGGGGCCGACAGGCAACCTGACACGGCCCGGGACTCGGGCAACCTGAAAAAAGCCTAATACCATCTGATCTTTACCCTAATTGTGGGACATTTTCATATTTCAAATGCCCATGTCTGTTTTCACCGTGTTTTTATCACAAGTGGAAGGTGTTCTAGAGATTGCTAATCTATTTCTTGATGAACCAGCCATATAAGCTGTTCGGGATGGACATTCTTCTATTAATGAAAATGTGGAATAAATTTTATTTTAATTCGTCACTTACTGTGAAAGAAACTTTTGTTACTACTTAACTACTATGATGTTCTCTTTCATATTATTTAATTTGTCTTTGATAAATGTATTATTGTGTCGCATAAGAATCTGTATAGTGGAAATATGCTGCCACTTGAAGTCGTTTTCGTGCTCTGTTGAAATGGGCTCTAAATTTTTTGTAGAATAGCTTAACTATGCTGTCTATAACTTCATCTTGCAAGTTGTTGTGTGGAAAATATCTCTGATGATTTATTTATTATGCCTTCAAGTAGTAAAATCTGGCTAAATTTTCTTCTTGTGATGTTACACAGTTAGTGCAGTCAGTAGGCAAACCAAGCATATTGATTCATTAAAGTTCAGTCCGCTTTGTACACGGTCTCACCATTTTGATAGAAGACAGGCCATCTCACTTTCTAATCAAAGGAAGTCCACTTCAGTAATATGCGCTGCTGCTCTTGTAAGTTTAGTGTGCTATTAATTTGGGAGATTTCAAGTAAAAGTTTTGCATGTAAAAATCTTTATACATAATGTAAAATTTGAACTGTGTATAGGTAAAAATTTACTAATTCGTGTCGTACAAATAATTGAGTATAGATAGACAGCAGTCAGTTTTACTGGTTGTCTAAATTCTTGCTAATGCACATCTGCAAGATGTAATTAGGAAATGACTCTGAAATTAGGGGATAATATTAATGGGATAATAACAGGGTTACAGATTTCGGAAATCGGAATAGATCGGCAGAGGCACCGATTTGTCGGAAATCGGGGATTTATCGGAATTATAAATCGGAAATAAATCGGATTGAATTTAATATTGAATTTTATAATATTTATAATATTAGACCATCATTATTTTATATACAAATATATATATATTTATTATTATATTATAAATATATATGTGTGTGTGAAAAACAGTCCTTGCTACCTACATCAATCCCTATTAATTACTACTTTTCATTTTGAGTTCTCCTTCTCCCTCTTCCGTTAACCCTCTTTCTTCATTTTTTTCTTTTATTCTTCTCCCTCTTCCTTTAACCATCCTTCTTCTTCTTTCATATGCGATGTATACAATTAAAAAACAAAGTTCCAATTGATTGTTTAAGCTCTCGCCGGAAATTTCTGTAACTCTAACTTAGAAGTCATATTACAAAGTCATTGTGGGCTTTGGGGTTCGTGTCACGTCTTCCTTTTCTGCCTTTCCAGTTTTGTGCTCCTGTTTCTATGCTCCTGCTGATGTATGTATATATACATAATTGTATATATATCTTCTTCTTCACTATATCTTCGATTTACATGATTAAACATCAACTTCATCTCCTCTGGAGGACCATCTCTTAGCCATCTATATCAATTTTATTACCGATTTTGACCCGATTTTCACCGATTTTGACTAATTTCTTGCAATACGTTTTTTTCCGGCGATAACCTGAAAATAGACCGGCGACTCTCCGATTACCGATTTATCGGCCGATTTATTGGAGAAATCGCCGATTTTTACAACCATGGATAATAATCATAATATTAATGGGATAGTCTTTTTATACTGATTCCTTGTGTAATGTTGAGTTCATCAACTTTTAAACAAGAAAGTAATTTTAAAAAAAGTACTAACATGTATATGTGTGAACTAAATCTTCATGCCAGTTCTTTCTATATTTTGCAGAATGCAAGATGTTCTGCTGAGCAGACCCAAACAGTTACACGACAGTCATCTACCATAACTGTTGCTCCAATACAAGGTAATTAGCTTCCTGTGTTAGTGTTAGACATGTTAAACTGTATTCCTTGTGTAGTATATAAACTTATTGTACGTTTGAGTATTCTTTATATAGTGTTAAATCATAAATGTTTTAAATATGGACATTAAGGCTTTTGGTTCTTTAACCACGTATTACTGTACTACCAGTAATAAGAGCTCTTAGCTCAGTAATACTAATAACAAAACCTAAAGGTTGTCATCTAGACAAATTTAGTTTCAGGATTTGGTGCCTTACTACTGATGGACCTTTCTATTATTGCCACTAATATGAGAAAGTTAAAACTCTAAGTTACCCGGACTCTTCAATTTTTCCCTCATACCCTTGTCCATTGGACATGACATGGGTGTGGGTATGGGATCTGAGTCGGATCCTTTAGATGGAAACCGGACACTTTGACCTTAAGAAATCTAGTTTAATATGATTTATAAGGCCTCACAACAACTTAATCCTCTTAATTCTAGGGATTGATGTCTATGAATTACTATTTTCATGTTATCCTTTTAATTTATGTTATAAATCTGACATAAACAATTATGTATAATACTTTATGTGATAGAAGAGCACAAATTTACAAATGTAATGTATAAAGAGTAGGTATATTTTCGCTTATGTGAAGGTTATATGCTAAATCCCCGCACCAGTGTCCAATTTTGGATCCATATCCACGAATCCTAATTTTTTAAAAACCGAGAGTCTAACACTTGGATCCGCACCAGTATCCGACAGCACCCATATCCGACCTCTGTACCCGAGTCCGGGTAATTTAGGTTAAACTGTAAATTCTTGCAGCACGTGCTTCTGATAATATGTGTATCTAAATTGTTCGAATCTTATAGGGAAGGAGAAGTCTCCGGATCTTGATGATGGCGGGGATGGATTTCCTCCTCGTGATGATGGAGATGGCGGTGGTGGCGGAGGAGGTGGAGGTGGTTGGTCAGGCGGCTTTTTCTTTTTTGGATTTCTTGCTTTTCTAGGTCTGTTGAGGGATCAAGAAAGTGAGAGTCCTTACAAGGATTGATCAATAAAGTATCAGTCTTATATAGAACTTTATATATTCATAGAATTTTGTGAGGTTGGATTTTAATGCATGTATCTAGTATCTCTTATTGTTGTATTCTTACTGGGTTACTACAACTTACCCTGAAGCAAATTATAATTGAGTGTCTACCTAATACCTATATTGTTACCTTGCATAATTATAATTGTAGAACTGCAGCAATTAGTTCCCATTTTCAATATCTTTGCAGATTTCTCTTTAATTTTCCATTGTTGGTAGTTTTTTGGGGTTTAGTTTTCACTGGAGCACCCAGTGCCGTAGCTAATCGAGTAGCTCCAGAAGCATGTGTACAAGCTCGTAATGAGGGGTGTGATCTTCCTAGTGAAGGGAATGAAATTATCCGTGAGGCTAGTGAAGGGAATGAACTAAACGGAGCCCGAACTAGCTGCTGCTTGTGAAGTATGGAAGGAGATCAAATTCGAATTTCAAAGACCTGCCAGTATGAATTATAATTATAAATCATAAAACTGAACTTTTCTTTAAATAAAATAAACCGAGCTACTGGTTTTGTAGATGATAAAAAATATGGATTTAAATAAAGGTTTAACAATGGTTTAAATAGACTTTAAAATTGTTTGCGAGTTTAAGTGTCCTGCTTTTCATTTTTTTTTAGTGGCTTGGTGTTTCCTGCTTTTCATTTTTAATGGAAATGCATTTCTGGTGTTAGTAGACTCATTTGAAAGCTTTTTTTTATATAAAACAGATAACATGAAGTAAATTCAGGCAAAAAAAAATAACATGCAAATAAAAGGCTAATATAGTCATGAAAATTATTCGCATAACCAAATGTAAAAAGAGTATGAATTGTTCTCTACATATGTAACATCACGATTAGGGGTGAGTAGAAAAAACCGAAACCGAAAAAATAATCGAAAACAACCGATAAATCAAACCGAAAAAAATCAAACCGCTAAAAAAACCGAAAAAAATCGAACCGACAAAAACCGAATTAGCGATGCTGTTTCGGTTCCGGTTTTCAATCAAAACCGAACCGAAATTAACCACACCGCTATTATATATATATATATATATATATATATATATATATATATAAGCAAGTGCTCAAATACAAACCAATATTAGAATACAAATTACAAACCAATGAGACCCACATGTTTAATCACTTTTCTCTTCATTTTTAATTGTACGTTTCCCGTTAGTTGATTAACTTTTTAAAAAAATAATTTCACCGTATTTTTATTCATCTCCCACTCATCAATTTGCATAGCATATTTGCTATATTTTAACGACAAATCAGTATTTAAACTCACCCGAATCCGTAAACTTAAATTAGTATTAATTCCAGAACAAGTATTTTTAATGATTCTCGTAGACATAATTAGTGATTTATCGTCGAAACATATCAAATATGGTATTCATACTGATTGTTGGATGATGTAGAAAAATATAGTGAAGTTAGATTTTAAAAAGAGTTCACTAATTGACGGGAAAAAAATCAATTAAAAGTGGAGGGAATTATGTGTAGTTGTGTATGGGAGGTGTAGTTTGTAGTTTGTATTTTAATTTAGTTTGTATTGGAGTAAGACTCTCTATATATATATAGAGGAATGATCAAATACAAACTAAAATTAAAATAGAAATTAGGAATCAATCTAAGCCAGTAGATCTACCTAATCTAATGGTACCCCTAAATCACCCCACCCAACTACTCTGCACCCTCCCACACTCAATTTCACATTTTCTCCCTCCGTTTTTAATTTTATTTTTTCCGTCAAACCATAAGTTTTTTTTAAAATCCGATTACACTATATTTTTCTACATCTCTCAACGATCGATTTGCATACCATATGTGTTATATTTCGAATTACTTTTTTTAAATAAAATATTTGGTTTCTAGTTTCTATTCTAAATTGGTTTCTATTGGAGTAACCTCATATATATATATATTATGTATATATACATGTATATATTATCATAACTTAATTAAGATTAATATGTAAATACTCTTAATCATAATTTTTTAATATGTATATAATCAATTTTATCTTATATTTTGATATATACTCTTTTTTTTCATTGTTGTGAACATATATTTTAATCATATTTCATATTTATTATTTAAGATAATATGAATTATACATTCAAAAAATAACTTTATGAAATATATCAATTTTATTTAACGAATTCTAAAGTGACAAATCTTTGGAATATTATCATTTAACTTAATGTTATTTTTTTATTCAACACATTACCAACAAAAAATTGTACAAATAAAAAATGTATAAAAAAATCGAATAAAAACCGAAACCGATTAATGGTTAACCGAAACCGAAAAACCGTTTTAAATGATTTGGTGGCGGTTAATAGCAATTAACCGAACCGAACCGCATGTATTGGTTTGTCTACGGTTAATGCTAAAAACCGCACCATGCACACCCCTAATCACGACTATACCCTAACAAAGACATTTTGAAAATTAATTTACATATTTTTCTGATTAACATAAAGTTCTCATATTAAAAAGATGATTAACATAAAGTTCTCGTATTAAGATATTTAGGCAGAGAGATATTAGATTGAACTACCATATAATATTACATCAGCCAATGTGATTTTGGGTTTAATCATAAATATGCTGTGAAGATACGGATGTGTTTTTGAAAATTGACAGATTTTAAGTTTAACGACAACATTACGTTTGTCGATGAAGACAAATTTGTCGAACATATATGTATATATATTAAGTTTTTAAATATTTATCAATGTTCTAAATGTATTTTCTGTTTAAAATATAAAAAAAATACTATATTTTGCAAAGAAAAATTAAAAAAAAAAAGATTCTTTTCCCGGTTCTTTAAATATATAAGTTATACTTGTATCAATTCATATATTTATACAAATAGAAAGACATTCATATTCATTTATTATATAGTTTGTGTATTGGTTTACTTTTCAATTTTCAATTCCTTTTGTACTTTTCCAATATTGTATCATATAATATTATAGTAATTTTATGATTAAATTAATATCATTACACTTGTATTCATAAGTATTTAAACATAGGACATATTTATTTAATTTGATACAATATTTTTATTATTAACATATACTCATATTATGGACGCATCATATATTTACATCATAATAGCTAGATTATTATGGACGCATCATAGATTTATATCATAATAATAGCTAGATTGATGTATTATATCTATTTTATTATTAACATATGCTTAACATACAATATTTTGTACACCTATCTACTCTTTTAATATTTATTGGTCTACATTTGCATGTATCTCTTATTAAATATTTTTCATAATATCTACATTGGTAAATAAGTTTTTACTATAATATACACATTTGTTAATTTGTTTAAATGTTTTAGTAGTTTAAAAATATATATCTCATTTTATTTTAAGATAATATAACAATAATAATTCATATCCCAACAAGTATAGAAAATTTTGATTTAATACTCCTTTCTCATTTCCCCAAAATCCGTAAATAGTCTACAGCTTGACCAAATTATTATCAGACAAGATAATAATTCAACCGGGCATATCCCCTCCCAACTCATCTCCAACTCATTCGAGTAGAGAAACAAAGTTAAAAGTCAAAAGTGGAAAATGGAAAGTTGTTTTTGTTGTTTACTGTCTAGACTGCTTATTTGATGATGGCCCGAACAAGAAGCTACAACCTTTGGAAAATCTAATAAAGTTCAATGTATTTAATTTTATAATCTTCAACAACTTGACATGGAGACTAGAGAGTAAGACTAGCCATAAACCTCGTCAATTAATCCCCGCTGACTTATCCTCTCGGGAGCTAATCAGTCTGCTGTTGGGATCTTTTTCAATCTCCACCGTGCCAATGTACAGATACTTTGCATGATCTAGTATGAAGTTTGTGCAGATCTCACATCTTCATGCACAGGTTAGGACAAGACTTCTCCCATCAAATTACATTTTACATCTTTTATCATTGGGAAAAAGCCTTTTTGACCTTGTCAGAGTTATGGACACTTCTGGTGACACTGAGATGCAGCTACCAGCATATTAAGTGTTTCCCTCAGTTGATTGAACTCTTTGCTTTCTGGCTTCTTGTGTTGTCATCTGCTGATCACCATAGACAAATAATGGGTGATAAATTAAATTTATGAGGATCTCACCATTTTTTCCGTAATAAGCATAATATCATAACAAGGGCACTTTTCAGTGCCAACTTTGACCATCATACTAAGTTCATTTATAAGTGACTGCTTCAGGAAAACATATTTTGTATAAAAAATTGATGTGGACAAAAGAAAGAAAACAATTAATGTGAAACAAGAAAGTCATAAATTTAATATTTTTATATTATTATCTAGATACATCACTTGTTATTACTTCCTTAGAGCATCTCCAAGGAACTAGCTAAAAGAAACCTTAAATTTGAAATAAAAGAAATTTGACATATAATGTCACTCCAAGAGACTAGCTACATGTTCCTTAAAAATTTGACATACTCCTCTTCTACCTTATTTTTAATCCTCTTTTACCTTCTTTTTAAAGAACCATATTTCATCCCGTATTTCATTTTTATGAATAAAATATTCATTTCCCTCCATTTTTAATCCTCTTTTTCCTCTCTTTCTCTTTCCTTCTTTAATAAGGAGCATATATACAAAGTGTTGTTGAAGTTGTCTTGCCTAATAATGTCCTAAAACTAATTGTTTAATATATTTATAAGTAATGTAAAGAATTGATTTATTCAGCTTGTTCCCGAACAACTTTTATAAAAGAAAGGAAAAAAACTACAGATTTGGGAAGAAGTTTTCTTTATTATTGTCACCAAAATATTCTTCCCACTTTTAAAAAGATTAGGAGAGAAAGGAAAATTAGTTATTTTCTATTCTTTTCGTTTCTACCCTAGATCCGGGAACACAACGTTAATGATTTAATATAATTTCACCTCCAACAACGCTTCCTATATTCACTTTTTCTTTTTTTATTGTTACATGGAATTGTAATGGAGGGATAACGTGATTGTTTTGAAGAATATATCTGTAATGAATTACTACGATCCTATTGATTAACAGCAATGATAATACATAAGCTGCAAAATATAGTTAACTCCTCTGAATTACAGTAGTCAGCTCTCTCGATCAAGCAACTACAATGAAAGGAAAAACGAGGATAAATAATGGACTTTCGAGAGGCCCAATTCTCTCCCAATAAAAATAAAGACAATACTAACTTCTTCATGCCCTAATCTTACCCTCTGTGCCGTATATATTCTCCCCTTTGCTCCCTCTCCTTTTTACGCATATATCCTTAAATATTTGCTGCAATGCCTTTCTTACCCCTTGACACGTGCATGTAATAAACGTGCTTAACACTGGACTCTACTGGGTGCATCACAAAACCCCGCTCCCAGAGACTCACCTTGTCCTCAAGGTGAAACCATGGAAAACGATGGTCAATGAAACTCATATCCTCCCAAGTAGTTTCAAGAGGGGGCAATCCTTTCCTGTGCATCAGAACCTTCATGTGATCTTGACCATTGTGCTGAGTACGACGGAAACTTAACAATGTTGCTGGTTCAATTAGTAGCTCCATCTTTGAAGTGAGTTGGGGGAGGGAAATTGTACAAGAAACTGGAACCCGACCCACATGTTGTTTGAGTTGTGACACGTGAAAAATCGGACGTATTTTACTCTCAGGTAGCAACTCTAGTTTGTAAGTAACGGTTCCAATTTTCTGGATAATCTGAAATAATGATAAGCCATGCCACTTAATTAAAACCTCCAAGTCAGCCTCCAAACCTTGTTGTACTTGACGTACATCCACCAACGCTTCTACTCTTGCCACTAATTCCAACCGAGGTGCTACTTGGTCTGGCATCATAACATGGGCTGCACTTTTCAGCTTAGAAATGTGGAACACGTGATATATCTTACTCTCCGCCAGAAGTAGCAAACAATACGCCACCTGTTCAATGCACTGAGGTATCTCGAAAGGCATATAAAACTTGGCTGATAACTTGTCACATGGCCTATATGCCACCGACCATTGACGATACTGTTAGAACTTTACATACACCTTCTCGTCCACTTGAAACTCCTCATCCCTCCGCCTATTATTTGCATTAGCTTTCACAATATTACCAAAATAAAATAGTTGCGCATACCAAATGATCACTAGTTCCGACATCATTAACACACCATTACAATTAAGAGTTAACTTATTGACTGATGTGCAAAGAAGCTCAACCACCACATTTGCCCTCACCTTTGACCCCTCACTACCCACACCATATTTACTATCCCAGTCAATTAAATTATCCTTAATTTCAATAGCAGCCTCAAGGATTCGCACTTGTTGATTGAGCTGATGCGGTTCAATCAAGGTATCGTCTGTTATTGCTGAACAAGATGATGGTACATGAACAAGGATGTTGGTAGGCGGATGATTACCATCAAATCCAACCGGCCAATTTAGAGTCTTAATCTCATAATCCGGTTTCTGCAAGCTTGCTTTTATAATAGATCCAACAAATATAGCAGCCGTCAGCATCTCTTCTCCCACAAATCCAGCTTGAGCAGGCTCATGGCCACTTCCACCTCCTGATATAAAAAACTTCTTTTCATTGGTTTTACTTGAAATGTCAGAATGCAATACAACCTTCACCTCTGGAAAGCCATCAAAGTACTGTAATCCATGATAACTTTCCACAAGACCCTCAATAAACTCAGTCATTACAATCTCAGGATTATTGATTAGTTTTTTAGCTTGGAATGCCATTGGAAAATGAACCAGTCTGGTGGTTGTACCTGCACTTACCTGACATCTCCCTAAAAGTACCAAAAATATCCCCTTTACTGTCTCAGCCCTTGCTGTTCTAATTGCCAGAAAGTACAATTCCACCAACGACATCCAATCAACTTCAGTAATTCCCTTGTTCACTACCATACATTTCAATTCCATCCCAGTTTTTTCAAACCTCCCTACCTCTAACCATGCCTTTATAGCCAACATACTCAAACTCGGGTGATTATCACTATCTCCCTCGCAATCTCTCAAACCTAACACACTTCAGAACACATTCAAAATTATCCGCCTGCAAATGTGATGCAGCTATGAAACTCGAAGTCTTCGATTTTGATTTCTTTAAACCTAATGATGCATCGGACCTCTTCACGAACAACTTTAACGCATATATGTTTTCACTACTTTCTTCCAAAACCTCAATCTTCCCATACTCATCCTCGTGTAGCTTAAAATAACACGTTCTTTCACCTACACCATCACAAGCCACTAAATTTCTTTGAAGCTTATTTTCAAACAGTTTACATCCTCTTCTCTTACCATATGCAATTACCAGCATAAATAATATTATTGTCCTGACAACCACATCCTTAACAGGCCGTTCATTAATCTCTATTGAAGGCTGAAATACCTCTAGTTCAAAATCTTTAACGAAATCAGGCATCTTATTTCCATCATATTTAACTTCATACCTTTCCTTATAACTCCCTTTTCTGCGATTCTTACCATGTTCGTCTTCTTGAATCTTGTAAAACGAAACCTTATCATACTCCTTTTTATGTAGCTTAAAAACCTTAATCATATCGTACTTGACAAGTTGTTGAAAATATATTTTTAAATCCTTTTCGCACGTCTCAGCAGACAAAACAATAGCAGACGATAATAGAGCTTTATCTACTTGCACTCTCTCGGAACTATTATCAAACATTTTAAGGGCAGACTTTGCAGATTGTACCATTTGTGACTTGTTTGATTACTCACACTTTTCATTCACAAGTTTCTCTACTGTATTCAAATTATCCAGTTTATCAACTCCCAAAATTTGAGTAGGAGCATTAAAAGATTGACTTGACTTGTGGACAACTCCCTTGAATGAGAATCTTTTTCACCATCTTTATCAAACTTCCTAACCATCTCTGAAAGCGAATGATGCATCGCTTTCACTGCTCTATCTATTGCCTTCGACACCATTTCCGAAATTGATTCCTACATCGCCATAATCTTCTCTTCAATCGGATATAGTTTTTGTGTTGTCATCGACATGAATTACTACGATTCTATTGATTAACAGCAATGATAATACATTAGCTGCAAAATATAGTTAACTCCTCTGAATTACAGTATTCAGCTCTCTCGATCAAGCAACTACAATGAAAGGAAAAACGAGGATAAATAATGGACTTTCGAGAGGCCCAATTCTCTCCCAATAAAAATAAAGACAATACTAACTTCTTCATGCCCTAATCTTCCCCTCTGTGCCGTATATATTCTCCCCTTTGCTCCCTCTCCTTTATTACGCATATATCCTTAAATATTTGCTGCAATGCCTTTCTTACCCCTTGACACGTGCCTGTAATAAACGTGCTTAACACTGGACAGTGGGAATTTGGCTCTTAAAAGTGAGAAGAGAGAAGATACTCTTAGTGATTTTAAGAGTAACTAAGAGTCTCTTGGATCAAAAAAATTTCATCTCACGAGAGCCAATTTAAGAGCAAATCCAACGGACTACTTATATGACCTCCTAATTTAGATTATAAGGATTTTGAATGAAATGGTGCTCTTAAAAAGTTAAGAGCATCATCTCATACCTTATTAATAAGGAATCACTAACCATACCTTATTTCATTTTTATCATTAAAAATTTCAATCCACCATCCTTTTTGACTTAATTTCTCTCTCTTCCTTCATTTCTTCTACATTCTCTTTCTAAATTATTATTATAATAATAAGGAAGAAGTATAGCGATCATTGTTGGAGTTTAAAGACAAAATGATCTCCTAAATCACTAGGATTCAATATTTTATAATATATATAAGAAACACTCTCAGACATGTTGGACTTGCTATACATGTCTATTGAAGATGCTCTTAGAGTCTATACAAATATCATTTTGGACAACGATGTGGACAAATTTTACTATATTTCAATATTTTGTATACTATAATCTTACATTTGTACAAAGTCAAATCATAAATTCATAGTTAAAAGATTTTGTTCAAGTTCTGGTCAATTTGACTAGAAAATTTGTCTAAAAAAGAATACTCAATTAGGAATGGAAGAACCTTAGCATTTTAGCCTAGTGGATAGCCCCATTAAGCGTTTGAGTCTTGGTGAAGGCGAGCATGTGATTAGGAACAGAAGAAACCGAGGAGTATGTATTGTTGACGATTAGGAATACCATATAATTTGGATAAATATACTTGTAGTTAAATATGCACTTCTTTTTTTTGGTTATAAGTAATGATCATTGGCAGATGCAAACACCAAGCAATACTTCAAGGATTCTACTAGAAAATTAAGGAAAATATGAAGCAAAAGTGGAACTAGAACCTTTTTCCAATTTGATACCATGACAAAAAATTTGAAGCTTCATTATGCAGCCAAAAGCACCAACCAGGTCGTTGCAAGCATTTGCCGCATTCCGTCTCCAGTGCATTTCTGAGGAAACATTAACTTTAAGGTTCTAGCAGTCGTGCATTATCTGCTGAACCTGCACAATTTCTACTGTTAGATTTCAGGTTCATAGACTTAAGGTTTGATATGCTAGTTCTGAAATTTGTTCGATGAGAGAATAATGTTTTTAACTTCCCATCCCAATATACGTATTACAGGGGTCACTAGAAATTTATGCAAGAGATCATTTTTTTTCTCAATATGTTAGAAACAGAAGAGTGGAAATAGGCACAGCATGAGATCATTTTCAGGCTGAATGAGGTTTTTTCTTACGAGATGTAACAGCCATGGATAATCGTATTCCGGTCATTTACACTGTGACACTGATGCAATCAAGTATGTATAATGATTATCATTGCAATAGCGATCCTCCACAAAAAAATGCATTACCTCAATTGTTTGTTATGAAGTTCAATCTCTGTTGGCTTCTTTTACCCACTCGAAATACCGTGCATAATGCTTTTATCCTCAAGCCAACTACATCCAGGAGTTTTTCTCAATCCTGTATCCGTCATCTGTAACCTTGTGCTTCTTGCATCGCCCCACCTACCAGATTGCGCATAAATGGTTGACAATACGACATAGTGAGCTGGATTTCCTGGTTCAAGTCTGACAAGATTTTTTAGTGCTAATTCTGCTAAATCTAAATTATTATGCATTTTACAAGCATCTAGAAAGGCTCCCCACACTCCAGCATCGGCTTCCATAGGCATTGTCTCAATCAAACTCAATGTTTCATCAAATAAACCGGCATGAGCTAACAGATCCACCATACATGCATAGTGTTCCAAATTAGGGAAAACATGATGTTTTTCTTGCATGGAATTGAAAATCTTCCTGCCTTCCTCAACCAACCCTGCATGTCGACAAGCGGACAATGCACTGACAAAAGACACGGAATCAACTTCAACATGACTTTCTTCCATCACTGAAAAAAATTCGGTTGCATGGGTACCATGGCCATGCAGTGCATAGCCAGCAAGCATAGCATTCCATGTGACCGTGTCTTTATTGTGAATCTCAATAAAGAATTTCTCGGCATGATCAAGACGCCCACACTTGGCATACATGTCTATGAGACTATTGCCGATGAGTGTATTAGAAAGAAGGCCCATTTGAACTATTTGGGAATGTAAAGCCATACCTTCTCTCAGTGCTGCTAAATATGCTATTGCAGGAAGGATGCTCACAATTGTGACTAGATTAGGAACAAAAGCATCTATCTTCATTTGGTTGAAAACGGATATGGCTTTTCTGGCATCTCCATTCTGAATGTATCCTGCTATCATCGTATTCCAAGAGACTTCATCTTTTGTGAAATCAGTTTTATAAAATAGAAATTCGGCAGCTACAAGGCTTCCACATTTGGCATACATGTCAATCAGAGCATTCCTTACATGACAGTCTAATCCAAACCCAAGCTTAACAATTGTCCCGTGAATGCATCTCCCATGTCTTAGATCATCTAAGAGAGCACAAGCAGGGAGTACACCCACAACTGTTCCTGAATCTGGGTGTAACCCGGACAACTGTAATTGATAATATAAATCCATTGCTTTGTAAGGTTCTGCAATCTGAGCATATCCATTTATCAAGGCATTCCATGTCACAATATCTTTATGTAGCATCCTGTTGAAAACAGTTAAAGCTACATGATAGATGTCACATTTTGCATACATAGATACTAGGGTTGTTCCAACTGAAACATCAGAATCTACATCGGATTTAATAGCAAAGCAGTGTATACTCTTTCCCATTTTTGCACAAAACAATTCCCCACAAACAGGAAGAACGCTCAGTAAAGTTACTTTAGTTGGCTTCAACTTTTCACTTTGCATATCTCGAAATAATGCAAGTGCTTCTTCAGCTTCCCCGTATTGTGCAGTAGAGGCTATAAGTGCTGACCAGGAGACCAAATCTCTTTCTTGAAGTCCTGCAAACAATTTTTTCGCCTTCAGTAGCTCTCCACACTTCGCATACATTGTTATAAGAGGAGTAACAACCCGAACATCAGAATCAATCCTCTGGTGCTTGATGCAATCATGAATCTCTTTCCCTCTCTCCAAATCCCTCATCTCTGCAGCTGCCAATAAAGCACTTACAGCCGATACCTTATTCATTATCATAATTTCTCCTTTCATTTGATCATACAACTCAATAACCCGATCAAAAAGTTCATTATGTACATACCCCGCCATCATCGTACCCCACGAAACATCATCTCTACCTCTCATCAAATTAAAAATCCTTTCCCCACTTCCCGCCATTCCACACTTACAATACATATCAATCAACCCATTCAAAACCGCCACTGGAAACTCCCTCCTAAACACATACCCATGAACACTCTTACAAACCATAACATCCCCTAACTTACAAACAGCCGGAAACAAATTCAACAAACTAACCGAATTAGGCTCCAACAACCCCTCTACCTGCATTCTCTTAAAACACACCAAACCATCCTCAGGATTCAAACTCTGCGAAAACCCGGCAACCATAGTATTCCAAGTCACAACATCTCTCCTAGGCAATACATCAAACACCTTCTCTGCACTACCCACCTCACCCATTTTACAATACATATCAACAAGCCCAGTCCCAATAAAAACATCCATTTCCAACCCTTTCTCAACAATCTTTTCATGCACCAAAACACCCTCTTTAAAGTCCAACAATCCAGCACAAGCTTTAACCACAAAAGTAAAAGTAAACTTATCAGGTTCAATGTTATTTTCACACATAAAATGATACATTTCAAGACTTTCTTGAAACTGATTAGTCTTATTATAAGCTCTGATCATGTTATTATACAAAATTACATCTGGGTTTGGTGTAAAATCAAATAAAGATCGAGAAAGATCAGTTCTTTTGAAGGATGAGTACAAGTTTATGAGTTGGGTGGTTGTGTGATTGTTTTGTTTGTGGCCTGTAATTATTAATTGGGCGTGGATTTTAAGAAGAGATTTTAGGGTTTTGCACGTAGACAGGAGGGTTAGCAAGTAATGAGAGGTGTGAAATGATGTTTGTTTTGAGAGAGTGTGGATTGTTTTGTAGAAGAAGATGTGTTTGATGTTCATTGAAAGGTGAGTAAAGAGAGTAGTTTGATTTGTTTTGGAGGTAAATGATTGTATTGATTTGAAGGTTGCTTGTATTTATAGGTGCTGGTTACACAGAGAAGAAGTTCTCTTTGACATGCAAATTGCAATCATTTTTTGGTCGCAACTACGACCGAACGCGGGTCGGGTTGTGGGGTTAGAGATAATAAATCGAATCAATTCAATTAATTAGGTTTTTTAAAAAATAAATTTGTTAATCAAAAAAATATTTTCAACTCAACCCTATCCTTTATACATTGGGTTAGATTGGTTCAGGTTGGTTTGGGTTAAAACTCGAATAAAATGACTTAAATATTTTTTGAAGTCATAATATAACAGAAGATAAATATTATTGGATATTATACGTAATGTGTACTCTTCTAGTTCAAAACTAATAACTTATGGTTTGTTTTCCTTAAAATAATAATGTTATTTCGAATATATTATTTATTATAATAAATATATAAATTAAAATTTCATATAATAATATTATAATTATAAAATCGGGCTGGGTTGGGTTCGTAAAGGTTTAAATTTTTTGAACCTTGGCCTAACCCATTATATTCGGGTTGACAAAAAATTAAACTAATTAAGTTTTGGATTTTGGATATTTCGGTTCTGTTGACTGAAATAAGGGACGGGTTGGGTCGGTTTTACGATTTGGTCGACTTTTTGTTCACCCATAATCGCAATGATAAATTCTTTTTAAAATTAATTCAAAAAACATTTGTTAAGGGCTTTTTTAATCATTTATATAAATATTAATAATTAACCATTTTCCCAAAATTCTATAAACCACCGTAGCACCGTCGAAAAGCGCCTCCTATAATCATTTTTCCCACTCCATATGCAAACTAGCTATGTTTTATATGTTTTATAAGGTGTTACTTGTAAAATGAATGCAAGTAATTTGGAGGATTTTCATTAATGTAATAATATTTGTAAAATACTATTCAGAAAATGATAAATTTTATAATATTTTACGCAATATTTAACTTGCAGAACATTCATAGACTTTAAGTACTCCAATAAATAGTGTACTTCGTATAACTTAAATTAATATAATATTATTTATTTGTTATGCGATTTTGTACTAAATTATAAATGTGATTCTTATAATTTAAGCTTTTTTATAAAATTTTATAAGATCATCGAGCTCGCTGATTACGGTTAGAGCTAGAAATTGATGATATTCTGACCTATACTACGATCAACTTGATCCAAAATATAAGTAGCTTTTTTATCCGGTCGTTTAGCATCTTTAAATATCCAAAATAATAAGAAATTCCAACCTTTCGAATTGCATTCATAAATTATTTGAACCTCAATTCAAATCAATTTTTTATATTATATCAAAATTCCCTAATCCAAAATATGTAAACAGACTATCAATTTGAATTCGAGCTTTCGCGATTATGTTATAAATTATTTTTTCCTCAAAGAGAAATTTGTAAGCAAGGAATTAGTTTGAACTTTCTTACAAACTTAAGTTCAAAAGTACATGTTTCTGAACCCCAAATATGAACCTCGTTTTATAGGTAATCAAAACACGTATTATACTTCTTCTTTTTGGGACGAAGTGAACATTAAAACTTAAAATTAATGCGAAACCACTTCTTCTTTATGTTTTTCCTATCATTGTGAGAGTTTGAATGATGTCTCTCCTATCTCAAATCGAGTTTTATGAGAGTATCTAAATTACGTCGAATATGAAGGATATTGAAATGCAGTTGGAAGAGTTGGATATAGAAAACGAGGAGAATGAGGAACTAGTTTTTGATGAAGGTGTAGGGGAGGAAAGCAATCGTTTTGAGGTCTGTCACTTTGGTAGATTCTTATCAGAAAAGAACAATAGTGAGAAGGCCATGAAGTCAAAACTAGCAGATCTTTGGAAGCCGACTATGGGCATTAACATAAAGAGTATAAAGGAGGGATTGTATCTTTTTCAGTTCTATCATATAAAGATGATCTGAATTGGGTAATCAATAATGGACCATGGACCTTCGACAATGTTCTTCTGGTGTCGAATGATGTCTCTCCTATCTCAAATCGAGTTTTATGAGAGTATCTAAATTACGTCGAATATGGAGGATATTGAAATGCAGTTGGCAGAGTTGGATATAGAAAATGAGGAGAATGAGGAACTAGTTTTTGATGAAGGTGTGGAGGAGGAAAGCAATCATTTTGAGCTCTGTCTCTTTGGTAGATTCTTATCAGAAAAGAACAATAGTGAGAAGGCCATGAAGTCAAAACTAGCAGATCTTTGGAAGCCGGCTATGGGCATTAACATAAAGAGTATAAAGGAGGGATTGTATCTTTTTCAGTTCTATCATAAAGATGATCTGAATTGGGTAATCAATAATGGACCATGGACCTTCGACAATGTTCTTCTGGTGTCGAATATAATAAAAGCAGGGGAAGACCCTACTAAAGTGCCTTTGTAAGAGGTGGACTTTTGGATCCAAATTCATGATTTACCAGTTTGTTATAAAAGACATGCATGTACTTTAACAAGACTAAGACATCTTGTCAACCCTAAGTAAGTTTTATTGTTATCTTAATTTATATTTTGTACTTGTAACACTTAAAGTCTGTAAAAATGCAAAGGAGCAGACTGGAGTTTTTTTCCTGAAATAGTATCAAGCCTAAGGATTCTATCTGGAAGAAGATCAAGACAATCATGCTTCGGATTAATTTTGAAGAAATTTGGAGTTGAATAAATATGTTTGAAGAAAAATACTCCAAGTCAAGATCTCTACAAGTCACAGATTTAATGTTATAGAGAAGTCATTCGAGAACTCCAGAATGGCTTATCGAGAAGTCAGAAAAGCTACTAAAGAACTCAGAAAGATATCGACAAGCCAAATTGAAGACATGAAGATTGGAGATATCGACAAGTCATTTCTTCACTAGAGAACTTAGAGTTATCGACAAGTCTACATTCATTAGAAAACTCCAAGTTATCGATAAGTCAAGTTCCACTAGAGAACTCAGAGATATCGATAAGTCAAAATTCACTAGAGAACTCAGAGATATCGACAAGTCAAAAATTTACTAGAGGACTCTGAGATTTCGACAAGTTAATTTGTCTAGAGAACTCTGAGAAATCGACAAGTCAAGAAGCCATTAGAGAATCAAGAGTTATCGATAAGTCAAAGTGAAGATGTGAAGACTAGAGACCTCGACAAGCATAAATCTCTTATCGAGAATTGAAGACCTCTACAAGCCAAAATAAACATAAAATACTGGAGAGCTCGATAAGTCAACATACTTATCAAGATATCAAGTGTTTTATAAACCTAAACTGGAGATCTCGAGGTACAATCTCAAAGTACAAAATTGCGGATCAGTTGAATATCCAAGATAAACAATCAACAAACAATCCAACAGCTGGATTGACAAGTCTATAAGAAGCAGCTTGAAGAATGTGCAAGATCAATGGCAAAGATTAACTAACAGAGGAAGATTAAAGTGAACACGGTATGCTAAAGAGTGCTAAGCCAGAAATGAAAGATCTGCTTTTCTATAAATAGAAATGACAAGTTACAGTTTAGAAAAACTAATAGCATGTTTTATTATCCACTGTGTAAACCAGCAGTTAATGATAAGTGGCATTTTATACCACTTAGAACGTCTTATAATGGCTTGGATTGATGTCTTGAATTCAAGTATTTTTTGTATTTGATGCGTTTTTCTAGTGTTTGTGCATTCAGGGTATTACTTGCATTTGTGGAGAGATTCCATCAGGAATAGGCATAAGTATGTACTTGGCATTGCAAGTGGGAAGTTAGGAGCAGAACGCAACAGAAAACAGGAGAAAAATAATAAATTTTCCAGTGAGGTGTTGGGCGCCCGCTCAGCCTAGCTGGGCGGCCGCTCAGGAAGCTGGGCGCCCGCTCAGGATTGCTGGGCGGCCGCTCAGGGTCATGAATTAAAATCCTGATTTTTAGAGTTTTATTCCTGTTGAACTTCCGACTTCTGAGATAGCTGGGACTTGTGGGGCTCCTATATAAGTAGTTTTCAGAGACGTTTTACGTGTGTTGAATCGTGGTATCAATCCAGGAGCAAGGAGATAAGGAAGAAGACCGTTTTAGCACATCGCAACGAAGAAGAGGAAGCATAGTTTTCTTGTGATTCTTTTTTCGTTGTATCAGTGGATGCTAGTTTTCTTTACTTTGAACCTTATTACTCTTGTGACGTACTCTGGTTTTAATAAGTATTTTTATTAGTTATTCTCGTGTGTTATTATCATGTTTTCATATGAACCCATGGTGACGATGAGTTCAATCATGGGCTAATCGTGATCTTGGGGTCGTAACGGATTTACTATGGAATTCTTTAGTTAGTTGTTTAATACCTTAGCGTGTGATGATTGTATGATATCTAGTATTGGTTGTGCTTATTCGTCTTATGTGCGTCGCGAACATATAAGATAGGGTGTTAATCTCTTGTGAAGCGACGGTGGATCTTGAGATTAAGAACTTGCCATGCTAGCATAGGTTCATGTATGTGTACGCATGATTAGTGTGTAACTCTAACCGTTTTATTTGCCCTGTATAATCATAAGGAATAACTTGTGCATAAATCGTTATGTTGTCAAATTCTGTAGACATATAGGGTCTCAACATAATTGATGACTATTCAACTTCTATCTTAATTGTGGATGTTTGGTAGAATGGTATTAGTACAATGAAAGTTGGCTTTTATCAGTTTCGTGTTGTTCGATTAATATCATCACCGTTACATGCTAAAGGTAATAACAATAACTATTGAAGGAAGTGGTAATGAAGTTATGATCTCATGTGTGTTTAATATTGTTAATTCAAGTATCAATTAAGTGTTTAATTCTCGTAGTTAATTATAGTTAATACTTAGTTAATCAAATCTACGTGTTATTGTCTTGACGTTGAGAAGTAATCATACATTGGTGAGTAAGTGTTAATTGAACATAATTAGTTTGAGTCTCTGTGGGAACGAACTAGAAAGTATTATATATTACTTGCGAACGCGTATACTTGTGTGTATTATTAGCGCGTGTTTTCCGCCCTAACAAGTTTTTGGCGCCGCTGCTGGGGACTCGGTGTATTTGTTTAGTCTATGTACTTACCATCAGTGGTCATTAGGACTCATTGATTAAGACGTGTTACTTATTATTTCCGGTTGTGTTTCAGGTACTTTAGCGAGCGTTTATGCAAACATGTTCTCGTACTCGCAAGAGGACTTTAGATACGGCTGAGGAGACAGACTCAGTTCTTGATATTCCGGAGAAGATAGATTTTGAAGATTCGGATAAAGAGAGTGAGCAGAAAGAACCAGTAATCATGGGTGATCGTATAGTTCCAGAAGATCCAGCTCTTATGGACTTTTCTCGGCCTAAAATTGATGACATTCAGTCAAGCATCCTTCATCCGGCTATTCAGGCTAACACTTTTGAAATCAAGCCGGGCACTATTCAGATGGTGCATAATTCTGTTTCTTTCGGAGGTGCTGCGACTGAAGACCCCAACATGCACATCAGGAATTTCGTCGAGATC
Organism: Apium graveolens; assembly: GCF_009905375.1. Classification (NCBI taxonomy): domain Eukaryota; kingdom Viridiplantae; phylum Streptophyta; class Magnoliopsida; order Apiales; family Apiaceae; genus Apium; species Apium graveolens. Next base: position 160,848,800 of record NC_133656.1, on the reverse strand, counting down.
TGTAGTACTTTTAAATATAATGGTGTGACTGATGAGGCTATCAAGCTGAAGCTTTTCCCATTCTCTCTGAGGGATAAAGCTAAGGGCTGGTTACATTCTGAACCATCTGGGTCCATCACTACTTGGCAAGATCTTGCGCAAAAGTTTCTGGTAAAGTTCTATCCAATGGAAAAGACTGCAGCTATGAGGAGTGCTCTTACTCAGTTTGCGCAGCAACCAACAGAATCTATGTGCGAAGCTTGGGAGCGCTACAAGGAGATGTTGAGAAAATGTCCACATCATGGTATGCCTGACTGGATGGTGATCACTGGTTTCTATAATGGTTTGGGGGCCCAATCTCGGCCCATGCTCGATACAGCAGCTGGAGGCGCCTTGTGGGCCAAAAGCTATACTGAGGCTTATAATCTTATTGAAACTATGGATGCAAATGAGCATCAAAACCCAACTCAAATGATGATGCCTGGGAAGGTAGCAGGTATTCTGGAAGTTGATGCAGCTACCGCTATTGCAGCGCAGCTCCAAGCGCTGTCTTTGAAGGTCGATTCTTTAGCCACCTATGGAGTCAATAAGATAGCTATGGTCTGTGAGCTTTGTGCAGGTTCTCATGCTACGGATCAGTGTTCTCTTGTTAATGAATCTTTTCATTATGTGAACAATTATCAGCGACCGCGGCAGCCTGTGCCAGCTACCTATCATCCTAACAACAGAAAACATCCCAATTTCAGCTAGAGCAATACTCAGAATGCTATTCAGCAACCATATCAGCAAGGCATAAGTAAACAGTTTAATCCACCTGGATTCGAGCAACCACAATATTATGCTCAAAGGTAATCATATCCTCAACAAGGAGGTGTTGCTCCACCTTCTAGTGCTGATTTCGAGGAACTCAAGCTGTTGTGCAAAAGTCAGGCTGTTTCTATCAAGACCTTGGAACATCAAATCGGTCAAATAGCCAATGCAGTGCTCAATCGTCAACCTGGCACACTTCCCAGTGATACTGAAGTGCCAGGAAGGAAGGAAACTAAAGAGAAAGTCAAGGCTATTACCTTAAGGTCTGGAAAAGTTGCTGATGCTGAAAAAGCAAAAGACGGAGAAGCTGAAGTTGGTGATGAAGAAGAGAAGCAAAAGGAGAAAGCGGCGGAACCAAGGAAGACTACTGTTGAACACACTCTTCCTGAGGGTAATACATGGGAGAAACAGTTCTATCCTCCACCACCTTTCCCTAAGAGATTGCAACAACAAAAGGTGGATAAGCAGTTCGGTAAGTTTCTAGAGGTGTTCAAGAAACTTCACATCAACATACCTTTCGCTGAGGCTCTGGAGCAAATGCCTAGTTATGCGAAATTTATGAAGAGTATTCTTTCAAGGAAGGTGAAATTGGATGACCTTGAGACCGTTGCTCTAATGGAAGAGTGCAGTGTTGTGCTGCAACAAAAATTACCTCCAAAGCTTAAAGATCCAGGTAGCTTCACCATTCCTTGCACCATTGGCAAGTTGTCTTTCGATAAATACCTGTGCGATTTGGGAGCAAGCATCAATCTGATGCCATTTTCTATCTTCAAAAAGTTGAATTTACCTGATCCAAAACCCACCTACATGTCTCTACAATTGGCTGATCGTTCTATTACATATCCACGAGGCATAGTGGAAGACGTGTTAGTAAAGGTGGATAAGCTCTTCTTCCCTGCAGACTTTGTCATTTTGGATTTCGAGGAAGATAAGAAGATCCCCATAATCTTTGGAAGACCCTTCTTGGCTACAGCCGTACCTTGATAGATGTGCAGAAAGGTAAACTTACTATGAGGGTGCATGATCAGGATGTGACATTCAATGTATTCAAAGCGATAAAATTCCCTACAGAAGACGAGGAGTGCTTAAAGGTGGATTTGATTGATTCTGCGGTAACTTCAGAACTTGATCAATTGCTAATGTCTGATGCATTAGAGAAAGCCTTAGTGGGGGAGTTTGACAGTGATGATGAGGATGGCAATGAGCAACTACAATATCTAAATGCTTCTCCTTGGAGGCGAAAGCTAGACATGCCATTTGAATCTCTTGGTACTTCTGATCTCAAGAATGCTGAAGGAAAGCTCAAACCATCTATTGAGAAAGCACCTACTTTGGAGCTTAAACCATTGTCTGAACACTTGAGTGAGGAGGACAAGCTCTTGAGGATCTTGAGAGAATTCAAATCGGCTATCAGATGGACTATAGCACATATCAAAGAGATCAACCCTTCGTACTGCATGCATAAAATTCTGCTAGAGGAAGGTAGTAAGCCAACTGTTGAGAAACAGTGACGACTTAATCCTATCATGAAAGAAGTGGTGAAGAAAGAAATTCTGAAGTGGCTGGATGCAGGAATCATATATCCTATTTCTGACAGTTCTTGAGTGAGCCCCGTGCAATGTGTACCGAAGAAAGGAGGTATAACTGTGGTCGTAAATGAGAAGAACGAGCTCATCCCCACTCGAACAGTCACAGGATGGAGGGTATGCATGGATTACAGAAAGTTGAACAAGGCCACGAGAAAGGATCACTTCCCTCTTCCATTTATTGATCAAATGCTTGACAGGTTGGTCGGTCATGAGTATTATTGTCTTCTGGATGGCTATTCGGGGTATAACCATATTTGCATTGCACCAGAGGATCAAGAAAAGACTACCTTCACTTGTCCATTTGGCACATTTGCTTTTCGCAGAGTTTCATTTGGCTTATGTGGCACACCTGCCACTTTTCAGAGATGTATGATGGCTATATTCTCTGATATGATTGGAAATAATGTCGAAGTGTTCATGGACGCCTTCTCCGTCTTTGGACATTCGTATGATGAATATTTGAATAATATTCGTGCGGTGCTCAAAAGGTGTGTGGAAACTAATTTGGTGCTAAATTGGGAAAAATATCACTTTATGGTGCGTGAAGGCATTATTCTTGGGCATAAAGTCTCTAGCAAGGGTCTTGAGGTGGACAAAGCCAAGTTGGGAGTCATTGAAAATCTTCCACCACCTATTTCTGTGAAAGGAATCCGTAGTTTTCTTGGTCATGCGGGTTTTTATCGGCGTTTCATCACGGACTTCTCGAAGATATCTAAGCCGTTGTGCAACTTATTCGAGAAGTATGTGCCTTTCAAATTTGATGATGAATGCTTGGCGGCATTCGAGACTCTCAAGAAGATTTTGATAACTGCACCAGTTATTACGACACCTGATTGGACAGAGCCTTTTGAGATGATGTGTGATGCGAGTGATTATGCGGTGGGAGCAGTTCTTGGGCAGCGCAAGAATAATCTTTTTCATGTGGTCTACTATTCTAGTAAGACTCTAAACGGAGCTCAAATGAACTACACCATGACTAAGAAGGAGCTCTTGGCTATAGTCTTTGGTTTCAAAAAATTTCGATCTTATCTGCTTGGGACAAAGGTGACAATATTCACTGATCATGCTGTCATTCGCTATTTGGTTTCCAAGAAGGATTTGAAGCCTAGACTTATTCGTTGGGTGCTCTTGCTACAGGAATTTGAGTTAGAGATTAAAGATCGAAAAGGTACTGAGAATCAAGTAGCTGACCATCTCTCTAGATTGGAGAATCCCGATTCTACTTCACATGATAAGACATTGATCAACGAATCTTTTCCGGATGAGTAGTTGTTCGCAGTTCAGGAGGAAGAGCCATGGTTCACAGATATTGTGAACTATCTTGTCAGCAATATAATGCCTCCTAATATGAATACAGCTCAAAAGAAGAAGTTTCTGCATGAAGTGAAGTGGTACATGTGGGATGAACCATATTTGTTTATACAAGGATCTGACCAGATCATCAGGAGATGTATCCCATTCTGTGAGACGGAGGGGATATTACGAGACTGCCATTCCACAGTTTATGGTGGACATTATAGTGGTGAAAAGACAGCAGCTCGTATTCTGCAAGCAGGTTTTTTCTAGCCTACTTTGTTTAAGGATGCTCATCAGTTCATTTTAAGGTGTGATCGTTGCCAAAGAGTGGGGAATCTTACGAGAAAGGATGAGATACCGTTAAATGTAATGCTTGAAGTCGAGGTCTTTGATATTTGGGGAATCGATTTAATGGGACCATTCGTCTCGTCCTGTAATAATCAGTACATCTTGCTGGCAGTCGATTATGTCTCAAAATGGGTAGAAGTCAAGGCTCTACCGATGAATGATGCAAAAGTAGTGTTGAATTTTCTTCATAAGTAGATTTTCACAAGGTTTGGAACGCCACGAGTAATCATAAGTGATGAGGGGTCACATTTTTGCAACCGTAAGTTCACTTCTATGATGTAGCGCTACAATGTGAATCATCGTGTTGCTACTGCCTATCATCCGCAAACGAATGAACAAGCGAAAGTGTCTAATAGAGAGATCAAGCGCATTCTAGAGAAAGTTATTTGTCCGTCAAGGAAGGATTGGTCTTTAAAGCTCGATGAAGCTGTTTGGGCTTATGGAACAGCATACAAGACCCCACTTGGGATATCCCCGTTTTAACTTATTTATGGTAAGGGATGTCATTTACCTGCGAAGCTTGAGCATAAGGCTTATTGGGCATTGAAGAAGTTGAACCTTGATCTAGATGCAACTGGGAAGAAGTGAATGCTTTAGTTAAATGAACTTGATGAATTTCGACTCCAAGCTTACGAGAACAATAAAATGTACAAGGAAAAAGTGAAAAGATGGCACGATAGGAAGCTATATCCTAAGTCATTTGTGCCGAGGCAGCAAGTTCTTTTATTCAACTCTCGTCTCTGACTTTTTCCTGGAAAGTTGAAATCAAGGTGGTCTGGACCTTTTCTTGTCAAAACTGTGTTTTCACATGGAGCGATGGAGATTTTTTAGACTGATCCGGGCCAAGCATTCAAGGTAAATGGTCAGCGTTTGAAGCATTACTATGGGGACACGGCAAACCAGGAAGTGGTTAGTGTCATTTTATTGTCAACTTGAGCAAGGTACTCTACGTCAAGCTGATGACGTAAAAGAAGCGCTCCTTGGGAGGCAACCCAAAAATTGTTATTGTAGGAATCCTTAGGAGTTAGTAACCTATCCAAAAATACAAAAAAATCAGAAAAAAAGGGCAAGAAAAAAAAAATTCCAGACGCCCTCTGGGCGCCCGCTTAGCTTTGCTGGGCAGCCGCTCAGGATGTTGGGCGCCCGTTCAGCTTTGCTGAGCGGCCACTCAGCCCCCGATTGTCTGAAATTTTTTTAGCCTTATAAAAATCCAAAACAATCAGGAAAACCAAAAATAAAAACACAAACCCACAACCCACGAATTCTTTTCCCATTAACCCACGTTTTTTCCCTCAAACCCCACTACTAATCAAATTCTAACCCTAACCCCTACCCTATATATACATACAACTCCTCCATATACTCTCCTATATACTTTCAACCTTAAAACTCTCTCCCATATTCAAAAACACAACTCTTAACACTTTTTCTCAGTTTCAATGGCACCCAAGAGATCCTGGACTATTGATAGCAGCAACACTGTGCCTACTGCTGATTCTTTGAGGGGTACTGCTGCGAGACCTCATTTGTTTGATAGGGCTACTGAGGAGGAGTATACTAGGCTTCTGGCTAAGCCGATTTTGAAGGAGAGGGGATTTTTACCATCGGGGAGGGATGGTGAGTTGTTGTCGATGATTGCTGAAAAGGGGTGGATTTCGTTTTGTGAGTCGCCGGAGGCGGTTCCGATGAGCGTGGTTCGCGAGTTTTATGCGAACGCAAAGGCTGAAAAGAATGGGTTTACTGTTGTTCGTGGGCTTACAGTGGATTATCATCCTGAGGCGATTCGCCGTGTGATTGGGCAGCGACAGAGGAAGCCCAGGTTGGAGAATTGGAATGAGAAGCCCTCCGAGGAGTTTGATTTGGATTTGATTTGTGCTACTCTCTATCAGCCGGGCACGGTTTGGAAGTTCAAGACTGGAACTAACGAGTATCATTCTTTTTTGGCGATTGCGATGAATAGGTATGCCCGTGCATGGAATGCCTTTATTTGTGCTAATATTCTGCCTACTTCACATGCACATGAGGTTACAGTTGAGCGAACAAGGTTGTTATGGGGTATTTTGAATGAGGAGTATTATATGGACCTTGGTGAGTTCATCTACCAAGGAATTTTGAAGTTTTTGAGGGGAGCGAAGCACATGAACATCCCTTATGCATCTACTGTCACGAAGCTATACCGAGCAGTGGGAGTTTATCGAGCAGTTGCAGATGTCGGCCGCTCCTATTGATTCAGCGACTCTGAATGCGATGCAGACATAGACGGGTGGTGGGCCCGATGAGCATTGGATGGGTTATCGTCTTCCAGGAGGACGTCCAGCAGCTGATGCTACCATGGCTAGGCCGGGTCGTGATGAGGCAGGCTCTTCTAGAGCCCAGGAGGGTGCCGGGATGGCTGATGCCCAGTATAGGAGGCTGTCGAGGAGGATGGATGCTATGTATGAGACACAAAGTAGGTTTGCTCAGGAGCTCACCCTTGCACTTGGGACTACTTTCAGAGGCCTTGGAGCTGACATCCAGTGACCCATTTTTGGTGAGGACTCTGCTGTCCGCCTCCTGATACTCCACCCTCTGAGGGTGATGATGATGATTTCTCCGAGTAGGTATACCATGTGTTCCTTTCTACTACCTTCACTGGGGACAGTGAAGATTTTAAATTTGGGGGTGGTAGTTAAGGAATATTTTTGTGTATGTGTCATATAGTTGCATATTCATGATAGTTTAGTTCATATAATTGCATATTTTTGCCATATAATTTTTATTTTATTTTATTTTATTTTTATAGCTTTATTTATCATGTCATTTAGCTCATGCATTTACCATGATCCCTTTTGCGTAGCTTTACCAATTGATTTGTGATATTGATGCGAGTGTAGTGATAGCGTTAGAGTGATGTTGGGTCTTGTAGGTTGGCATGCATGCTAGAAACACATGTAATTTCACTAAGTCTTAGAGTATGCTTAAGGACTAGATTGTTGTCATGGTTTGATGGTTTTTTAGGGTAATCTATTGATTATGCTTAGAATTTATAATAGGTTCTTAATGTTAAAAGGCATGAAAAGAAAAAAATTGGAGTAAAAATTGGAATTCATTGCTAATTGTGGCTAGGCGTCAAATGGCTAGTAGCCGGCTCGTATTTTTATGCGAGTAGTCTAAGGTTGAGCAAGATGGAGCAAAACGCACTTGCTCAAAAATTTGAAAAAAAAAAGAAAAAAAAAGGAAAAAGAAAAAAAAGAGAAAAAAATATATGTGTTTATGCATAATTGACCACGAGTGGGCTCTTTGGTATTCGAGTTATTAAGTTTTTAGGGGACTTTGTGCTTAGTGACCTAAGGCTTTTATAGTCTGGAATCCGCTAACCTAACACTCGCTAAATGGATGCCATTGCATAAGTCTTTTGTGGACCTTATTCATTGCACGGTCAAATAAGCATTTGTTGTTGTGTTGAATAAAAGCATGATTCCGTAATAAGCTCCAGTAATCTTGAAGTGTTTAAGTCATTTTGTGCCTATAATTTATTTTTCGTATAATCATGTGATTACCTTGAAGATAGTCGAGTTATGTTAATTGATCTAGTTTCGAAGCATATCTGTTAAGCATCCGCACACACCACGTTTCTGGGTGTATGTTAGTTTGCATGATTTGATTGATCTTTAGTCGCCTAATTGCATTTGTTGAGATGTCGTGAATTGGTTGGTTTAGTCGTAGTGAGGGGGATCGCTGTATTTCATATAGATTGCATTCATGCATGTTTTTGTTTTGTTTTTGAGTCTGTGACGCTTGAGGACAAGCATCGATTTAAGTTTGGGGGTGTGATAAGTGGCATTTTATACCACTTAGAACGTCTTATAATGGCATGAATTGATGTCTTGAATTCAAGTATTTTGTTTATTTGATGCGTTTTTCTAGTGTTTGTGCATTTCAAGGTATTACTTGCATTTGTGGAGAGATTCCATCAGGAATAGGCCTAAGTATGTGCTTGGCATTGCAAGTGGGAAGTTAGGAGCAGAACGCAGCAGAATACAGGAGAAAAATAATAAATTTTCCAGTGCGGTGTTGGGCGCCCGCTCAGCCTGGCTGGGCGGCCGCTCAAGAAGCTGGGCGCCCGCTCAGGATTGTTGGGCGGCCGTTCAGGGTCGTGAATTAAAATCCTGATTTTTAGAGTTTTATTCCTGTTGAACTTCCGACTTCTGACATAGCTGGGACTTGTGGGGCTCCTATATAAGCAGTTTTCAGAGACGTTTCACATGTGTTGAATCGTGGTATCAATCAAGGAGCAAGGAAATATGGAAGAAGACCGTTTTAGCACATTACAACGAAGAAGAGGAAGCATTGTTTTCTTATGATTCTTTTATTTGTTGTATCAGTGGATGCTAGTTTTCTTTACTTTGAACCTTATTACTCTTGTGACATACTCTGGTTTTAATAAGTATTTTTATTAGTTATTCTCGTGTGTTATTATCATGTTTTCATATGAACCCATGGTGATGATGAGTTCAATCATGGGCTAATCGTAATCATTGGGTCGTAACGGATTTACTATGGAATTCTTTAGTTAGTTGTTTAATACCTTAGTGTGTGATGATTGTATTATATTTAGTATTGATTATTCTTATGTGCGTCACGAACATATAAGACAGGGTGTTAATCTCTTGTGAAGCGATGGTGGATCTTGAGATTTAGAACTTGCCATGCTAGCATAGGTTCATGTATGTGTACGCATGATTAGTGGGTAACTCTAACCGTTTTATTTGCCCTGTGTAATCATAAGGAATAACTTGTGCTTAAATCGTTATGTTGTCAAATTCTGTAGACATATAGGGTCTCAACATAATTGATGACTATTCAACTTCTATCTTAATTGTGGATGTTTGGTAAAATGGTATTAGTACAATGAAAGTTGGCTTTTATCAGTTTCGTGTTGTTCGATTAATATCATCACCGTTACATGCTAAGGGTAATAACAATAACTAATGAAGGAAGTAGTAATGAAGTGATGATCTCATGTGTGTTTAATATTGTTAATTCAAGTGTTAATTAAATGTTTAATTCTCGTAGTTAATTATAGTTAATATTTAGTTAATCAAATCTACGTGTTATTGTCTTGACGTTGAGAAATAATCATACATTGGTGAGTAAGTGTTAATTGAACATAATTAGTCTGAGTCTCTATGGGAACGAACTAGAAAGTATTCTATATTACTTGCGAACGCGTATACTTGCATGTATTATTAGCGCGTGTTTTCCCCTTAACAGTTAACTAAGTTATAAAGTTAACAGTAGTCCTTTAGTCAGTTGTAACAATTTAGATCAAATTTCTTGTAACATTCTCAAGGAGAAGCTAAGCTCTTTATCAACAAAGAGCCTAGAAATTTTGTAGCAAAACAGTCTGTTAGGTCCGAATATGTTTGTAGAAGGGGGGTTGAATACAAACTATACCTTTTAATCGAATTTAATGCGGAATAAAAAAAGTGAAACAAAATTCAAGTTAAATAAAACTATTATTAAACTTGAAAGGTGTTACAACAACGGTATCGATTACAAGGGATTAATCTCAAATAAATTATCACAAATCTAGAATAAATTCGATATGAACTTTTTCTATTTTTGCAATAAAAAGATCAAATGATAAAAGCAATTTGAGATTAAGTTCTAGGGATTTTGATCCGCTAGATAGTTACACAAGAACAAGAGAATGATTTCTAGTGGTTTAGATTTAACTATAAATGCTAGAAATTAATGCTCTTGAATTTTACAGTTGAGGATGAAATAAGTTTTGCTGCTGCTTTTTGTTTGTTCTTGAGTAGATGAGTTGTGTTCAATGTAATGAATTGAATGTCTGTTGCTATCGTCTTTAATAATTCAATCAACAGAATCCACTTGAACTGGAAAGGCAATTGGTATGACAATTGCTTGAACTGGCATGACAATCGGTGAGACAATCTGTTGAACTAGCAAGACAATCGGCATGACAATTGATTATACTGGCAAGACAATCGGCATGACTATTGAATGAACTGTCATGACTTTCGGTATGGCAATTGATTGTCATACCAGTTCAAATGATTGTCTTACTGAATTAATATTGAATATTAATTCAAAATCAATTGTGAAAATTCATAATATTAATTCAGAATTAATTAATCAATAAATTAATCTTTGCGGATATGATTTATTTTCTTAATTAAAATATATGACTTAATTAATTAATAGAGAATTAATACTACTCTTGAACAACAACCATTCTTCTGAAAATCTTCTGAAAGTTATGAATCAATTCCACCACTTCAATGTTGACACTCGATGTACTGTTTGGTTCATGAGTGACTAACTTCCGTGTCGTTTCTTCATGTCTTGACTTTGATAACTTGATTTTCTTCAGATTAAAACCCTGTAATTATCTGATACCCTGACAAGATCTCTGACACTTGATTAAATCAACAATTTTGATTTATATCACTGAGGCTTGATCAATTTCTTGAACTTCCTCTAGTGAATTAATTTCTCAAGTCTGTAGATGAACAATGTTTCTTAATCCTTTGATAGATGTTACTTTGAGAGATCTCTTTGACGATAGAACCATTATTTACTTGTTACATTCTTATTTGTTTGTTAGACAATAACAACAAATACCTAGAGGATAAATCAACTAACAGATAAGAAAAAGATATAAGAAGAAATGCAAAGTAAATAACAGAAACGTTCTGGATTAAATTTAACATTTTCCAGATTCCAAAAGAAATTTACAAGTGAATACAAGATAGATGTTCCTCTAGACTGAACATATGAATACATTTGTCTATCTTGATTCATTAAGCTCTAAGCATATTACATTAAGTTTTGAGCTATTTGAATTCAGTTGTCTTCACTTCTGAATTCACCTTCTTCCAAATCTTGCAGCAGCTCATTGGCATAGACACGATACCTTTTTGAAGAGAAACTGACTGGTCTAACTGGTTGAACCCTAACTGACTTTAGCTTATTCTTAAACTGATTGTACCTTTTGATGTTCTTTTCACAATAAGCTTGAATCAGATCGGCAGCTCAAGTTTTCAACTCAGATGAGTATCCAGCAGTTCTTAAATGAATTTCCATCCAGACAAGATGCTTAGCAGAGTAGTCTTTAAGAGATTGTGAATCGAGATGGAAGATTTGAAGACAGTCAGACTTAAAGAATCTTACTTGAAAGGGTAAGTTGACCACTTGAGAACTAGCCCTATTAGCAAACTCTTTTAGCCTTTCACGAGGGACTTCATTCAATTCTGAGCTTCTTTTGACTTTGTTGAGAAGAACCCAAATCTCAGATAAAGAACGATTCTCAAACAGGTGAAGTGATACCTTGAAAGATCCTTCACTCTGATAATATACAAAGATGCTCATTTCATTTAATGTTCTGTCAAAAGCAGCTGAGATCCTTGAGATTTCAGTCTTGATAGCATTCATGTACACGTTATTGTTTGGATTAGAAATTTTCATCCTGTCGAGAAGATGTAGAAACTCCATATCATTGTTCGTGCCCAGCTGAGGTATATCAAGAACTCTCCTTGCTTCATCCCATTTTACACCAATCTTCAGATTGACATCTCTTCTTTTTTCTTCAACTTTAATGTCATGAAGACGTTGCTTTTCAAGAGTTTATGTTCTTTGGATTTCTTTCTTCATGTCAATGATCTGAGATATCTTTTTAAGTTCAACTTCTTTTCTCATCAACTCTGACTGCTGCTTCTGGAACTCTTTCTCAAAAACAAGATCCACCGGAGCTTCCTCTTCCCAGTCTTCAAAATTACTTTCCTCTTCAGCTTCAAAGATACCAGCTTTATCGTCCAGGACTGTTTCAGTGGGAACATCAAGAATATCGAAGTCATCTTGCTCTCCACTATAGTAGACATCATCAGCCTTCCTTGTCTCTCCAGCAGAAGAATCTTTTTCTTTTCCTTTTCCACTTCTCCCTTGTTTCTCCCCCTTAGTTGAGGAATCCTCTACAGATTTCCCTTTAGACCCTTCATGACCTCCATTACCTCCAGAGCCCGAGCCTCCACCAAACGGCCCTTCAAAGAAGGTCATTTGCTCTTCAGTAGGACAGTGAGAATTTTTTTATCATGAAATACAAGTGCTTCATCCCTTCATTAAGATGTTCCATGCCCTTTTCTATCTTCAAGAATTTGGAAGAGTCCAGTGAATGGTTCATTTCAATCAGGTATTCAAGAGAATTCATTCTAGTATAGAGAGAGCAGAAGTTTGCAATGTCTTCGGTTGATAAAGTTGGAGATTCTCGAATGGAGTTAAGCTTTGGTATCACAGTGGTCTTCAAATCTGAGATATCATTCCTGATGAATGCCAGCTGATTGTTGACAGAGGTGGAAGAAGAAGACCGTTCAACCATTTGTGCTTTGAATGTTTTAGCCTCAGCTTGACTTTTAGCAAGTTTTTCTTTCAGAGTAGCAATCTGGGCTAACAGGTTTTCAGTGTTTGTGTCTGTGTGTGCGCTCACCTGAATATCTCTCATTCCTGGTTCACTCATCTCACGTGCTTGTGTTTCTCTTAATATAATTGCTCGTGAGGAGCCATCCTGTTGCCGGTCTTCTGTATCTGTAATTGAAATCACCCTGGCCTCTTCAAGAGAGGTCAGTGGTGGTGCAATGGGAATTCACGAGTCCCGATCCTCAACCAAGTCTATCTTTTCATGGGAAATAGATGTCTGAATTGCTTCAGGGATAGACTGACCGAGTTGCCCTCCACTTTCTCCAGATAAATCTGCGAGTGGAGAATCCCGTGAGGGAGCCAGAGGTGTTGGATCTGGGAGGGGAGAAAATGACTCTATTAGAGGAGGCTGAGAGTCAGATTTTCCCTCTGAAGTATGTGACTGCTCTTCTGCCGTAACTATGGCAGACACTGTAACAGACTCACTGTGCACTCCTCTCTCTGTGTCCTGAGTTTCATCTATTGTTATGTTTACTTCCATTGTGAGTAATGGAAGGGTGTTTGACTCAGTACAAGATGCCATGGCCCTATGGCGAATTTCAATAGATTCACCCTGTTGAGAGGATGTCTCTAGTAACTGTTCAGTGGCCATTTCAAAGTCCATGTCCTGTTGGGAGGACAAGGATGGGCTTTCAGATGCCTCAGTAAATGTTCTTCTCTTCTTGGGAGGAGGCAGAGCTGAGGGTTCATTCACTTCTAAAAACACACTACTCCCAACTAACCTTCTCGGTAACATTTTTGACAGTGGGGGAGAGTTTGAGATAGGTTGTGACTCTGTGTTTGGCTCTATGACCTGGGATTGAAGCTGTGGTTCTACAACTTCATGGTCAGCCCTATCAACCACTGGGGGTCTTTCATCAGAAGTAGGAATGGTTTGAGATTCAGGAAGTATTACCTACAATGGAAGAGCATCAGAAGTCTGTGCTTGGGTAGCTTGTACCACTGGAGGTTGAGGTTGTTGTTCATGACCGGGAAGAGCAAAAACTGGTAAAGGAATGAAGTCGACCATGAAAGCAGATTCAAGTACTGGAACTTGCATGAATTTAAAGGTTGTGTCTTGTCGTGTGTAGATCTTTTTGTTTACAGGAGGTGGTTCAGCGACTGATGAATTTGCAAAAAGAGCCTTATGCTCAGGGGTCAGAAGGTGTTCTGCTATAAGCATAAGAAATCGAGCGTAGTAGCAAGAAATCCTATGATTCGAAGAATGATCGCGCTTGGCTGAAGTGAGACGTCTCAGAAAAATGGGTAAAAGTAATTTGCCAAAATTGATCCTTTGATTGAAAACAACCGCAAGACCAATATACTGCAAAGTGGAAGTGATGTTGTGAAAATTGGATTTAGTGCAGTTGGAAAACACTTTGGAAAGTGTATCGAAGAAAATATCCCATTCAGAGACCAAATTTGACTTAGAAAGCTTAGTCAAATTAATCACCCCCTGATAGTGAATGGCATTGAAAAGTTTGAAATCTCATTATCAGTGGGTAAATTAACAAAATTGTCCATTGGAAAATTTAAAGCTCTATTGATAACTGTTTCATCAACTACATACTGTGTGTTTGCCACGGTGAATGAAAAAGACTTAGAATCAGTGGCCACAGTAGAAGTTGTGCAAATCAGTCTAAGCAAATCGATATTTAATAGAATATTTGATTTAATAGCGGAGCTAACAATCGAATGATCGTTTAAAAATTGAATCCATGGCTTAAATTTCTCAACATTATAATTTTCTGGATTAAAAAACCCAACATGATTATGCGAGACAATAGGGAAATTGAGAGCCATTTTAAAAACAAATACAATAAGATACACACTTTCAGAATTTTAAGAATTAAATTAAGAAAATTTGAATTAAAAATTAATTAATAATTCAAATTAATTCAATTATATTCAAAAAAATAAAAAAAAATGTATCTTGATGATTTTTATCCCACAAACTCAATAACCCACGACATTATACCAGACACAAAATCAGATTGAAGTTCAAAAACACACGACACAAAAACAAAATCACAACACAGATTGAAAGAAAGAACTGAAATAAAATAGAAATAAAAAAATGGGCAACACTCTTGTATGTATACAAGTGTATGTATATAACAGGAAGTGAAGATTAAGATTGCTGAGTAAGAACTCGAGCAAGAATGGACAATGGCGATTTGTTGGTAGAGAGAGAGACAGGCGGTTGGTTTATAACAAAAGAGAGAGAGAGACAGTCTATGATGACAAAACAAAAGAGACTAAGTAGTATAACTGGTATGACAATTCGGGATTGTTTACCGATTGTCATACCAGGCAAAAAAGGGGAAATAAAATAAAAATAAAATAAATAAAAAAACGAAAAAGAGAAAGAACTGGAATGACAAACTGATAGTACCGATTGTCATTCTAGTACAAAATGAAAATAGAAATATATATAATATAAGTTTTATACCTGGCAAGACAATTGATTGTCATACCGATTGTCTTGCCAGTATAAAACTTATACTGAGAATAAAAATAAATAACGATAAACTGGAATGACTTTCAGCAAGACAATTTCAATAGTCTTGTTGATTGTCATTGCAGTTATATATATAAAAACATAAAAAACAATTTTAAAAACAAAAATAACTTAACCAATATATACAATTACATAATAGACAAATATAGACTAATATAAATATGGCAAAAGTGCAGAAAATATTTACAAAATTAAAATATTCAAAAAATAATTATATTTTAGTCCAAAAATAGATTTCTTTTGAATTTTAGCGAATAAAACTCATAGAAAAATATTTTTAGAGAAAATAAAATATTCTGAGATATTAAAATTAACAAGTTGAATAAATAAATAAGATAAGATGGCAAAATTACATAGAATAAGCAAGAAATATGGTATAAATGATAAAATAAATTTGCAAATGAAATTTTCATCCATGAAAAATTCATTTGTAAATTCATTCAAGAACAAATCTCAGATATTAACTAGTTTAATCACTAAAACTATTCAACATACCCAATTTACCAACTAATCTGGTAAATGTGAATTCATCAAGAGGTTTAGTGAAAATATCTGCTATTTGTTCTTCTGTTGGAACAAAAAATAGTTCAACAGTACCATTCATGACGAGCTCTCTAATAAAATGATACCTGATGTCAATGTGCTTGGTCCCTGTGTGCTGCACAGGGTTGTTGGTGATGGCTATTGCACTTGTATTGTCACATAGAATATGAATTTTGTTCAATACAGAGCCATAGTCTCGTACCTGGTTCCTAATCCACAAGATCTGAGCACAATAGCTTCCAACAGCAATATATTCAGCCTCGACCGTTGAGTTGGAAACTGTTTGTTGTTTCTTGCTGTACCATGAGACTATCCTGCTACCTAGGAATTGACAACTCCTTGAGGTGCTTTTCCTATCAATAACACTTCCTGCGTAATCTGAATCTGTATGTCCAATAAGGTTAAAACCAGATTCTTTAGGGTACCAAATACCTAGATTTGGTGTTCCCTTAAGATATCTCAAGATTCGTTTAACAGCAACGAGATGAATATCTCTAGGATCCGCTTGGAACCTTACACATAAGCATGTAGCATACATAATATCTGGTCTACTTGCAGTAAGATAGAGTAATGAGCCAATCATACCTCTGTAGCTTGTGACATCTACCTTAATGGAGTTTTCACATGGTCCAAGCTTGACATCTGTAGATGACGGAGTCCTTGCTGATGCAGAATCATCTAAATTGTATTTTTTGAGGAGTTCCTTGAGATACTTGGATTGACAAATAAATATTCCATCTAACCTTTGATTTACTTGTAATCCGAGAAAGAACTTCAGCTCTCCCATCATGCTCATTTCAAATTTGTTGTGCATTAACTTAGCAAATCTCTTATAGAGACTATCACTAGTAGACCCAAATATTATATCATCAACATAGACTTGGACTCATAAATTATCATTCTTATGCTTTTTAGAAAAGAGAGTTTTGTCTATGACACCTCTAGTAAAGCCATTTTCAATAAGAAATTCAGAAAGAGTGTCATACCATTTTCTCGGAGACTGTTTGAGACCATAGATAGCCTTGAAAAGAAAGTAGACAAAATCCAAATGATCTGGATCTTCAAAACCAGGAGGTTGCTCTACATATACCTCTTCATCCAACCTTCCATTCAGAAAGGCACTCTTGACATCCATTTGATAAACTTTAAAGTTCGAGAATGCTGCGAATGCCAGAAATATCCTGATGGCCTCAAGTCTAGCCACTGGAGCATAGGTTTCATCATAATCAATGCCTTCAGCTTGAGAATACCCTTTAGCTACCAGTCTTGCTTTGTTTCTTGTAACCACACCATCCTCATCTAGTTTATTCCTGAATGCCCACCGAGTACCAACAATTTTCTTGTGTGTAGGTCTAGGTACCAGTTTCCTGACTTGTTGATGTTCAATCTGTGAGATAATCTGTTGAACTAGCATGACAATTGATTATACTGGCAAGACAATCGGCATGACTATTTAATGAACTGGCAAGACAATCGGCATGACTATTGAATGAACTGGCATGACTTTCGGTATGACAATTGATTGTCATACTAGTTCAAATGATTGTCTTGCTGAATTAATATTGAATATTAATTCAAAATCAATTCTGAAAATTCATAATATTAATTCAAAATTAATTAATCAATTAATTCAATTAATCAATAAATTAATCTTTGCAGATATAATTTATTTTCTTAATTAAAATATATGACTTAATTAATTAATAGAGAATTAATACTACTCTTGAACAACAACCATTCTTCTGAAAATCTTCTGAAAGTTATGAATCAATTCCACCACTTCAATCTTGACACTCGATGTACTGTCTAGTTCATGAGTGACTAACTTCCGTGACGTTTCCTCATGTCTTGAATTTGATAACTTGATTTTCTTCAGATTAAAACCCTGTAATTATCTGATACCCTGACAAGATCTCTGACACTTGATTAAATCCACAATCTTGATTTATATCACTGAGGCTTGATCAATTTCTTGAACTTCTTCCAGTGAATTAATTCCTCAAGTCTGTAGATGAACAATGTTTCTTAATCCTTTGACAGATGTTACTTTGAGAGATCTTTTTGACGATAGAACCACTATTTACTTGTTACATTCTTATTTGAGAGTTAAATCCTCGAATAAACAAATAGGCTATGACATATGCCTTTCACAGTTTTAATTTTAATATAAAATTAAGTTAGTTTTGAAGATCTATGTTCTTTATTTTTCTGTAAGTTTAATCTCTGCATGAACACATTTCACTACAAGAATTAATTTACTTTGTTCAACCATAAACATTCAAGAAAAGCTCAAAAGCAGTAAAACACATTCACACCCCCCCCTCTGTATGTTATTCATTTCCTAACAAGTGGTATCAGAGCAAAATCTAAAAGTAAATAGATTTAAGATCTTGGAAGAATGAATACACATAAAATCAGTAGCATCAAAATTCCTACCTTTGACAAAGATAACTACATTATTTGGAAAAAGAAAATGATGTTGTTCATCAAGATGGCCAATCCACTCTATATTCAGATCCTCAAGAATGGACCCTTCATTCCTATGGTTAGAGTTGAGGAATCTACAAATGGAGATATGGTTATCAAAACTCATTTTGCTCTAAAAGATCCTTCTGAGTATTCTGACCCTGAAAAGGAGAAAGTCTCCCTGGATAATAACTTGCAATTAATATTGATTGAGTCACTTGACAATGTGATGTACAACAACATTGTCAACTGTGACACTGTCAAGCAAATATGGGAAAAGATTGAGATACTCTGTGAAGGAACTGAGGAAGTTATGTCAAACCAAAGAAAAATACTGATTTCACAGTATGAGGGTTTTATGGCAAAGCCAAAGGAAAGTATTACTGATGTATTTGAAATGTTTAACAAGCTGACAAATGACTTGCAGCTTCATGACAAATATTATGAAGCTGAAGAAGTGAACTTGAAGTTCTTGCTTACTCTCCCTGATCATTTGGAACAGAAAATCTCAGCAATCAGGGAACAGAATAACTCTGGAAGTTCTATATGGAATTCTCAAAATATATGAACTAGAGATGATTCAAAGGCAATCATTGAGATCTGGTCAGGGACATGTTGTGGATGGTTCAAGTGCTTTAATTATAAATGAAAGTCAAACATCTAATGATGAACCAAGATCTCAAACTCCAGTTGCCTCAATAAGTGAGCAAAGATTAAATGATTCACAGGAGCAAGTCATTCTGGAATTGGAAAATGATGAGTTCTATACTCTTGAAGAACTGGATGAGCTAGATTAGTCAATGGCTTATTTAGCTAGGAAATTCTCTAATATTAGAGTAAAGAATCCAAGATACTTCAAGAATAAAGGACAGTCCTTCAACAAAGACAGCAGCTGGAAGGAAAAAGGGAAGTACAATTCTGATAGCAAGAATGGCTTCAAAACTGGATCTGTTGATAGATCTAATGTAAGATGCTTCAATTGTGATGAACAAGGCCACTTTTCTACAGAAAACAGGAAACCAAAGAAAGCAAAGAAAGACAAGGCTTATCTTGAACTTGAAGCAAAGTATGAAGCTCTTCGAAGGAAACAACAAAGTAAAGCTTACATTGCAGAGGGTAAAAGTTGGGATGACTCTGAAAATGATGAAGATGAAGAATTTGGTAATTATGCACTCATGGCCCTGGAGCAAGGAGAATCATTCTCATCTAAATCACAGACACCAACTCTTACCACTATTGATTTAAATATGAATCAATACAATGAAACTGTTGAAAAGGTGAGCACAAAAATATTTCACATTCACACAAACATGGTTGCTGCTAATGAAGAAGTTAGCAGATTAACAAAGATAAAGGAGAAGCTTGAAAGTGAGAAGCAAGAAACTGAATTGTTGTTGGTGGAGCTTGAAGCTTTAAAATAAGAAAATGCTTATCTAAAGAACAAGCTCATGTGTGCAAATGAAATTGAAGCAGTGCTCAGGAAGAAACTGGAAAAAGAATGAAGTGAAGATGAAATCTTTCAGGATTGCATCTGAACTGGTCGGATAGTATCATCAGAAGAATAAGCCATGTGCAAATATTGCTATTGGGCTTGACTATGATGCCATGAATGACAAAAATAAGACAGTAGGTGACAAAGGGAAAACAAAGAAAACTGAGAATGCTCCAACCTTTTTGAAAGAGGTTAATGCATCTATATTCAAAGCATGTGAAGTCAACTTCAGTGAAGAAGAATTGATTATCAAGCAAAAAATTGCTGATGAAGATAAAGAGAAGAAAACTGAAGAATCAGTTCAGTCTTCCAATACCGAAGAGAAGCTCATGAACAAACAAAGTCCCAAGACTCCTGTTAAAGAACCAAAACTGAAGATGCAAGAAAGAAAAGGAGAAATAGAAATGGGAAAATAGGGATAAACAAAAGCAATAATTTTGCTTATGTTGCAAATGCTCCTAGAAAGAAGTGTGAAAAATGTGGCTCTACAAATCATCTAACTCACCTTTATAAAAAGGTTGTTAGCAAGCCAACTGAAGGAACTTGCAAATACAATTAAGCAAATTCAAATGATCCCTATTCATTTTGTTTCAAGTTTAATTGCATTCCTTGCAACTTGAAAGTAATGAAGAGTTGCCACAAACTGAGAGTGGACCTTAAAGAAACAAAAAATGAGTCCACATCAAAAGGAAAATGTGCACAACAGTCACTGAATTCTATCTTTTCTAAAACAACTCATTCTACTTCTACTGAACAAGTTACTAAGAAGAAACTACCCAACACTGCTTGGGTTTCCAAACACACTTAAGACTCATTGTGTGCAGGGCATAGTGTAGAGAGTCATTTGGATCATAGACAGTAGATGTTCCAGGCATATGACAGGTGATAAGGCCCTGCTATCACAGTTTGAGGAGAAAGTTGGCCCTTTGGTGACCTTTGGAGACAACAGCAAAGGATTCACAATGGGATATGACAAGATTATTTTTGAAAATGTTGTCCTTAATAATGTAGCACTGATTATCAGCAGGAAAATTGGTGAAGTTGCTCTAAAAGGAGCAAGGAAAGGAAGCTTTTTTGTTGAAGATTTTGACTCAATAAATAAGAATGGTGTTTATTGCTTCTACACCAAGGTATCAGAAGAAATAATCAAGCTCTGGCACAAAAATCCGTCTCACTTGATTTTCAAGGAAATTAACACCTTTTCAAAAAGGAGTTGGTAAGAGACATGCCTAAGATGGAGCTTGCTCAAGTTGAAGTTTGTGAAGTCTGTCAGAATAAGAAAATGAAGAAACTACTCAACAAGAGAATCATGAAAATGGAAGCTCATGTCATACACCTGAGTTTAATTGCACAACCTCAGGGGGAGAAAGAGAATCCTCAGATACTGGAAGGAAGCTCAACTTGGGATTATGGTATCCCAAGGGAATCATTTTTAAAGCTGTTGGTTACATAAATGCAGATTTTGCTGGATGAAGGGTTGACAGTAAGAGTACCAATGGAAGCTGTAAATTTTTCTTATCTTGATATAGCTAGAGCTCATTTTTCTACCAACAGAAAAATAATTAGCTGATATTTTTACTAAACCTTTGGATGAAGCAACTTAACTAGACTTGTAGGTGAAATTGGAATGCTTAATTCTTCATCCTAAGGCAAGAACTCAGCTAATATTTTGCAGCAGATTATTCTCCAGTAAATCAATAGTAATTTGATTTTATTGGAAGTTAACTGAAATATGAATTATAAATATTTCAGAAATCTCTGCATATTTGTATTTCAAATTCAAATTCAACTTGGAATTTTTCAAATTCTAAGTAAACTGCTCAGTTGTTAATTTATATTCTTAATATGTAAAATAACACAAAGCAGAATTACATAAACCAAAAGTAAATATAAAACTGAGTTCTCGATAAGTATAAATTGACTTCTCGACAAGTCATTTTAGGACATCTCGAGTGAGTCCTCGATAAGTCAATTTACTGACTTCTCGAGTGACTTCTCGATAGGCTTAAAAATGACTTATCGATAAGTCCTTGTAGAGTTCTCTAGTAGTGTTTATTCACAGAGTTCTCTACAAGTACAATTTTTGACTTATCAATAACTCAAAACTGAGAAAATTTAAATTAATAAATTATTTTGGTAAAATACTTTTGAAAATTTATTCTAATTTTATTTTGAATTTATTCAAATAAAAGTTAGAATTAGTTCAGTCCACTTCTTGGACAAACTGGGTATTTATTTGACATCTCGATAAGTTAGGTTTGAGTTCTCTAAAAGAGTAATTTATGATGACTTCTCGATATGTACTTTATTTCTCTAAATGACTTCTCGATAGACTAACTCCAAATGTCTATTTTTGAGTTCTCGACAAGTCATCTACTTTTACTATAAATACCCAGACTTCTCGATACATACACTTACTTACATCTTTCGAGATCCAAAATAACATAGCCTTCAATCCAAAACCGATTTCTCTCTCGTTTTTCCTTCTTTCTCACAAATCTCTTTTACCCACTAAACTTCATACTTATATCAATGGCTGCCAACAATCTCGTACCCTTTCTCCCTAAAGAAACCAACTTTCTTGCATTTCTGGATGCAAATCAAGGACCTGAAGTTTTTCAGTACTTTGTTAAGTTCCTTTCTGAGACCTACTTTCTAAGTGCTCTAACTGCTAATCATGTGCTGTATCTAGATGTGCTAGGTGATTTCTGGAACACATCAACAACCAGGACAGTTGTGCATGAGAATCAAGCTGCAACTATAGTGATAAACTGCACAATTAAGGGACAACAAGTGGAAATTCTTAAGGATGATGTCAACAAGGCTTTGGGCATGCCTACTGAAAATCTGGTGGAGGCTCCAACTGAGAATGAGCTGCATAAGTTCATGGATTTCATAAATTATTCTGAGAGGATTAATTTGGCCAGCATGAACAAGAAGTATCTGAGAAGTATTGGTAATCAATCTAGCACAGCTTTGATCCATGAACCTGTGGAGGCACAAACACAGGAACACCCACAGGGATCTTCCCAAGCTGCAACCATTCTTTTACAACCTTTAGAAGCTAGGAAACCAACTACCTCATCTTCTCAAAAGGATGAAGTCAGTAAAAAGAAGAGAAAGGGGGCAACCTTAACTGTGTTAACTGAGAGTGGTGAGGAGATAGATGAAAAAGAAACACCTCTGGTCAAAAGATCCAAAAGGAGTAAACAAACTGAGCTGACCACTATAGCCACCTCTATATCCTCCCAACAGGATGTATTTGTAAAATCAACTAGAAGTAGATCTGCACATCCTGCACAAGAAGCAATTCAAGTGTATGGTAGGAGAAATAATGAAGGTACACACTGTGAGGACACATTCCTTGAAGTTCCCTCTTCTATTCAGGGGGAGCTTCCAACACTCACATATGAGCAACAATCTCTTCTATCTAAAATTTCTTCTCTTCCAATTCCACTTGAATCCACTTCTCAAGTGCACCAAAAATCAAGTGACTTAGCTCAAGAAGCTCTGCTCACCACCCAGACACTTCATTCAGATGGTGAGAGGCTACATGCTGGGGTAGACCTTGATGACACCATCACAAGCATGGGGGATTCATCACTCTTTACTGAAGACCCCATGGATACTCTTAATGCACCTTCATGTGCAAAACAGTCTTCACAGACTACAAGGTTTGAGGGTAGTACTCCTGATGGGGAGCTATCTAAATCCTCTCCAATTCAATTGGAGGTTCCTCATATAGGGACAACTCCCCTCACAACCCTAGAAGAAATTGCCTTTGCAGTTGAAGCTAGGAGTACAATTGCCCATGATCCTGTCATAGGGGAGGAAAGCATAACACATTTAAGTGCCAGTGTGTTGCAAGACACACAAGGGTTTGAGGTTGGTGTACATGACAGTAACCCAGTCAAATCCCCTCCAATTCAATTGGAGGTTCCCCTATAAGTGGAGGACAACACACTGTCAAAATCACAGAATAATATGTGAGTCAAACTGTGACCCCATTCACAAGTGTTTCTGATGAACCATCCACCTCACAACCTCAACAACCTCACATACTCTCTCAGTGGCTACAAGAATCTATTTCTCAATCAACCTCTGTAGATGATCTACTAGTAGAGCAGATATCTGGACTGGCCAACATCTCACAGCATCTACTGATTTCAAATATGAGCAACCAGGACTATCAAGCTATTATGCTTGCTTACAGTGAAGAGGTTGAGGAACAAAAGGGGAAAATTGTCAATGATGCTGAGCCAGATGGGAATGTGGATGCATGGCTGTCTGATGACTTTGCCTTGGAGATGAATCAAGTTCTGGCCAGATTCAGAGAAGAGTATGTTACTATTCGGGGCAGCAATGTAAAAGAATTGAGTCCAGAAGTTGTCTATGATGCCATTATAGATGTATACAAATCTCATCTCAAAGTATTTCATCTGTTTGGCAAGGCTCTTGAAATCAAGCTTACTGGACATGAAGACAGAATCAGGAAACTGGTGAATGAGAAAATGGACAAGATCATACCATCTCAAGAGCAGATCTATTCTAAATTCAAGTATTTTTCTGAGCAAATGGCTAGGATGGATCTTTCCTATATTGAGAAGGAAGTCAAAAACCTCAAACTATCTTTCACCAATCTCCATACAGTGATCCAGCAACAAATCACTCACCCAAATGAGACCAAGGTCCAGCTGGATCAACTCCACCAGAGCAGATATAAGCCTTCAGCTTTGCTAATGGAAGGGATCAAAGAGGCTGTAGAAGAACACTTTGGCACATCCAGCAGCTCTTATCAGCCTAGATCCACTTCAACAAATCTGCAAATTCAGTCTCTACAGGGTCAAGTCACAGCATTGCAACACTCAAACTCTTCTCTCATTGCACAAGTTCAGGCTTTAACATCTCTTGTCAAGAGCCAACAAACAGATATCCAAACCCTGGTGGACTCCCATAAGCATCTTCAAATTCAGAATTCTATAGCTTTAGGAGCCATCATGGGTAAACTCAACATACCACTACCTTCTCTACCTGAACAAGTCAGGCCTGAAATTCCTACTCCCCTTCTAATGCCTGTCAACAAGACTAAGGGGGAGATAGAGGCTAGGTTGACACGATCTAGGTCATCTCAACAGCAAGTCCAAGGGGCTGAAACAAAATCTAAAGAAGTTGATCTTGACATGGAGAGACTTATTAGGTCTACTGAAGGACCTAGTTTGAGCAGAGAGTTTGAAGAACTACTTAAAGCCTTAAAATCTTCTCTCAACAACAATCACTTCACATATAAAAAGGCCCTGGACAAGACAATTAATTTCATAAGAGTGATCAAGGTCAATAAGGACAACTTTCTGGAAGAGAGGATAGTGGTTAATATAAATGACTCAGGGATAGACAGATGTATGTAGGTGTCCCTCAATTGCCTTGTCTCAAGGAGGGCATCTGAGTTAGACATCTTTATCAGCAAAGTTAGAGCTATAACTCGTGAAGATACCATGCTATTAAATGCACTGAGAGATGCTCAAGTAGCTGCCTTCCCTGAATTATATCTATGCCAAGCAAGGGTATAGCATATATTTGTCCCACCACCAGACAACTCAGAAATTTTCAGATCCCCAAATATTGTGTCATGAGCAAAAAAAAGCTTATCATGATCCTAGGAACTAGATTAAAAGCTAAGAAAAACAAGAACAATAATGATATGGAAAAGATAAAGCAACTGAGGAGATATCTGGAAAATGCAGAATCCAACTTGCCCAAAACACAATTCAACAAGGATGACTTGGATAATGATGAGCAAAAGAAGAATGATCAAAATCCTTCTGGCTCAAATCCTAGTCAGTCCATTAAGCCATTTGGGAGCAAGGGTGGAGAGAAGAAGAAGGAGGATGACAAGAAAGATGAAGAAAAGAAGAGAAGAGGTGAGAGGAAGAGTAGAAAGCCTCATGGTGATTCAGAAACTCAAATAACCCTAAAAATCCAAACACAATCAACTCAAACCTCTGCTCAACCTACAACATCAACTATCTCGAACATCAAACCTTTTCAAATATCTAAGCCAAAATTTCTATACAAACAAACAATAAATTCTTCCCTAAAAATTCCAATCACCTCAAGCTACACAAATCTCAAGAAAATGACAACCCTACCTTTATCCAAACCTTCACTAAAATTCAAGCACAAATCTGTTGGGAGAAAGCCTAAGAAAGTCAAGCCTGCAAAGAAAGTGGAAGTCACTGAAAGGGCCATCTATAATTGCTTTAAGGAATCTGACTTTCTACCTCTAAATTGGTGCACCTCAGATAAAACCATTTCCAATATCTAGCTGAGGAAATTGTTAGAGTTTGGATTGTATCCTTGAGAGAAGTCAAAATTTATTTTGAGGATGGTATATTCACTCTTCTTGACAAAAGCTTAATGGATTCTTTGGCTCCTACATAAATTAAGAGAGTGTTAAGTTTGTTAAAAGACAAGGATACTGTTACAAGGGTATGGAGATTATCTCTAGCTGAATGGTTGATTGAAAGGGAGGAAACAAAGAAAAGAGATAAGACTGAAGCTAAAGAAAGAAGAAAGAGGCATGATGAAGAGATAGACATGTAGATAAAAAGATCGGAAGAATTGAAAGTAAAAAGAATTAGCAGAATTTCTAAAGATGGGAGATTTCTAAACATTAGAGCTGGTGGATTCTCAAGATTCTGCATAGAGGTTCTGGACCAAGGTTATCCTAAGGCAGCAAGACAAAAACTTGTAGAAGCTCTAAGTGGAACACCTATCATAGAAGAACTTGAAATTCTTGACAAATTGAAGGATCAACTTAGAAAAGAAGCAGATGTAAAAACCGTCTTTACCTGAGTCTTGTTATTATTGAACCTTGTGAATCTTATATTGTGCAAGTTGTAATTCTATCAAGCTCTATGTATTAATTTTATCTTCCATCATTTTAAACTTGGGGTTAGTCTTGTTAACAGACATGAATTTGTGTTAAGTAATCTTCTCACAAATTGGGGGAGATTGTTGTAAAAGACATGCCTGTACTTTAACAAGACTAAGACATCTTGTCAACCCTAAGTAAGTTGTATTGTTATCTTTATTTGTATTTTATACTTGTAACACTTAAAGTCTGTAAAAATGCAAAGGAGCAGACTTGAGTCTTTTTCCTGAAACAGTATCAAGCCTAAGGATTCTATCTGGAAAAAGATCAAGACGATCATGCCTCGGAAGAATTTTAAAGAAGCTTGGAGTTGAATAAATTTGTTTGAAGAAAAATACTCTAAGCCAAGATCTCTACAAGTCACAGATTTAATGTTATAGAGAAGTCATTCGAGAACTCCATAATGGCTTATCGAGAAGTCAGGAAAGCTACTAGAGAACTCAGAAAGATATCGACAAGCCAAATTGAAGACATGAAGATTGGAGATATTGACAAGTCATTCTTCACTAGAGAACTCGGAGTTATCGACAAGTCTACATTCATTAGAGAACTCTGAGTATCGATAAGTCAAGTTCCACTAAAGAACTCAGAGATATCGATAAGTCAAAATTCATGAGAGAACTCAGAGATATCGACAAGTCAAAATTTACTAGAGGACTCTGAGATTTCGACAAGTTAATTTGACTAGAGAACTTTGAGAAATCGAAAAGTCAAGAAGCCACTAGAGAACCAAGAGTTATCGATAAGTCAAAGTGAAAATGTAAAGACTAGAGATCTCGACAAGCCTAAAATCACTTATAGAGAATTAAAGACCTCTACAAGCCAAACTAAACATAGAATACTGGAGAGCTCGATAAGTTAATATACTTATCGAGATGTCAAGTGTTTTATAAAACTAAACTGGAGATCTCGAGGTACAATCTCAAAGTACAAAATTGTAGATCAGTTGATTATCCAAGATAAACAATCAACAAACAATCCAACAGCTGGATTGACAAGTCTACAAAAAGCAGCTTGAAGAATGTGCAAGATCAATGACAAAGATTAACTGACAGAGGAAGATTAAAGTGAACACGGGATGCTAAAGATATGCTAATCCATAATTGGAAGATCTCCTTTTTCTATAAATAGAAATGACAAGTAACAGTTTAGAAAAGCTAATAGCAAGTTTTATTATCCACTGTGTAAACCAACAGTTAATTAAGTTATAAAGTTAACACTGGTCCTTTAGTCAGTTGTAACAATTTAGATCAAATTTCTTGTAACATTCTCAAGGAAAAGCTAAGCTCTTTATCAACAAAGAGCCTAGAAATTTTGTAGCAAAACAGTCTTAATTTTAATATAAAATTAAGGGAGTTTTGAAGATCTGTGTTCTTTATTTTTTTGCAAGTTTAATCTCTGCATGAACACATCTCACTACAAGAATTAATTTACTTTGTTCAACCATAAACATTAAAGAAAAGCTCAAAAATTGTAAAACACATTCACCCCCCGTGTGTTATTCATTTCCTAACACAGTTGGTTACATGTCTAAGGTAGTGGGCAAGCAGTTGGGGAATTTATTTGGATTATTTCTGGAATATGATGTAAAGAATAACTTGAGTATATGGCGAGAGTATATGAGATTAAAGGTGAGGATTGATGTAAGGAAACCTCTGAAATGAAAAAAAAATAGTGAAGAAGGACAAATCAGAGGTAATGGTCATGTGCAAATATGAAAATCTTGGGGATTTTTGTTTCCTATGTGGTTTATTGTCGTACACTGAACGCTTTTGTAAAAAGAAACTAGAAGCTAATGTACCAGTAATGAAGGAATGGGGGCAATGGCTTCGTGCACAACCTCGTAGGGGAGCTAGAGGGAGCAAGAGTAAATAGTTGAGGGAGGAAAAGGGCGGTGAAGGGTGGAGATCTAGGAGTAAGGCAAAACACGGCAAGACTGAGCAGATTTTTCAAACTACGGATTTTTTGCACGGAAAGGAGGGTAGGCGTGATCAAAGGGATAAGACAATTGTTTCAACTGATAAATCGGGATTCCCCAATATCGAAACTATTTTGAAATCCAATGCGGGAAATAACAACACGTTGGATAATGGGCTAGATTCTGATGAATTATATGGGTTCAATTTAGAAGAGAGGAAAAGATAAAGAAATGAAGCCCATTCTGTTGCAGACCAGATAAAACACACAACTAGTTTCACCACAGACTCTACTCTTTGTATAGCTGATTTTGTAGAGACCTCTAATGGTATATTGGCTAAGCTTGCATTGCAAGCTAGCCAGGACCAATGAATTGCCTAAGATGGAACTGTCGAGGGCTTGAGAATCCTCGTACATTTCGTGTTCTTGGTGATCTTGTTCGAGATCACAGACCCAACTTTGTTTTCTTGATAGAAACTATTTCTTTTGCTAATAAATTTGAGGAGTTGTGAGTAAAGTTTGGTTTTGATAATTGTTTTTCTGTAGATAGAAATGGAAGGAGTGGAGGTTTAGCTATTCTTTGAAATTGTTCGATGAATTGTCAGGTGGATGGGTACTCGAGATATCATATTGACATGGAGTTTTTTGAAAATAACTTGGTGGCTTGGCATATGACGTGTTTTTATGGCTTCCATGAATGTACACATTGGAAGGAATCATGGGATTTAATTCGTAGGATTGCAGCAGTGTCTTCTCATCCCTAGTGAATATGGGGGATTTTAATGATCTTTTGTTCATGTCTGGTAAAAAAGGCGGGAATAGACACCCTCAATGGTTGATCAATGGGTTTAGAAAGGTGCTGGAGGAATGTCAAGTTTCTGAGTTGGTTCTTAATGGTAGAAAATTTACTTGGGAGCATGGTCGAGGAACAAATAAATGGGTTAGAGAGAAACTAGACCGAGCTTTTGCTACAGATGGGTGGTGGGAAAAATTTCCATTACACAATCTTCAAATGTTGCATGTCCCGGTTTTGTATCATGAACCGCTAAAACTTGACTTTTTGAAGATTGATATATCAAACAAGAAGTTTAGATTTTATTTTGAAAACATTTGGTTAAAGGAACCGGGTTTTATTCAGGAGGTGACTGATATATGGCATATAATTCCAGTTACTCATATCATCCCAAAGCTTAATGAAGTCACAACATTCATGGAAAAATGGGAACGTTCTTTTTTTCATAAATTTCGTGAGAAATTGAAAGTGCACAAACTGAACATGGAGAACCTAGTGGATCGAGAGGATGCATCTGGTGTAAAGAATACCTTAATGAACGAAACACGTTGAATATTTTGTTAGCCTAGGAAGAATCTTATTGGAAACAATGTGCTAAAGTATTTTGGATTAGGGAGGGAGATGGCAACACAAGATTTTTTCATGCATCAGCAACGACACGTAAGAAAGCTAATAAAATTAAAAAGGTTAGTTGGTAATGATGGGGTCAGCTGTGAAGACCAGGACGGAATGAGCCCCATTATTCTTAATTATTTTACTAAATTATTTACTGAAAATGAGGTCACTTTGAACCTGATGAACAGTTCAAGCCTGAGGCTAGTATCAGATGAGCAAAATGATTTCTTGATAGGAGATTTCACTTTTGAGGAGTTCACTGCTACAATTAAAGAAATGCATCCCGACAAAGCTTCTGGACCAGATGGGCTTAATCCAGCTTTCTATCAGAATTTTTGGAGTGTTATAGGGCAAGAAAATTTCAAACAGTGTAAAATATGGCTGCAAACAAGAACTTTCCTGTTGAACTTAATTGCACAAATGTCGTACTCTTACGGAAGAAGGAAAATGCTACGAGTATGAATGATCTCAGACCTATAGCACTTTGCAATGTGTTGTACAAAATCATTGCCAAAGTGTTATCAAATAGATTGAAATTGATTCTTCCTTCCCTTATCTCAGAGAACCAATCAACTTTTGTTAAAGAAAGGAGTATACCAGACAATGTTCTCATAGCCTTCGAAATGATTCATCATATGAATCAAAAGAAACACAAAAGAAATGTGGGTGAAGTAGCTCTGAAATTAGACATCAGCAAAGCGTATAACAGGGTCAACTGGTCTTTTTTAAAGAGAAGAATGCGAGTTATGGGGTTCAATGAGCTGTGGATTGATTGGATGTTTCTATGTGTAAGAACTGTTACTTACAACTTCTGTGTTAATGGCTCAGTTGTTAGTCCCGTAATTCCAAGGAAGGGGTTGAGGCCAGGAGACCCCCTTTCTCCTTACCTATTTCTACTATGTGTAGAAGGATTATCAAACACCATTGATGATGCTTCTTCGACTGGAAAGGTTCATGGTTGTTAGATAAGCCCAACAGCTCCAATAATCTCTCATTTACTATTCGCAGATCATATTTTTCTATTTTTCCGAGGAACTACAGAGGAAGCTTCGAATATCAAAGAGTTGCTGATTAATTATGAAAGAAGCTCAGGCCAATGTGTGAATTTCCAAAAATCAGGGATACTAGTACCAATGTTAGTATGAAAAAGCAGAGGGAGATTTCATTGATATTGGGAGTTAATAATGACATTACTAGTACCAAATACCTCAGACTACCTTCTATGGTGGGGAGATCGAAGTGCAGAGTGTTTATCTATTTGAAAGAGGCATCTTGTAAACGCATTCAAGTGTGGCAGGAGAAACCAATCTCTCAAGAAGGTAAGACAATTTTGATTCGTAATGTAGCCCAAGCCATACCCTCATACAGTATGTCTTGTTTCCTACTGCCCAAATTATTGTGTGGAGAGTTGGAGCAAATGTTTAATAATTATTGGTTGCGATCGAAACAAGTTAATAATCAGAAGGGGTTGAATTGGATAACATGGAATAATATGAGTCTCTCTAAAAGTATAGGGAGAATCGGTTTTCGTAATCTTTATGGGTTTAATATTTTTTTGCTAGGTAAGCACATCTGGAATTTTTTACAGAACCCAAACTCTCTCGTGGCCGGAATTTTTAAATAGCGATACTTCCCCTCTGATAATGTTTTAAAGGCAGCAAAGGGTCAACACTCGAGTTATACTTGGACTGGCATCTGGACTGCGAAGGAGGAGCTGAAAAATTGTTTCAGATGGGTTATAGGGAATAGGGAAGAGATAGTTGCAACCAAAGATCGATGGCTTCGAAATAAAAGTGATTCTCAGGTGGAGTAATGCCCTTATTACGAAGTGAGGAATGAAAAAGTCTTGATTTTGTTTATTCCGAATGAGAGAGAATGGGATGTCACTAAAGTTCGAAGTCATTTTCTTCCTGTCGATGCAGAGGCAATTCTGAAAGTGTATATTCCTCAGAGAGATGTGACAGATAGAGTTGCATGAGAAAAATCGAATAATAGTCTATATACAGCTAAATCTGCTTATCACTATTGGTTCGACTTGAAATTTGGTAATGGCTCAATCCCTCAGAGTTTGGGGTGGAAGAAAATCTGGCATTTATAAGTTCCTCATAAAGTTACAGTATTCTTGTGGCGGTTTTGCAGAGATGTTATCCAAGTCCGTAGACGTCTGAGTTTGAAAGGAATTAGAGTCCCTATTACCTGTCCTATGTGCCTAAATGATGTAGAACATATTACACACTTGTCCTATGACTGTAGATTTGCAACAGGTTGTTGGGCCCATGTTGGGTTGCAATATGATTGGAGTGATGTAGAGTATGCACCTGAATGGGTTCTTCAGAAGCTCAGTGTTAGGGCTAGAACACACACTAATATTCACACAAGTATACGCGATCACAAGTAATATAGAATGATTTCTAGTTTGTTCCCACAAGGACTGGTTTAGGTTAATTTCAATGAATGTATTTATGCAACAATGGTATGGCTATTATCCGATGCTAAGACGAATAACAAATTGAGGTTGTTTTAACTACACTTAAATAAGAGATTATACTAAAGAACATAAACTAAGAGAATAAAGAGGATTGAATACTATATGACACAAACATAGGATTCTAACTTCATTACTACTCCATTCAATAGCCTCTTCGTTCTTAACCTTAGCATGCATGGTGATGACACTAATCAGATAACACGAAACTGATAAACGCCAACTTTCATTGTATGAGTACCATACTACCAGACATCCACAAAAGAGATAGAAGCTGAATAGACACCAATTATGTTGAGACCCTATATGTCTATAGAATTTGACAACATAACGGTTTAATGCACAAGTTATCTATCGTGATTACATTGGGCAAGTAAGATGGTTAAAATTACCTACGAATCATGCATATCAAATACATGAACCTATGCTAGCATGGCAAGTTCTAAACCCCTAAATTCACTTCCGCTTCACTAGAAATTAACACGCTATCTTATAAGTTCACGATGCTCATAAGATGAATAAGCGCAACCAATACTAGGATATCATACAATCACCACATACTAAGGCATCAAAACAAATTAACTAAAGAAATCCATATATAAATCCTCTAGAACCCCACGATAACGATTAGCCCATAATCGGACTCATCATCAACATGGGTTTCGATGAAAGCATGGTATAATAAACGCAATCTTTATACTGAATAAATAATAAACCAAGTACGAAACAAGAGTATGGGTTCATGAATAAGAAAGCTAGCATCCAAAGTTACAACTTAAAATAAAGAATCACAAGAATAAACTAGATCCTCTTCGCCTTGGTTGAATTGTGCTCTACGGTCTTCTTACGCCTTCTCCTTAAGCTCTGGTTCGTCTTGTTATGAAAAATGAACTTAAGTTATGTTTATATAGCAGCCCATGCAGATTAGAAGTCTTCTGGATCGAAATCAGAGTAGAAATAGGATTATTTGAATTCGACCTGGCGCGGCCGCGCGCTTCACCAGCGTGGGCGCGCTGCATCTCTGTACTTCGGGCGCGGACGCGTGCTACTACAGCGCGGGTGCGCTGACTCTTTGGAAAAATGTCTGAATTCTTCTTTTCTTGCTGGTTTGAGTTGGTCTTTTCACGAGCTTTTATTCTAGATACCATCCTAACATCATATTAGCATCAAAACAAGGTTAGATCACCTGAATTCCTGATATAAGCCTGAAATGCAAAACACTACAAAAACACGTTAAAAACACCAACAACTTGAGTAAAAAACACCAATTCAAAGTTTTACGGAGTGTTATAAGATGACGTAAATGCCACTCAACACTAAGTACGATACTAAAGAGGAGCTGCAGAAAATTTGTATGGTTTTCTGGGGTATTTGGTATTGGCAGAATAAAAAAGTGTGGGATGATAAAATGGTTACTCCGGGAATGGCTATGCAGTATAGTTTTTCCACTCTCTCGGACTGGGTTGAGGCGAAGCACAGTCAGGGGATGAACAAGTCTGTAGTTCGAACACAAGAGACTGCAACTAACCAACCTAATGGTAAATGGCAACCTCCAGGTGCAGGGAATTTGAAGATCAATATGGATGCCTCCGTTTTCCCAGGTGCGCAAAGATTCTCAGTGGGAATGGTGTTGAGGGATCATGCAAGCGAGTTCATGAGGGGAAAAACTTGTTGTTTCGAGGGGCAGGTGGCAGTGGTGAAGGCTTAGGCTATTGGAGTGCGTGAAGCTCTGTCGTGGGTCAGGGAACTGCGGAAGCAAGGAGATAAGGTGCTTATTGAATCAGATGCTTAGCTGGTTGTTAAATATATGGTGGGCAACTCAGTCAATCTCCTGGAAGTTGGAGTAATATTAGATGAGTGCAAGGCTTTGATATCTAGTTTGCCTTTAACTTCTATTACTTTTATTTGGAAGAATGCTAACAAGGCAGCACATCAAGTTGCTAGAATTCCTTGTCTAGTTAATTCCCATAATCTTTACACGTCTCCTCCTACGTGTT
The DNA here is from genome assembly GCF_009905375.1 of Apium graveolens. NCBI lineage: Eukaryota > Viridiplantae > Streptophyta > Magnoliopsida > Apiales > Apiaceae > Apium > Apium graveolens. The sequence goes on along the minus strand of NC_133656.1, from coordinate 160,814,561 downwards.
TGTTGGAGGCTCTCTCTGCTGATGTTTGTTTTGAATGAAACGTTCGCTTACTTACAAAAAAACACGTATTATACTTAACACTAGTAAAATAAAAAAATTATTTATGAAATGTGAGTCTTTACGTGACACGTGATATAATATATGTATTATAGAGTTCTAATTTGATGACGGAGGGAGCGGATAATATCTAAGTTGGATGTTGTTAATAGTTTTGTTCAATATATAATTGTAATTTTTCATACATTTCATGTAGATACATTTCTCTTTCTTTACAAAGGTAGATTATTGCTATAATACAAAGAAAATATTTTAAATTAAGATATTAGAGAAAACAAAGCTTCAGTTTCAATTAGCCAAAATGTTGTGGAAAGAAAAAAGGAGAGAATTGTATTTTGCACCCCTTGAATTTGGCCAAAAATCAATTTTGTACACCTATTTTAAAAAATTGCAGTTCGCATCCCCCTTATTTGAAATATGATCCAAGTTGCACCCTTTTTGCCAAATTTTGTCAATTTATTTACCGAAGTTATTGTCTTCAACAACATACATAATCTATTATTAAAGAGAAAATATGAGATATATTGTTGGAGACAATAATTAGGGCTAAACAATTAGGCAAAAAGGGTGCATGTCGAATCGGATTTCAAAGCAGTGGGATGCGAACTGCAATGTATGGAAATAGGTATACAAAATTGAGTTTTGGTCAAATTTAAGTGGTGTAAAATATAATTCTCTCAAAGAAAAAAACACATACCCAAAATGAATCCTATGATGAGATCGGCAATCGATTTTGAGGCATAGGCATTCAGAGCATACTATATTATATAAAATTAGTATGAACAAGTTAACGTGATCGTGATTTGGTTCTCGGTATAAGATTATAATTTTAAAATTAATTAAATGGATCATGTTCGATTACTCATTATAACAAACATTTATATATAAAATTTTAATATATTTTTTTTGAAAATAAGTACTTGCATGTATTAATAATCCTCCAAAATTAAATTGCAATCAATAAACTCAAGAGCGTTTATAAACAACTCCTTAAGATTAGACTCATAATATGCAACATGTGCTAGAATATGGGCTACAATATTCACAGATCTTGGTACAAACACAACTAACACTTGTTCAAAGTGTTTAAATAACTCAACACAATCATCCATGATTGTGTCAAAATAAGATTTACCACGTGTACCATAAATTGCATCCACCGAAAATTTCGAATTTGTCTCATATATGCACTTAGAATTTGTCCACTCTTTGTTCCATGGCAAAACCTCTTTGAGACTTATAGCTTCAGCTTCTCTCGGATGAAAAATTCCACGCACTGCACTGCTACGAGCTCGAACAAAACTTCCCATGTCATTTCGTACAATGCACCCAATTCCAATATGGTCGCAACCACGCTTGCAGGCTGCATCAGTATTTATTTTTATCCATCCTTCTGCAGGTCTCGACCACTTCCTAACTGCTCCTATAGGCTGTATTTTGTGACCAACCTCTTTGTCTTTTAACATCCTATTCCATTCTTGTAGCAAGTTCAAAACCATCGATTTCACTCCAAAAACAGACATATTAATCTTCTCACATATCCATTTGTTTCGACGTCACCATAACCCCCAGCAAACCAAGCTTGTCAAAACACATTGATCAGCAGTCCCAGTACTGAAGATTCACTTGAAAATATCCATGGTCGTTTCTGTTGTAGTAAACATGATAGTCCGATGTAAACCCACACTCTCCCATACTTCCTTCACAAAACTACACCCAAATAAAACATGGATGATGTCTTCCCTACTAACTTGACACCAACTACATGTAGAGTCCACATTAACATGTTTCTGTATAAGAGCTACTTTTGTAGCGCACTAACACAAACCCGCCATAAAATATTCAATTTTTTCCCGGGCACCTTTAAACTCTACAGCTTTCTCCAAAATCTCATGTCAACGCACTCCAATTATCCATGGATTCTCCTGTAGCAGCTCTTCACTGTAAAATCGTCTTTGTCATCCATGACCAAAACCAATCATCCTTCTTACTATGAGTGGAATGGGCATTTGTATTATAAGATTGCAATCTCTTTCATTGCACAAATATTGAAGTATCTCTACATCCCATCTTCTCTGATCTGTTTTTAAAAAATCACATACCCTAGCATGTTCTAACTCTCCATACATCTCAGTAGTTTTATCGGGACAAGGCAACCATGGCACCTGCCAGACTTTTGTACTCTAGCCATCACCGATTCTTTTCCTACAGCATTACCGAATAACATCTTTAGATTGAAGAATGCTCTTCCAGATATAACTAGGATTAGATCCTAGATTTGCATTCAGAAACTCTTTGGTAGGAAATTATCTCATTTTTATGTGCTTTGTAACTAACGGGTTGCAGTTATTTATGATCCGCCAAGCTTGTTTCCCGAGCATGGCTTTGTTAAATTCTTTCAACCTCTTAAAACCCAAACCACCAGCTTATTTGACTTCGCATATTTTATCTCAAGCCATCCATCGTATGCCTTTACCTGTGTCATTATTACCCCACCAGTAAGCATTCATTTTTCGCTCTATATTTTCACACACTTTATTTGGAATGAGCATCAGATTCATCCAAAAATTTGGGATGCATTGTGCTACAGTTTTTAACAGCAAAACCTTCCCTCCTTTTGAGATTTTCTTATTCCGCCACCCCTGCAATTTCTGTTCCACCTTCTCAATCAGGAATTTATAAACATTTACTCTTCCTCGGCCAATATACATAGGCAAACCCAATTATTTTCCCGGCCTTTCTTGTTCATGTACTCTCAGTTGGTTGCATACTTCTTCTCGACATTGTGTTGTTGTGTTTAGAGAGAATGTGACCATGGATTTATTATAATTCACAACCTGACCTGAAATCTCATCATACCGATTTAAGATACTCTTTTTTACAATAGCCTCCGATTTTACAGCCTTGAAAAAGAAGTAACAATCGTCAACGAATAGTAAATGTGAGATCACGGGTGCATCTTTAGCCACTTTAGAACCATGCAATAATCCACCATCCTCATTTCTTCTAATAATCGAGCTAAGTCCCTCAGCACAAAGAATGTAGAGATATGGAGAAATTGGATCACCTTGGCGTAAACCACGTCGAGGCACTACAGCTCCAAATTGTTCACCATCATGTAGAAATGTATATGTTACTGAGCAAACCAGATTTATAATTCTGTCAATCCATCCCCCTATGAAACCCAAATTTCTCCATCATATTACGCAAAAAATTCCATTCTAATCTGTCATAAGCTTTCGAGATATCAATTTTCAGTCCATCTAATCCAGCCTTACCCTATGTACGACGCTTTATAAATGATTCACCTCAAAATAAATAATGCATTATCGTTTAACAAATGCCCTTTTATAAAAGCACTTTGCTTGTCTGAAACAATGGAGCCGATCCAATTCTTCAACCTATTTGACAGCACATTAGATAAAATACGTACCAGAACATTACATAGTAAAATCGGTTGGAGCTCGGCCATTGTTTGTGGCTCTTTCACTTTAGGTATTAAACAGACTAGAGTTCGATTTGCCAAGTCTGGTAGCTCCCCTTTGATCATGAACTGTGTACAAAAATTAACAACATCTTCCTTCACAATATGCCAAAATGATTGATAAAAGGTTGGATTTAACCCATCCGGGGACTTATCCGGGTGTATAGAAAAGACGGCTGCCTTGACCTCCTCTTCGCTAATATCCGACATCAGCTCCATATTCTCCACATTCGATATATGCTCTACCTTTTCTCTACTTGATAATTTCCCTTCCGTTGTGGCAGATTGAAATAACTGAGAAAAATAGTCTACGACAACCTCCTGAATCCCTTCCTTCGTATCACACCACAGACCTTCTTTATATTTTATACGCCGTAACTTATTATTTTTCTTCCGTGATGTGGCATAACTATGAAAGAATCGCGTATTCTGGTCTCCCATTTGCGGCCAAAACTGCTTTGAGCATTACTTCCAGTAAATTTCTTTCTTTTCCAACAGATTTAAGTACTCCCATCTGAATGAATTATACAACTGAATCCCTGTCGAGTCACATCTATTTCGTAGCTTTTTTTAGCTGACCTCTACACCCCTGAATCTTATGCTTGAACTCCTAATGAATACCCCCACCCCATTCTTGAAGTCGCAGCCCACAATAATTTAGTTTGTCAAATATACCTCTCCCCGCTGTAACTTCCCAACTCTTCTTCACAATATTAATACACTCCTTCTCACACAACCACGTATTCTCAAATCTGAATCGCCTCTCTTTAGGGACATAAACTGTTTTATTTAGATGAAGATACAGTGGCATGTGGTCAGAGGTTGTTACCTTAAGAACATTAACCTCCACGTCTGAAAACAAATTTCTTCATGTTTGATTAGCAAGACATCTTTTGAGCCTCTCTTGAACCCAATTTATTTTCCCCCGAGATTTTTCCCAAGTAAACTTCTCCCCTTTGAAGCCTAAGTCCGTCAAACCACAATCATTTATTGTGTCAAAAAACCCATTTAAAAGATATTGCGGTTGTACTTTACCTCCTTTTTTTTCATCCACGAACATCAAGTCGTGAAAATCACCCATGACACACCATGGTAAATCCGAGCTTGCAGCCAACGACCTTAAAGTATTCCATAATTCTTTTCTCCTACCTCTCCTAGGGCATCCGTAAAATTCAGTGCACTGCCATCTCCCCAACTGATTATTTTCAATCATAAAATCTATATAATGATTTCCACTATCAATAACTATACATCCACCCTCATTTTTCCACATCAATGCTAAACCTCCACTATGGCCCTGCGCATCAACAGCTCACCACTCCACAAAATTTATTTTTTTACAAACCTCTGCTATTTTTATTTTCTAACTTAAGTCTCTAATAAGAAAATAATACATGGATTTACTCTCTGGGTAATTTTTAGAGGAAACGAATTGTTTGTAGGTTACCCAACCTACGAAAATTCCACGTTATAATACTCATTTTCCTAGGTGGGCCTGTAGAACAGGTCCAGCCTCCAATACATTTTTTGGCCCAATGGTTTTGTTAGTAACATTTCCCACCAGTCCATTACTTACATCTATCCCATTATTTTCAGTCAGACCATTATTTTCGGTCAGCCCATTATTTCCCTCCATATTCAAATGTTCAACTCGCTTACATTTAGTATTCGTTACAACTATTTTCTGTTCAGATTGCTTCTCTCCCAAATCATATACCTGATTTTTTGTTATGTTATCCTGATTGTTATTTTCTTGGTTTTTTTGAACAACACAAATGTGACACCCTCAATCTCGGGGTTAGGAAATGAGGACCCACACACCTTTAATCTAATAACTAAATAAGCATAAACCCTGATTAGCTATCAACAGGATCAAACATGATAAAGTATGAGACAAGATTACAACTACCAATCATAAAATATAACTTACAACCCCAAAATAATTTTAAATATACATAGTCGATCCCAGCTTGGAACCGACAGCTAACCCATTATATATTTACAATTTTCCTTCTAAGCGCTTGTTCACTCAGAAATACCACTACCTGCTCTGGCAACCTGAAGCCCTCAACACGATAGGGACCACCAGGTACGCTCTTACGAGCAGTGCGCCTCAGCCTGGCCATCTTCTTGCTTAACTGCCATGGTTATATTAAAACAAAACATATGAGTATAAAACTCAGCAAGTAACTATAAAGCAGTTCTATGATATGAAATCCACAATTTACTTTACCAATCTCAGGGCATTCTACTTTATTTGTTCTAGGTGGCAGATTTCCATCTTTTGGGTTAAGGAAGGGTTGTGAAGGAAAAATGTGGGGCTTTCAAGGACCAAGGCTCGAAGCAGGGTGAAAGCTGACATTCATCACAAATTGTTAAAGGATCAGAACAGATCTTTTAGAAAGGAAAGCAACAATATCTCACTATATGAAACCAATTATATGATCAACAGATTAAAATCAGGGTTCACGAGCTTTAAGCTTCACAATATCACAATCAACTATTTTCAAAGCAATATAAACCATTTCTATTTTTCAAGAACCAATTACTGAACAGGATGTTTCAGTTCCATTTTAAATAATCAATATAGAACCCTTGATTGGATCACTTTATCTTTTCATTTCATTATAATACGGGTGATCAGCCCGTACCGACCTCCATCCGGTCTTTAAGGTACTAATCGGCATAATTTCAGCCTTAAATTGGACTAGCCCCGCTAGCCTCTTACCATGACTGGACTAGTCCCACTAGCCTCTTACGTCCCAATCCAATCCATCAAGAATTCGTTTGGAAAACCTTGAGTTGGAAAAAGTAGGTTTTTCTAAATTCATTTTATCATTATCAAGAATATGAAATCATTCAGACTCTTTAGAGTCGAAACTCATTCTTAAGTCAAATTTTAAGAAAACAAAGTTAAGGAAGTGATTCAAAGACAAGCAAGGAACAACTCTAAGGATTTTGAATCAGGGATAACAAGATACTTAAATTAGAAGGATCAATATCTGTTTCAAGGATCAATAGGGTGATCAAGAGATAAGGTATCATTACAAAGGGTTCATAAAGGTAATTATAGGGTTTATAACAGTTCATGGCTTAACAAATAACTTGAACAGAAAAGACAGGTTACCAAAGGGTTGAATCAATAAGCTTATCAATAACAGTTTATCAAGATCAAAGACAGGGTATCTCAAGTCATTAACAGTTCCATACTCTACATGGTATGAACAATAACCTCTCTATAATCATTTTCACAAGTAATGAGAGTTACATTCCTGAATTCGCTTTCCTGAAGGTTGAACTACTGCCACCTAGTATACCCTTTCCTTTCCTAGCCTGAATGCCCTCACGCTCCGAATCTACAATAAAAACCACAACCTTAATCAGTTTCTCAACTCTCGTTCCCGGAACGATCACTCATTACGATGGCTCGATTATACCCTTGACTCAAATATACGAGTTTAGCTTATACACATAAGCACATAGCACATCACACATCATATACTTTATTCTTAACCTTTACACCTTTATATAAACTCGACATTCGACTTATAAACATCCTTATCACAACTCGAAGTCAAATCATACTTTATATTAGTACACATAACTCTTTATACTTGAAATCCTTATACGAATAAACGAACGACAAAACTTATAATAACGACCCTAAAGTTATCTTTAAACCAACACGACAACCATAGATAACACAAATCAATCATTCCCTTTCTTTTATACTTAAATTCGAACCAAACATAGCAAATCAGGCAAAAATCTCACATACAATCCCTAATTAATCTTCATGATCCATTTAAGCACTTAAATTAGAATTTGACCTTTTTAAATGTTATAATCCATTCGGCCTTAACCACAAATCATAATTCGACAACCAAACAATGACATGCATCATTAATTCCTCTTTTAAATCAACATGCAATCTTATTTCTTCCTAGTTAAACTTAGATTATACCAAGATCATGTCCCAAAAATCAATTTTCCCTTTCATTAGTACAATGTCGAACCAAAATCTTCAACATGCAATCCTCAATTTTGATTTTTCAAGCATCCAATTGACTATACAAGTCCAAATACCTTTAAAACAATCATAAAAATCATTTTTATCAATCAACATACTTAAATCTCAAAAGAAACACAAACCCTTATTCGAATTTTCAACAATCAAGACATGCATGCAACCATTTAAGTAATTTATCTATCAAACACTCTAATTATCCAATAATTTCCACGGATAAACATCAACAAGTCATTTCCACTACTAAAAATCATTTTGATCTTCTAAAAATCAAGATTCCATTCGGGTTTTTCAAGAAATAACACATGCAAACGTTTTTCTCAATCCTTAAATCATTAATCGTTCTAATCTGTCATCGACATCCAAGAATAAACACCCACAACCATTTAAATCAACAATAATCAACTCATTAACTTTTAGAAATCAAAAACCCATTCGGGTTCCAAACAAATCACTACATGCAATCACCAAAGATAAGATTTATATATGCTAGAGCTCAGTTATAGCATCATCACTCACCACCGGTTCACCGGAGTTCGTCACCGGTGGCGGTGGCTTCACGGTGGTGCCCTCATTCGAGGGTGTCTAACCACGAAACCCCCGTTTTTCCATTAATTCCTCAAAATAACTAACATGCACATCTCATATACCAATTATTTGTAAAGAATCATGCTTAAATAAGATGATATCAACAAGAACAACAAGAACCGAGAAGCTCTCGGGTAAACACACACGCATCGAGCATACACCTCTACATGCAAGTGGATATACACACATGCACACTCTTCTACCTATATATATGTGTTTATCAAGAGATTTTGGGAAGAATTGGTGAGATTTATCAAAGGAACAAGAGGTATACCGAGAGAGAGAGAGAGAGAGAGAGAGAGAGAGAGAGAGAGAGAGAGAGAGAGAGAGAGAGAGAGAGAGAGAGAGAGAAGAGAGCCGAGAGAGAGAGAGAGAGTAACCGAGAGAGAGTGAGGAAGAAAGAGAGAGAAAGAGAGAAAAGTGTTCACGGGAAAGAAAGAAAAGGAAGAGGGGAGAAATGAGTTTATAAATGATAAGGACAAGGTCAATTTAGTAATTTACTAATTCCCTTTTTAAATTGATTTTCCTTTCTCTTTTTACTCCCATAGAATATTGGTGGAATAATAAATATATCTCTCTCAGTAAGTTGAAAATTATAGCGATTGACAATTTTAAAACGTAGATCTCGAAATTAGCTTTCCAACCATTACTCACAATAGACTTTTGAGCGTACGGTTGATTTTATACGATTTTTACAAGTTTGTGCTAATAATAGCATGTAATCACATAAAAATCATTTTAAAAACAACGATCATGAAATAAATCTGTCTATCATTTTTAGAAAGTCTCTAGGACTATTGTGACGATAATAGAACAAATCTCATGCCTTTATCTTACTCAGATAATTTTATAAAAATGTGCGAAGGTTAAATAAACCTTATTTAAATCAAATAATTCCCTTAAATTCATATAAATGTCAACAGATCACGTAATCATGCACATGGACAACCAAACACACATATGAACACATCACAACTTATGTCTGATCAGAAAATTTATCCTTCTTTAATCTTTATTCTTTTATATGCGTACCGGGTCACGTTCAGCCTGACGACCCGACGCTCAGCGTTTCAATTACGCTTCTCATTATCGACCGACACGTCACTAGGACGCAATATTTTACTTAAACATTTCATTTCACATAATAACACATAGTTCACATTTTAAATATCTTACCCCCTTTTTAGGACGAGTTCCGTTCTACCTGACAGACCGACAACACAGCTTAACTCCTAAGCTGACTCTTTAAATTGGAACGCTTCTATTTACGCTCCTAGATTCTAATATACAGTAAAGACAATTAATCAACACTTAATCACATAATTATAATCACTTCACATAAATCTCACTTTATTCACTTAATTACATCGCAAAATTCTCAGTCGTCACAACAAATCCCTTTTTTTCTAGCCTGGTATTTCAGAGATCACATCCTCAGTTTCCATGAATTGCGCCTCCGCCCTTTGACTGCCATATGTGGTGGTTGGTACATTTTTCTAACATTCATGAAACCCCCAAGCTTGTCCTCCATCTCTGCCATTACGTAGCCAACGTGAGGCATGCACCTGATTTCTCACATTCTTTCCTGGTGCTCTCAACCAGACACCATATGTACGATCAATCTCTTTATGTGGGTTGACATACACTAGCTCACAATCCATGTCTGAATGACCCATTCTACCACATACAAAGAAAAATAAACTCAATCTCTCGTATTTAAAGTTCACCCAATTCCATACACCACTGTCTCTCTTGATCTTCATTCGTCATTTCAAAGGTTTAGTCACGTCCATTGTAACTCTAACTAGGACATATAATCTCCCTGGCTCCTTAATATTCATAGGATCAGTTTTAACAAAGTTTCCAACGTAATTGCCAATACTTTGTAGAACCTTATCTGGCACCAATCCTTTAGGAACATCATAAATCTGTAGCCAGATATCCTTACTATTACGAGGCACCAAGTGAGGATCTTCATTTGGTTGCATTATGTGATACACCAATAGGCTCTGCTCAAACATCCACGGTCCTCCATCAATGACTTTCTATAAATCTAAGATATGAAAGAATACAAAAGAGTAGCGATATCCTCCCAAATCATGAATTTTAACCCCCTCCTTTGGACGCCATAGTGAGGCCAAAACAGACTGCGTAACTTAAAATTTTATATTTTGTATGTTAGAAAACCTACTATGATGTACGTGTTTCTTCATTCCCTTCTACCACCACTTCACCATACTCTTCCTCAGCCAAATTAGCTTCGAATACAAGTCGTTTAAATCCATTGATGATAATGATGTTGACATATCACTCGCCTTATAAAATTAGCATAAAGATTTTAATAAAAATACTTGTCACATGAACAAGAAAGAGAACTTGCAAAATATGCAAGACTTTTTTCCTAGACACCGTGTAAAATTTAATATGATTTAGTAATCACAAATTTGACATATCTAAAATTTAAAATTTATAAACAACTTATATTTGCTTTAAGAATTATTATAATATATAAGTTATTATAAAATTAGATTGACTTATCAGAAGACAAAAAAATAAAAATCTTACAAAATAATATAATTAAAAATAATATTTATATAAGAAATAATAAAACATGCACAAATACAAAACTAGTATTCATAATAAAGTAAACAAAAAAATCCATTAACGATCTCACTCATCTCCCTTCCTCTATCTCTATATATATGCCCTATATATATAGCTATTATTTTTAAGTGGTGCAAATGTAGTTGGTTATTTGAATTCAAATTAGAGAAAAATTAGTATTTAATTACTTGGAACATCTTCAATACATTTTCTATCCAAACTTTAACTCAAAAATAGAGGATGAATTCATTTTTAAGTCTCATCTTTTTCCTCAATTTTAAGAGCCAAATTTTACTTTTAACTATTATTTAATTACATATTCTTAATAACACTATCTTTCTTTTTTCACTTACTTTTATTTTATTATGAATTCAAGATATTTTTAATAATAGAAAATAAATTAAATAGTCAATTTAAAAAGTATTATTGGAAATGAGGATATATTTGTTATAATTAAAAATTTAGGGTGTATTAACTGCTGTATTATTTACTAAGGTTCGGGAGCTCAAGGCCTTTAATGGCTGCTCTCGTGTTTCGTAACTTAACTCTGCCTTTACAAGATGCCTATGTATCTCTGTAAATTAGAAAATCAAATCAAAAAATGTAGTTCTGATTTGTGGGGTGAGGACCCTTATATAGATGTTGGGAGTCCTTGAATTGGACTAGATCTAGGAGACTTGGTGGGCAAGTCTCAGAATTGGAGTGGACTTTGGAGTCCTAGGAAGTAGGGAACTGATTTCTTATCTTATTAGGTCCCTTGGAGGCCAATCTACAAGGATTTATATCCCCACTAGGACTCATCTTAACAACTGATTTTTCCTTTATTAATTAATTACGAAATTAATTAATATTTAGGGTTTTCGGCCCTTCCAATTGGGCTTCCTTTAATGGGCTTAACCACCAGCCCAATGTTAATACAATCAATGCGATTTTAATTACGCAATCAGGGTTTATTTTATACCCTATCATTTGCCCCCCAACTTCTGGGAAACCGAAATAGGTTTCGCAGAAGTTAAGTTTATTTGTTCCCTTACAGGGTATCATTTTGGCGTAAAGTATGGAGCGGCCTACACATTTATAACGATTTGCCTTGTACACAGCTTCAGGGTTGTATTTCCCTATTATTTTCTTACCCTTTTCCCTCTTTTTAGGAATTTTCTGGCATATCCTAGGAATTTTCCATTAATTTCTAGGATTTTTTTCCTAATTTTCAAGAATATTTTATCAAAAATAATTTTTGAAATTATTTTCGCATTTTCCCTAATTTTCTGGGATTTTTCAGAATTTTTCAAAAACCATCAACCCTTTTTCGACTAGGATCCTAGTCGAAAATTCGACCTGGATCCTGGTCGTACTTTGGACCACCTCCTGGGTCCTGGTCGAAAAATTTCAACTAGGATTCACGACCAGGATTTTGACCTGGATCCTAGTCGAATTCATGACCTGGATCCTGGTCGAAATTTTGGCCATTTTTCAATTCCTGCTCGAGAAACTTCGACTAGGATTCACGACCAGGATTTCGACCTGGTTCTTAGTCGAGTTCACGACCTAGGTTCTGGTCGAATTTTTTGCCACCTTTTGACTCCTGCTCGTGAAACTTCGACTAGGAATCACGACCATAATTTTGACCTGGATTTTAGTCGAGTTTACGACCTGGGTCTTGGTCGAAATTTTTGACCATTTTTCGTCCCTTTTCGAAAGATTTCGAGCTTGATCTACGACCAGGATTTCGACCTGGATCCTAGTCGAATTCACGACCTGGATCCTGGTCTCTTTGATGTATGTTATTCTGGCTCCTGTTCGAATTGGATCCTAGTCGAATTCACGACCTGGATCCTGGTCTCTTTGATGTGTGTTATTCTGGCTCCTGTTCGAAAGAATCCGAACAGGATTCACGACCTCAAACTCGACCTGGATCCTGGTCTTTTTAATGGGTGTTATTCTGGCTCCTGTTCGAAATAATTCGAACAGGATTCACGACCTCAAACTCGACCTAGATCCTGGTCTTTTTAATGGGTGTTATTCTAGCTCATGTTCGAAATAATTCGAACAGGATTCACGACCTCAAACTCGACCTGAATCTTGGTCTTTTTGATGTATTGGACTTCCCCTAATCCAACTTAGATTTGGGCCTAAAATTGAGCCTCTATTTTTCCAAATCCTAATTGGATTTGGGCCAAAGCTTGGCCCTTCTTTTTTTCCAAGTCATATTTGAATTTGGGCCTAAAATTGGGCCTTTTATTTTTCCAAATCCTATTTAGATTTGGGCCTAAAATTGGGCCTTTTATTTTTCCAAATCCTATTTGGATTTGGGCCAAAGCTTGGGCCTTTAATTTTTTCAAGTCATATTTGGATTTGGGCCTCGACATGGGCCTTAAGAATTATTGAGGATATTCTGGAAGGTTCCAAAACTTAATAATTTTCAAAAATATTCTGGAAAATTCCAGGATTTGGGCTTTTTCTTTGGGCCTTCACCTTAATGGGCTTTTCTGCCCTTTCATCTTCTCTTTTTCTGTCTATATAAAGGAGTGAGTAGAGTCACTCACTTTTCACTTGTCATTTCTTACTTCTTGAGCTCTCATCTTCTCTCTCACAAAAAACCCTACGTCTTTTTCAGATTTTTCTAAGCCTTTGCTCGCTTTCTCTCCAGGCTCTACAAATTCCCAGGTATATTTCTTGCATATTTTTTTGCATCAAATTTGTGTTCGAAATTTGCATCCTTTTTCAGATGGCTGATAAAAAAATGACCCGTTTGGCCAAGATGAATGTGGCTAAGAAGTCTAATGAATTCCCCACTCGGTCAAGGTACACTTCCTTGATTGACATGATCAATACTCGAGGGGATGAGTACCCGTCCGATGCGCATGATCACGTCAGTATTTTCCGGGATGCAAAAGGGTTGGATAAGATGAAGACTTATTTCAAGATCAAGGAGCCCTTCAATCTGGTTCTTGCGGGTCCGGCCGACAGGGCCTGCCAATGGAAAAAAGACGCTCTATTCGTCTTTAGGGACACTTTAAGGGAAGGTATCAGACTCCCCTTTCATCCTTTTATCCCTTTTTACTTGTTGATATGAGAATCAGCCCTTGCCAACTCCCTCCAAACTTTTGGAGGCTGATTCTTTGCTATCTGTCGCAATGCGCTAAGCACAACGTCCCTACTTCGGTCGCTCTGTTCAGAAAAAAATTTCAATTCAAGAACAGCCCCGACAAGAATCCGGGGTGGGTTTCTTTGAACCAGCGCCCCACTGTCCCTCATATAGTGAATGGGAAGTCCATCCCTGACAATAACTTGGGGTGGAAGAAGGAGTTTCTGTACGTCCTTTGGGAGGGTGGCGACTGGGGCACCCTCTTTCGCTCGTCCTTTAGGCAAGGTGTGGATGGGAGCCCGAATGACATAGTTTTGACTGAGGAGGAGACTGGGGCCTTCAACCTCCTTACCCAGGATAATGGGACTTCCCACTCTTGGGATCTTATCAGGGAGACCGTTCTTGTGGAACGTGGCCTTTCTCCCGTTCCTAAAAAAGGTACGTTTTCTTCCTTTTCTAGTTGTCTTCGTTTCTCCCACTTTTTACTTTACTATTTTCTCAATCTACTTCACTTATTCGTTGCAGTTGCTGAGAAGATCGAAGAGGCTAACAAGCCTAAAGACCTGAAAACGACCAGGATGAAACGCGTCGGGAAGGTCTTCAAGGACCCGCACCTTGGGGATCACTTCCCAGAGTTCCTTCTCCAGGCAAAGGAAGGAGACGAGGAAGGCCCCAGCCAACCCTTGCGTACAAAACAGAAACCAGGGGCTTTCTTCAAACCTGCTTGGGAAATTCGGGGAAAGGACTCAATTATCGGCAATACAAAACTTGCCAAGGAATGGTCCATGCATTCCATTTCCCCAGTAGACTATCATGATTTTGTCCTCCAACAGGACTTGGAGGTTAACGAGCTTTTTGGTGCTCAGGCCCTGGCGACGGTACATCTTTTTCTTTTGTTATCCATAACTTTCTGTCATGATTTTTCTTATTTCTCACTTTTTCTTTATCTCCTGTAGGCGAACGTCCATTTTCAAGAGGTGCTTCACCAATCCAAGGCTTGGAAAGTTGGCCTAGAAGACACAAACAAGAAGCTGGAGGAGGCTAACCAGCGAATAGAGGCTCTCCATGCCCAACTTGCCTCCTCAACTTTTGATCTTGAAATGGCCCGGGCTGAGATTGTTATGCTTAAGGCCCAGAAGGACAAGGCCTTTGATGGCTGGATGGATACACAAGAATTCAAAGATTTAATAGTAGAGCATGATGCCCTCCTTCATCCAGTCAACTATAAGGAAGGTTGGGACGCTGTTGTAGAGGCTATCCAGGATGAGTTTCCTTAAATTCTTGAATAATCTTCCTTCCCTTTCCCTGTGCAGGTCCCAGCACTTGGGGGTGTTGCTAACAAGCTCGCCGATCTGATTAAGGATGGCCCTTCAGCGTCTCTGGTCAGAGCGCCATCAGGAAGCCAGGGCCAAGGCCAAAAATAGAAGGAGCCTGAATCCATCTCTGAAGAGGAGGAATCTTCTTCTGAGGAAGGGGTCGAGCCTATTATAAAGAAGGCGAGGGTGGAAGAGCCTCCAAAACCAGCATCCCCTAAGGCATCTAAGGCATCCGAGGGTAGTTCCGAGGAGACCTCTACGGAGATTTCTGAAGAAACTTCCGAGGGGCCAACTCAGGAGACGTCCGAGGAGACTTCAGATAGCGGCTCCGAGGAATCCGAGCCTTCTAAGGGCTAACTCTCTTGCATAATGTACATCTCTTTTCTTTAGACATTTTTAAACTTTATAATCGATTTTGGATGTTTTGACTTGTTTTGTCTAAGTATTATCGTAGTTTTTCCGAATTCAAGTTTATAACTTGGTTTTGCCCTCATAATATAACAATTCAGCAGGCTAGATCAAACTGAATACTTTTCATTATAACTTGGAATTTTCGATACCTTACATGAGATGGGTTCAACCCTGATAAAACCTAAACATATCTTCTATCAAATATATAAAAATCCTAAGCAAGCGAAGCTTCAAGGTACTTTTAAACCTACTTGTCATTCCGACAAGTAAGAATCATGCTTTAACCATTTTACATATAGTAAACCTTCAGGTTCTGCGCGTTCCAGGTCCTTGGGACTTCAAAACCATCCATAGTCTCCATCTTGTAGGTTCCTCTTCCTTGAACACTTTTGACCTTGTATGGCCCTTCCCAATTTGGGGCAAGTTTCCCTTTCTTCCCAACACCAGAAGCTTCCACCTTCCTCGGAACTAGGTCACCTTACTTGAAGAACCTTTCCTTAACCCTTAGGTTGTAGTAGAATGAAGCCTTTTTCTAATATTCCACTATCTTTGCATGTGCCTCATCCCATACTTCATCAATTAGATCCAGGGCTAATCTTTGTCCTTCCTCATTTTCCTTAGCATTAAAAGCTTAGATCCTGGGAGATGAATGTGATATTTCTACAGAAATAACCGCTTATGCCCCATATACTAACATGAAGGGGGTTGTTTCGGTCGTGACTCTACAAGTAGTTCTATAGCCCCATAATATTTGGAGTATTTCATCCACCCAGTTATTACTTGACTTCTCGATCCTCTTCTTTAGTCCATCCAAGATTATTCAATTTGCCACTTCTGCTTGCCCATTGGCCTGCGGGTGTGCCACAGAGGTGAATCATAATTCAATTTCATTCTCCTCACAATACTTCTTAAATTCCTCATTGTTGAACTGTGTTCCATTGTCGGTGACTAGGATGCGGGGAATTCCATACCGGCACATGATATTTTCCCACAAGAATTGTGCAACCTGCTTAGTTGTGATTTTGGCCAAAGGCTTGGCTTCAATCCACTTAGTAAAATCATCAATGGCTACAATCAGGAACCTTCTTTGTGTCGTGGCCATAGGGAAAGGTCCAAGTATATCCATTCCCCACATAGAAAAGGGGATGGGAGAGTTGATAGAAGTCAACATCTCGGGGGGTTGTCGAACAACAGGTGCATGTTTCTGACAACGATCACACTTCTTCACATATTCTTTGGCATCGGCCATAATCTCGGGCCAATAGAAGCCTAAACGGATTATCTTATGAGCTAGTGCTCTGCCCCCCAAGTGTTTCTCACAGATACCTTCATGTACTTCCTCAAGAGCCAAGCGTGCCTCATCGGGCCTGAGACATCTTAAGTAAGGAACCACATAAGATTTTTTATACAAAATTCCATCTATCAAGGAGTATCTCAGTGCTCGAACATCCAATCTTCGGGCTTCAGTAGCATCATTTGGAAACCAACTTGTTTGAATATGGGCCTTAATGAGATCTATTCATGACGTCCCCAGACCTATAAGAGCTACAAGCTTAACATCAACGCTCCGTGTCTTCAGAACACAGAAGTATACACTTCCTGAACTTTCCTCTATATCAGATGAAGCAAACTTTGATAATGCGTATGCCTTAGCATTTTTCTCCCTTGGAATGTGCTCAACATGACATTCATCGAATTGGGTCATCACAGCTCTTACTAGGCGGACGTACTTAGCCATCGTATCATCCCTTGCCTCAAACTCTCCCTTCACCTGGGATATGACCAACTTCAAGTCTTCACAGACCTTAAAGTTCTTGACTCTCAGTGTTCCTGCTAGGCCGGGGCCAGCTATCAGAGCTTCATATTCTGCCTCATTGTTTGTGGTTGGAAAGTCTAACTTCATAGCGTATTCAATTAAGAACCCATCGGGGCTTTGTAAAACCAAACCTGCTCCACTTGAATTTGTTTTTGATGCTCCATCAAAATAGAGGACTCAATATTCCTTTTCCTTAACTTCCTTCTCTTTGTCCCATTTACCACCTTCTGTGTTTGGAGGTATAGTATATTCCTGCCCCCCGACTTCTTGGTTGGGCATGGTAAATTCCACCACGAAGTCAGCCAATGCCTGGGCTTTTATTATCGTTCGTGGCTTATATTTGATGTCAAATTCCCCCCAGCTCTATTGCCCACTTAATCAGCCTCCCACTAGCCTTGGGACTATGAATAATATTTCTCAAGGGCTGATTTGTTAGCACTTCAATCTTATGAGCCTGAAAGTAAGGACGCAACTTTCTTGAAGCCATTACCAAGGCTAAAGCAAACTTCTCAATAGCTAAATAATTCAACCCAGCTCCATGCAGAATTTTGCTATCATAGTATACGGGTTTCTGGATTTTAAGTTCCTCTTTAACCAATACAGCGCTCAAGGCATTTTCTGAAATGGCTAGGTACAAGTACAAAACTTCATTCAGAGCTGGCTTGGCCAATAACGGGTCATGGGCCATATATTTCTTTAATTCTTCGAATGCCTTCTGGTTTTCCTCACTCCATACAAAATCCTTAACCTTCTTCAAGGACTTGAAGAACGACAAGCATTTATCCCCAGACTTGGAGATGAATCGCCCCAATGCAGCAACCCTTCCAGTGAGCTTTTGAACATCTTTGATAGTTTTTGGTGGCTCCATGTCCAGAATTGCCTTTATTTTATCGGGATTGGCCTCGATTCCTCTCTTGGAGACCATCAATCCTAAAAACTTTCCAGATCCTACTCCGAAAGCACACTTTGTAGGATTTAACATCATCATGTGGTATCTCAGGACCTCAAAAGCTTCCCTCAAATGGGTTATATGGTCAGTCTTTACTAGAATCTTGACTAACATGTCATCGACATAAACTTCCATGGTCTTGCCAATAAGATCCTTAAAAATTTTATTTACCAACCTTTGATAGGTGGCTCCTGCATTCTTGAGACCAAATGCGATAACAAGATAACAATAAACACCAAATTCAGTGATGAATGATACATTTGTGATGTCGTCCTTGTGCATCTTGATTTGATTGTATCCACTAAATCCATCAATGAAGCTCACCAGCAGTAGCATCTATCAATGTATCTCTCCTTGGCAACGGGAAACAATCCTTTGGGAATGCAGCATTTAGATCAGTGAAATTCACGCACATTCTCCATTTTCCATTTGCCTTCTTCACCATTACAGGGTTTGCTAACCATTCCAGAAACTGAATCTCTTCAATGAAACCAGCCTCTAAGAGCTTCTGTACTTCCTATTTGATAGCTTCTTGTCTCTCTAGAGCAAAGCTTCTTTTCTTTTGTTTCACAGTCTTTCGATTTGGATCCACATTCTGAGTGATCAATTCTGGGACTATGCCTTCCATATCAACTGCCGACCATGCAAACACATCACTATTTTCTTGAAAAAACTTCACCAACTTTCCTCTAAGGGGCTCCTCTAGTGTTGCTCCAATGAAAGTCACTTTCTCAGGATCCTCGGGAGCCAAAGGAATCGAAACCAAGTCTTCAGCTGCCTTCCCTCTTTTCTCATCATTCTCTCGGATATCCAGATCTTCAATAGGCAGAACTTGCCCCAACTCCGTCTGCCCTCGGCGAGGCCACATAACAAATTCTTTCCATCTTTTGATCTCCTCTCTCTTCTCCAATCCCATTCCGGGTGGGAAACTTCATTACTGAATGGTAGGAGGAAGGGACTGCCTTGAAGGCATGTATCCCTGTTCTACCCATTATCGCGTTGTAAGTTGAACTAGCCTTCACCACCACAAAGTCCAACATCTGTGTTGCTTGCCTTGATTCCTGGCCTATGGTTGTTGGCAACTTGATTATCCCTTCCATGGGGCATTCCACTCCCGCAAATCCATAAATTGACATATCGGTTGGGGTTAATTGAGAATCATTATAACCCATCCTTAAAATGGTATCATGAAGCAAGATATCCACTAAAGCACCATTGTCTACAAGGACTCTCTTCACCGGGCTGTTCCCTATTATTGGTGTTATGACCAGCGGGTCGTCATGAGGAAATTTCACACCTTCCAAGTCAGAATCGTCAAATGCCATTGTCACTCCTGTCCTGGCCCTCTTCGGGGCTTCCCCAATAATATGCATAACTTCTCTAGTATATGTTTTCCTTGAGTTTTTGGATAAACCAGTAGCAGTCGGTCCTCCAAAGATGGTATTTATCACAGGCCCTCGGGGTCGCGATCCTCCAAAGATTGCATTTATCACCGTTCCCCACTGCTGGGGATTTCTCCCCTGATCGTCTTAGTCCCTCCTACGATCATCAAAGTTCCTTCTTCCATTATTATTCATATCTCCTCCATCTCCAGTGTACTTACTCAACCTTCCTTTTCGAATAAGAAACTCTATTTCATCTTTCAATTGTCTACACTCATCGGTGTCATGACCAGCATCCTTGTGAAATCTGCAATATTTGCTCTTATCTAGCTTGGTAGGATCAGCCTTCAGGGGTTTAGGCCAACGAATATCTCTATCCTTCTCAATTTCCATCAAGATCTGGCTTCTAGGAGCGTTCAACTTAGCATATTCAGTGAACTTTTACCCAGGTCCTCCCTTCTTCGGGGTTGAATCAGGGTTTTTCTCAGTTCTAGGATACTTGTCATTAGCGATATATTCCATATCAGTTTTCCGTTTCTTTCCTCCACCAGGCTCGTTACTTATTACTGTCTTCCTCATGCTCTCCTCCACTTTGATGTACTTCTCGGCCCTATCTTGGAGCTGTAACATGCTTTCAGGAGGGCGCTTGGCCAAGGACATCTTGAAGAACTCATCCCTAGTTCCCTATTGCAGGGCTATCATAGCTACCTTGTCATCAAGATCCGGGACCTTCAAGGCTTCCTTGGTGAAATGATTCAGATGGTCTCTCAAGGACTCTTTCACTCCCTGCACAATGCTCATGAGGGATGCTGAACTTTTCTCATGCACTCTCCCGCTGATGAATTGCTTAATAAAAGCCTGACTTAATTCTCTGAAGGACCCAATAGAGTTCGGGGGCAAACGACTATACCATCTTTGAGCCATTCCCAACAGGGTTTGAGGAAAAGCCTGACACTTAATAGCGTCATTCACGTGCTGCAACAACAGTGCATTAGAGAATGTCCTGACATGATTGGCGGGATCTTCAGTGCCATCATAAGCTTTGATAGTGGGCGTCTTGAACTTCCTTGAGATATGGACATTCATTATCTCTTCAGTGAATGGTGAAGTAAGATCATCTGGATCTCCAAGGGGGAGAAGATTGCTTGGATCAGCTCTTGGGACAACATCCCTTCTTTATGACGGACCATCCAGGTCTATGATTGGAGGAGGATTTCTCCCCTAGGTGGTAATGGGAGTCTGGGAGCCTGGTGCGCCTCCAAGTCGCGCTTCAGCCTTTGAATCTCAGCCTCGTGGGCCTTGATTCTCTACTGCAATTCTTGGGGATTCACCCCTCGAGTGCTCCTAGGACGTTGGTTACTATCAGCCATCGGCTCTTTTCCAGCACGTCTCCTTCTTGGAGCCACTTCGTCATTTGAAGATTCAGAGTCTCTCTCAATGTAAGCACCAGAAAATTCCTGATCCTCTGGGATATGAGCCAAACCTTGTATGTAGGGGGTGTTCGCCCTCGTCCTTCACTCCGTCCAGCATGTCCACTTCCTCCAACCTCGGGGTAAAGGGGCATCCCATAAGGGGGGTTAGTGATCACAATAGTTGAATACTCATACCCAACGGGTCGAGAATTCACAGGTGTATGTAGTTGTTGAAGTTGAGGATTCATACCTTGAGGAGCCGGGGGAATCGTCCCTTGGGGTTGAGGTTCAATTGCCTCTTCCTGGGCTCCTCCTTGGGTGGCGACATAGGTTGAATGCGAAGGTACCTCTACGGTTGATGAAATCGTTTGGGTTGTCCCCGCTGGTGTTTCTCCTTCTTGGGCGCTGCTTCCTCTCCGTGTTATCGCCATGGTTGTTGTTGTGCTTTCCCACAGACGGCGCCAAATATTATAAATAAAAACTTATTGTGTATTAACTGATGTATTAATTACTAAGGTTCGGGAGCTCAAGACCTTTAATGGTTGCTCTCGTGTTTCGTAGCTTAATTCTGCCTTTACGAGATGCCTACGTATCTCTGTGAATTAGAGAATCAAGCCAAAAAATGTAGTTTTGATTTGTGGGGTGAGGCCCCTTATATAGATGTTGGGAGTCCTTGAATTGGATTAGATCTAGGAGACTTGGTGGACAATTCTCAGAATTGGAGTGGACTTTGGAGTCCTAGGAAGTAGGGAACTGATTTCTTATCTTATTAGGTCCCTTGGAGGCCAATGTACAAGGATTTATATCCCCACTAGGACTCATCTTAATAGCTGATTTTTTCTTTATTAATTAATTACGAAATTAATTAACATTCAGGGTTTTGAGCCCTTTCCAATTGGGCTTCCTTTAATGGGCTTAACCGACATCCCAATGTTAATACAATCAATGCGATTTTAATTACGCAATCAGGGTTTATTTTATTCTCAATCAATATTAAATTATTAAAAGTCAATAATTTATATTATTTGTACGACAATGAGTTAAAAGCTTGTTGAAAATGCTCCCATCTTCTTCCTAAATTAAATTTTAATAAAATTTAAACAAAAATTATCTCCAACATACTTTTATATCATCCCTAAAATATAAAAGCATCCCTAAAATATGAAAAACGCTAGATACGGTCCCCTGAATTTTATATTATACATAAATATCTTTGAATATAGAGCTCTTGTAAAATCTGTAGTTACACGTGTGACATTTAAAATTTAAAAATAGATTAAAAAGAAATAGAGAAGTTTTTAAGAAAGTTTATTGAAATCGGTCCAAATATTAGGATTTAGGAGATCATAAAGTATAATTATAATTTTTGTTCTCGTCCTTGAGTTCCTTAAGAGAAAAATGGGCATGAGGGCTCTTTAAGGTTTTAAATTTCTCTCATATAAATTTACTGACATTTTTATAAATATTATTAACTCATCCTGAAATTACAATTTAGCCTCATGTATTTATATTATATGAGAAAAGTCCAATAATGTCTTGACACTCTTTATATCACTAATACATCTTCTAATTTCTATATTCTATTTGAGGAACACTAACCGTTCCTTATATTATTTTTATAAATAAAACAAATCAAGTCTCTCTCTCTCTTCTTTGTACATCTTTTCTCTCTCTTCAATCTATATTCTTTTAAATTTATTATATAATAACAAAATAATAATAATAATAGTAATAATAATAACAACAACAAAAGTATAAAAATTATCGTTAGAGTTAAAATGCAAAATATTATCCTAAATCACTAAAATTTAATATTTTATAATATTTTTTAAAAAATCGACTAAGTCGTTGGACTTATTCTAAGTTTACATCACCGGTGGATTCTTTAAAAGGGCTTTCAAATTGTGGCAGGGGATCGAAATCGGAAATTGGGACGAAGGACATTAGAAATCTCATGGGGTCGGTAAGATTTACCCACCTCGAATGAATGAGTTTCCCATTAGATGTACCAAAATTACCGATCCAAATACTATGGCCGTAGGGCATGGCAAATACTATGGCATGGGATTCGGTTCAGATTCTTGTTAACCAGACTCGTTAACTATAAACCAAATGGCTCCTAACCTGTTGTAAAACTCACTAACAAATATAGCAACATAGAAGCAAGTGTATAAAGAATTTAACAAGTTTAGGCCAAGACCACAGTTAACAAAACAAAACATGCAGGTAAATAAAATCAGTAACTGAAATAACGTAGAGAGAAAGAAAGATGTACCCGAAACCATAGCCTTTAACAGTGACTGAAATACAGGTTCACAGATACAAAATGCCAAGAAAAATGATCACAGCTGAGTCACCAGGCCTTGCTCGAAGTCCTGGATTCTCTTGAAGAGAATATTGCCCCTACCTGCTGCGTTTGGGATGCGCACAATATCTCCACCAGGATAAAACAGCTCGGAGTTTATGTTAACAGCAGCAACAAAAGCTCCACTTCGACCAGCACCTCAGTCGCCGGAAAATATCAGCACTTCAGGACTTGTGGGAGAGAAATGCAGAGAGGTTGAAGAGAAGAGAAGAGAATGTAGTGTGTTGTCCCTTATTCATTCAGTTTAGCCTCTATTTATAGGAGAGGAAAAATGAAACTGTCCACACACTTAATGTCTGAATTAAACTGCTTCATTAATGAAAAAATCAAAACTGATCAGATTTTGAATTCATTAATGAAAAAATCAAAACTGATAAGCTTTTGAATTTAAATTATTTGTAACAGCTTTTCACATTAACACCCACATTATTATCAGAACTTAAGTTAAGTTCTGATTTGATTCATCAGTACTTAAGTTCTGATTCTGATATCAGAACTTGTTAAGTTCTGATTTTATTCATCAGTTCTTAAGTTCTGATATCAGAACTTGTTACAGATCAGATTATTTGCAGGTTCAATATATTTAGACTAAGCCCACTAACAAAGTGACTTAGCCTATTTCAGTACCCAGCCCAATAATCCAGTCACCGATAAATAAATTCGAATTAAAATAATTCTCAAATAAATAAAATCCTCGCCCAGGTCGCCTCGCGTACGCGAGACGCCGAGACATTCGCCCAAATCGCCCTTCGACCCGACCCGGTCCGGTGCGGTGCGTGGTGGGGCGGGGCGGGCGTGTGTGTGTGTTTGTGCGTGAAGCACATAACAACACAATGGACCATCACACACCTTAGTAGTTGTATACTACTCATGTGGGTAATACCATATAAAGCACACACCCTCCTTTATTTATTTCAATGTGGGACAAACATTCTCAAATTTTTCCAAGCTTTTCCAAGCTACTATCAACTCTCATTTCATATGGATTTCATTAAGAAAATTCTTAAAACCATACATGAAAATTTAAGTTCAAATATCATTGAATAATTTCCAATCATTAGATTTTAGGATTAACATCAAGAACATAATTAAATTAAGCTCTAAAATCCTAATTTTCTAACAATCCCCCACAAATCCATACAGAAATGCGATCAATTTCCCTTCATGACTTGTTTTTTCAGAGTCGGTACCCTTCCGGGTTTGAACCCTCCTAATTCCTCTACTTCAATGGCTATCGGACTCAGATGGAATGTTTCACCTTGAATCTTAATCCGTTTAGTATAACCATATTCCATAGACGACGACAAGTCAAAGGTTATGGTGCCAATCTACGGCTTTGAGACATTAATGGTCATGTCTCGATCCTGTTCGTCGAATGCTTCAAGGATTAACCCTATCCTCTAATTGCGACCAAACAATTACATTCGCTTAGCTGGGCATCTCCAGAGATATACTGCCTCTATCTCGTCAAATGACTTGATCCCATTCAGAGTTTTAACACTCTTGCTTTTTCTGGCAGTGTCAGTACCTTCTAGGTTTACAGGGGATAGACTCAGATACTATAGTATCATCTATGTAGCAAAGGTACTACCAACTCATCCTTACAGCTTGTTATTACCCATTGAATACACTTCGAGGGATCTCCTCTCATGTGTATTGGGTTCCCACTGTTGATGAATTATGATGGGTTGACAATCCCATCCCCAACCTTGACTTAAGGACCACTGCAGGTTCCAGTCCTTTAGTAAGAGGATCAGCTATATTATTCTGAGTTCCTATGAACTCTATAGCTATGATCCTATCAGTCACTAAACCCCTTATAGACTTGAGTCTAACTTGGATGTGTCTCTTAATTTTAGTATTATGCTTTTTACTGCTAATCTTGTCGATAGTTGTTCGACTATCACAGTGAATAGCAATAGCAGGAAGCGGTCTGCTTACTACAGGTATTGCAGACATAAGTCCGTGTAACCATTCAGCCTCCGTCCCTGTGGCGTCAAGTGCACACAACTCAGCCTCAAAAGTAGACCGAGTAACAATAGTCTGTCTGCTTGACTTCCAGGATATTGCTCCACCAGCCAAGGTGAACACGTATCCAGTCACTCCATTGGAACCAGACTTCTTAGCTATCCAACTTACATCACTGTACCCTTCAAGCACACCAGGAAATCTCCTGTAGTGTAAACTAAGGTATATTGTGCCTTTTAGATATCTAAGTACTCTATCATGAGCATCCCAATGAGTTCTGTTTGGACAGCTTGTATATCTAGCCAATTTAGACACAGAATATGAAATATCTGGTCTAGTACAGTTAGCAAGATACTGCAAGCTCCCAATAATCTGAGAATACCTTAACTGAGACACAGGCACTCCTGAAGTATTCTTGACAAGGACAACTTTCGAATTATAAGGTGTACTAGCGATTCTACACTGTGAATAACCATATTTCTCAAGTATAGATTTCTCTATATAATGAGATTGAGTCAAGGTTATTCCTTCAGTGGACTGAACCAGTTTGATTCCAAGAATCACACTTGCCGCACCCATATCCTTCATTTCAAAATGTCTTTTCAAGAATTCTTTAGTCTCGTTAATAATCTCAATATTGGTTCCAAACAATAAAATGTCATCCACATATAGGCACAAAATAATACACTCATTACCTTTAACTTTAGTGTAGACACACTTATCACTTTCATTAATCTTATAACTGAAAGGCAATATAGTTTCATCAAACTTTTTATGCCAATCTCTGGGAGCTTGTTTCAAGCCATAGATGGACTTGTTCAACTTACATACTTTCCTTTCATTGCCTGATGTAACAAATCCATCAGGCTGATCCATATAAATCTCTTCTTCAAGTTCACCATGAAGAAAAGCCGTCTTTACATCCATCTGATGGATGATAAGACCATGGACTGAAGCCAATGCTATAAGCATTCGGATTGTTACCATTCTTGCAACCGGAGAGTATGTATCAAAATAATCAATTCCTTCCTTTTGCTTAAAACCCTTAGCTACCAGTCTAGCTTTATACTTATCTATTGAGCCGTCAGGGTTCAACTTCCTTTTAAAGACCCATTTGCACCCAATAGTAGAACACCCAGGAGGGAGATCAACCAACTCCCATGTTCCATTAGAAACAATAGAGTCAATTTCACTCTTGACAGCGCCCTTCCAGTGCCTTGACTCAGAAGAATCCATAGCTTGCCGGAAAGTTAAAGGTTCGTCCTCGATATTGTAAGTGATGAAATCACCTCCAAAATCCTTGACTACCTTTGCACGCTTACTTCTCCTTGGTTCTTCTAGTTCCTTAGGAATAGAGCTACTACTAGGTTCTGCCCCCACATTTGTCATCTTTTCCACATGATCAGGAATAGAACTTGATGTGTGAGTAGGATCTTCATCAGAAATCATTTCAGGTATTCCAATCTTCATAGGGTAGACATCCTCAAATAATGTCGCATCTCGAAATTCAACTATCGTGTTTGCCACTATACCATCTATGTCAGATTTTAACACTAAAAATCTCATAGCTGTAGTGGTTTCAAGATAGCCCAGAAAGATACAGTCAAAAGTCTTTGGACCTAGTTTCTTTCTCTTGTGTTCAGGAACAAGCACCTTAGCAAGGCACCCCCACACACGAAGATACTTAAGACTAGTCATCCTGCCTTTCCATAACTCCAAGGGTGTTTTATCCATGTGTTTCAGAGGGACTCTATTCAAAATATGGCAAGCCGTATTTAGAGCCTCTCCCCACATGTATTTAGGCAACCCAGAGTTAATAAGCATACTATTAATCATATCTTTAAATGTTCTGTTCTTTCGCTCAGCAACCCCATTAGACTCAGGTGTGTATGGTGGAGTAACTTCATGAACTATACCATTGTTTGCACAAAATTCATTAAAAGCATTACTCGTATACTCACCACCTCTATCAGATCTCAACCTTTTAAGTAACTTACTAGTTTGTTTTTCTACTTCAGTTTTATATATAATGAATTTACTAAGTGCTTCATCCTTATGTCTAAGTAAATAAACATAACAGTATCTACTACTATCATCTATAAAAGTAATGAAGTATCTAAACTGGTCCTTGGTCAACACACCACCAAATTCACAAATATCAGTGTGTACTAAATCTAACAAGTCTGAATCCCTAACAACGTTATGAAAAGGTTTCCTTATCTGTTTAGCAAACACACATACTTGACATTTAGAATTCTTTTCTATGGTATATTTTGGAATCAACTCTAAGTTCATCATGTTCTTAAGAGCACCAAAGTTTAAATGACCTAGTCTAGCATGCCATATATTTGAGGACTCAATACAGTTAACAGTAGGAATAACATTATTATTCAAATTTCCCAAAACGGGATCCGCATTAATAACAAATAAACCATTTGACAAGTAACCCTTGCCAAAGAATGTACCAGTGTGAATAAGAACTACTTTATTACACTTGAACGAAATTTCAAAACCACTAGAAACTAAACAGCTTCCACTTATTATATTTCTACGCATGTTGGGAACATGATGCACTCTCATCAGAGATAGAATACGTCCTGAAGGGAACTTCAGATCCACGTTTCCAACTCCATGTACTTGAGCAACACTAGCATTCCCCATCTTCACAGTCAGGCTATGACTCTGTTGATAAGATACAAATAAACTAATATCAGCACAAATATGTACATTAGCTCCAGTATCTATCAACCATTCATTTGACAGATAGGTAGAAAATATCACAGGGTTGTAGGATACATACCGGTCAACGTCGGTTTCAGAAGCCGTAGCCTCACCAACAACCATGTTCACTACAGGCCCACTTGCGGTTCCAAGCACAACATTTGCTTGCGCTACCTCGGTTTTCTTCGCTTTCTTCGTAGGGCAGTCCTTACTCCAGTGCCCAACCTGCCCACAAGACCAGCATGGTTTGTTTGCCTTGGGTTTCTTGGCCTTGTCCTTGTCACTCTTAGGTTTATTACTATTAGCTTTCTTAGCAAAAGCCTTCCTCTTTTGTCCTACAGTTGCTATGTTTACCTTCGAGGTACCGTGTTCAGTTGGCATCACATGTCCCTGTTTGGACTTGTGTTGTTCTTGCACCGAGATGTCCAGCATAAGGTTGGTCCAGGTGATCTCTCCTTTCTGTCTTTTCAGGGAGAGAGAGAACTCTTCCCAAGACTTCGGGAGTTTTTCAATCACACTCATCACCTTGAACTTCTCCGGGAGATTCATTTCAGACTCCTTCAAAGCATGCACTATCATCTCGAATTCATGCACCTGCTCAGTCATAGACTTATTGTCCACCAGCTTGAACTCGAGGAACCTTGCCACAAAATACTTTTCTAGACCTTGTGCGTTAGTATTATGTGTCTGGTCCAGCTTCTCCCATAAGAGTTTTGCAGAGTAGGCATCAGAAGAATAGACATCAAACAAAGTGTTTCTTAGTGCCGCCAGAATGGCCGCCCTAGCCACTCCATCCTTCTCAGCCCACTTCGCAAAAGCCTTAACTGTGTCAGCCTTCTCTTGATCCACTACTGGTTTCTCATATTCCACAACCGGCCACAGACCCTTTATAGTCAACCACAACTTCATCCTTTTCTGCCAACGAGAAAAGCCAATGCCACCGTTGAATTTCTCCGGTAAACCGGTTAGTTCAACAGCTTGTGGGAAACTATAGGTGGTCCAATCAATGGCCCCAGCAGTTGCACCCGAACTGCTACCACCACCAACGATAACCTCACTTTCGTTAACCATTATGCTAAATTCTATATAACTAATATTCTCTTCAAGAATGTTGTAAAACTCACTAACAAATATAGCAACATAGAAGCAAGTGTATATAGAATTTAACAAGTTTAGGCCAAGACCACAGTTAACAAAACAAAACATGCAGGTAAACAAAATCAGTAACTGAAATAACGTAGAGAGAAAGAAAGATGTACCCGAAACCATAGCTTTTAACAGTGACTGAAATACAAGTTCACAGATACAAAATGCCAAGAAAAATGATCACAACTGAGTCACCAGGCCTTGCTCGAAGTCCTGGCTGCTCTTGAAGAGAATATTGCCCCTACCTTCTGCGTTTGGGATGTGCACAATATCTCCACCAGGATAAAACAGCTCGGAGTTTATGTTAACAGCAGCAACAAAAGCTCCACTTCGACCAGCACCTCAGTCGCCGGAAAATATCAGCACTTCAGGACTTGTGGGAGAGAAATGCAGAGAGGTTGAAGAGAAGAGAAGAGAATGTAGTGTGTTGTCCCTTATTCATTCAGTTTAGCCTCTATTTATAGGAGAGGAAAAATGAAACTGTCCACACACTTAATGTCTGAATTAAACTGCTTCATTAATGAAAAAATCAAAACTGATCAAATTTTGAATTCATTAATGAAAAAATCAAAACTGATAAGCTTTTGAATTTAAATTATTTGTAACAGCTTTTCACATTAACACCCACATTATTATCAGAACTTAAGTTAAGTTCTGATTTGATTCATCAGTACTTAAGTTCTGATTCTGATATCAGAACTTGTTAAGTTCTAATTTTATTCATCAGTTCTTAAGTTCTGATATCAGAACTTGTTACATATCAGATTATTTGCAGGTTCAATATATTTAGACTAAGCCCACTAACAAAGTGTTTTAGCCTATTTCAGTACCCAGCACAATAATCCAGTCACCGATAAATAAATTCGAATTAAAATAAATTTCAAATAAATAAAATCCTCGCCCAGGTCGCCTCGCGTACGCGAGACGCCGAGACATTCGCCCAAATCGCCCTTCGACCCGGTGCGTGGCGGGGCGGGGCGGGGCGCGCGTGAAGCACATAACAACACAATGGACCATCACACACCTTAGTAGTTGTATACTACTCATGTGGGTAATACCATATAAAGCACACACCCTCCTTTATTTATTTCAATGTGGGACAAACATTCTCAAATTTTTTAAAGCTACTTTCAACTCTCATTTCATATGGATTTCATTAAGAAAATTCTTAAAACCATACATGAAAATTTAAGTTCAAATATCATTGAACAATTTCCAATCATTAGATTTTAGGATTAACATCAAGAACATAATTAAATTAAGCTCTAAAATCCAAATTTTCTAACATAACCTTCCCAGGGCAGCTCTTATTATACACTAAATACAATGGATACACTGTAAATGAATATTCGATTAACAAATAATTTCGTCAAATGAATACCAACATAATAAAAATATTGTATTTTTTATTTCGATTAATGAATACTTCTTCCGTCCCAATTTACCAATTCAGTTTAATTTTTACGTGTAATTTAAGGTGCATTGACTACATAACTTCATTCATCGATTTTCAAAAATTTCTTTTTGTGAATAAAAGTTTAAAATTTAAATTTTTATTCATAAAAGTAAATTTTAAAAATAATCAAAGAAATTAAGCAGTCAAAATATCTTAGATTACATGTAAAAGTCAAAGTTGACAAATAATTTACGAGGGAGGGAGTAAAAAAATTCGATTATAAGTGTATTAATTTCTATCGAGGTTGAACCGTAAGTAGTTGAATTTTTAGAAGCGCATATAAATTCATCTACCGGTCAACTCTACTCGTCCATCGCCGAAAAGTTGCAAAGAATTCCCAAGTGATCACCCAACATTCACACTAGAGAAGACCCCAGTGCAATAACGATAATCACTTTCACCAAGTAAAATGGATAGGCTATATACCCCTAGTTTTTTGGCAAAGTGATCAAATAACTGATTGCATCTAAATTGCGCAGTCGGCGAGGTGCCACAAATAATCTGCAAAATACCTACCTAGTTACATTTATTTGCCCAGACAATCCTACATTGCAAAAGTACTATATGTATCAACTGCAGTTGGAACTTCTTTAATAAATGATTGCCATTTGCCAAGACGAAGTTTCACAACAAGAAGCATTTTTCTTCATATGAGCACCTTTCCTTACCTTTAGCTTTCCCCATTTGACAGGCTCTTTTTAGTCTTACCAATTTACAGACTCCTTCAGCACTGGCCATCTATGATGCAGGTTTTCTTCAACAGTCTCCTTCTCAGGAATCCAAAATTATCGACGCTAGCATTCTCAATTGTATATCCAAGTTATCATATGGATACAAAATTATCAACACCAAGAAAGGGAAATGTACTGTTGTAATACAAAAACATATGCTGATCTTTAACAAAAAGAGATAATATTAGGGTATAAAACTTGAGATTTGCATAATCTTCAACAAATAAAAGGTTCCATAAATACGGCGATGTTATACCTAAACAACTACCAAGTTCCAGAACACATATATAGACATGCAACACGATTGAAAGGAACAGAACAGTAAGCTCTTGCTACAAGAATTGAAAGCTTAGGCAGCTCGGCTTTTGATTACATCCATGTCCATTTCAGTTGGATCAGTGGCTTGCAACTCTACCTGGATACCATCAAGCTCTCTCTTGAACCTTTCTTTGGAGCTTGCATAAATCATCTTACTTCTCACCTTTGCCGTATCAGGAGACCTTTAACAAACATGAAACAGACAACAAAAGATATAAGGAAACATACAATCAACTAAGATGAAGTATTGAATGTGAATTATGAAGGCTAATACCAAGCAATAAAGAAAATCCTGCTCTTCTGGCAGTTTTCCTGAGTCACAAAATCATAATCATAAACAGCATATCGGCACTCATTGGCAGGGAGGCTGGCAGCAAAGTCCTCATAGCTTTCAGTTGGATCACCAACTTTTTCTACAGTAACCTGCTTTTGTATCTCTTCAATTTTGAAAATAATGGACCTGTAAGTTCTCTTGGCCTTCAGTTCTAGAAACTTTAACTTGCAGTCATCATGGACAGCTATACCAGAAGCTGCATTCGCCTAAGTATTTCACAGTCATCATTTGTCAAAAATTGACCATAGCAAAAGATTATAATTTATACCTCAATAGACAATGTTTGCAATAACAAACAAGCAATGGAAATCTAAGACAAAGTGATTCTTCGGTAATACTAATATATCTTATAACAGATTCATCATTTTATCATTATCCTTTCAGAGAAAAGGTTCTGAGTTAGTTGAAATAATACTTCGTCAATTCCAATTTCGAAAATCTTTGTGCAATTTGCCTCTGTATATTCAAAATTAGAGATCCTTCCGGATCCATGAGATATGGTATCTTATAACAGCATTATTTAATTGTAACAAGTGTCAAAAGTACTAACCTGAAACTAAAAATGTCTTTAGATTATATGAAAATGCATCTCCAATTTTGGAATCAACGGGGAACCTTTTTCACTAAAAAAATATGTTTTTAAAAAAAATCTGTAATTAAAAAATTAAACAAAGCAAGATATAAAATGTAGATCTACAGCTAAAAAAATATTCATTTTTAAGATCCATTTATATATGTATATATACCACTGCTACATATTATAGGACAAAGTGAACGGCCATACATAACTAAAAGAATTAAAAATACATCTCCTCACTCAGCCAAGCTAACAAGATACACGAGTTTCAATCACCGACATCCTAATCAGGTCTTTTAAGAATGGCACCGTCCGTTTCTAAAAAATCGGATCTCGATTGAACTAGATCGTTCCATGATCACCACCACTGAGCTATGCATTGCATAGCTTTTTATTTCATCAGGCATTGATAAAATATACATCAACATAGCAAATATAAACGTATACCAAAAATGATCATACATACATTATTCAACTATTCTTCTGTGAAACTAATTTACTAGCTGATTTACTTTACTACTTTCAATCGCAATCATCTCCCGGCTCTCTAGTAGACAAAAAAATAAAAATAATGCATTGACATACATATCTACAACTACCATGTACATCCACACTATCACAACCACAACGTATTGGAATTAGTACCTAAAGAACTAACGAACACACATTATAATTCGACATAACCTCTCAAAAACATATATTGTTCACTCTTTTTAAAAACAGTCAGGTAAACAGAAAACAGTTACGCTATAGCCTATAAGCCTATAACAAACAAACGGTTAGACAACAACAAATTAACGAACAAACTAAGGAACACCGATAATAACGAAATTAAAAATGAAATCGAGAATCAGATATTTATTAGAATATTCTAAATAAAAGTGAATTATATAAATCAAATACAATAATATACAACTGACGGATGTAGCTGAATAGAATCTGGAACAAAAAAACATAAACCACAGAAACACAAACATAAAAATAGAGAAGAATGAGAATATTGATACAGAAAATAAAAAGTGGAAGATTTTACTGACCATGAATTGGGGGATAAAAAGGGAGGGACCAAATTGAAGGAGAAAATCTAGGGCTTGTAATCCTGAATGGCTTTGTTTTCTTTGCTCAAACTACTATGCCAGAATAAATAGGCGTCTTTTTTGTTTTTATTAAATTCTGACTTTTCAGAAATAGAAAAATAATTGTTTTGTGTATAATGTTTGAGTTTTTAAAATATTGGTCAAATTTACAGATTATCAAAATAGGGGTCATTTTTTTTCATCTTCCAAAAAAATGACTATTGTCAATTTTCATTATATTTTTGTCGCTAACTAATAAATTTAAATATAATTACATAAATGTGACTATACTTTACACTTATTTTAAAAATAATTGATACATTTTTTAGTTTTTAAAATAATAATAATATATTATTAAAATTTATAATTATGTCTAAGTCAGAGTCTGTTTGCGATTTTTCTTGGTTCACCTGATTTGCAGGCTATTGCGTGAACCCGTATTTTTATCCAGTACGCACCCAAAATATAGCGGTTCCGGTTATTTACGATAAAAAAATATATTAAGTGCCAATTAAATTTTTATATTTTTACTAAAATTTTGATTCGTGATTTTGAGTAAGAATTTTGAAAAAAATAAAAGTAGTGTGTTTATTTAAATTAGAATTGAAAACCGTGATTATAATTTGAGTTTTGTTTATATTTATTTGTTGAGCGATATCAAATATTTGTAGAGATAATAAAAGTGTGTGTTTGACGAAATTAATTTTTTAAAAAGAGAAAAATAATGTTAACAATTTATGAAAATCTGACAATTATTTTAGAAGGACGATTCTAGAAAATAGAAATGACAGAACTGAATTATTGACTTTGACACTTTGAGAAAAATAAATAATTGAGTAACTCATATGTAAGCAAAAAAGAAAAATATTAAAAAAAGTATTGCATACAGCACTATAGGGGCAGCAGTAGAATATAGAATAAAGAAAAGTAAAGGGGAGGCATTTTAGTAGTAGTTGAAGATGAACAAAAGCCTTCCCATCTGTCTGGGTCATGTTTTTCTAGGGTTCATTTAAATTTTAAATCTCTCTCTCTCTCTCTCTCAGGTATCACTTTGTTTATGCGCTCAGATATATAACTGAATTTATATACGTGCTTCTGTATGATTTATTATAGATCTGATTTTGTTCAGCACCCCACACGCACATAATTTCTGTTGTTTTCAGTTTATGTTTAATTTTTTAGTTTTACAGTTATGTTTCAATCTGTATTAGGTTAGTCTTAATCAAGTCTGCTTATAGTTAACGTTGTAATTTTGCTATTTCAGTATATGGTTACTTGTTCTTTGTTATTTACAATTGATATTAGTTTGTTTTTTTATACTTAATTTTTAAAAAAATTGTATGCGCGCTTTCGATTTTGTTAGTTTAGTAATCAGATAATACTTTAATGTGTTCGATGTTTTGATACTTTAATTACTTAGAGTTTGTTTATAATTGGAGTGTTTGTTTATATTTTGTGTTGAAATTGCAGGAGTTGATTAGGTTTTGATAAAGAGTTTGGGGGATTTTTTTTTGGAGTTCAGGTTTCGTGTCAATGGCGTGGTTTAGAGCTGGATCTAGTGTAGCAAAGCTTGCTATTAGGAGAAGTTTGTCACAGACTGGGGCGTATGCTGCGAGAAATCGTGTTGTTTCTTCTAATAGGTTTTTTCATTCCACTGTTCTTAAGTCAAAAGCACAATCTGCGCCTGTTCCTCGTCCTGTTCCACTGTCCAGGTTGACCGACAGTTTCTTAGATGGGACGAGTAGTGTTTATTTAGAGGAGCTTCAGAGGGCTTGGGAGGCGGATCCTAATAGTGTTGATGAGTCGTGGGATAATTTTTTTAGGAATTTTGTTGGCCAGGCAGCTACGTCACCTGGAATTTCGGGACAGACTATTCAAGAGAGCATGAGATTGTTGTTGTTTGTGAGAGCTTACCAGGTTAATGGTCATATGAAGGCTAAATTGGATCCGTTAGGGTTGGAAGAGAGAGTAATTCCCGATGATTTAGATCCAGCACTTTATGGGTTTAGTGAAGCTGACCTCGACCGGGAGTTTTTTCTTGGTGTGTGGAAAATGGCAGGGTTTTTGTCAGAGAATCGTCCCGTGCAGACCCTTAGGGCGATATTGACACGACTTGAGCAGGCTTACTGTGGGAGTATCGGGTATGAGTACATGCACATTGCTGATCGTGAAAAATGTAACTGGTTGAGAGATAAAATTGAGACCCCCACCCCGATGCAATACAATAGGCAGCGCCGAGAGGTCATCCTTGACAGGTTGATCTGGAGTACTCAGTTTGAAAACTTCTTGGCTACCAAGTGGACTGCTGCCAAACGTTTTGGTCTTGAAGGTGGTGAGACCTTGATTCCTGGCATGAAGGAGATGTTTGATCGTTCTGCAGATCTTGGTGTGGAGAGTATCGTCATTGGAATGTCTCACAGGGGAAGATTAAATGTTTTGGGTAATGTTGTCCGAAAGCCACTACGCCAGATCTTTAATGAGTTTAGCAGTGGTACAAAACCTGTGGATGAAGTTGGGCTTTATACTGGAACTGGGGATGTTAAGTACCATCTGGGAACATCTTATGATCGACCAACTAGGGGTGGGAAGAGGATACATTTATCATTGGTTGCAAATCCTAGCCACTTGGAAGCTGTAGATCCACTCGTGGTTGGAAAAACCAGAGCTAAACAGTATTACTCTAATGATGTGGATAGGACAAAGAACATGGGTATTTTAATTCACGGGGATGGTAGTTTTGCAGGACAAGGTGTAGTGTATGAGACCCTGCATCTGAGTGCACTTCCAAATTACACTACTGGTGGAACCATACACATTGTGGTGAATAATCAGGTAGCTTTTACTACCGATCCGAAGGCCGGGAGATCTTCTCAATATTGTACCGACGTTGCCAAAGCCTTGGATGCTCCCATTTTTCATGTCAATGGTGATGACATGGAGGCAGTTGTTCATGTATGTGAGCTTGCAGCAGAGTGGCGTCAGAAATTCCATTCAGATGTTGTGGTTGATATAGTATGTTACCGTAGATTTGGGCATAATGAAATTGACGAACCATCTTTTACCCAACCTCAAATGTACAAGGTTTGCTATTTTCTTTTACATTTTGTTTAAGAGAGCTATGGCATATAACCATATATATATGTATATATGTATGTATGTATGTATGTTTAAATGCATGTATGTATATATTTGAACATCATATATGTTGATGGGTTCAGTATGGTAATCATCTGATACTTTCTTTTATGTAACCACTGTAATTTCTGATTTGGTATGGTATAGGTTATCCGCAACCATCCCTCAGCACTTACCATTTATCAAAACAAACTGTTGGAGTCTGGTCAAGTAACAAAGGAAGACATTGACAAGATACAAAACAAGGTCAATACAATCCTTAATGAAGAATTTATTGCCAGTAAAGATTATGTAACGTTGAGAAGGGACTGGCTATCAGCTTATTGGACTGGTTTTAAGTCTCCAGAACAAGTTTCTCGTATTCGGAACACCGGGTAATTTATGTTTATGCAGTTTGCACTTCTTTATTTGTGAGATCTATATTGCTTAAATCCTGCGTTGTTTTACAGAGTCAAACCAGAGATTCTGAAGACTATTGGCAAAGCAATCACAACCCTTCCAGAGAATTTTAAGCCTCATAGAGCAGTGAAGAAGATTTTCGGAGACCGTGCTAAGATGATAGAAACAGGAGAGGGCATTGACTGGGCAGTTGGTGAAGCACTTGCTTTTGCAACATTACTTGTAGAAGGAAATCACGTGAGATTGAGTGGCCAGGACGTAGAGAGAGGTACCTTTAGTCATCGGCATTCTGTGCTTCATGATCAGGAAACGGGTGAGAAATATTGCCCCCTGGACCATGTTATCTCAAACCAAAATGAGGAAATGTTCACCGTAAGCAACAGGTAACTTTTTTTCCACTTAAGCTAGAGTGAATTTTTTCCTGTTTTCTCTTCAAAATGCACTTGTGTATTTCTTTCAGTAACCTTTTCTATAATTCAAAATTCTACTAATAGATAAAGGGATCAAATTTTAATTCAATGGATTGTCAAAACGGGTGCCAACCCAAACAAGCTTATTAAAAAAAGCAGGGATCCTAGTTTTGTAGGAATGTATGTACTCTTGTGCCCTTAAATATAAATTATTTCCTTTAAAGAAAAAGCCATCAAAATGTGTATGCTAATCTAACCTATTTTATAAGTAAGGCCCCGTGGGGGTATAAGAAATTAGCTTGGAAACACCTTTTGTGCATCTAAAATCTTAAGAAAAATTCACCCAGCTCAAATTTGGAAGGAATTGGACTACTTGGGTGATTAGTCTGTCAAGTCACAAATGAATTAGTTTAATTTGAACAATCTGTGGTTTTTATTTGCAACACATATTACTTTTTTTCGGAAATCGGAATTTAAGCATGATAAGTTCTAATCTATATGAACCAACTAGAATTGACTTTCTTATATTGATGCTGTAATTAGTGACCATTCTACATATATGTTGCTCATTGCAGTAAATGACCGTCTAAAGTGACTTGTTTAGATCATAAGAAACTGCCAAAGATTAGCACGTTGACTTAAACATACATCTCTAGCACTCATATTTTGGTAGTGCTGACAACATATCTTTTTTTATTAAGTCGGGGTAGCTTGGATCAGATAAAATAATATGAGAAATACCGACAATGTGTACTCATAAAATTGAGTGTTAAGGAGTAAGCCTTTTGAGTTTCTCTTTGGCCGTCGTTTTTCTTTTTTAATGGCCAAGTAGAAGCAGCTCCATCATTTATCTGTACATGTTCGATATTTTTAGATGTTGGGAACAGATACTACTATAGTTACAGGATATATTTCTGGTGTTTTAAACCTTCTACCCGTGCACAATAGAATTTGACAATAGTTCAATATTATAGTAGCCAGATATTTTGCAGTTTATGGCCTTGCAGTGCACATTCAGTCGGTTCCTTAACAAGATAATTTGTCAAAACTCTTTTTTCTTTATTCAGAAACTTTGTTATTTCTGCCAGTCAAAAATTATTTCTCCTTTAAGGTAGCACACTAAAATTATATTTGTCCTTGTAAAACTGACAATCTATTATTTACTTTTATCCAGCTCCCTTTCGGAATTTG
This sequence comes from Apium graveolens, assembly GCF_009905375.1. Classification (NCBI taxonomy): domain Eukaryota; kingdom Viridiplantae; phylum Streptophyta; class Magnoliopsida; order Apiales; family Apiaceae; genus Apium; species Apium graveolens. The sequence continues at coordinate 160,775,600 of NC_133656.1, read as the reverse complement.
GTGTTCTGGGGTTTGAATTGGGTTATTCAATGGAAAATCCCAATTCTTTGGTATTGTGGGAAGCTCAATTTGGTGACTTTTCAAATGGAGCTCAGGTCATATTTGACCAATTTTTGAGCAGTGGTGAAGCAAAGTGGTTGCGCCAAACAGGCTTAGTTGTGGTTCTGCCTCATGGTTATGATGGTCAGGGACCTGAGCATTCTAGTGCACGCTTGGAGCGTTTCCTTCAGGTAAATTTATATCTGTCATTTTGTTTTCCTGAATTGCGGAGTTAAATTAGTTTTATTGAGGCTATCTTCTTTGTGTGTGCATGTGTTTTGGTTTTTTTGTGTATATAGCTCCTAATGAATGAAAAGTATTCATGTTTTTAATGCCTGATGTGATGTCCATTGAGGGAACTGTGCAACTGCTTTAGATGGCGGATCCTTTGATCCTAGCTTCTTTAGCATCAAAAGGAAACTAAAGTACTATAATAATTTATTACTTAACCTCATGTGTAATCTTGGGCTCTGTTTGTTTCATGGAAGATATTGTCCAGGAACATGTATTTTTGTGTTTGTTTGACTTTCTGGAACATAATTTCCAGATTTTCCCGTGTTTATTTGGTCTTCAAGAAAATATAATATTCTCCAAGAGAAAAATTCCTTTGAGAAAAGTGATGAATTTCTGGAAAATGCCTTCCCATTTTCAAAACCGGAAATCATTTTCCAGAATGAGCAGTTTCTCATTCTTTGTTATTATTTATTCTGTAATGCCAAAATAATGGAAATTTTATTCTAAGAATTTTCCGAGAATTTTTTTCGATAAAACCCTGAGAATTTTTTCGAGAAAATTTTTTATGGACAAATATTTCCATGGGAAATATTTTTTGTGGAAAACATCTTCTGTGGAAAATATTTTCAGGGAAAATAAGGAAGATGGTTTCTGGCAAACATATGGAGCCTTGGTCTTTGTTGTGTGATGTGGTTCCCTTTGGGGTTTCTGGAACTTTTTGCTGGATGGAACTTTGAATATTAAATCCTACTCTTGGCATTTAGAAGGAAATGCAATCAAAGTGTTACTGCACTCTTTACAAGTCCGGGACCTTTCAGATTAACCTAAGTCCTTATAACTCTATTTTGTGTGTCAGTTCTACGATCTTAATATCTTAGGAGATACCGATGACTGTATAAATGTTTGAAAACTCGATTTTCTGTCTGAATATGACACATTCAAACTTTGTAATATTATAGAATATATCACATTCGTATGCTTCTGTAAGAGCACCTCTATTCTCAAGGTCATTTATTATTTTATATATCACATGTATTTCCACAGAAGTGGGTACCTATAAACTTGTATTGTTGACTCATCCACTAGAAAACTGATTGCAGATGAGTGATGATTACCCCTATGCTATCCCGGAGATGGATCCAACACTTCGTAAGCAGATCCAGGAATGCAATTGGCAGGTTGTAAATGTCACAACACCTGCAAACTATTTTCATGTCTTGAGACGTCAAGTGAGTGCATCAATTATACTCTATATATTTCTTACAATTTCCGAACTCTCTGTACATATTTTCATTTTGTTGTGGTCCCTGTCCACAGATTCACAGGGAGTTCCGTAAACCTCTTATTGTGATGGCTCCAAAGAACTTGCTTCGTCACAAGGAGTGCAAGTCAAATCTATCAGAATTTGATGATGTCCAAGGCCATCCAGGTTTTGACAAACAAGGAACCCGTTTTAAACGTCTCATTAAGGACCAAAGTGACCATGCAGATCTTGAGGAGGGTATTAGACGTTTGGTACTTTGTTCTGGAAAGGTAACGCGATGAACTAGTAATGTGGTTCCACATGACATCTTTATTTACCGTGGAAAAACTTTCAATTATTTGTATATTCAAATGATTGGCTGTGCCATTTTGCAGGTGTATTATGAACTTGACGAAGAGAGGAGGAGATCCAGTGGAAAGGACATCGCAATATGTCGTGTGGAACAACTTTGTCCGTTCCCATATGATCTCATACAGCGTGAACTGAAGCGTTATCCAAGTAAGTATTAAACATGGTACTTTTTATACTGCAATAATGCTGTGTGGTTAAAGTCCTAGTATAGTGAAGTTTATCCCTCTTTTGCAATTGCCTGGTTAAGGTCTTCACCCTCTGCGTGGCCCTTAACACCTTGACCGCCAATGTTGATCTTCTACATATTTTAGTTTCTTATTTGTTTCTGTAAAGGTAAAAGTTTTATAAACCAATACCTTAACAGATGTTACACATAAAAATAAAAATAAAATAAAATGCTCTCCAGTGGAACAATATTAATTAAGAAGGAAGTCACATTTCTTGATATTCTACGGTTCTTTCATCTCTTCATTATATCAGAAGTTTACGTAATTATAAACATGCAACATGCACTTGTCAGTTTTTCATTACAAAATGTGCAATGCAATGAAAGAATGCCATGCCTTCTCATTAAGAGAATATTTTATGTTAATTCGTCAATAATCATCATGTCTAAACCTGGAAGTTCTTTTGTTTCTTGGTATATCAAAGCCTAAAATTCTATCAATTGAAGTGCATGTAAGTTTGAGTAAATAGGATTGGAATTATGATATATATACTTACTGCATTGTGTATTTTATTGTTAATGATCACCATTCCTCTTTGCTTCCTATAACTTTCAGATGCAGAGATTGTCTGGTGCCAGGAAGAACCGATGAACATGGGTGCATACAGTTACATTGCACCCCGGCTTTCTACTGCTATGAAAGTACTGGGCAGGGGTACACTGGATGATATTAAATATGTCGGCCGTGCCCCATCTGCTGCAACGGCAACTGGTTTCTACACAGTTCATGTTAGAGAGCAAAGTGATCTTGTTCAGAAAGCCCTACAGCCTGAACCGATTAATGTCAATGCGGTAACTGTCTGATGATTTGAAATATCATTCAGCCTTGGAAAAACACTTGAATAAATATGCCGATATGGCTTTTTCACAAAACTCAGTATTCACATAAACTTGTATCTTTGGTGGTCAAGATGTTGTGACCTCAGATGCATGTAAAAAGAACGTTGACATGGTGCCTATACGCCTATGTTTTCCCGTAGTTCATAATTTTCAACAAGGCAATATGGGAAGGCTACATTTTTTTTTGAATACTGGAAGTTTTCCCTACGTAGTTAATTTTTTGTTTAATTTTATACTGTATGCAGTAAGATGTTCAAAGTATTTCCTTAGTTTTTGTACATTTGGCTGTTTTGCAACACAAGAAATTCTATAACCGAGTGAAATTCGATGTTGATGAGACAAAATCCGAATGCGTATTATCCCGTTTCTTCCGTAGGATATGTATGCAGATTTTAAGCAAACTATAATTTGCTGAAGCTTGAGCCCGCCTTGGCGTGTCCGAGAAACATATCATCTTAAGGATGTGAAAGTTGCAATGTGCCATCTCTTACTTGACAAGTCCCATTTAAACTTTAACCTCTTGTCAGGGGGATGAGGTTGATGCTGGTATGCTAAGGGTCCTGATGCTCTCAGTGTTAATGTAGTACACAATATTGAGAGAATTACGGAATTAAGGTAACTCAGTTTCTTCAGAGCCACATCTGTATGACAAGTGTGCATGTAGTTTTCTATGAAATTTATTGGTAGTAAATGTACGAGTTTCTGACGGGTTCTATTTTATCACATCTGTTCAGAAACAGTTGGTTATTCCTGGTCCTGTGCAGAATCAGCGAGTCATGAATGCCACAAAGTACTTGGCATAGATTGCTTTTGGTTGTTTGTTTCATAGCAAGCCGTGTGTTCGTAATCTCATGGACTTGTAGTCAAATTTGCATAGATTCTTGAATCCTCAATGTCAACTGTGTGCATCTTGTTTTTTAATTATGGGAATGTGGTTTTTTATTCCTTCTTTGTCCAGGAAGTATTCATGTGCCAATTTTTGTCCAATGTATATGGCATAACATGCTTCATCTGCTGAATATCTGTATTAATATCATAATACTTAAAGAAGAAAAGAGAGAACATATCAAACTATTTCTGAACAAAAATAGAGAAGCTTTTTTTTTTTATCAATACTAGAGAATTAAAAGTACTGCAGATATATCTAGAATCTCCGGCAAAAGTGATATGAATGTTAGCTTGCGAGGCTGGCAAATCGGTTACCGGTTCGGATTCAGATCAGATCAATTTCGGATCAGATCCACTTTCAGATTATGATATATTTGAAAATCATTCGGATCTGACGTGATTCGGTTCGGATCTAATTCGGATTAAAATCGGATAAACTTTGGATTAAGATCGGAGAAAATTTTGTTCGAATTAAAATCGGTTCAGATATTTTCGGATCATAACTTATTTATTTTTTCAATTTTTGAGATTTTAAAAATATATATTTTATTTATTTTAGTATTTTTAATATTATATAATGTACTTTTACAAAATAACATGATTAAATAAGTATGTTATCATACACATAAAATTGTTTAAAGTATAAATTTTGCTTATTTCGGGTCATATTCGGTTTTGGTAATATATTATTAGGTTTTAATCGGATCCAAAATATAATCGGATCTTGTATTTCGGATCATTTTCGGTTCGGGTATTTTTCGAATCGGTTTAAATCGGTTTTCGGATAATTACCGGATTATATGATTCGGATCTCAGATCAGATCTCGGTTTTATGAATTTCGGTTCGGTTTTTCGGATTCAGACCCATTTTTCCAGGTCCCGCTGTGGCACGCTGTACGCATAGCCAGGTAGAGGAGGCTGGGGCACGACATAGGCCTGATCTGCAGCATATCCACTTGCCTGGTAGTATGGCAAAAGCTGTTGCATCCCGTACAAATGACTTGTACCATATCCACTTGACTGCTTGTATGCGGGGGGCTGTGGTATGACGTATGGTTGTGGCATGATGTATGCGTGGCTAGCAGCGTATCCAGTTGACTGCTGGTATGCATGAGACCGGGGCATGACATACGCGAGTGATTGTATTGTTGCTGTGACATGACATAACCATATCTGTTGACCGAGGAATTTGGTAGCAATAAAGTGTGAGGTACATAGTCGGAAATAAGATCTGTGACGGTGGTTCTTCGTCGAAAAACGTGAACAGTAATCGTCCGATTTTATGAACAGTGTTTGGTGTTGGTGATTATTGGTGGCTGAGATTGCTTAGGGTTAGTGGTGGCTCCTTTACGCTCTCACTTCTGACCCCTTACAATTTGCCTACGTATCCCTATTTATAAGGAATCAAGCCAACGTAGTTTTTAGGGAACAAGAAACCTAACGGGTTTAGATCTCTTGTCCCTAGGCCCGGTAGGAAACCTATTGAAAACCGTCTTCTACTAGCTTTAGGAATGTTCGCCGATGAGGCCCAACCACAAAAGTTCAAGGCTCGTCCGCGGCTTCGAGACTTCACAGATAAGGCATCTCCCTGGCCAAGAATAACCCTCCGCTACTAGCTGTTTCTCTAATCCGTGGACGCATGTATAGCCGTAGTTCACCCCAAATGTTGGACGCATCCTTGTCCCCCGGATAAGGAGCCTCTACCAGATTGCAGGACAAATGATCTCAAACTTTTGGGTGTAAAGTGCAGGATACTCCAAAGTCTCCCAACGAGGACACCCGTTGACTACAGAGACAGAGCTCCCAAAGTACACACCAGAGTTTACCCCACATCCCCAATGAGGACCCTCATTGACTATAGGAAGAGACCTTCCGTTCAGGCATACCCCTGGAGGTCTCTGACCACGGACACATCCTTCATGTGGTTGCATTACAGGAAGGAGTTCTTCAATAGAGTACTTGCAGCAAATACATTAGTAGTAATAATCTCCATCTTTCTCGAATCATCCAAAGAATCCGTCCAAGCAACCATGCTGAAATCCCTATGCAAGCTATCTCTTCTACTTAAGGTGCACCCTAATACCTCCCATAGGTGTAGGACTTGCTCAAAGAAATCACTCCAAGTCTTCTTTTCAACAACAGGGCACGTCTCCCTCTTCTCATGAGGGCATGCCTTCAATGTTCACAGAATGCGTCAAACCAACAATCTTCCCTAAACACACGGCGCGCCTTCCCTTATTCAAAGGGCGCGCCTATTCCTTTTTCAGGAAGGAAACTTACTTTGTTCTCTCCTTAATTTTTGGCATTCATATCTTAATTTTGACCATTTTATCTGATTTTGACCCGAATAATATTTATACCAATTTTTGGGCATAACAATATCCAATTGGCAGCTGTGGCTTCTGGGGAGGAGGCTGTGGTATAATGTTCACCTGGCTTGCAACATATCCACTTGACTGATTTTGTGAAGGACATTTGGTTATACTCCGGGGTGGTGGTGGTGGTGGGACTGGTATTGATCCTGAAGCCGAAGGTGCAAGATATGCACTTGGAAGGGGTACAGGAGCAGAATGCTTCGAAGGTTAAGGAATGCGAGGCCTTTTATGAGAATGAAAACGCTTCATGAGAGACCTTGAAGGACGTTGTGCTCTGCTCCTAATCATCATTCAATCCATCAGAATTATTGTCATCCTTATGCAGTAAAGCAGTTCCTCCAGCTTCATCCAAATTTACAAAGCCTTCAACAATTTCTCGGCTTTTTCTACGTTTTCCAAACATCTTATCAATCTAACAGACCTATACCTCGCTTCAGGATCCTCATGCACAAGTGAATCATCAAGTCCGACGCTATTTGAAGGTCCATAACAACATCCCCACCCGTTAAGGCTTTAATATAGGCTTCTAGCACTTCAACATAACGTGTTATAATTTCTTTTCTAGACGTATTATCAAATCTGCAGTGCCAGCATTTATCTCAACCCAGTCATTAGCTACGTCATTTTTCAATTCTACTTGCGGCTGTGCCATTTGTATTTGGACCAAAGAGAGATTTACTTAAGGGTTTTGAGAGAGCTATTAGGGTTTTGATGAACAAAGCATTTAGGACGCGAACACGTATTTTTTAGGCAGGGGCTTAGAATCCTTTTTTTAAGGTCGGTTGGTTAGATTTAAAAAATAAATGTCGGTTTGGTTGATTTATAATAAAAAGTTAATCAATTAAATTATAAAAAAGTAAACAAAAAATAATTTTTTAGTTAGTATGTTTTTGGATATACAAATTTGTTATTAAAAGTGTAATTCACTAGTATTCATAACTATATTTCCTAAATTTATAAGTTGTGTACATGTAAATAATATTATTTTTTGTTAAATAGAATGAAAAAAATAAAATATTTTTTTAATTTCTTTTACACAATCCTGACTTTATATTATTTTAATCTTCAAATCATCCTTTCAATATTTTTTATAAGAACAATAAAGTTAAAAATAATTTAAAGTCTATAACTTCGAAAGTTTTAAAAATTGAGATTACTAAGCCGGTTTTAACTTTAGCATAATTTTTTCATGTATGCCCGTATTTATTTTTGGGCATTTGTTTTTCAGGTACGTTCAAAAAATTCTTATTTTTAGGCGATTCCACAGATTCTCCTAATTTAATTGAATGTTTTATATATACAAGACAAATATTTATATTTTTATTGATATGGTATTTCGGTAGCTTTAAGTATTAGCACATCAAAAGAAGAATTATCTTATTTATTTAGAAGAAAATAAATAACTGCGTTGAAGAGAGGAAGAAAGCAAGAAGAAAATTGTGTTGTATTGAAAGTTAAAAAAATTTGAAGTCAAAGAACAAGAAGGCTACAATGTAGGAGCTACCAATCACTACTACAATATAAGTAGGCACCTCCAACTAATCATGGAAAGGAAAACCAAGTCAAAAATCCTAAAGAATATAATTGTCTGAAATTTATTTTTTAAAATTGTCCAGGAATCTATAGATCTTGACGACAAATTGTTGTATCAGTGAAATGCGGTGCCTTGAAGACACGTGGAGAAAAATTGACAACGAGCTACCTCAGAGTGACCATAAAAGGCCATTCGACCATCAAAAGTGTTTAGGAATCCCAATGGATCTGTTGATCCATCAAACTGGTCGAGGGCCGGAGTTTTTAAGGTTCCATCGATCTTTGCCTTCTCGATGTTTCGAGCTAAGGGGCTTTCTACTGGGGTATCGAACCTTGTTTACTAGCGCACCAAGTCTCTTAGTTGAGCCATAATCCCAGCATAGACTAGTCCCTTCAGATCAGGTAAATTGGACTCAAAAATAGTTTCATGACGATTGGTCAATTTTTATAAAACTTTTTGTTGATTATGATATGAAAATAATTAGTGGTGACTGGTAATATAATTGCAGGGACTAATATCACGTTATGATCAGGTGACAGGTGGAATTTCTAGAGGTTCTAGAAGGGAAATATTGTTAAGTAAATTCATAAAAAATGAGTTCGAGAAGATAGACCGATTAATGGAGTTGTATATGAGGTAAAAACTTGCTTTAAGAACTTATTTAATTGGTTTTGATCTATCAACTTATGCTTTTCATACCTTTTATTTGTCAGATATTCCAATAGAGTAAAAGCGGAGACTGACCGGCTGAATAACCATGAACTTGATGATTTAAAGGTTAGTTCTTCTTTTAATCATTGTATATTTCAACTAAGTTTACCCCCATATGTTTTAAGTTGGAAATATTAATTGATTTTCAAATTTACAGATGGACGAAGAGGAAATTTATAACAGGAAGCTTGAATCGGGGCTTTATAGTCTTCAGGTCAGAAATTTCTTTATTGGGTATGTCTTTCTTTGGCCGATGACATTAGCAATCTTGAATATTCTCTAGCACACCATGTTTTAACTAAGTTGAAGTTCCCCTACCAGGATGTTATAGCACCTGTATTGATTTTCCTCGGAGACTTTAAAGTGCGTCCTTGTAGAATAAAATAAGTCCAGAAAAGCCAAAACATGTGCATTGAAAGTACCCTATCTTTACACTAATACTTGTTTCAGTGAACACCATAACTTGCTTTTTAATTGTTATATATCAGCTTGGTGTGCCGAATTCTTGAATCCTAGTTAAACTATCAATTGACTTAGATCAGGTAAATTGCAACTATTAACAGTTGTATGTTTGCGAACATGAATAAGATAATTTTTAGTTTGTCCATTTGTGTACTATAAATTTGTTCTTTATTTTACATCTATAAGTGAATTAGATAGTTTTTAATTTGTCCAATTATTTGTCCAATTATTCTTGATTTGTTCTTTCCCTCTGGCCTACATGTTCATATTGGTTTCGTCATCTTTGTTGCAGTGGCTCTGGACAGTCATATATGATACTTGACTGCATATTCCACGAGGTATGACTTATAGTTACTAGATTTTATTTTTTTTAACCACTGGTTGGCAGATTGATGTAACCAACTGTATCCTAGTGGTTGGAGGTGGAGCACGACTAGTTAATGTAATACATTAACTGTATTAGTTGTGATAAAGATTTCAATCAGGGGTGCAACAAAGGGGGTCATCTGATGTATACTTATTACAGAATCCAAAAGCAAGGTATAAGAATATAAATACTTATTACAGAATATACGATCACTTCTTCTACTTGCCAAAAATCTGATTTTGATATCAAAAATCTGATTTTGATTTAATTGATTTTGACTTAGACCAGCACGGAGAGTAAAAAGATGAGAAAAAATCTCACATTGCATCAGATGTAAGATGCTACATCATTCGAATAAAACTCCCTGTGATGTGAAATATCCTTTTAATACAATTAAATAGGATCTTTCACATCATCGGGGTCTATAAGTTTTATTCGAATGAAGTAGCATTTTACATCTGATGCATTGTTAGATTTTTTTCCCTTAATTAATGCTCTTAGAAGATCAACCTCGACGAGTCTGAAAATTCGACAAAAGCAGCAGCAAAGTCCGACAAGTCGACACAAGTTATCAAGTGGTCTACTGATTACCTTCAAGTTTATAAGCGTATAACGCTATCTATTAAGTCGTGAACTAGTTTAACTTTTGTTTATGTAGTTTAAATTTTGTTGGATGTTGGATGTTGGATGTTGGATGTTGGATGTTTTATGTTTTAATAGGGGGTTAGATGTTTTAGTAGTTTGGTTGTTGGATGGTTTGATGTTTTGGGAGGATGTTTGTTAGATGTTTGCTGTTTTGGATGTTTTATTGAATTTGGGGTTGCTTAAATACCAATAGCACATTTTTAATTTGTTATTTGTCAAAGTGTTACATTAGCTTCATAAACTGTTACCGTAGACAGTGTAAAATGTTTCAGTAGCTTGCTTACAAATGTTACATTAGCTACCAAAAGTGTTACCATAGGTTCTTAAAATACACCATAAAAGTAGGACCCACATGCCACGTTGCATGCCACGTCAACATTCCACGTCATTTTAAAAATTCATGGGCTCTCTAATGTGACATATGTTTTACGTTACATTTGGACTGATTTTTGTTACCTTAGGGGCCTAGGGTAACAGAAAAGGCCATGTTACAGTAGGCGACGCTTATGTTAGATTAGGTACCCTAGGTTATCACCGAAAAAACTAATTTAAATTTATGATACCTTAGGCTATTTTTGGCCTTTAGTAACGTTAAAAGGGCCCTGTTATAACATTTGTTTTGGTTACAACATGTTGTTTTTGGTGTAGTGTCTGTATAGACACGCATACGAGTATCCGAATTAAACTTCTTACGCCTTTTGACTGGCTGTTTCTGCTGTCTAGATCTCACTGGCGGCTAAAGGGTTGAAGGTCCTTGACTTTTATTTGGTCGCAATGTTGGATCAGATGTAGGGATGGTTTGAACTTCTGTCATTTTTCCTTCTATTATGGGATCGATATCTTTAACAATCATCGTTGGTATATCAAATCTAAGAGTTCCTTCTAGAGCCAAATGATGATCTTATTTAATCATATATATTTTAATACATAATACTCCTTTAAGAATCGTAATAGGAGGAAATTTTTTTTTCGATATCAAATTATCCAACCCCCTTTTAGTTGGGCAATTGTTACATATTTATATGAAATTCTTAACGGGCTTCCAAAAAGAGCTTTTACAAGTGGGATTTGATTCATGGGCTCTTACAAGTGGGTTTCCCCCCTAATATATCATCTACTTTCTATTTATAAGTCTTCCCTTCTTTATGCTCTTCCCTTGGTCCAATACCTCTAAACACAAAAAAAGAGTACTCTAGGCGCCTCCAACTTAAGCACCTTTTATGTTAAAACATAAATTAATAACTTGGCTCTCAATTGCATGTGGTGTATCTTCTTCACTTCAACAAACACAAAAATGGGAACTTCATTAAAGCTTAGCATTAAACATCTAAATGTATTTGTGGTTCTTGTTGATTGTAACGCTAATCATTTCATTAAAGACTTAGAGTGCATCATCCTTCAAGATTTATATTAATACAAAAATATATTTCTCGAATATATTTAATGGACAAGGTTTATATTAATACAAAAATATATTTCTTGAATATTTTTACTAGTGAGGAAGCACAAAGTGTTCCTATTGATTAGAAAGCGTGTTCCCTTTTGGTGTTTCTCACTGTTACGCCCAGATTCCTTTGGAAGCTTAAACATGCTTCGGTACCTTGAAGGTGGCTTCGGCTGATACCTGAAAGTGAAGAGAATGCGAGAGTTTGTACCCTCGATTCACCTCCGGTGTGAGAATAAGAATCTGGTTGTAAGGGTGTAGTAATAATACAAGAAAAACAGAGTGTATGCGTGTTAGGAATATATGTGCATTAGTTTGATGATATGTTTAACAAAACACTTAAGTAGAAATCTAGTGTTTGTAGCCTCAACGGATAAGACCACTTTGGCTATCCGTTGATGGTGTAGCTTTACTTAGAAATAAGTCTAGTGTTGTAGCACATTTCAGTCTCTGAATTTGAGATATAATTCTTAAATGTTGAGGGAAATTATAAGTCATGTTGACTACTAAAGGATATGCAGATAGGAAGGCCAATTATAAATATTTCATGCCTTGTAATTTTGTATAAATGAAATGGTGTCAACGGATAACTTAAAGACCGTCAACGGATGAGAAACAAAGCTTCAACGGATGTCTCTAAAGCTTCAACGGATAACATCCTTCAACGGATGAGTGCATCAACGGATAGAGCTTCAACTGCTAACACATCAACGGATAAAGTCATCAACGGATGAAGGCTTCAACGGATGTTCTGTTAAATAGCAGTTGACAAGTGGTAGTTGTACCTACAAACAGAGGCACATGGGTTGACAGAGACAACTGAGATGTGGTAGCCTATTTCAGGAACATCAGAAAAAGTAGCCGTTCTACTCTAGCATAAAGAGGCAATAAGTCAACAATGCACTGGAGTAAAATGGAGAAGAAACAAGTGGAGAACTTATTTTATTATTGTACTTTTTATCTTTGTCTTCACTTGTAAACTTGGTGTTATATAAACCAAGTAGCAGCTAGTAATTAGATAAGAATTTTTCCAGAGCTGTTTAGAAAAATCTTGAGAAAAATTATCTAGTTTGTACTAGGATGCAGCTGTGATCAACTTCTTGAATCACAGATTTTCTGAAATACCATCTCTGGTGGAACAACAAATCCACCAGAAAAGTTTTTAAGGTCTGTTGTGTTCTGTACTTTTGTGCTTGAATATATATCTGTCTGTATTAGCTTAAAGCAATTCACACACTTGTTTATCTTAAACACACAGCCTTTGAAACTGCTCAAAACTTGAAAAAGTTTTGAGATTTACATTCAACCCCCCTTCTGTAAATCTCATTGTTAGTTCACTAGGAATAACAATTGGTATAAGAGCAGGCTCTTGACATACAAAGAGTTTAAAGTTCTTGGAAACTAACAAAGATGAGTAAGAAGGATATTGGAGTAAAAATCCCAGTTCTTGACAAAGACAGTTATCACCATTGGAAGGTGAAAATGCACCTTCATCTACTCTACCAAGATGAAGGTTATGTAAACTGCATTGAAAATGGTCCTCACATTCCCCACAAAGTAGCCACAGTTGCTACAGCCACAATTGTTGTTGGTCAATCCATTCCAAAACCTAGAGCAGAATGGACAATGGAAGACACAGAAGAAGTCCACAAGGATAAGAAGGCTATGAACATTTTGTTTAATGGTCTTGACAAGGATATATTTGATAATGTGATAAATTGCACAACTGCCAAAGAGGTTTGGGACACAGTTCAGCTACTGTGTGAAGGTACAGAACAAGTAAAAGAAAACAAAATGCAGCTTCTCATTCAACAGTATGAGTATTTTCATTTTGAAGAAAATAAATCTTTAAATGACACATTCAATAGATTCCAAAAGCTGTTGAATGGACTGAAGCTGTATGGTAGAGTGTACCAGGTGAAGGATTCAAATCTTAAATTTTTAAGATCCTTGCCAAAGGAATGGAAACCCATGACTGTCTCCTTGAGAAACTCTCAAGATTATAAGGACTTCACTCTTGAAAGATTATATGGAATCTTGAAGACTTATGAACTAGAGCTGGAACAGGATGAGGTATTGGAGAAGGGAAAAAAGAAAGGAGGTTCAGTTGCCTTGGTAGCTGAAAATGAGAAAGAATGCAGACAAGAAACTGTGAGATCAACATTAAACTCCAAAGATGGCACAAGCAAATCAGAATCAAGCAAGGGGAAGGAGCAAGTTGCTGAGAATGAAGACAACTCCAGCCAAGATGACTCTGATGGTATTGATGAGCATCTTGCATTTCTGTCCAGAAGATTTGCAAAGATGAAATTTAAGAAAAACACTAGAGCCACTAAACCTCATAAGAACATGATGGACAAATCCAAGTTCAAGTGTTTCAATTGTGGTATAAGTGGACACTTTGCAAGTGAGTGCAGAAAGCCAACTACTGAAAAGAAGAAATTTGACCAAGTAGATTACAAAAAGAAATATTTTGATCTACTCAAGCAAAAGGAGAAGGCTTTCATTACTCAAGAAAAAGATTGGGCAGCTGATGGAGAAGAAGAGGATGAAGATGTGGAATATGTCAACTTGGCTCTCATGGCTGATTCTGAGGAAAATGAAGTTAGTTCATCAAGCAACCAGGTAATCACTACTGATTTAACACAACTTACTAAAGAAGAGTGCAATGATGCTTTTAATGACATGTCTACTGAATTGTATCACTTGTGTGTGTCTCTTAAATCTCTTGCTAAAGAAAATAGTAGGATTAAAGAGAACAATCTGTTCTTAAGTAATAGAAATGCTGTGTTAGAAGATAAGTTGATTGACCTAGAGAAAACTAAGCTACATTGTATATCTGTTGAAAATGAACTAGCTGAATCTGTTAAGAAAGTAGAAATACTTTCTAATCAATTAGGGAGAGAGCAAGAGGTGATTAAAGCCTGGAAGACATCTAGGGATGTTAGTGCTCAAATTGTCAAGGTCCAAGGAATTGAATCATTTTGTGAGACTGCCTGGGATAAAAACAAAAAGAAAATAGAATTAATTGATGGGCTGTCAACGGATGTGGAATCAACGGATGATGAAAATTATCCGTTGAAGGAAGAAAAGGAGCATCCGTTGAAGGTTCCTCAATTAAAACAGGCAGATGTTTCTAACAGTGAAAAACTAAAGAAACTCAACAAAAAGTTTGGTTCAACTTCCAAGAACTTTGTCAAAGAAGAAGCAAGCACATCCAAAGATTTCAGTAAGGTGAATATAGGACACATGACCTTAGAACAGTTAAAGAATAGGCTCAAAGTGGTTGAGGATAAAAAGGAAACTAAAAGGAAATCTAATAGAAATGGGAAGGTAGGGGTTAACAAACATAAAAATTACACACCTGATAAGTATGCTCCTAGAAAAAGCTGTGTGCATTGTAATAGTGTTAATCATCTATCTGCTAATTGCAAATCTATTAAGAAAACTCCCATACCTGTACCCTCTTCCATGCCTAATATGTCTGCATCACCTCTGCATGCTATGCCTGTTATGTCTCAACGGAATCCTTATGCACATTTTGCAAACATGCCATATTTTAACAATCTTTATCTTGCTGCATTTAGTATGCCTCAAATGCCATACAATATGCCTGTGTGGAATAACATGTTTGCACAATCCATGCCTTATCAAATTCCAAATGTGCTAAATGATTCTGTGACTAACCCTACACCTCAACCAACTACATCTAAGATCAAGGTTGACTCAAAGTTACCTAAGTCTAAAGATGCAGGAGGAATGAAGTCTAGGAGAAAGGCTAACATGAATGGACCCAAGGAAACTTGGGTACCAAAATCAACTTGATTGATTTTATGGTGTGCAGGGAAACAGAAGAAATCTATGGTACTTGGACAGTGGCTGTTCAAGACATATGACAGGAGATTTCTCCCTGCTCACAGAGTTTAAGGAGAGAGCTGGCCCTAGCATAACCTTTGGAGATGACAGCAAAGGGTTTACTATGGGATATGGCTTGATTTCAACAAGGAATGTCATCATTGATGAAGTTGCATTAGTTGATGGTCTCAAGCACAACTTACTGAGCATCAGTCAACTATGTGATAGAGGGAATACAATTTTCTTCAATTCTGAAGCCTGTGTTATCACCAGTAAGAAAGACAACAAAGTGGTTCTAACTGGAGTTAGAAAAGGAAATGTGTACTTAGCTGACTTCAACTCTACTGATGCAGAATCTATTACTTGTCTCTTCAGCAAAGCAAGTCTAGTTGAAAGTTGGTTATGGCACAAGAAGCTATCCCATTTGAATTTTAAGACAATGAATGATCTAGT
This sequence comes from Apium graveolens, assembly GCF_009905375.1. Lineage (NCBI taxonomy): Eukaryota > Viridiplantae > Streptophyta > Magnoliopsida > Apiales > Apiaceae > Apium > Apium graveolens. Next base: position 160,759,912 of record NC_133656.1, on the reverse strand, counting down.
CAAAAAGGATTTAGTTAGAGGAATTCCTCTTGTTGAATTCTCAAGGGATGGTTTGTGTGATGCTTGTCAGAAAGGCAAACAAAGGAAAGCATCATTCAAAAAGAAACTTGAAATAACAATTGATGAACCATTACAGCTGCTACATATGGATTTGTTTGGACCAGTCAATGTATTGTCAATTGCAAGAAAAAGATATTGCTTAGTGATTGTAGATGATTTCTCAAAGTTTTTATGGGTCTATTTTCTTGGATCAAAGGATGAAGCAAGTGAAATCATTATCAATCACATCAGGCAAGTCAATAATCATCCTGACTTGAAGGTTAGGAATATCAGGAGTGACAATGGAACTGAGTTCAAGAATTTGACAATGAGGCTGTTCTGTGAAGAAAATGGAATCATGCATGAGTTCTCAGCTCCAAGAACACCTCAGCAAAATGGGGTAGTTGAAAGAAAGAACAGATCTTTAATTGAGGCTGCTAGAACAATGCTTGAAGAATCAAAGTTACCAACATATTTCTGGGCTGAAGCTGTTAATTGTGCCTGCTACACTCAGAATATTTCTTTGATCAATTAAGCTAAAGGCATGACTCCTTATCAGTTGTTCAAGAGAAGAAAACCAATTCTAAACTTTCTTCATGTCTTTGGATGTAAATGCTTTATACTGAGAAATCAATCTGACCATAAAGGGAAGTTTGATGCAAAGGCTGATGAAGGGATATTTGTTGGTTACTCAGCTGGAAAATCTTATAGGGTCTACAATCTAAGAACCAACATTGTTATGGAATCTGTGCATGTTGTGTTTGATGATAAAAAGATTGATGGACTAACAGATGAGGGACACCATGAGAGACTCAAATTTGACAACATTGAGATATATTGTGATGATAGTGAAGAGGAGACTGATGGAGATGACACTTCAAAAGGGATTCAAAATATGCCCTTGGATAATGCACAAAATTCTGCATCCGTTGATAGAGGCAATGCAGTATCCGTTGAAAGACATAGTGCATCATCCGTTGAAGTACAAAATGAAGCATCCGTTGATCATAGTTCATCAACGGATAATCGATTTACATCATCAGTTGATAGAACTCCAAGTTCCCTGCAAAGGACCAACAACTCAGGGGGAGTTTCAACTAATCAACACTCTGTCTCACATCATGACAATACTGAGGCCACCTCATCTAGAGTATATCTTCCACCTCAAAGGAAATGGACCAAGAATCATCCCTTTGAACTGATCATTGGTGATGCATCATCTAAAGTGCAAACAAGAAAAGCTACTCAAGATGAATGTCTGTATAGTAGTTTTCTATCTCAGGAGGAACCTAAGAAAGTGGAAGAAGCTTTATTGGATCCAGATTGGATATTAGCTATGCAGGAAGAGCTGAACCAATTTGAGAGAAACAAAGTTTGGAAGCTGGTACCCAAACCAAAGAACAAGAGTCCTATTGACACAAAATGGGTATTCAGAAACAAGATGGATGAAAATGGCATTTTCATAAGGAATAAAGCCAGATTGGTTGCTAAAGGCTATTCTCAACAAGAGGGAATAGATTTTGATGAGACATATGCTCCTGTTGCAAGACTTGAAGCCATCAGAATTTTTCTAGCCTATGCAGCCCATGCCAATTTCAAAGTCTATCAAATGGATGTCAAGAGTGCATTTCTAAATGGGAAATTGGAGGAAGAAGTTTATGTAAGTCAACCTCCAGGGTTTGAAGATCCAAATTTTCCAGACTATGTGTATTATCTGTTGAAAGCACTCTATGGACTGAAGCAAGCACCTAGAGCCTGGTATGAAACCTTATCAAAATTCCTTTTGGAGAATCACTTTACTAGAGGTACTGTTGATAAAACTCTCTTCTTTAGGAATGTTAATGGCTCTAGTATACTTGTTCAAATTTATGTAGATGACATAATATTTGGATCTACAGATGATAAGCTTTGTAAAAAGTTTGCTAAGCTAATGCAAAGTAATTATGAAATGAGCTTGATGGGAGAACTAACCTATTTTCTTGGTTTACAAGTTAAACAAGTTAGTGATGGAATTTTCATTAGTCAAACTAAATATATTTATGATCTTTTAAAGAAGTTTGACTTAATAGAATGTTCATCTGCAAAAACTCCCATGGCCACTGCCACCAAACTTGAATTAAATAAGACTGAAAGGTCTGTGGACATTACAAGTTATAGATGCATGGTTGGTTCACTTTTATATTTAACTGCCAGTAGACCAGATATAATGTTTTCTACATGTCTCTGTGCTAGATTACAAGCTGACCATAAAGAATCTCACTTAGTAGCTATTAAAAGAATTTTCAGATATCTCAAGGGGACTCCAAATCTAGGAATTTGGTACCCTAGAGATTCTGGTTTTGATCTAATTGGCTACTCAGATGCAGACTATGCAGGTTGCAAAATAGACAGGAAAAGTACAACAGGCTCCTGCCAATTCCTGGGAAACAAGCTTGTATCATGGTTTAGCAAAAAGCAAAATTCAGTCTCTACTTCAACAGCAGAGGCTGAATACATTGCTGCTGGAAGTTGCTGCTCTCAAGTGTTATGGATGAGGAATCAACTCCTTGATTATGGACTACATGTTGATAGAATTCCTATTTTTTGTGACAACATAAGTGCCATAGCCATAACAGAGAATCCTGTGCAGCACTCAAGGACCAAGCACATTGATATCAAGTACCACTTCATTAGGGAACATGTGATGAAAGGTACAGTGGAACTTCATTTTGTTCCAAGTGAACAACAAATTGCAGACATATTTACCAAGCCACTTGATGAATCAACATTCACAAGATTGGTAAGTGAGCTAGGTATGCTTAATTACTCTTAAAATTCATGTCCTTATTACAATTTGAATTGAAGCCTGAAATGTATTAGCTGCAAGAACAAATTTGATTTTTAACATAGATTATTCCATCAACGGATATTCCCTATCCGTTGAAAGTCAAAATTGTTCTGTCAACGGATGTTCATTATCCGTTGAAAGTCATATACATTTCTGGAATTTTTATCCGTCAACGGATAAAACTGAAGTGCTCTTCAAAGGATGACAGTTTACCTTATCCGTTGAAATATCACATCAGTCGATTCAAGTGTTTCACAGCCGTTGATTCTATTGTCTTAACCGTTGATACTCATACATACAGCTGTATGTATTTGTTTTAAAGGTAGTTTTTAGAATACTTACAGTTTATTCTTAAACGGCTGAAATTCACTTACACATATTTATTGTTTAATCTCTTATTTATGTTTTTTTTTGAGAAAGTATATAAGCCCTTCTGATTTTTCATTTTTACTTTACGCTTTCTTGAAATTTCAAAGCTTTTACCATTTTCTCTCTGCAAAACCTTCAAGTTATTCTCTGCAATTTCTACTCACAACAATGGCACCAGTAGTGAAGATTATGTCTCAATCTGGGTTCATCTATGAGAAGAACAATTTCATAGCTTTGGTAGAAAAGAATGAAGCCCACTCAGATTATCACAAAATGATGGACTTCATCAAAAACTGTAAACTTAGCTATGCAATGCTGGAAGCCCCAACAATTTACTGTGAAGTAGTTGAGGAGATTTGGACATCTGCTGAGTTCAACTCCATAGATATGACTATCTCCTTCACTCTCAAAGGTAAAAATCACTGTGTTAACTGTGATGACTTACTAGCATGTTTTAAATTACCTGAGAACAATGCCATGACACCACACACTGATAATGATGTATCCAGCATGTTAGATTCCATAGGTTATTCTCTTAACTCTGCTAGTTTAGGGAGTATTAAAAGAAAAGGCCTTAGGAAAAAATGGAGTTTTCTTGGGGATGCCTTTATCAAGGTTTTCTCTGGGAAAATTAGCAATTTTGATGCCATAACTTCATCTCTTGTTAATATGCTCTATATGCTTGTTTCTGATAGGTATTTTAATTTTAGAAACTATGTTATGCTAGAATTGGGTACTAGATTAGGTAACAAAGCTAATAGACCTAATACCATCTATTATGCTAGATTCTTTATGTTATTGGCTAACCATGTTGCTGAAGGTTTGGTCATTACAAATGAGAATAATAAACTCAAGTGCTGGGCACAAGAGAAAAGAGTTCTTGCAGATTTATTGAGAATGGATCTCAACAGCAGTGTGCCATTGGTATATTTACCAATCATGAATGCACCTCAGGTAGGTGAGGTAATTGCTTCTACAACTCCTACTTCTTCCAACCCCTCTATTTCTTTATCTTCTAGTGTGGCCATGGAATCTGTGACAATGCCCCAACAGATTCCTACCAAGGTCACCAAAACTAAACTTTCAAAATCAAAGACAAAGAAAACCACCTCTGTTGTTTCTCAAAAGACAACAGTTGTAACACCTACCATTAACCCTGAGGGGAGTGAACAGGGTGTGAGTGGTGAGGGGAGGGGTGAACATCAAAGAAACCCCCAGGATAAGGAAGAAGAGAAAAGTGCTTCCCAAGCTAGCCAAGCCACAGTTTCTCAAAAAGCTGTGGTGGTTGAAAAGGTTACTAGCATATCCCTAGCTGCATCCTCCCAAAAGGATGTAACTATTGAAAATAGTTCCCAACCAGGAACACACAAACGAGGGAGGGACACTAAAGTCAAATACTCACCAACAAAAGCCTTTATTAGAAGAAAGAGAGCTAGAACCCAATCTTCTATACAGGGTACACACACTGCACAGATACATCCATCTGTATCTATGCCTTCTCAAACTCAGTTTGATGTGGCTCCAACAAATGTGGAGTCACAGCCCCATTCTCTCACAATTAACACACATCAATCACCACACACTTCTTCACCATCTCTAGATGTGGATATGTTATTCCCATCAATTCCTGATTCTCCCTCTTTACAACTCAGGGAGGAGCCCCACTCAAATACAGGTGATCATCATCTTTTAGATGATTTGTTGGATCACACACAAATTCTTTCAGATGTAATTGAAGGATCTGTGTCACCAAAACTTATATCAATCTACACATATTCAACAGTTATATCACTTTCAATTTCTACTTCTTTTCCTTCTTCAACGGATATCACTCATCCGTTGACAAGTGGTTGTTCTTCAACGGATAAGCTTAACAGCAGTTATCCGTTGATACCATCAGTTTCACCTTCAACGGCTATTCCTCATCCGTTGATAGTCTCTACACACACAACTGAAACAATTCCAAGTGTAGAAGACTTGATTACTGTACAATCACTTCTAGGACTGAGGGAAGGGAGTGACAATTTGAGTGAGAGGCTGGGTTGCTCCCAGGAAAAAGGAGAGATTGAGAGCTCAAATATGCATGCTATTTCTTCCAGCATGGCAAAAGTAAGTGAGAGGAGTACCACCTTAGTAGGTGAAGGTGAGGGAGTGAGTTGTGTGAGCCAGGGGGAGCCCCTGATGCAAGAACATAGAGAAAATGAGAGAAAGGCAGGTACAGCAGATATAAGGATGGATCCAGCCATTGCTAATGAGTCAATGATTATGAATGATGCTGAAAAGGAAAGACAATTTCAGCAACATTATAAAGCTGTAATTGATAACATTTCCTTGGATGCTGACACTTTTACTCATCCTGTTTCAGCCTATCAAATATTGGCTGCACAGGGCAATGTGGAGGCAGAAAAGACACTACATCTAGTACATACAACAGCATCTCTTCAAAGGGACAAAACTGCTATTAACAAGATGCCTTCAACAGCTGGTGAGTCATTTGAAGAATTTGGAGTAAATTCTGATGATGATGACTTTGTCTCTTCTGATGGAAGCATGAACTTAGGGGGAGATGTAGGCCCTAGTTCTATTCCAAATTTACCTGAATGGGCCTTCACAAAGGAGTCTACAACAGGGCAATTCAATGTCTCCTTAGTCAAACAGATCAGTACTATCAAACAGGCCATTCAGAAAACTTCTCATGCTGGTACAAAGGCTATCCTTATAGCTCACTTGGACTCACTGCATCTCATGAAGTTGCAGCAAGTAAGACAGAATCTGAGTGTGGATGAACTCAGAAAGGATATTGCTGACTTGAAATCCTACAATTCTGAAAAATTGGATTCAGTCATGCCCTTTGGTACAATGCAGGACATTTTGTTGAGATTGAAAAAGGAATCACATACTGAAAAGAGGCTGGCCAAATTGGAAGACAGAGTTCAAGTTATTGAAGATTCTGTGGCCACCATTCTTCACAACCAACAATCTCAAACAAATCTACTTATGCAGCTGGCAAAAGCACAGGGCTTGACCCCTCTCCTTGATGATAACAAAAAGGGGGAGAGTAAAATGGAAGGGGAAGGAGAGCCATCTACAAAAATCCAAATATCCAAAGTGCTAGTTCCTGCCATCACTACTTCTCCAATCATTCAAATCAAAGGAAAGCCTGATGGAATTGATTTAATCCAGCTAGCAGCAGCTGAAATTCAAGTGAAAGAGCAAAGGAGGAGAATTGATGAAAGGATGCAACAGCTGTTTGGTTCAACACAAGATAAATCAATATCTGTGAAACATAGCACAAAGGTTGAACCAATCAATATGGAGCACAAGCCAGAAAGGAGAAATAAGGTTGGAGAGACTTCTTTCAAGAATCTAAAACCTATGGTTCTCAAGCCCAACACCAGATCCAGCAAGGACTCCAAAAAGAACCCTCTAGACTTTGCTCAGATGAAAGAAGTGGACTTTCCTCTTCCAAAGCCTGATGAAGACAAAGTTTTGGGTACAAGCATCATAAAACACAAGGAGACCATGGATGAGGCAGTAAGGAGAAACATGGCTATTATCTTTAGAGAGGGAAAGAGCATATGTGTGATGCAAGGACATCCCAAATTCTCAATAGCCAAGAGGGAAGAAACCAAAAGGTCAAAGAAAGAAGCTGAAAAACTCAAGGCTGACAAAAGAGCACAAGCAAAGCTTGAACAAAAGCTAAAGTCAAGTCTAGTTGAAAATGAGAAAGGAATTGAAGTCAGGGGTGAAGACAAGATTGCAAACTTAGATGAGGTTTTTGGGAGTATATTTGGTGAAAGCATGGAGGAAAAAGAGGAATGGCAGAAGGGAAACAGAAGAAAGGCCAAGGCACATAGAAGGAGTGAAGGCAACACTAAAGAAACTAAATTTCTACCTTCCATACCTGAACCCTTTGTTGTTGATCCCACTATAAACATCCATGGTGAACCAATCATCCCAAAAGAGGAACCTATTGATTGGGACACCATCAATTTGCCTACCTTTTTAACCACTCTTCCACTACCAAAGAAACAGAAAAGAAAATCCAAATCTACACCTCCCCTAAACTCTAAGAAATTCACTCAAAAACATAAACCTAACCCTAAGCCACCCATTTCTAAAGATGATTATGTTCACATCTGTGACATAAAAGAAATTTCAGATATTGAACTCTATCTGGATAAGCTGGAGGATGTAAGGGGAATTGCTGCTTACAGACAGCTACCAGAGAGATTGGTGTTCAGATACAAAGGAGCTGGGGAAAGAACATGGCCTCTCTACAGGATTCTGAATGAAGGCTACTCTACCTTGATCAGAGTCTTTTCAGCCATACAAAAGGATTCTGGCTTTACCAGGACTGCCAAGACTGAAATTCTCAACAAGATTGCCAACATAAGGAAAACTTGGAGGGAGCCCAATGCTTTGCCCAGAACCTTACTCATTCAAGAAAGGGGAACTACAATTCACAAATCACCTCATTGGTTGATGGAATTCAGAGATGATAAAAGAGTCAGAAGATTTTTCAGACTTGAAGACCAACTCAAGATTGCCAGCAATGAAACTCTCAAAGAAATGCAATCTAAGTTGGATATCAGTGATGAAGATGAAGCTGAATTATTCAGACAACTCCAACTCCAAATTGAGGAAAATGACAAAGGGCTAGGAAAGAAAACCAGGGATCAAAGAAGAAAAAGATGATTTGCTCAGGCTAGAGGAGCACCCTTGGAAACACTGTAAATCTTCAATTACCTTCTAGTACATACACTTTTGCAGCACTTTTAAATTTCTACTTAGTTTCAGTTCATATATTTGTTAAGTGTTTTGTTATCATCAAGTTAACCTTGAATTTATGTCTACAATTCTTATAGACATAAATAGGGGGAGATTATTAGGAATATATGTGCATTAGTTTGATGATATGTTTAACAAAACACTTAAGTAGAAATCTAGTGTTTGTAGCCTCAACGGATAAGACCACTTTGGCTATCCGTTGATGGTGTAGCTTTACTTAGAAATAAGTCTAGTGTTGTAGCACATTTCAGTCTCTGAATTTGAGATATAATTCTTAAATGTTGAGGGAAATTATAAGTCATGTTGACTACTAAAGGATATGCAGATAGGAAGGCCAATTGTAAATATTTCATGCCTTGTAATTTTGTATAAATGAAATGGTGTCAACGGATAACTTAAAGACCTTCAACGGATGAGAAACAAAGCTTCAACGGATGTCTCTAAAGCTTCAACGGATAACATCCTTCAACGGATGAGTGCATCAACGGATAGAGCTTCAACCGCTAACACATCAACGGATAAAGCCATCAACGGATGAAGGCTTCAACGGATATTCTGTTAAATAGCAGTTGACAAGTGGTAGTTGTACCTACAAACAGAGGCACATGGGTTGACAGAGACAACTGAGATGTGGTAGCCTATTTCAGGAACATCAGAAAAAGCAGCCGTTCTACTCTAGCATAAAGAGGCAATAAGTCAACAATGCACTGGAGTAAAATGGAGAAGAAACAAGTGGAGAACTTATTTTATTATTGTACTTTTTATCTTTGTCTTCACTTGTAAACTTGGTGTTATATAAACCAAGTAGCAGCTAGTAATTAGATAAGAATTTTTCCAGAGCTGTTTAGAAAAATCTTGAGAAAAATTATCTAGTTTGTACTAGGATGCAGCTGTGATCAACTTCTTGAATCACAGATTTTCTGAAATACCATCTCTGGTGGAATAACAAATCCACCAGAAAAGTTTTTAAGGTCTGTTGTGTTTTGTACTTTTGTGCTTGAATATATATCTGTCTGTATTAGCTTAAAGCAATTCACACACTTGTTTATCTTAAACACACAGCCTTTGAAACTGCTCAAAACTTGAAAAAGTTTTGAGATTTACATTCAACCCCCCTTCTGTAAATCTCATTGTTAGTTCACTAGGAATAACAATGCGAGAATGTCTCTTTGGTCTTACTTCACAAGGGTTTATATACCCAATTCCGCCATGAATGCTCATCCGTTACTCATCATTAAGGAGGGAGTGAAAAGGGGGCGTTATGTCCCTTGTCCTTCCAACGGTCCTGAAGAAGAGTGGGCCTTGGCCTGGGACTTCCATGGGCCTCCGTCTCGCGGGCCTGAAGGACCTTCGGCCCAGCAGCTTAATGGCACATTGGGCCTTCGTTCGACAGGCCTTGGGCCTATAACCAACATGTCCCTGTCCTTCGGCTGGGCCTTCGGGCCGGCCGACGGACACCGGTCTCGGCCCATATTGGGGTAAAGAAACCCTAGGGCGACTGCTTCAGTTCCGCCTCGATCTTCGGTCGCACACGTGTCAAGCTTGTGGGAACTTGTAGTGCATTAACGCGACAGCTGTTGGCACGTCGTTCCAAGGAGTGCCTAGGCTTGTGGGAACTTGTAGTGCATAGGCTTTCGTTCAGGGATCTCTTTGCTCATATCCCTGCAAGGAGTGCCTCGTACTCGGCTTCATTATTCGTCAAGGGGAAGTCAAATCTTATAGCCTGGCATATCTCGAATCCTTCGGGGCTGGAGAGAATTAATCCGACCCCACACTTTTTTCCGGCGACCGACCCATCTACAAAAAGTTTCCACTTCCCTGGGATCCGGATTAGTGGTTCGTCGGGTGAAAGATTCTTCGGCCCCGAGAAGGTGCATTCGACCATAAAGTCATCCAGAGCTTGAGCCTTGATGGCCATCCTGGGGACGTATTCGAGATCAAATTCCCCAAGTTCGATGGACCAGGACACGACTCTTCCCGAGGCATCGGGGCTTGTTAAAATCTTCTTCAGAGGTTGGCTGGTAACAACTTAAATCGTCCGGCCTTGGAAATAATGTCGCAATTTTTGGGAGGCCATAACCAGCCCATATACGAATTTTTCGGCGTTGGGGTACCTTGTCTCTGCATCTATGAGGATATGGGATATGTAGAACACGGGATGCTAATTGCCTTCGTAGTTTTTCACAAGTACTGCCCCCAGAGTTCTGTCGGACATGGCTAGATAAAGCTGGAGGGTTTCCTTCGGATCGGGCCTCATCAAGAGTGGTGCCTTTATAAGATATTCTTTTACTTCTTCGAATTCCCTTTGACATTCAGGCCCCCACTCAAAATTCTTTGACCCTTTGAGCACGGCGAAGAAGGGGAGTGCCTTCTCGGATGACTGGGAAATGAAGACCCGAAGGGCGGTGAGCCGACCTGTCACTTTCTGGTCTCTGATGCATTTGGGAGGTTCCATATTAATAACTGCCTCGATCTTCTCTGGGTTCGCCTCTATCCCTCGGGAACTGACCATGTAACCAAGAAACTTTCCACTGGAGACTCCGAAGGTACATTTGTTCGGATTGATTCTCATGTTGTTCTTTCGGAGCATTTCGAAGCATTCTTTTAAGTCTTCGGCATGATCTTGGAACAGTGATTTTACAATCATGTCATCCACATATGCCTCCATGTTCCTTCCGATCTGCTCTTTAAAAACCTTGTTCACCATTCGTTGGAATGTGGCTCCAGCGTTCTTCAGTCCGGAGGGCATCTTAATGTAAGCATAAGTCCCCTTCGGAGTTATGAACGCTGTCTTGGGCACATCCTCGTCATTCATAGCAATTTGATGATAACCAGGATAAACATCCAAAAAACTAAGTACCTCATATCCTGCCGTGGCATCTATCAGTTGGTCGATGCTGGGCAAGGAGTAGTGATCCTTCGGACATGCTTTATTGAGATCCGTGTAATCCACGCACATCCTCCACTTCCCATTTGACTTCTTGACGACCACCACATTGGTTAGCCAGTCGGGATATTAAATTTCTTTGAGAAATTTGGCTTCCAACAATTTTTCCACTTCGGCCTCTATGACCTTCTGTCGTTCGACTGCAAATGTCCTCTTCTTCTGCTTCACCGGTTTGGCCTCGGGCTGCACATTCAAGCAGTACTTTGCCGTCTTGGGATCCAATCCGGGCATGTCTTCCGGCCCCCAGGAGAACACGTCATGGTATTGCCGAATGACAGCTATTACCTTCATCTTCAGATCTGCCCCCATGTTTTTTCCAATCCGAACCATCTTTCCCGAATGGCCCGCGTACAATTCCACTTCTTCGGTTTCCGCGGCGGGTTCAGCAATCGGGCTCGAGTGGTCGGCCCCAAATTTCTCCAACTCAATGTTCAATGTTTCTCGGCTTCCGTTGGGCTCAAACTCAGCCCGCTTCCTCTTTCCGGTTCCATCCGGCCCTTCATATTCCTGATCCTTCTCAAGATCTTCCAGCATTATGATTCAGGCGGTTTTTTGATCGCCTCTCATTTCTCCTACCCCTTTCTCGGTTGGGAACTTGAGTTTAAGATGGGGTATAGACTCTACCGCTTCAAAGGTTGACAAGAAGGGCCTCCCAAATATTGCATTGTACGGGCTTTCGATGCGGACTACATAGAACTTCACTGGCTTCTCGACAGTATATGGCAATTTGCCGAGGAGGATTGGTAGAGTAATTGTTCCTTCAAACTAAATGGGATGTCCTCCAATGGCGTAAATGGGGGCCTCATTGCAGGGCTCTAACTGCTCTCCGGCCAAGTTCTTCTTGCAGTAGGTTTTATGGAACAGTATGTTGGCCGAGCTGCCTGTATCCACCATTACCTTCCATATCTTATTTTGCCCGATGATAGGATTGATGATGAGAGGGTCCTCGTATGGGCGAATGACATCCTCATAGTCTTCTGTGCTGAAGGTCATGGGCATATGGGGCTTTGCCTGTCCGAACTGATACAGATTGTACACTTGTCGGGCATACCTCTTCTTTGCTGTCTTACTATCCTTATCCAGGATGCTGCCCCCAGATATAGTTTTTACTTCGCCCCTTATCCTGTCCCTTCGCTCTGGCTCCTCGGCCTCTACCTCCTCCTCCTAGTTCTCCTTCGGCCCCAGCCTATCTCTTAGATCTCAGACGAACTGATTAAGCTCGCCGTCTTTGATCATGCGTTTAATGAGCTTTTTGAGGTGATAACACTCATCGGTGTTATGCCCCTTGTCCCTGTGATAGTCGCAGTATTTATCAGGGTTCTTCTTGTGGTTTGGGACCTTCATTTTGGCAGGGGAAGACGAATCCTGGTTTGCCCTTGATCTCATGGAGAATCTTGGAGATCGGCGCATTCAAAGGGGCGAATATGACCGAATCTCTATCTCGTCACCGTTTGGCCCCACGATCCGTTTCTTTTCTTCCTTCTTTCCTACTATCCCTTCGGTCAGAGCCCGATCTTGAGCCTTCGTATCTGTCGGCTCGCTTTGATCGGTCGTCCCTTCTTGAATCTTTATACCCCCCAATACTTTCCATCTTTCGGCGAATGTTCTCGCCTCTCATATATATATCATTCAGGGATTTCGGGGGAAAATCGTAAAGAGATGAGCGAAGCTTTTTACCTTTATAGGGATCCAGCCCCGCCGTTAGGAAGCCCATTGCTTTGATTTTGTCCAGATTAGTGACCATCCCAGCTTCTTCCTTAAACCGAGCGAGATAATCCCCCAGTTCTTCGTTCGCCCTTTGTCTGCAGTGGACTAGGGCTTCAGTATCCTTCGCCTTTCGGCACAGGTGCGAGTAGTACTTCAAAAACTTCCTTTTCAACTGCTCATAGGACCCAATGGACCGGGGCTTGAGGGACTTGTACCACATCGAAGTCGAGCCCTTGAGATAAGTCTTGAACATTTTGCACAACATAATATCATTGTGACCCATCCCAACCATCAGGAGTTCATATTTTTCGCAGTGATCCTCGGGGTCTTCTTTTCCATTGAACTCGCTCATCTTAGGGAATTGCCTCACTTCGCTCGGGGGGGTCGATACTGCTCAATTTCTTGTGTCACGACCGGTTCTCGATCGGGCCTTCTATCACCGAACATGGCCTTCTTTAGGCGATTGAGCCTATGGCTGGATCCATCGGGCTCCTCATCTGAATTAGAAGAAAAGGGTTGCTTGGTCCTTTTCCTTCGGGGATGCGAATCAGAGTCTGACTCATCTTCTTCGTCATGCACCCGACGTTCTCTTATATCCTTATTCGTTCTGTCGTGCTTATCCGCCCGCATTGCTTCGCGCAAGGCTTGTTCTTGCAGTTCAATCTCCTCCATTTGGAGCTGCAGGGCTTTTAGCCGGAGCGCATCAGCCTCTCTTTTCTTCACTCGCGCTTCCGCTTCTTTGTCAACTTGATCAATTTTGGCCTTGCCCTTCTCCGCGGCCTTTTCTGCCCGGATCTTTAGGAGCAAGGCCTCTTCTTCATGAGTCAATGTGATGACCCCGTCCTCATCCATTAGGGTGGATGGTTGTCCTTTGTTGGAAAAACCAGGCGGCGGTGAATGTTCGTGAATTGTTTCTGTCATGTTCTCGTTCTCAGCTTGTGACTCTCGTAGTTCCCACAGACGACGCCAAATGTTTCGCCCAGATTCCTTCGGAAACTTGAACAGGCTTCGGTACCTTGAAGGTGGCTTCGGCTGATACCTGAAAGTGAAGAGAATGCGAGGTTTTGTACCCCCGATTCACCTCCGGTGTGAGAATAAGAATCTGGTTATAAGGGTGTGGTAATAATACAAGAAAAGCAGAGTGTATGCGAGAATGTCTCTTTGGTCTTACTTCACAAGGGTTTTTATATCCAATTCCGCCATGAATGTTCATCCGTTACTAATCATTAAGGAGGGAGTGAAAAAGGGGCGTTATGTCCCTTGTCCTTCCAACGGTCCTGAAGAAGAGTGGGCCTTGGCCTGGGACTTCCATGGGCCTCCGTCTCGCGGGCCTGAAGGACCTTCGGCCCAGCAGCTTAATGACATATTGGGCCTTCGTTCGACGGGTCTTGGGCCTTTAACCAACACTCACCTTGCAAGAATTAACCATTCAACGGTGCCTCCAAGATGTGAGGGTTGCGCTGACTACAAACTACTTAAATTGCATTGATGCTTAATGATTTGACTCATATATGATGGTAAAACGAAAGAAGAACATCATTTGTTTCGTATATTCGATTCAAACGAGTGCTTAAGAACTAAAAGGGCGTTTGGTTAATGGAAGGCAGAAAGGGAAAGAAGAAGAAAGTAAAGGAATAATCCTTAATTTTTTTACTTATTTGGTTTAGATGCGGAAACGGAATAAAAAGTCAAATGTATTTATATTTATAATAATTTAATTTATTTTATAAAATAAATTAATTTAATTTATTTATAATATCTTAATATTTTTAATAAATTAACATATAAATTATGTATTAAAATTATTTTAAATTTATAAAAATTAAATATTAAATTACTTTTTATTTATAAAAATAATTTACATGTTAATCTATTTTTTGGATTGTAAGATTTAAATTAGAATTAAAAATGAAAAAAGAAAGTTGGAAAGACAAAGCAAATAGCCGAAGGGAGATGAGAATTGAGCATCTAGAATTTTGAGTAAATTTAAAACTAAAATAGGGTAAAGGGAATGATAACTTTTACTAAATAAAGATCAACAAATAAAATGAGTCTAATTGATTCCTTTTTTTTATTATTTTTTAATTACCGCTAACCAAATGCTCGTGTTACTGGCAATTTGATCATCAGGTATAAGAACATAAGAAATAAATCATTCTCAAATATGAGGAAAAAACGATAGAAGCACATCATATGTTTCGTATGTTCGATTTAATTGAGTGCTTCAAGAACTAACATTTTCTTTCAGTTTCACCGGAAATAAACCATTCTCAATCACAAGTCGAGGGAAACAACATAGGCCAGTTCTGATTCAATATAACAATTAGAAGTGCAAAAGCTTCTATCTTTTAGGTACAAAGAATTCATGTGCTCAAGATCAAAGGTTACTAGTTTTCCTTCTGGATCTGTTCAGTTCTGGTAAGAAAAAGTAGGTAGCTAAAATTATTAGGTGCAGTACTTCTATCAAGAGTACATCATCAAAGAGAACAAACTATTAACATCATGGTTTACTCGGGAAAAAAAACCATAGGATCACTCTAATACTTTTATTTGAACTTGTTATTGGAAACACTGAATTATATGTAGAATCTCGACAATAGTAATGCCTATATATCTAATAATGAGAAAATACTCAAGATTAAAACCGGCAAGCAACACATGTTTGTCTTTCAGCATATCCTTTTGGAGGTCAAAAAGTCACCCACGTCTCTCAGGAGAAGGGGAAAAAGAAGGAGAACGAGATAGAGAAGGCCTCTTAGGGGTAGGAGAGCGCCTACGCCTCTTCCTGTAACTGTGATCACTATCATACTCACGGCTATAACTATCAGAATTATTGTCATCACTACCAGAACTATAATATCTCACATAAGCCCGAGGAGGTCGAGAACGAGATAGAGAACCATGATTATTGTCATTGCCAGAACTGGAATATCTCATGTAAGGCCGAGGAGATCGAGAACGCCTCTGACCATTTCCAAAACGTCTAATAGCCCAACCAGATTGTCTCTGACCATAAGACCTCTTAGGAAAACGAGAGCGTCGTCTTACAGGCCAACGAGAATGTTTCTGATCATAATGCCTGTCAGAATAAAGATTACTCCTCTGACCATGTCGAAAACTATCCTTTCTCGTGCCATAATCTTTAAACAACAAACTAGATCCTCCAACATCCACAAAAGCTACAAAAGCCTTAATCAGTTTCTCAGCCTTATCTACATTTTCCGCCATTCCAATCACTCTAACCGACCTGTACTCTGCCTTAGCATTATCATCCAAAGGCCTCGTAACCTGAATCATTGCACCCGACGCTAACTGCAGGTCCATAACAATATCCTTTCCTTACCTCTTATATATTTAACCATACGTTCCTGTACATCAACATAACGCGTCACAATTTTCGATTCCGGCGTTTTTTCATCCTCAGCAGTTTTGGCTACTGCAACATGATCAACATGTAATATATTCTTCGGTTTAGGCTGATCAGAAGCATCATCATTCATCTTGTCAGCTACATCGACCCGGTCGTCAGCAATCTCGTTCAAATCTTGATTCTTGTTGTCGATGATCATAGCTTGTTCTTGTGACTTGGCCATTATTTTGAGATTTTGATTGTAGGTTAGGGTTTTGTAAATAGACTATAGGAATAAATAAATCGAGTAGAGAACAAACCCTTATTTATAATGTACGTGCGTCAGGATAATCAGATATGCAAGTCGGTGATTTATATATTCGTTAATTAAATTTGAAAAAGAAAATGATAATATCTCCTGACATCTACATCTATGCATACTAGAACTTTTTGGTTGTCTCATCATAATGTTATGTATCGGGACCTCGAGTCGGTTAATGTAAGTACGTGGGTAATATAATAGGTTTTTTCCTTTAATTTTTTTTTTATCATAATTACAATTTAGTTTTAAGATTGAAATTTAAGCAATTAAAATAGCATGCTTTAAAAATAAAAGAACAAGAGAAAGCAAAGACTAGTCGGAGAATTAAATACACGTGTGAAGATAAAGAGAAAGAATGATTAAAAAAAAGGCTAAGGGTGTGTTTGGTATTGCTGTTGCAGACAGTAACAGCAGTTTTTCGCTGAAAAGCAGTTAAAAAACTGTTTGATAAAATTTAAAAGCTGTTTTTCTGAAAAGTGTTTTTGGCTTAAAAGCTGCTGTTAGAGAAAGTCCCCCCATATTTTAGAAAAAGCTGATTTTCAGCTGTTTCGGGAAGCAGATGCTGATTTTACCATCAAATCTTACCAAAAATATCATTATTTTTAATTTTTTGCATCAAAACATATACGAATCAAAAAAATTACCAAACAGTCATCTGATTTTTACAACGACACTTTTTCTAGCAGTACTTTTTCTAACATCACAACAATTTTTAACAGCAATCCCAAACAGAGCATCACTTTTAAGCTTAAGGCAGTGGTTCAAAACAATTTTTGTTATTATTTCTGAAATACCGAAAACGTATATTTTTATTATTGTACCGAAAAAATAAAAGTCGATGTATATTGGCCGGTTCAAGGGTGAAAAGATACATTTTAAGTATTTGAGGGGAAAAAGTTATAATTTTGAAATATATGAAACGTTGGTTGATATATTGACGCAAATATTAAGGCTTAAAATTTCATTTAGCCAACAAAAAGCGAAGGAAAATTAAAGAATTGGAAATTATCGAGGAAAATGCAACATGGCTGACAAAGAAAAAATGTAAAGTATATAAAGGAGGAGCTGTTCGTGAACCGAGCTGTTCGCAAACAAACTCGAGCTCAGCTTATTAAGGGTTCGGTTCGTTAAGGGCTCGAACTCGAACTCGAACACAAAAATGTGTTCGTTAAGAAAACGAGCTCGAGCCGAACTTCTGGCATGTTCGGCTCGAGCTCGGTTCGGTTCAGCTCGAACAAAATTCAATTTTTTTTTATATATTTGATTATTATAAATTTTATTCAGATTTTTTATAAATATTTCTCAATTATTGAACCATATGAATATCAAAATATATATTTTAGTAATTTGAAAAAAATTCATTAAAAAATATATTTTTTAATTTGATACATTAATAATTAACAAGTGATTTGATTATTACTTGTAACTAGTATTAATTTCGCAATTGATATTTCAATTTTTTAAAAATTATTATTTAATGATCCAACTGTACAGATGTCAAAAAATATATATATTTAAGTGATATAATAAAAATATTGGAAAAAATAAATATACTTGGTTTGCTATTTTAACAATTAAACAGTAGTTTGACCGGTACTTCTATTTAGTCCCATATTGATGTTTTTTTTAAAAAACATTATGAATGATCCAACTGTACAGATTTTAAAATCTATATATTTTAGTGATATGACAAAATTTTTAGACAAAAATAAATGTATTTGTTTTGTTAGTTTAATAGTCAACATGTGTTTTGACCAGTACTTATACTAGTGTTTAGTCTCGTATTAATGTTTCAATTTTTTTTTAAATATTTAGAAATGATACAACCGTACAGATGTTAAGATTTATATATTTTAGTAATATGACAAAAATTTTAGAAAAAAATAAATATATTCGGTTTGTTATTTTAACAGTCAACCAGTGTTTTGACCCGTATTGGTAACTAGTGTTTAGTCTCATATAAATGTTTTGATTTACTTAAAAATATTTATAAATAATCCAACCATACGAATGTTAAAATCTAAGATCTATAAATTTTAGTGATATGACAAAATTTTTAGAAAAAATGAAATTTATTTCGTTTTTATTTTGACAATCAACCTACGGTTTGAACAATACTTGTAACCAGTGTTTAATTTTATATTAATGTTTCAATTTTTTAAAAATATTTATGAATGATCCAACCATACGGATGTTAACATATATATATTTTATTGATATATCAAAATTCTTAGAAAAAAATTAATTTATTTTGTTTGTTATTTTGACAATCAACGAATGGATTGAATAGTACTTGTAACTAGTGTTTAATTTCATATTAATATTTTAATTTTTTTAAAAATATTTATGAATGATCCAACCATACGAATGTTAATATCTCTATATTTTAGTGATATGACAAAAAATTTATAACAATATTAATGTATTTAGTTTATTATTTTAACAGTCAGTCGGTGTTTTGACCTGCACTTGTAACTAATATTTAGTCTCGTATTAATATTTTTATTTTTTTTAAAATATTTATAAATGATCCAACCGTACGGATGCTAAGATTTATATATATTAGTGATATGACAAAAATTTTAGAAAAAAGTAAATTTATTTTGTTGGTTATTTTGACAATCAACCAATGGTTTGAACAATACTTGTAACCAGTGTTTAGTCTCATATTAATATTTCAATTTTTTATAATATTTATGAATGATCCAACCGTATGGATGTTAAGATCTATATTTTTTAGTGGTATGACAAAAATTTTAGAAAAAAATAAAATATTTGGTTTATTATTTTTACAGTCAACCGGTGTTTTGACCATAATTTTTCATTTCAGCTCGGTTCGGCTCAGTTTATTTTGATGGAGAAAGCTCATGTTCGGCTCGGTTCAATTCGGCTCGATTTTGTTCGATAAAAACTCCTGTTCGGCTCGTTCGTTAACGAGCTCGACCTCGAACACGGTTTTCTGTTCGTTTAAAAAATTCGGCTCGGCTCAGTTCGGCAGGAAATAATTAAAATTCGGCTCGTCTCGATTCTTGAACAGCTCCAAAGGAGACGTTAAACTTTATCAAGAATGGAATATCTCAGAAAGTGCAAGTGAACAACAGGCATGGGGAGAGATTCACCCTTTAAACGAAGCTCCCTTTAGATTTCAATCAAACAAACATCTAGCAACTTGTGGAGAACTTGACATTCCTAGGTAATTGGTATGTCAAAAAATTGACCGGCACTTCAGATTTTATTATTCAATTCATATTAGCTTTTAGTTTTTCGTTTTCCTGTTTTGTTTTTCATCTCTTAGTCCCCGATTAGCTTTTAGTTTTCCATTTTCATGTTCTATATTTCATTTCTTAGAACATTTCCAATAGGTGTTAAAAAAAATATCAAAATGCCAGATGACATGATGGGTCATGACTCATGACACTTTTACTCCTTCATTAGAGTGAAAGAGTGTCAACTAAAATTACCAAACCATGTTGTACGTTCTTCTCTATTTTTAACTATACTTGTTGTATATAAACAGTTGAGCAATTTCGAGTGCTAATTATTGAAGTAAATTTTGACAAATTTGATGTCAAAAGTACAATTAAAAAAAACCAATAATATATCAGTATCATATTTCTTAGGCATTATAACCAAGAATACAAGATTTCATTTGACTAGAGTACATCCTTTTGGTAGTGTACATGCTTAAAAAATCAGGCGCCAAAAGGCCTCTGGTTATAGCAGTCTAAGTTTTCGCCAGGGCTAACTCCAAGAATAGAGCAGTATCTCTTGTAGAATCCCATCCGGCCCTCACCACCTGGGTTGGACCCTTTACCGCATTCAATTCCACCGTTTATGATGTTCGTTACCACTCCATACCCGGGAACTCTTCTAGCAGCTGAGTCTGCTGCTGATGGTTTCCATGCTCCAGTAATAACATCGTGGCTCGACGGTTTGGGGGACTGTGGTGTCATCCAGAACCATAGTGCAGTCTTGAATGATATTGTAGGGTCCCTTGCCACCAAATCCGGCCTGCTTAGCAGATCAGACCCTATGGCCTTACCGGCTGGTCCATAGTTATAGTTGCTGTAATGCTCAATATAAATTATTTAGACTCAGACCACAATCTTTTCGTTAAAAAAATTACTAACTAAAAACAGAGGTTTAGAAACTAGTAATTTTCAGAACTTGGTTCTTTATTTTATCAAACAGTTTCAATGAAAAGCAAACATATGAGGTTAGCAATGTGAGATGGGAGACGGAGAATGTTACATACTAGGAGATTTGAATAGGACCGCGGCCATGATAATTCTTATTTGGAACGCAGGGCCATTCTTGATCTGCAACGCAGTAATCTGTGGGATTTTGTTCCTCTTTAAAGCAGTATCCCCATGCATATGGTCCATCAGGTAAACTTGGACCTCCACCTTTGTGTACAAAAAAAACATGTGAGGAAATTCTATTCAGTGCAACAAAACTGTGTGCAAAACTTGCAGAGCCATTTTATAATTTTCGGCTAAATTTTGAACTCTATATTTTTAGGCAAGACCTGCTTTGTACGAAAATAAAAAACGATATAGAGTTGGATTCCACATATATATGATCAGCTCTTATGAAGAATATCTTTAGCTTGAGATTTTACATGTTCTTTTTTTTTGTTAACTGATTACACACGACACTACATGTTCTGTTTGTGATGAAACTGTCTGCATAAGTGTGCTAATAATTACCAGTTGTCTCGTGCGAGGTTTGAGCAAAGAAGGCAGCAATCTCTCTCTTCCGAGTGTTAGGGTTACCGGTGGTTCCAAAAGCACCAAAGGACTTGGCAGCATCTATAAAAGCTTGGTAGGTATAAAAGCCTTTGGCCGGACAAAGATCATCATTCCGATGCTTTAACAAATTTTCAAACATAGACTTGCTGATCAAGGAACTTACATCTTGGCGTCCCCTAACACCCAATGTCCACAACAAAATAACAAACAATCCCCATAACCAACCCATATTGCTCACCATTGCTTGTGTACTGTTATATAACCTTTTTTTTCTTCGGTACTTTGTTTGTGAGGTTTCAGGATGGCATTGTTAGCTACATTTATAGGCTGAGCAAGTACGGAGGACTTACGTTTTTACCCTTCATTATATACTGCAGTAGTATTCTGCAGTACTAGCCTTCTTGTTGTTGAATTTAAGTGTTGGATTATGATGAGTTTATTTGGACAGTGAGGATTTAATGTTGGTGTGATTGTGACAACGTAAGCGAATCTTAGGACGATTAATATTAGGCTGAAGAGGAAGAGTTTTTTTGCCTAGGATGTTTCGCGTGTGATGGTCCATTTTTATTCTCTTAAGGGATGTTTGTCTATATTTGTATTGTGTTTGTTTTTATGTATGTATGTGTTGAGTCTAAAGAATAATGACTAATAATTATTAAATCTGGACCGTCGGATCTTCAATCCAACGACAACAACTAGAGCTGTTCACGAAAAAGCTCGACCTCGGCTTGTTAAGGGTTCGGTTCGGCTCGGTTCGTTAAGGGCTCGAGCTCGAACTCGAACACAAAAATGTGTTTGTTAAGAAAACGAGCTCGAGCCGAGTTTTTGGCATGTTCGGCTCGAGCTCAGCTCGGCTCGAACTCGGCTCGAAATTTTTTTTTTTTTTTTAAAAAATTATATTTTATATTTTTAATTATTATAAATTTTATTCAGATTTTTTTATAAATATTTTTAAATTATTGAACTATACGAATGTCAAAATATATATTTTAGTAATTTGAAAAAATTCAGATATTAAAAATAAATTTTTTAAATTGATATTTTAATAATTAACAAGTGATTTGACTACTACTTGTAACTAGTATTTATTTCCTGATCGGTGTTTCGATTTTTTGAAATTATTTATAAATAATCCAATCGTACGGATGTCAAGATCTATATATTCAGGTGATATAATAAAAAATTTAGAAAAAAAAATATTTGTTTTACTATTTTAACAGTTAACTAGTAGTTTGACTAGTATTCTATTTAGTCCCATATTAATGTTTCGATTTTTTAAAAATAGTTATAAATGATCCAACTGTACCGACGTTAATATCTATATATTTTAGTGATATGACAATTTTTTTTTAAAAAAACAAATGTATTTGGTTTGTTATTTTAACAGTCAATAGGTGTTTTGACCCGTACTTGTAACTAGTGTTTAGTCTCAGATTAATGTTTCAATTTTTAAAAAATATTTATGAATGATCCAACCATACGGATGTTAAGATCTATATATTTTATCGACATGATAAAATTTTTAGAAAAAATAAATGTATTTGATTTATTAGTTTAACAGTCAACCGATGTTTTGACCTGTACTTGTAACTAGTGTTTAGTCTCGTATTCATGTTTTGATTTTTTTAAAAATATTTATAGATGATCCAACCGTACGGATGTTAAGATCTATATATTTTAGTGATATGACAAAAAATTTAGAAAAAAATAAATGTATTTGATTTGTTATTTTAACAGTCAACCGGTGTTTTGACTTGTACTTGTAATTAGTTTTTGGTATCGTATTAATGTTTCGATTTTTTTAAAAATATTTATGAATGATCCAACCGTACGGATGTTAAGATCAATATATTTTAGTGATATGACAAAATTCTTTTTTAAAAATAAAAGTATTTGGTTTGTTATTTTTACAGTCAACCTGTGTATTGACCAGAATTTTTTAATTCAGCTCGGCTCGTTTTGTTGGAAAAAACTCGTGTTCGGCTCGATTTTGTTCGATAAAAGCTCATGTTCGGCTCGTTCGTTAACGAGCTCGAGCTCGAACACGGGTTTTTGTTTGTTAAGAAAACTCAGCTCGGCTCATCAAAAAAAAAAATTAAAACTCAACTCGGTTCGGCTCGATTCGTAAACGGCTCTAACAACAACATCATATGTTATGAAAATGATCCTGATAGATACGGGGGCGCCACAAAAGAATATGCAAACTACAAGTGATACCGTGAGAATTACGCTCAAGTCACAACTGAAGTCTCACTGTCGCAACTCTCAACACATAAGTTTATGCAGAAAAGACTTAAATAAATTGACTAACTTTTTAGTTGTTTAGATAAAAACAAATTATTTTTGTTTAAAACCCAGTCAAGTAAATTACAGTCAATACAAGCTGAGCAAAACCAATTCCTCTGCAGCTATATAAACTTTAATCGTGTGAACTATCGTACCAAACAATGTGTTTTTGTAGCGATTTTAGAACAGTCCAAAACGTGATTATCTGAGGGAGACCTCTCATCTTTTGTATGATTAGTTCAAAGAGACAAAAATATGTAGTAGGTTGTATTCATATTATGTATTATAAATATTGACAAAAAACTATATAAATGATCAGTTAATTTTATAACTCATTTCAAATGCAGATCAACAAACACCTTGACAAACTCCAGGGTTTCAAAACAGAGGTTGGCTTAACAAAATAAGTTGTTTTCGCCACTTTGCACAGTTTCTACGTAACCAAGTCCCTTAATTTAAGTTACAGACATCAATCAGCCTTTTTTTTAATAAACATCAATCAACTATTACTAACACTAGAATTCCATGAAATAATAGTTCAAGATCAAAGGACAAGCTAGGTTTGGATTTATTAGCACTTTCATTTAAAATGTTTTTCCTTACCTACTTTGAGCTGCAGTTGAGGAACTGAGGTAGCATGCAGGGAGTGGAAGCTTCTGACGATATGAAGAAGTGTTACCTGCCTTTGTCACCAGAGTACTTCTGGAAGTTGCCGCAACCTAGGGTAGGTTGTGGCAGCTCTCTGCTTTAGTCTTGCAGTACTATTTTCACTATAAATGCCCCAGAAGGAGCTCCCAGAGAAAGCACAGACTTGAGAGTTATAACCATTAACAAACAAAAAAGCTACTGGTAAAAAATTGGAAATTTTAAATAGCTTATTCCCACTACACAGGCACATAAAGGCTCCCTTTCACCAATTAAGCATATCATAACAGCTATGAGATTTTGTGGTCTTAAGTTACATTTTTTTTTTTAAATTTTACTTGATCAGTATATAGATTTGAAACAATAAAGATGCCCACAAGGTAGTCTTGACAGTTATATCCATTCCCGCAAAAAATGTCATTTCATCCAAGATAATTACAACTTTAACCCCACATCATTAACAGTCTTGCAACACACTGTTTTATCATGTTCTCTGCTAAAAATTCCAAGTGCTCAGTAAATCACAAGTACTGGGCTAGTCATGAATTAATGTTCATGTATACTGACACTGAGTCGTCTTTTGATAAGGGCTCTAATCATAGTACTGAGGCTGGTCACTTTTGTTTGAGAGATTCAATGTGCCAATGACTGTGAACATATATGATTCCAAACTTTTTAATGAATCGAATAATTGTTCACTAAAAAATAACTCAATGTGTGTAGTGAACATCTTCTAGTATAATTTTATGATTTATAGTAATCTTCTTTTTCCAATATCCAATTAATGCATTCATTTGTATTACAAACAAAACAATGTACTTTTTAAGAAAATACCAAGAAAGTTCATGTGCTGAACATTTTAAGGTACAACTGGAAACTAGTAAGTACTAAGTAGTATGCATAATAGTTTCACCCATGTATAGCAGAAAAAGATAACATGAATCAAAATCATTCTAAAAAACAGAACATATGATAGTAATTTGTGTTATTAAAAATAGTAATTTTAAACACTGAAATAAATCCGAAATCTCCAGGCAATATTAAGATGGATGTCTAATTAACAATATTAAAAACATACTCAAATTTGAAACCAAATGAGCTCGTTATGTGCAGCTATCAGCATATCCACCAGACTACAAGAGATTGCAGTAACTGTGGTGGTGTGGTAGGTAAGCCTCTCACCCTTAGCGTCTGCCATGACTTCGCTTATGAGAACGTTTACGATCAAATTGAAAAGGTCCCCATGACTCTGGCTGTGGATAATGGAAATTTTGTAAAGGTTCCTGCTTTTTATGATTTCCATACTTAAATCCATAATCATTAGTATCCGCATCATGTTTACGCAGCAAAATAGTTCCTCCCGCATCAGCCAAAGCCACAACAGCCTTGATCAAATTCTCCGCCTTGTCCACGTTCTCCGATTTTCCTATCAATCTAACAGGCCTGTATTTAGCTTCCACGTCATATGCTTTCGTTACCTGAATCATCGCACCCGACGCTATCTGGAGGTCCATAACAACATCTTTACCAACAAAAAAATTAACCAGCTCTTCCGGAACATCAATATAACGTGTCATGACTTTCGGTTCCGATGTACTTTCATACTGTCCAGATATGTTTTTAGCGTCCGCGGTGACAGATGATGTAACCTGATCATATGATGCCACTTTGGATTTAGCCTGATCTGACGTAACATGATCATGCAAATCGTTTTTATTTGATTTAGGCATATCAGTATCGTCATCATCCATCGTATCATCGACATCGACCCAGTCGTCAGCAATCACAACCCATTCGGGACTGTCCATCGAATCTTGCTTCTGTTTGTTGTCCATGACAATAGGGTTTCTTTTGTGCGGGTGCTCTATTATCTAGGGTTTTCAACTAGGTACTTTTGCACAGTTTCGTCCCAGACCCTTTTATAATTAAATCCCACGTCAGAATAATATACATAAGTCGGTGGTCCGTGAAAAAATCATTTTTTCATGTACTATAAATTTAATTAAAAAGTTATAACCCGCCAAAATAGGTCCGGATACTAATAATTTAACCGAAATTCAAGATATCGAGATCCAATCCGAAAACAAAATTATATAATCTGATATTTATCCGAAAATCAAATTAAACCGATCCGAAAATTACCCGAACAAAAACCTTAACCGAAAATTATCCGAAATACTAGATTCAATTATAAATTGGAACCGAACAAACTCAATTCATATATTGGCCGAACCGAATATGATCCGAAATAAGGAAAATTCATATTTAAAAGTATTTTATGTTTATGATTATATTATTATTTAATCATAATATTTTGTAAAAGTACAATATATTATATTAAATGTACTATATTTAATAAAAAAAATGTTTTTAAGTCTCAAAAATTGAAAAATGATAAATTATAATCCAAAAATATCTGAATCGAATTTAATCCGAACGGAATTTGTCTGACTTTTATCCGAATTTCATCCGTTTTTAATGCGAATAAAACCCGAACTGAATCACATTCGATCAAATGGGTCTCCAATTATATCATAATCTGAAAATGGAACCGATCTGAACGCTACAATAAAAACGGTCTTTTACTGCCAAGTAAATCAAATCAGAAAAATTTGGTAGGAATTGGTTCCTACCAAAATGTAATCTGGTAGGAATTGCTCCAGGCGAGTCCCAGGTTTTCTACACGCAAGTACCAGAACCTACTAATATTTGGTAGGTTTTGACCAAAATTTAATACCGAAATGGTCTCACTACCCACATCATCGGCCCTCACATTTTTTAATTATTAAACTTTTTTTTAAAAAAATGTCATTATTCTAAAACTATTTTCAAACCAAGTTTGGTGGGAAAGTATTTCCTACCAATATTGGTAGGTTTTTATAGAACTTTATAGAGACATTGCCCCCATCGTCCACATCAGCAGTTCACATCTTATTAAAAATAAATAACAATTTTTCGAATCATGAAAAAATAATAATGCAGGGTCGTTTCCTACCAATAATAGTGGAAAATGGGTGAAAACGAAGAAAAATGTGTATTTTCTTATTTTTTTGTCTATTAATTTGTCACATTTTTGTTGATTAAACTCTGAAGACATAAATATATATTATTTTAGTAGTAAACTATAAAAGTCTAGTTGATTATACTTAAATTCTCATGTTTCTATTTTTAAAAAATAAATTATAGTTAATATGAAAATGTTTATATAAATTAAAACTTTATAAATGGTCCAATCGTACGGATATGAAGATCAATATATTTTAGTGATATGAGAAATTTTTTCGAAATATACAAATTCATTTTGCTTGTTATTTTAAAAATCAACCAATGTTTTGAATATTACTTCTAACTAGTGTTTGGTACAATATTCATATTTCAATTTTTTAAAATATATTTAAGGAAGATCCAACCGTACAGATGTGAAGATCTATATATTTTATATTTTATTGATATGATAAAATTATTAGAAAAAATAAATGTATTCGATTTGTTATTTTAACAGTAAAATAATAGTTTAACCAGTTCCTTTTACTAGCGTTTAGTACCATATTGATGTTTTGATTTTTGTAAAAATATATATAAATGATCCAACCGTATAGATGTTAAGATCTATATAATTTAGTGATATGATAAAAGTTGTAGAAAAAACTAAATTTATTTTGTTTGTTATTTTAACAATCAACCAATTATTTGAATAATACTTCCTACTAGTATTTAGTCCCATATTGATATTTTAATTTTTAAAAAATATTTATGAATGTATCAACCGTATGGATGTCATCAAAATTTATATACTTTAGTGACATAAAACCAAAAATGTATTTGGTTTGGGTTTTTAACTGTCAACGAGGAGTTTGACTAGTTTTTCTTACTATCGTTTAGTCTCATATTGATGTCTCAATTTTAAAAAAAAATATTGATGAATGATCTAACCGTACGGATGGTAAGTTCTATATATTTTAGTGATATGACAAATTTTTTAGAAAAAAATAAATGGAATTGGTTTGCTATTTTAACAGTCAACAAACAGTTTGACCGGTAATTCTTATTGGTATTTAGTCTCATATTGATGTTTCAATTTTTTAAAAATGATCCAACTGTACGAATGTCAAGATCTATATATTTTATTGATATTATTTTTTTTAAAAAAATAAATTTATTTTTCTTGTTATTTAAACAGTCAACCAATGGTTTGAATAGTACTTCTAACTAGTGTTTAGTCCCAAATTCATGTTTCGATTTTTTAGAAACTATTTGTGAATGTTCCAACTGTATGGATATCAAGATGTATATATTCCATTGATCTGATAAATTTATTAGAAAATAATAAATATATTCGGTTTTTCTATTTTAACAGTCAATCAGTAGTTTGACCAAATCTACTTATTAGTGTTCCATATTGTTGTTTCAACTTTTTAAAATATATTTATGAATGATCCAACCGTACAGATGTGAAAATCTATATTAAAATGACATGATAAAATTATTTATATGGTTAGTAGGATATGCTCATATTTATGACTTTTGATATAAAACTTCCCATTTGTCAATTGAAACCTACCAAATTTAATAGGAACTACGCACTCAAAATCTACCAATTCTGGTAGGAAAAAATATTTGCATGTGTCAACTGTCCCGTGGCAGGACAAGTGGCAAAACACGTGGATGGATCCACATGCCAACTCATCAACCGGGTCCCAATTTGTGTGACGTGACAGGTGACGTGGCTGCCCATGTGGCGATCACGTGGCACGCCACATGGGTAGCCACTTGGCAAGTGAGAGTCATTTGAGATACATGTACCGATTCCTACCAAGTAGCATTTCCGCCCTAAGCAATTCCCACCAAGCTACTTGGTAAGAAATGACCATTATTTCATACCAGGTTATGGCCATTTCCCACCAAATGCATGTTAGGGAAAGACCATTTTTCTTGTAGTGAAAATTGATCGGAATCGAAATCGATCCAGTTATCCAACTTACCAGGCATTTTATTTTATACCTAGGGCGGCGACGCAATAAAAACAAAGGTTTTTTATGTTTGTAATTATTTTTTATTATTAATCTATTTGGGTTACTGTTTATAAAATATCACTCTAAACTAAAATTTTAAGAATGTTAAATACAATATTCATATGTGGTAAATCTGTAAAATAAAAAGGGAAAGAAATTAACAAAATTGGTACTAATATCTATAAAATATTTCTTCACAAAAAATTAAATATTACACATATCAAATCACGTAATTAAAAAAATCAATAATTTAAATTTTGATGTCAACAATCTCCAAATTCAAGTGAACTTTAAGACAAACCGGTACAAGAGAAAATGGTAATTGAGACAGAAAATTAGTAAGATATCAGTTCAAAATTTAACGCACGATCAAAAATAATATATTTATCATAAAATATTTTTTTATAAAATGGTTCGATCGTAAATTAAATATTTAATTATTATTTTTCCCTCCCAATCAATAACTTATTATTTAATTTTCCCACTAAAATGACCGATTTGTTTGTCACAAAGTGAAAGATATTTTATTTTTCCTTTAAATTTTGTTTCAATTTATATTTTTGGATTATTAATTTTACTTTTAATATGAAGCTTTGCGACAAATATTTAAGTATTTTGTCATAAATTATAAGTTGCGACAATTGCCTATTTATTTTTGGCGTTAAATAAAATTTGCGACATATTTTATCGTATAATTTACATATTTCCAATAAATAATAAATGATATATATATATATATATTATTGAGCAAGATTGAAGCTGTATGTATAACTCAACAATACTGGTTTGTATAACTCAACATAGAACAAGGATTTTGAAATAATCTATGTTCCACTAGGATCGGTACAAATTGTTTAATTGGGTATATGCACAAAAGGTTTTGTTAGCTGCAGTGAAGAAGACGTCAACAGTGATCTGTATGGAGTCATTCGAAGCAGTTATCAGAATCAGTTTGAAGACCTCAAGGATTCCTAGTGAAATTGGTTATATATGGTAGAAGACTTAACAGTGGTTTATACGGGTATAATACGAAGGTCTGAGAGCGGAACTAGTCGTCTGTGAACCAAACCCTTGCAAGAGACGTCAGTGATCCATGAAAGGAAATGAAGTATTATTTTTAGAAACACTGTTAAGTGGGTTTTGTGCTCGAGGAGGCTGAAATATTTTGAGGTACAAAATCCTGGAGATTAGTAGGCCTGCAGATACAGAGGAGTACAGCTCGAGGATTTACGAGATTTATTTTTATTTAATGACGGGTATTTTTATTAAATGAATAAATGAAAATTATCTCATTTATTTATTTAATTTTAGATCACAATTTGATTTTAAAATAAATAAATTAAAAAATTAATTTTTTATTAAATAAATAAATGAATCTCAAAACATTTATTTATTTAATTTAATATCAATATTTAATTTTGGTAAATTAAAATTAATGTTTGAATTCTATTTAAATAAATAAATAAATTCAAAGCTTATTTATTTATTTATTTTAAATGTCAAATGTTTATTTTATTTAATTACCAGCCAGAAATTCGAATTGAAATCAAAGCAGAGGTGTACACACAGAAATTAACAGGAGTGAATTTGCAGCTTAGCGAGACAAAACAAATGCATGTATTTTCTTTTGGGAAATGATCACAGCTGTGCAAAGTATCAAACAAAAGAAAAAATTGATGTACAAGTACAAGTAAAGAGGCATATTGTTTGTTTTGTTTTGTATAAGCAACGCGAACCCACCTATGTACTCAAAGAAACGAAAAGAAAACAAATGAAGTTTTCAGAGATTGCAGAGTTTGTGCAGATAGTTAATTCCTGCTCGACGCGCGCGTGACGTGCACGCGGGGACCCTCCTCTTCTTTCTCTATGTGTGACTTGCACTTCCCCTGGCGCCTGCTGTTTTTCCCGAGTGAACCTCTCCTGTGCTGCATTTGTTTATATAAAAACAGATGAAATAAAAAAATGGCTGGGCATTTTTTGTCGCAGGTTGAGTGAATTTAATTAGAAACTGAATAGCATGCAAGAGTCGCAAGTTGATGTCTCCTGGTTGTGCGTCGCCAGTTAAGTAAAAGAGAAAAAGAAATACACAGTCGCAGCTTATCAACTTGCTAAAAGAAATCAAATCAATGCATATGTTCCTGTTTGTCTACAGTCGGAGGTTAATCAAATGATTTAATTTAAATGCACAGGTCGCAGGTTGGATATTATATTGGATAAAAGAATTTGAGGCGCATGTTGTGTTTTTCTTTAGTTCTGGAGTCGCATGTTGACATTAACAAAACGCATGTTAAAGTAAAGAAAAGGGAGTCGCAACTTGAGTTTATAAGTCACAGGTTGAACCCAAATTATGGGTCGCAAGTTGATTTATGCAAGCTGTTGAAATTCAAATGAGTGGATATTAAAGTGCCACGTAGCCCCATCTCTCTCCAGCCTACCAATCTATATAATCAATCAGCAGCAAATCAGATCTGTATCTCCTCCAATTTTATAAGTGCGAAACTCTTGAAGTTCTATCTCAGCTCACTTTAAAAAGATTGATTTGACAAGGGGAGGTCATGTCCAATTTGTTCCACACCATTTAAAGCCTTACAAACTTGTAACACTCATTAATTAAAGCTCTCTTGATTTTAATCAATACCTTTTGATAGAAGCTTTAAATTCTTAGAGTGATAGATAAAACCGTAGATTGATAGCTATTATTTTGGTTCTCTCTATATGTGTTGCTTCAAATTATTTATATTCGGAGTTGTAAGCAAACCTTTACGGTTTAATTTCTTAAGAATAAGAATTATTCCGTGAATCTCTTTGTGTTTGTTTATTTCGTTTTCGAGATTTATTTTTCCGCTGCAATTAATTTTAGAAAACGAAGAACATACATTCACCTCCCCTCTGTATGTACCTTTTGGACCTAACAATTGGTATCAAAACCTACTGATCGATATACAAATCAGATCCGTAAGATTAGTAAGTTTTGTCTTGGTTTTGGTTATTGCGGAGTCCGGGAGTGCTTTCGGTGTGTAGAACTGAATTTGTTTGATTTGTGGTCGTATTGTTCTTGATTGTCGTGGATTGGTTGATTAATTGGTATTGGTGGATTTTGACTGTTTGGGTTGTCGTATTTTGAGACGTTATATTGCATAATTTTTGTAGATCTAAAAATATGAGTATTCAGACAGTTATAAATTGTGGAAGAAAAAGATCACTCTATTTATTTTAGTGGTTAACCGTGATTACATGGGAATTTTAGAGAGTGGTCCGTTTGTACCAAGAAAGGACATTTCTGTACCTACATATTTAGACAATGGAGTTCCTCAAGAGTTTATCCCAAAGGATCCGTCTGAATACACTGACAGGGATAAGTAATTAGTTTCTTTGGATGCAAGTCTTCGATCAATTTTAGATGAGTCAATGGATTCCAACATGCGTCATCGGATTAAGGATTGTGTTACTGCTAAACACATGGGGAAAGCCATTGAAGCTATAGTGGAGGCAACTGAAGACAAGAACAGGTTGAATTTTCTGATGTCTGAGTACAAGGAATTTAAATCTCTTTTCGGTGAAAGTATCAAACAGTTTTGGAAGGTACACCCAACTTATGGATGAGATGAGTACACTTGGAAAGAAATACTCACAGAAACAGATAAACAGAAAGTTTATACTTACCTTGCCCAATCATTTAAAAAATAAAGTGTCATCCAACAGAGAAGGATTGGATTTCAATACAATGTCATTGGATGAACTTTATGACAAGTTGAAGACCTATGAAGCTGAGGAAAAGCATAGAAATGTCAACCATAGGTCTGAGACAGTGAACAACAGGAACAAGACCATAAATGAATCAACATGTCCTGTAGCAGAGGAATACATAATTCCTGAAGAAAATGTTGAAGGATCACTGACTTCGAAAGCTTCTACAAGTGGATCATATCTGACTGGAAATGAAGAAGCTACAGATGACAATTATACTTTGGAAGAGCTTGAGAAATTAGAAGATCAAACTATGTTTGAGATGGCTTCTAAATGTAGTGCAATTAAATTCAGAAGAAATTCCAAATATAAGGTTAAGTCATCTAGTGGAGACAGTCAAGGCCTTGAAGATGGAGAATCTACAAAGTCAGTATCTAGTGATTGTTGCAAGGAACAGTTGATTGAAGGAAGCACACATGAACTGTGTGATGGTAAAGAAAATGGACACTCTAACAGTGAAATGGAAGAGTCCATACAAGCAAAGGATAAAGAAGTTTGTCTGAGAAGAAATGAAGATGGACAGAAGAAGCATCAGGACAAAGAATTAGTCAATGATGAAAAGCACTGGAATGGTACAGATGTAGAGGAAGAAAAATGCAATGATCCAACATCAATGGAAACCTCTTCATCGCAGGTATCTTTTGAGACCACTACTAATGTTAGATATATTTGTGATGTCATGTCTAATGATGATTTATATTTAGTTTTCAGATCTTAACTAACAGGACAAATCAGGACTTAACTGGAAATCAGTACTTATACTGAAGTCAGGACTTAAGATATCAGAACTTAAGTTGTCAGAACTTAAGTTAACAGAAGATATTTATCAGAAGATAATATCAGGACTTAAGGAGACTTTCAGATAAGGAAGGCGGATGATTGAAGGAAAGAAGATCGAGACTAAAACAAGAAGAGATATGCATGAAGAAGAATTCTATGAAGAATAGAATACTTGGAAGAAAAGATAACTAGTTGATATATTTTAGGATGCATACTTATGTTCAATATCAATTAGAAGATTATCTTGTAATTGTGTATCTATATAAACACAGCATAGGGTTTACACTATATGTGTTATCTTAATCGAGAATATTATTCATTGTAACCCTAGTAGCTCTCGTGATATTTGTTCATCACTGAGAAAGGACGGTTCCATTGTAATACTGTTTTATTAATAAGATTATTCTGTGTTTCATACTTGTGTTCTTAATTCGATTTGATTGTGCTAGACACTATATTCAACCCCCTTCTACAGTATGTGTGACCTAACAAGTGGTATCAGAGCAATCTGTTAACATACATACAGTAAAGATCTAAAAACAATCATGTCTGAAGAAACACAAACTCCAACCAAGCCCACCAAAACTGAAGAAAATCCAAAGACTCAAATCAATAATCGATATGAGACTATTAGGGTTCCCATACTGAAACCTTCTGAATATCCTATATGGAAGGTGAGGATGTCTATGTTTCTGGAAGCTACAGATCCAGAATACCTTGACAGAATTAATGAAGGTCCACATAAGCCAACCAAGCTCTCTGTTGTAGTTGCAGATCAGCTAGCACAGACTGTACCAAAGAAAAAAAGTGAATATGCAGCTGAAGATATCTCATCTATTACAAAGGATGCAAAGGTAAGACATTTACTGCATAGTGCCATTGATAATGCCATGTCAGACAGGGCAATTAACTGCAAGACTGCAAAGGAGATATGGGATGCCTTGGAGACTAGATGTCAAGGAACTGATTCAATTAAGAAGAACAGGAGGATTATACTCACTCAAGAGTATGAGCACTTTGACTCAAAACCTGATGAGTCATTAACTGGTTTATATGACAGGTTTTTCAAACTCTTGAATGATCTGTCACTGGTGGATAAGGAATATGATCTTGAAGATACTAATCTTAAATTCCTTTTAGCTCTTCCTGAAAGTTGGGACTTGAAGGCAACTACTATAAGAGACAACTATGCTCTTGATGAAACTACTCTTGATGAAATTTATGGTATGCTCAAAACTCATGAACTTGAGATGGATCAAAGAAGCAAAAGGCATGGGAGAAAGTCAAGGACAGTTGCTTAAGGCTGAGGAGGAATCCCCTAAAGTGGCTGTCTCAAAGAAAGGCAAATGAAAGACTCTCATCACAAAGTCTGATACTGAGTCATCAAGTTCTGATAGTGATGAGGATTCAGAAACTGAAAGTCTATCTGAGATGGATGCTGATGAAGAGATGATGAAATTGTGTGCTCTTATGGTGAAGGGTATCACAAAGATAGCTTACAGGAAATTCATAATGGAAAAGAAGTTTTCCTGGAAAAGTGGAAATTCTGATAAGAAGGGATTCAGAAAATCTGAAGGCAAAGCTGGAAAGTCTGACAGAGGAGATTACTTAAATGTTAAATGCTACAATTGTGGTGAGAAAGACCACATATCTCCCGACTGCAAGAAAGGAAAAGGTGACAAAGGCAAGGCACTTGTCACAAAGAAGAAAAGCTGGACAAACACTTCAGATTCTGTAAGTGAGGTGAACTATGCTTTGATGGCAAATGCTGATAGAAGTTCTGAAGCTGCTGAGTTAAAGGTACCTCAAACAACTTATGCTTTTCATACTGATGATATTACCGAGTTGAGAAGATATCTTAAAACCATGTTCATTAGTTATAGAGATCAAACTTTAACATGTGAAAGGTTAACTTCTGAAAATTTGGCTTTTAAGAAAAGGAATGACTATTTAGAAAAGGAGTTAGTTATGTTCCATCAAACTCAGAAAGAAAGAGATGATGCTTTTTATGTTAGAGATAAAGTGTTAAAATTGAATCAATCTCTAAAAATTGAGTTAGAAAAGGAAAGAGAGATTATCAGGACTTGGACTAACTCTTGAAGAACAACTCAGAATTTGTTAAGTAGTGGAAACTGGAAAGAGGGCTTAGGTTATGGAGATGATAAGAATAATAAAGGAACTGTAGAAATTGAGCCTATAGTTGTTAAACAAAAGCCAAAGGTAAATCCTGTTAAGTTTGTAGCTGTAAAGTCTGATATTGATAAATCAGAAGTTAAAGAGAAATTAACTTCTGACAAACCAAAACAGGATAAGCCAACTGAAGTTAACATAGGCTTAAAGACAAAGAAGCAGCTTAAGCATAAGCTGAAAGATGTTAAGAATGTAAACAAGGTAAAGCCACCTAGGAAAAATAGGAATGGAAAGGAAGGTGTGAATAAAAGCAATGATTATAAGCCTGTTCCTATTGCTCCTAGAAAGAAATGTTATAACTGTGGAAATTCTAACCATCTGGCTTCTTTTTGCAGGAAGAATAAAAATATAAACTCCTTACCTTCAAAATCAGGAGTTAAGAGTCAGTTTGTTAGATATAGGATACAAAATCCTTGTTTTTATTGTGGTAGTTTATGGCATTCCATTTATACTTGTAAGGAATATCATAGTTTGTACTATGATTATTATCAAATAAAACCTTCTTAAAAGAAAGTTAGCATTACTCCTTCTAGTGTAGTTCTGATGCAAAGTCTGATACTGTAAATTCTGATAAGAAAAATGTTAACATAAACTCTGATGTTAAATCCGCTGCAAATGTTAATAAACTTAATAAGGCCAAATGATCCAAGCAAGTCTGGGTCCTTAAAACTAACCAATAGTGGTCTTTGTGATTGCAGGGCAACAGGAAAAAATCCTAGTTCTGGACAGTGGATGTTCAGGACATATGACTGGAAATAAAGCCCTGCTATCAGACTTTGTGGAGAAAGCTGGCCCAGGTGTTTCTTATGGAGATGGCAACATGGGAAAAACACTGGGATATGGAAATATCAATCTTGGGAATATCATCATTGAAAAAGTAGCTCTAGTCTCAGGACTTAAACACAATCTGCTGAGTGTTAGTCAAATCTGTGACAGAGGTTATCATGTGGATTTCTTTGAAGAACACTGTGAAGTTGTAAGCAAATCTACAAGCAAAGTTGTTCTAAAGGGAAACAGGCATGGAAACATTTATGAAGCCAAGCTTTCAACAAATTCTGATGGTTCTGCAATCTGTCTGTTAAGCAGCGCATCAATTGAAGAAATCTGGGATTGGCACAAGAAACTCTCTCATTTAAATTTTAACAATATAAATGAACTTGTCAAGAAAGATCTTGTGAGAGGACTGCCAAAATTAGTATTTGCTCCTGATGGCCTTTGTGATTCCCGTCAAAAGACAAAACAAAGAAAATCTTCATTCAAGAGCAAGACTGAATCTTCAATTCTTGAGCCTTATCACCTACTACATGTTGATCTATTTGGTCCAGTGAATGTCATGTCTATTGCAAAGAAGAAATCTGTTATGGTCATAGTGGATGAGTTCACCAGATACACTTGGGTGTATTTCTTGCACACAAAAAGTGAAACTGCGTCTATCTTGATTGATCATGTCAAACAACTGGATAAATTGGTTAAAGACTCTGTGAAAATCATAAGAAGTGATAATGGCACTGAGTTCAAGAATTTGATTATGGAAGAGTTCTGCAAAGACCATGGAATCAAGCAAGAATTTTCTGCTCCTGGAACTCCACAGCAAAATGGAGTTGTTGAAAGAAAGAATAGAACTCTTATTGAAGCTGCACGAACTATGCTTGATGAACCAAAGTTACCAACCTATTTTTGGGCTGAAGCTGTGCAGACTGCTTGTTTTACTCAGGATGCAACACTTATCAACAAGCATGGAAAGACACCATATGAGATGGTGAAGAAAAAGAAGCCAAATCTGAAGTATTTTCATATATTTGGATGCAAGTGTTTTGTTCTTAAGACTCATCCTGAACAGCTATCCAAATTTGATCTAAAAGCTGATGAAGGAATTTTTGTAGGATATCCACTTTCCACAAAAGCCTTCAGAGTCTACAATTTAAGAAAAAGGGTTGTCATGGAATCTATCAATGTCTCTTTTGATGATAAGAAGATTACAGGACTTGAAGATTTCAATGATCACGATCAGCTGAGATTTGAGAATGAAGTTTTAAATTCTGATTCTGTAAATCCTGACAGTCTAAATCCTGACAGTCTAAATCCTGACAGTCTAAATCCTGACAGTCTAAATCCTGATACTGCAAACTCTGATGGGTTAAACTATGATGTTATTGAAACTGTGGTAACTACGCCAAAGTAAAATGGACCTGTGCAGGGGGAGCATATTGAAGATACAACCACATCTCAAGAAGCATCAGAACCTAGAACAGGCTCTTCAAGTTCTGATTCATCAAGTTCTGATGGGCCAAGTTCTGATAATTCTGGAAACTCAAATTTTAAAGGATCCAACTCAGAGAGCATAATTTCAGGGGATCATCAGAATATGCTGATGGAGACAACATGGATCATGGGGGAGCATCCAGTTCTAGAGATAATCTTCCATCTGCAAGGAAGTGGACTAAAGCACATACACCTGACTTGATTATTGGAGATCCTGAAGTAGGTATAAGAACTAGAACATTAACATCAAATGAATGTCTCTATCACTCTTTTCTTTCTCAGACTGAACCAAAGAAAGTGGAAGAAGCTCTTCAAGATGCTGATTGGGTGCAAGTAATGCAGGAAGAGTTAAATGAATTTGAAAGAAATAAAGTCTGGACCCTAGTGCCAAGACCAAAGAACAGATCTATTGTTGGTACAAAATAAGTGTTCAGAAACAAAACTAATAGTGATGGCATAATTACAAGGAATAAAGCAATGCTAGTTGCAAAAGGATACTCTCAACATGAGGGAATTGATTATGATGAAATATTTGCACCAGTCGCTAGATTGGAAGCCATAAGGATATTTTTGGCTTATGCTGCTCACAAAAAGTTTAAAGTATTTCAAATGGATGTGAAAAGTGCTTTTCTTAATGGAGAATTGGAAGAAGAAGTATATGTTGAACAACCTCCAGGTTTTGTAGATTCAAAATTTCCTCATCATGTCTACAGACTTGATAAAGCACTTTATGGCCTTAAGTAAGCTCCAAGAGCATGGTATGAGATATTAGCTCAGTTTCTTCTGGAAAGTGAATTTAACAGAGGGACTTACTTTTGGTGCAGATATATGTTGTTGATATCATTTTTTGTTCTATAAATGACAGACTGTGTAAAAGGTTTGCCAAGCTAATACGGTCAAGATATCAAATGAGTATGATGGGAGAACTTAGCTATTTTCTGGGCCTTCAAGTCAAGCAGAATGAAGAAGGAACTTTTATTTGTCAATCTAAGTACACCAGAAATTTGTTGAAGAAATTTGGAATGCAAGACTATTCAAGTGCATCCACTCCTATGGCCACTGCAACAAAATTGGATAAGGATACTTGTATATCAGTAGATATTACTGATTACAGAGGTATAATTGGCTCACTACGCTATCTAACTGCAAGTAGACCTGATAGTATGTATGCTACCTGTCTTTGTGCAAGATTTCAAGCAAATCCAAGAGAACCTCACTTAACAGTTGTGAAAAGAATTTTCAAGTACCTTAAGGGTACAACTGATCTGGGATTGTGGTATCCTAGAGAATCAGACTTTAAGCTAATAGGTTACTCAGATGCAGATTTTGCAGGATGCAAAATTGACAGGAACAGCACAAGTGGAAGCTGCCAATTTCTTGGAGGCAGATTGGTTTCTTGGTTTAGCAAGAAACAAAAGTCAATTTCCACATCAACTGCAGAAGCATAATACATTGCTGCAGGAAGCTGTTGTGCACAGATTCTTTGGATGAAGAATCAGTTACTGGATTATGGGTTAATATATTCTAAAATCCCTATTTACTGTGATAATCAAAGTGCTATTGCTATGACAGGTAATCCAGTTCAACACTCAATGACAAAGCACATCAGCATTATGTACCACTTCATAAGGGAACATGTGATGGAGAGTACAGTGGAATTGCACTTTATTCCAACAGATCAACAACTAGCAGATATCTTCACAAAACCACTGTGTGAAGCTACTTTTACAAGATTGGTAAATGAACTTGGAATGGTTTCAGGTTCTTTCTCTAAATCTGTTTAGTTTATGCTGATACATCAGACTTTATGATCAGTATTTACAGATATTACTCTCTTTATGTAATCTGTGCTTAAATTGAAATTTACCTAAGTGCTGATTGTTTTCTGATGTGAATTTCTAAACTCTGATAGTGATATGAATGTTTCTGTGACTATTCAATCCAATGAGGATAACTGTGCTAGATGCTGACCTAGTAGTCTTGAATATACTAAAGATCCCATGTTTGAATTAATTGTTTATGTGGAAATTTTTAACACAAGCAAATTCTGATATTGAGCTTGGTTAGGTTTACTTTGTGTATCTTTTACTAAGTCAAAAACTAGAATAGTGCTTCTTATCTGTTAAGTTCTGATGTTGGTAAATCTTATGGATGTACTAAGTGCTGATAAACCTCACTTATTAAAAGAAAAAGAAAAAGAAAAGAAATAAAAATCAAGTACTCCTTTGAGATCTAGAGAAAAATACATGTGGAAGGGAAGACCCAAGTGCATTGCTGGTATTAAGTAATATGTATTAGAAAAGCAAAATAAATTTTCTTGGTGAATTTTCACATTCTCTGATTACTGGAGAAATACACTGATAATAGCATAAATTCTGATAAGCAGTCGTGAATCACTTACACTAAGAAGCCACTGTAAAAAGGAATTTCAAAAGTTGCATAAAATAAGCACAAAACAGTTGAGGTGGACTTATGCATGAACTCATTCTGTAGTGGACTTCAAACTAATGACAGATTTTGAGCAAAATTCTGAGTCATGCCTTATTTCTAAGATGTACTAAAGTGAATCAGACTTTACTCTTTGTCTGATATTTAGCTTAATGCACATACTTACACTCCATATGAATGATGAAAATTACTGTGGTGATCAATATTATTTTAGATGAACAGTTTAAGTGTCAGTTACATAAATTATGAGGACAAGTTCTGATGGAAGTTCTGATGATTAAGTTCTATTGTAACCATATCAGTATTTGTGTGAAGAATTACAGAAATAAACATTCACCTTTTGAGTTAAGAAGCCATATTCTGATGACTTTTAAATTCTGATAATAATCAAGTTCTGATGCTGACGTGGCAGTATTTATTCACTTGGTTTTCTTTTAAGTCAATAATTGAACGGTTATATTTTTTTCAGAATATTGGACTATGTGAGATAAAGCAGTAATAATCATTTGTTTAGTGGGGACAGTTTCTTTTTGAAAAACTGAATGTGTAAAGTAATCATTACTTATTTACCGTGCCCATTAACTTTTGTCTTAACTGCTGCATGGCTGACATGTGTAAGGTCTGTTCCACTTCTCAATAATTGTTGTCACGTGGGTTGTCTAAGTAAAAGAGATAAAATATTTTCAAATCTTTTATTCACATTTCTATTCAATTCAATCTCTCTCTTTTTCTTATTCTCTCACATTTTTTGACAGTTTTCTTTATAGACATTTTCTCAAACACCTTTCAGGCACTCTAACTTCTCACTTATTTCTGATGGAGCTTAAGGATTTAATTGTTGATGGAACCAAGTTTGTACCAAATAACTATGCTACAATCTTGAATAAGGCTGAAGCTCCATCAGATTTGCACTTTGTGCAAGATTCCTTAGCTAATAGTGAGATTGGGTATGCTTTGACCCAACCTCAATCTATTTTAAGAAAATAAGTGCTGACGTTTTGGCGAACTGGGCTATATGATGATGGTGGTGTTGCTGGTACTCCAAGCATAGTTTTCACATCAGGAGATGTCGAGCATGTGGTTACTAAATCGGCTATTCGTAAAGCTCTCCATTTACCTGAAGACTGTACATTCTCAACAGTGGAGGATCCTGTTTTACAGCAGCTTATGGCCAGTCTGGGCTATGAGCAAAGCTTGGGAAAGCTAGGTCAATTGAAAAGATCACATATTCGAAAGGAATGGAGCTTTTTCTTTGATTGTATCACCAAGGCATTTGCTAATAAATGCTCCAACTTTGATGTTATTCCCATAATGAGTCAGCAAATCGGGTATGCCCTTATCAATCAAACTCATTTTGATTTTGCAAGTGCCGTGCTAGGTTTCATAGGGGATAGGATGACAGAAGATAGGAATATAGTCTATTTTGCTAGATTTTGTCAGCTTATATATACTTTTTGTTGTGCTGATGAACCCCAACTAGCCACTGATTCAATTTCACCTTTTAAGCTTGCAAAAAGGGCCTTTAATGATTTGTTAAATGCTGATAATAAGAAACAAGTGCTGAGACCCTTACAAATTCCTCAATCAGTAAAACAAATCTTGGTAACTGCTGATCCACACAATTATACAACTGTCTATCCTGATGTTCAACCCACCAACTCATCACAACCACCAAAACAACCATCAAAACATACCATCTCTCAACAACCTCAAACTCAACCACAACCATCAGCACATCCAGTGAAGCCGTCATCTTCTAAACCCAAGAGGACACAGACTGTGCCTCAGTTTCAGCAGAAGAGAAGGAGAATTATTCTGAGAGATGAGTCAGATACTGAGGATCAGGTTCCAATATCAGAACCTGTTGTTGTAGAAGCTGAGAAGATCTCTTCTCAGAAAGTTACTGAAACTGGGAGTTCTAGGCCTCTCAAAAGGCTTAGAAAGCTAAATTCTGATGATGAAGCTCCCAAAGTCTCTACTTCAGCAAAGAGACTTAAAAAGCAAAGAGCCAGGAGGGCTGTAAGTGAATCATCACACTCTGAAGAAATCCTGGAAGCAGCAACTAAGGAAGGGGGTCAGGAATCTCTGATCCCAACAAAACCTATAGTAATTGAATTACTTCCCACTGCTGAATCAGCTCACAAGTCTCCTATTCAAGAACAAGAGGATATTCCAGAGAC
Source organism: Apium graveolens (assembly GCF_009905375.1). Taxonomy (NCBI): domain Eukaryota; kingdom Viridiplantae; phylum Streptophyta; class Magnoliopsida; order Apiales; family Apiaceae; genus Apium; species Apium graveolens. Next base: position 160,717,260 of record NC_133656.1, on the reverse strand, counting down.
AATGCCTACACCTCCTGTGTCTCCTATTAATGATCCAGTACATGCTGAAGATCCAGGTACAAGTGATGAAATAGATATTCACAACTTAGTTGTATATGATGTTCTGTACTTGGAAGCTCAACCCACTCAAGTTATTCCACCAACAACACCACTTCTAGATGCTGATTTCAATGCAGATATTCCAACAACACCAATTCTGAATCTAGATGCTGAAGATCAGATATTAGGTGGGCATCAAAATTTGGATGTTGATCAGAACTTAGTTACAGATTAGAATTTAGAGGATGATGTTGAAACCTCTATAGCCTCACATACTGTTATTCTATCAGAAAATGTTGATACTGCAGGCTCTGTAAATTCTGATGCTAAAATTACCGGTGAAGCTGCTACACATATAGATGCTGATGCAGCTGGTCCATCTGGACATGCACCTCAACAAGCTCTATCCAAAGCTGATCTAATCAAGAAGTTTGTTAGAGAAGATACATCAGTACCTTGGAGTGAAACTCCTAGAGGAAAGGAGTGGACTAAGGAGTGGAACACAGCTGATTTTGTTCCAACTCAGAACATAATTGCTGAGCACCTGGCCAAAACTGATCAAATGCTAATAAATGACGATTTCAAGGCACATCTTAGAGTTAATGCATTGAGTACCAGGCACCTTCAAGATCAATACTCAATAACTCATGACAAGGTGAACAAAATTCAAGAATCACTGATCCAACAAGATATGAATGTAAAATTGGAAAAGAACATATTTTTTAAGCCAACCTTTGACCGAATTGGGTATATTGAAAACACTCAGGAGAAGCAACAAGATCGGATTTCTGAAATTCTAAAGAATCAAGCTTCTCAGCAAAATCAACTCAATGAGATCCAATCCTCAGTGGAATTGCTTGTCTCTCTTCTTCTACCTGCTGATGCCAAAAATGGGGATAAAGTGATTAAGTCCAAATGCAAATCTATTCAACCACTGAAGGGTAAGGATGATGGAAATGATGACCAGGGAAACTCTGAAGAGGGTAGAGGTCATGGTCAAGGTCAAGGTTCTTCATCTAGGAAAGCTGAAACTTCTACACAGAGATCAAGCTCTGATGCTGATAGAAGAATAAGTTCTAGTAAACAAGTTCTGACAAAGCCTGATGTTCCTATATAGGGTGAAAGTCAAGAATCACAGAGGTTTATGCAGACACTGAAGCTTAAGGGGAAGGAAACATCAGTATACTATCAAGACTCTAAGTTACAGAAGCTGGATGAAGAAATTTCAAAAAGGATATTTCTCAAAGAAAATCCAGGAATGGACTTTAAAAGTCTAAAGGAAGAAGAAGCTAGACTTAAAGCAAAAAATGTCAAATCCAAGTCTAAAGCTTCTATTATTGAAAAGAAACTTCCAAAGCCTAAGGGAATTGTGATTAAGGAGAAGACAAATTCTGAGGCAACCAAAGCCAAATCACAAGTGGAGGTAGATCCTAGATTCAAGGGCAAAACAAAAATTGATGAACCTGTAAAGGTATATATGCCAATCATGGATCTGGAAACAAAATCTGATGAAGATACTAGTCTGATTTTGAAGAAAAAGAATATTCAAACAACCTCCGACATAACTCATGTTGTTCAAGATCAGGACTTAGTAAAATCTGATATTACAGTGAAGCAAGCAACCTCTGACATAGCTCAAGTTGGCTTGATATCAGAAGATAAAGAAAAGGAAACCTCTGACATTGCTCATGTTAAACCTTCAAGGATGTTACTACCTCGTTTTACCAAAGCTCAACAATCTACTAAACTTTTGAAGACTACATCAAGTGGTTTTGATGCAAGAGTTATTAGAGGAAAGAAAGCTAGAGACAAATCAGGATTGGGTAGTTCTAAAGAGAAGAGAGTAAACAGTACTACCAATGATCCAACTTCCTTAAGTGAAGCAGGAGTAGGAACAACTCCTGAAAGATTGAATCAACTTTAATCTGTACAATTGGTTTACCATTTTATGTTGAAAGAAGATATCATGTTATATTTTATGACAGATGGGAGGGTATTCCAGATTAGGAAGAATGCTATTCGATTTAAGTATTTTGAAGAATTGCAACATGTTCTATTTCTACTTCAAGTGAAAAATAGATCAACAAATGGTGCTGCCAGTTATTTAAAATCTGATATTCAAAGGCAGAGAAACTTTACCCTGTAAAGTCTGACATGCCATACTTTCCTAAATACAGAGATCACAATGGTGATACTGTTGAAATGAAGCCTAATACTGCAAAAATCATCACTACATTTTCTAGTATTAAGGGACTTGAATTCAATCTAGAGTCTGATAAAGCCTATATCATCAGACTGGATCAGGATATAAGGAAAGCAAAAATAAATGATCTCAAGGTTGCTATCTTCCAAACAGGTGAAGATACAGTTGAACTTATAGATGCAAAAAGGAGGATGCAGAATGAACTTGAATATGCTGAGAGAAGTCTGTTAAGGAATTATCTTAGAACAACTCCTGACATTAGAGAGATCACACACTGAAGCCAAGTCAAGAACTGCAACTGTTAAATTCTGAAGAATATACAGACTGAAGCTGATATCAGACTTTAAGGATGGTAAAGCTGTAAGGACTGTAAGTTGTAGTTATCTAGTCAAATTCTCATATACATTTGTACTTAATGTTTTTGACATCATCAAATATCTGCTGAACTTGTAAATTAGCATAATATACAAGTTGGGGAAGATTGTTAGATATATTTGTGATGTCATGTCTAATGATGATTTGTGTTTAGTTATCAGATCCTAACTAACAGGACAAATCAGGACTTAACTGGAAATTAGTACTTATACTGAAGTCAGGACTTAAGATATCAGAACTTAAGTTATCAGAAGATATTTATCAGGAGATAATATCAGGACTTAAGGAGACTTTCAGATAAGGAAGACGGCTGATTAAAGGAAAGAAGATCGAGACTAAAACAAGAAGAGGTATGCATGAAGAAGAATTCTATGAAGAATAGAATAATTGGAAGAAAAGATAACTAATTGATATATTTTAGGATGCAGACTTATGTTCGATATCAATTAGAAGATTATTTTGTAACTGTGTGTCTATATAAATACAACATAGGATTTACACTATATGTGTTATCTTAATCGAGAATATTATTCATTGTAACCCTAGCAGCTCTCGTGATATTTATTCATCACTGAGAGAGGACGGTTCCATTGTAATACTGTTTTATTAATAAGATTATTCTGTGTTTCATACTTGTGTTCTTAATTCGATTTGATTGTGCTAGACACTGTATTTAACCCCCTTCTACAGTGTGTGTGACCTAACAACTAATATATCCTGGCATGATTGCAAATATTATGATAAGGATAGAAAAGTAGAATTGTTTCAACTTCATGCTATTATGATCAGCCTTAAAGAGGAAATAGATAGAATAAAATCTAAAAATAGATTGCTGCTCACTAGAAAAGAAGAACTAGGCCTAATTACTGTTGAATTAGATAGCTTAAGAAACGTAATGAATGCCCAGAGAACATGGTCAAAACCAGTGAGGATTTAGATATTGTCCGTAGGAGTCAGATTGCTGAGTTAGAATCTAAGTAGAAAAATTATCAAGACTCTGCTATTAGTGCAAAGGAAATTATTGACAATATAATCAGTGGAGCCATAATTGACATTGGATCCAGTGATGTTGGACAGAAATATGTGATAGAATCAGAGAGTGTTGGTAATGATAAATCAAACTCTTTAGATATATCACAAGCTTCTGAAAAGGCCAATAATTTCTTATGCAAAAAGGCTACTCCTGATTCTTTCAATGAAGATGAGGTGCTTGTTGAGGATTATGTCTCTAGTGATGAGGAGTCAACTGTAGAGTCATCTGAGGAGTCAACTTCTAGTGATGAACCTAAAACTCACTTAGATGATACAAATGTTCACAAGACTAAAAAGAAAAACAGACGCAATAGAAATGGGAAGTTAAGTGTTAGCATTAAAAATGAAGATCTGCTAAAACCTAATTCTTCTAGGAAGTTATGCTTTAAATGTAATTCTGCTTCGCATCTTGCATATGCATCTACTGTGAGTAAAGTAGACAAAGGTAAAGTTCATAATAAGCATAACATGCCTACCATGCCTAATTCTCATTCCTCATGTCATAAATCTAAATGTATGCCATGTGCTTTTAATACCTTGTCATCTTATCTTAACTTGATGCATTTGCCATCCATTACTTGTAAGCATAATGATAAGAACATGAGTAGAAAACATGATAGGGCAAAGACTGTTAGTCCTCCTAAGGTTAGGAAGGAAACTTCTACTTGGAAGCCTAAAGGCATTCTTAAAGTTTCTAAAGAGAAGAAGGAGACAGTTAATGAGAAATAAAAGCATTTTAAATTTGCATATGATATTATTCATAATGTGAATCTCTCTAAGTCCCCTGGACTCAATTTAGTTTGGGTACCAAAGAAAACTTGATCCATAATGTAGACAGGGCAAGAAAAGGTGAAGCAAACCATGTGGATTGTAAACATTGGATGTTTAATACACAAGAGTTTGAGCATAGAGCCCTGTTATCAGAAGTGGACAAGTGAGCTGGCCCAATAGTTACCTTTGGAGATGACAACAAAGGAATCACTACGGGATATGGCGTGAAATCAGGAATGTCATCTTTCACTCAATATTTAAATGCTTATATTTGCTGAATATATGTTGCAGTTATTTGTTGAGTTTCTACTTTAATAGTTTAATTTATGGACCTTGAAGCAATTCAACTTTATTATTTGCTCCATAAGTCAAATTGTCAAAGTATTAGCAGCATCACACCTCTGATAATCTATTTAAGTGGTTTGTGATGAGATTAGCAGAATTACACCTCTGATAATTTATGTCACTAGTTTGTGATGAAATTAGTATAATTACACCTCTGATAATTTATTTCAGTGGTTTGTGAAGAGACTAGTAGCATTACACTATTGAGAATCTTTTTCAGTAGTTAGTGATGAGTTTTGTAGCACCATAAACTCTTGATAATTCATATCATTAGTTAACGATGATATATGTAGCATCATAAACTCTTGATAATTCATATCATTAGTTAGTGGATATATATGTGACATCATAAACTCTTGATGAGTCATATCATTAGTTGGTGGTGATATTTTTAGCACTATAAACTTCTGATAAATCTAGTAACAATTCTTGTTGATAGTTTTATCACTAGTTAATGGTGAGTTGTGTAACACTACATACTTGAATAAATTTGTTGAAATTTTTTGTTAATATTTATATCACAAGATAGTGGTGAGATTTTGATAATAGTGAGATCTTTTAAAAAACTCACTAAGATCAAAATCATGTGTGTAGCATAGTTGGATATAATTCAATTTCCATGGAGTCTAACAATTAATGAGTTCTTGATTGAATATCATAATTGATAGTAGACTTAGTGGATGGTGAATTATATTTGATTATGAGATTCTATTTTATCATTATTAACATATAATGACAGCAAGCTCCCAAGTAATCAAAAGGAAGATAACTTAGACAATCTAGATATTGAAGATCTTTTTGATGATGAAGATGAACCTGAGGTTGTTCCAAATGAAAATGTAAATTCAAATGATCTTGTCAATGATCACAATTCTGATTCAGACTCTGATGGGAATGGTCTCGAGACAAGCAAAGATAGTCAATCTATTTCTAGAACTAGTTCTCAAAATTCAGATTCTAAAGGATAAATTGACAGTGGTGATAGTAGAAATGGTTCAGATGCAGTAATGATAGTGGAAACTGGAAGAAGCACAGTCTTACCATCTTTGGAACCAATCCACAAGCTTCAGATTCTATAAATTATGCTGACAACAACTCAGGGGAGAAAGAATAAAATCAAAGATACGCTAGTCAGACTCAACATAATTCTGAAAATGCTGAGTTATCAAGAGCTAGTCTACCAAGACGTAAGAATAGTGTAAAAACTATCCTTGACACTTGATACTTGGTGTTTTTGATACTAGAGTAAAGGCTATAGGATCAGAAGAAGAAGAAGATTAAGAAGAACAAGGATCTAATAGTCAGACTCAACATAATTCTGGAAATTCTGAGTCATCAAGAGCTAGTCTACCAAGACGTAATAATGGAGTAAAAACCATCCTTGGCATATGATACTCAGTAATTTTGATATTGGAGTAAAGGCTAGAAGATCAGAAGAAGAAGAACAAGGATCTACTAGTCAGACTCAACTTAATTTTGGAAATGCTAAGTCGTTAAGAGCAAGTCTACCAAGGTGTAAAGAATGGAGTAAAGACCATCTTTGGCATTTAGTACTTAGTGTTCCTAATACTTGAGTAAGGGCTAGAAGAGCTGCTGCAAACAAGTGAATAGATTCTGGTTTTCTATCACCAATGGAACTAAAGGAAGCAGTGAAGCTCTTGGAGATCCAGATTGAGTGATTGCCATGCAAATGAACTCAATCAGTTTGAAGATTAAATTTGTGGAGGCTTGTTCCCAGATTCAAGGATAGATCACAATCTTTAATTAGTGAAGATCTTTCCAAGAATGAAAAGAAGCCTAAAGCTGTTTCAATATAATAGGGGTTGATCCAGATCCAGATTCTGGTACAATTTCAAGATTTACTCCCCCTCAAAGCACCAAATCTCAGATTTAATTCAGCAACAACTCACGGGGAGCAAAACTCGCAATATTCCACAAATCTTAGTTAACAACATGGGAAAGTAAGTTTACATATCTATTCATTATATATATATCCATGTTTGTAAACTTGTTTTGAAGCTAACTGATTACCATGTTTTACATGTTACATGCTAGTGGTAAGTAAGTTAGAGTTTTTGATGCAATACATGAGTTGTTTGAATGTTTACATGCTATATATTTTCACTGATGCAAACACTCTTGATATTAATATTTATTTTAGCACACACACAGATCTCAATATTGTTTGCACTCTGATTTAAGATCCTGTAATCTCTTTTGTGATTCTATCATAACTCGGATTTATAGGCTTAGATCCTGATTAAGATTCTGTGCAACTAGTTTGAGTACTCTGATTAGATTTTGTGTGATTGTATCATGTATCTGAGTGATTCTGTATGATTTTTGAGTTTCAGACCCTAGGTAACTCTGACAACAGATTCCTTGGTCACTTTGATTCTCTGTTTATACTAGAATAACTCTGTCTGCTTTGTGCTAGAATAAATATGCAACATAACTAGTGATAGTTATGATATAATTATGTTAGGAGTATTTTTAATTGGTTTAGTCTTGTCTTGACTAATCAATTGGTGCATACTTGTTGGATAACTCTTGGCATAAATAATTGATGTATGTCTTATATGTTGATCCTATGTGTAACTCTTATGATCTTGCTATGCCTATACTCTGTTATGGATACTAAATCCTGATATATTTATTATACTCTGATTACCTTATGCAAGTCTTATAAGTTTGGAACAATGTTCACTCTATTTCCTTTATAGTATTGATCTGTATTGGACTAACTTAAACTGTTTTGAGCTAATGAGATTTGATTGAGTAGTACTATCAAAAGAATCAGAAAGCATGATCATCTGAAACATCCTTCATGGATCCATATTGTGGTAAGCAAAGGTAAAAATCTCTGATTCTGAAATCACTATGTTCTTGATCATTAAACTCTCTAATATTGTACTTCGGATGTTTGTGATCTTCAACACCCTTAGTGGTTTTAGGAACTGGCTAAGAGCCTATCAAACCTCATAGGTTCTATCCCAAGTCATTAGAACCAAACACTTCTAAAAAAATATTCCATTACCTTACTCTGTTACATCCCCCAGATTTTTCTCTAATTCACTTAATTTTATTGAGATATCAACTCAGTGGTCAGACAAAATTACCACTTGGTATTGGAGTTGTGTTGAGAATGAAGGAGATAGTGCCAAGAAGCACCACATAAGGAAGGAAATGTCAACCCTACAACTCTGTCTCTCACAAAAAAGCGGAGTATCTATAACCTGGGATATATGTAAGCCACTATGTATTCTCTCAAAAGAATATAGAGCTGAGAAAGGCATATAAATAGTTACTAGGTGCATTCTCCCTACAGAATATTATCTATTGAAAATTCTCCTATCAGCCAGAGAATCTGTATAAGAGTCACTACCCTTGATTAAAATATTTCCAATACACACGTGAGATTCACACACAAGAAAGGTATTGACGCAACAATCATTGTCAAACCATATCAAGGTTAATAGAAGTAGGTTAAATCATGGATCATGTTTTACTCTTTATCTCTGATCTTGAATGAGAACATATGATTCTGGTTGGTTACTTTGATAAGTCCTCACAGACTTCAGAAGAAATCCTTGATCCCTAATGGCATATCATTGATCATTGGTTATCTTCCCAGAATTCAAATCTGGAAATGATTTTGACTTTGTCAAAATTGTAGCTCGTAAATAAGGACTCAGATATTATCTGACGAGTTTATGAGGTATACTTCTTCATGGAAGTTGAGGGATATCAGGAATTCTGCCACTTAAATGAATCCTAATTTCCCCTCTCAGAAGGAACATTTATGAATCTCTTGACTGAGAGTTTCCATCCTTGAAGGTGGAAGGAAACTTTTCTATGAAAAAGATTTTCTCGCAGGTACACTTAAATGTTTGGAGCTTTGAGTGAGTGACACACTGTGAGACTGAGTGATAAACCCGTGTGTGTAGTAGAGTGGAGTGAAACACAATGTGCGATCACTAAACAGAAATCACACACTTGCACTGTGAGGAATGGCTACCAAATAATCTCTTCACTTGGTTGGTTGATCCTAAGGTTTTACTCTGAATATATTTTGAAGGATTTCTCAACTAAGGGGGAGAGATTATAAAGAGATTATGGACTGATAGTTTTTCTGGAACTAAGAAGAGGAGTTTCTAACTTTATTGTAATAAGGAAGGGATTCTTCATATTGTACTAAGGAAAGGATGTTTCATCTTAGGGGGAGAGATTATTGGGTTTTGGTTCTAGATTCCAAAATGTTTTATGTGCTTTATGGGAAGATCTGAAGGTTATTGAAGATAGTGTTTGGAAGACGTATCTATCTACAACTTTACATAAGGGAGAGAAGAATATGTTCTCTGCTGAAGCTGAATGCTTATAGAAGATGTGGTAGATACAAGATAGTATTATTTCCAAGTCCAGGATTGAAAGTTGAAAGCTGATTGAAGATTTTTGGATAAGGTTAGTTGATTTATCCTCCAAACTATTGCTTCTCCATTATTATTTGACCGCCAGGTGTAACAGTCAAATAGGGGGAGATTGTTGAGTAAGATTGAAGCTGTATGTATAACTCAACAATACTGGTTTGGATAACTCAACATAGAACAAGGACTTTGAAATAATCTATGTTCCACTAGGATCAGTACATATTGTTTAATTGGGTATATGCACAAAAGGTTTTGTTAGCTGCAGTGAAGAAGACGTCAACAGTGATCCGTATGAAGTTCATTAATATGTTCAGGCATCGGGGGAATAAGGTTGGAGTCATTCGAAGCAGTTATCAGAATCAGTGTGAAGACCTCAAGGAATTCTAGTGAAGTTGGTTATATATGGTAGAAGACTTAACAGTGGTTTATACAGGTATAATACGAAGGTCTGAGAGCGGAACTAGTCTTTTGTGAACCAGACCCTTGCAAGAGACGTCAGTGATCCGTGAAAGAAAACAGAGTATTATTTTTAGGAACACTATTAATTGGGTTTTGTGCTCGAGGAGATTGAAATATTTTGAGGTACAAAATCCCGGAGATTAGAAGGCCTGCAGATACAGAGGAGTACAGCTCGAGGATTTACGAGATTTATTTTTAATCAATGACGGATTTTTTATTAAATGAATAAATGAAAATTATCTCATTTATTTATTTAATTTTATATCACAATTTGATTTTAAAATAAATAAATCAAAAAATTGATTTTTTATTAAATGGATAAATGAATCTCAAAATATTTATTTATTTAATTTAATATCAATATTTAATTTTGGTAAATTAAAATTAATGTTTGAATTTATTTAAATAAATAAATAAATTCAAAGCTTATTTATTTATTTATTTTAAATATCAAATGTTTAATTTATTTAATTACCAGCCAGAAATTCGAATTGAAATCAAAGAAGTGGTGTACACACAGAAATTAACAGGGGTGAATTTGCAGCTTAGCAAGACAAAACAAATGCATGTATTTTCTTTTGGAAAATGACCACAGCTGTGCAAAGTATCAAACAAAAGAAAAAATTGTTGTACAAGTACAAGTAAAGAGGCAGATTGTTTATTTTGTTTTGTATAAGCAACGCGGACCCACCTATGTACTCAAAGAAACCAAAAGAAAACAGGTGAAGTTTTCAGAGATTGCAGAGTTTGTGCATATCGTTAATTCCTTCTCGACGTGTGCGTGACGCGGGGACCCTCCCCTTCTTTCTCTACGCGTGACTTGCACTCCCCCCCCCCCCGGCGCCTGGATGGGCATTTTTTATCGCAGGTTGAGTGAATTTAATTATAAACTGAATAGTATGAGTCGCAAGTTGATGTCTCCTGGTTGTGTGTCTCCAGTTAAGTAAAAGAGAAAAAGAAATACACAGTCGCAGCTTATCAACTTGCTAAAAGAAATCAAATCAATGCATATGTTCCTGTTTGTATACAGTCGCAGGTTAATCAAATGATTTAATTAAAATGCGGGGGTCGCAGGTTGGATATTATATTGGATAAAAGAATTTGAGGCGCAGTTTGTGTTTTTCTTTAGTTCTGGAGTCGCATGTTGACATTAACAAAGTGTAGGTTAAAGTAAAGAAAAGGGAGTCGCAACTTGAGTTTATAAGTCACAGGCACCAAAATTATGGGTCACAAGTTGATTTATGCAAGCTATTGAAATTCAAATGAGTGGATATTAAAGTGCCACGTAGCCCCTTCTCTCTCGAGCCTACCAATTTATATAATCAATCAGCGGCAAATTAGATTTATATCTCCTCTAATTTTACAAGTGCGAAGCTCTTGAAGTTTTATCTCAGCTCATTTTTAAAAAGCTTCATTTGACAAGGGGAGGTCATGTTCAATTTGTTCCACACCATTTAAAGCCTTACAAACTTGTAACACTCATTAATTAAAGCTATCTTGATTGTAATCAATATTTTTGATAAAAGCTTTAAAGTCTTAGAGTGATAGATAGAACCCTAGATTGATAACTATTATTTTGGTTCTCTCTATATTTGTTGCTTCGAATTATTTATATTTGGAGTTGTAAGCAAACCTTTACGTTTAATTTCTTAATAATAAGAATTATTCCGTGAATCTCTTTGTGTTTGTTTATTTCATTTTTGAGATTTATTTTCCGCCGCAATTAATTTTAGAAAATGAAGAACATACATTCACCCCCCTCCGTATGTACCTTTTGGACCTAACATATATATATATATAGTGCATTGACATTCCCACCTAGTAGCTCGTATATTATGTGAGCGAAAAAATAATGAAAGTTACAAGCTCAAATTAGATACAGTTTGATGATTTTACAAATCATCATAACTTGTAGTAGCTAAGTAACATATTAAATTAAAATCATCAAAACTTGCAGGATAATGTTAGCTAACTAACATATCAAATAAATAGAAAACTTTTTGTGTGTATTGGAAATGAAAGTAGTTTCATTATACCTTTTATGTATCCAAAATTAAATTCATATCGGTAAGCACATGGCGGGCATTATAATATTCTTATTACTAGTTCATAACACATGAGAAATCCGAAACAAAATTAAAATATTAATAATAAAATATTATAATTATAGATTATTGAATTTGAATAAGGGTATAAATAAAAATTATTTAGTTATGCAATTATATGGAATCAACTCGAGATGAAACCAAATAAAAAGTGAAATAAAGTGGGTGTATGTGTGTATAGTTAATTTCTATGGAGACCACATTTTTATTGGAGATTTTGGAGTCCACTTAAGTTCTGCAAGTAAAATCTTGCATAAAAACATTGCAAAATTTATTATTTTGTGAATCATGTTCTGCAAAAATCATTAATTTATTCAAAATCTTGAATATCATATAGGTACTGTATGTAGAACATTACAAAATATTTTATTCCACAAAACAAGTCTAGTTTGCCGTTTGTTCAGCTTGCACAATATACACATTATACTTATTAAACTTAAAAGATTTTTAACAATTTTAATAAATTAGTGATATCTGTAGAACATAATTCACAAAATAATATAGTTTATAGGGTTTTGATTGCAGAATATAGGTGGTCTCCGATAAAATAGTGGTATCAATAGAACTTGACTCTCTCTCTCTCTCTTTCTCTCTCTCACTCTCTCTATATATATATATAATTTCTTTGGAGTTCGTTATTTCATTTGAGTCCTGGAATTCATATATGTTCTGTAAGTAATACATTACGTAAAAACAATGCAAAACATATTAGTTTGAGAATCATGTTCTACATATAAAATTATTTTAATGATAATCTTCAAATTCCATATATTTTGCGAGTAAAATATTACAAAATATATTTTTCTACAGAACATATTTAATTTGCAGAACATTCATTTTAATGTTAGAACATAATATATTTTATTATATTGTACTTATAAAATGTATTAAATTTGCAAAATTTCTATTAAAATAGTGATGTTTGTAAAAAATGCTTTACAAAAAAATATTTTTTTAATATCTTATTGGTAGAACGAATATGGACTTCAGGACTCCAATGAAATTGTAGACTCCATAAAACTATATATATATATAGGGGAATGATCAAATATAAACTAAAATTAAAATAGAAACTTAGAACTAATCTAAGTCATTAGATCTACCCAATCTAATGGTCACCCCTAAATCACACCACCCAACTACCCTGCACCCTCCCACACCCAATTTCAGCTTTTCCCCTCTATTTTTAATTTGATATTTCCCGTCAAACCGTAATTTTTTTTAAATCCGATTTCACTGTATTTTTCTACATCTCTCAACGATCGATTTGCATACCATATGTGTTATATTTCGAATTAGTTTTTAAAAAAAAATTATTTGGTTTCTAGTTTCTATTCTAAATTGGTTTCTATTGGAGTAGCCCTATATATATATATGCTTCTGCTCAAATGATAACTTCCTAAAATGAGAACTGTAAGAACTAGTAATTTTCGTAGTTAAAATTGTTTATTTTACAAAATTTTAAATTTTTGGTTTGCACAAAATCACCAATTTACTAAATTCAAAATTTTAACTTTTAAAAAAATAACCTGTTTCAACTACAGAAATTACCAGTTATCACCGTTCTTCATTTTAGTAAGTTCTTGAATTTCATTGCTTTTTTAATTGAATTTGGACGTGTTTTTTGTTTATGGGAAAACTTAGGCAAATTTCGAACAAAGAGGACTATGATCTGGAAGTTTAAAACTTAAGTTGAATCATGTCACAGTTCCTGGATAAAACTTAAGTTTAAAACTTTGTGACGGATTCTGTCATAAGTTCAAGCAAGTAAGCGACCAATTTTGTCGCAATTTGTGAGAAACTAGAAAAATGTGACAGAAAACGGTTCTAGTTTTAGTTAACTTTTCAAAAAATTCAGTTATAACTACTGAAATTACATGACTGTTTAGGACAGATTATCTGTCGTACGAAGTAGATATGATATGAATACTTATAGACAGATTCAATATCGTTTGTCATAGATTTTCTTTATTTTTCCTTTTCTTAAAAATTATATTATTTATTATGTACGAGTGGGGTCCACTCCCAACTTGTGTCTGACTAAGAAATATAGTTGAATAAGAACTTTCGACACGGGTATTTTCGACAAATTGCTTCTGTCACAACTAGATGCAATTGCGACAGATTCTTTGTATTAACTCAGTCAAAATATGTTATTCTTGTTGTAGTGAACAAGTTTAACAATTCTGAAAGTTCATTTGTGAAATTTATTTAAACTAGAAAAGATTTTTTTATGATATGTGTATGACCGCGTATTAAAAATTTATATGATAAATTTGATTAGCTCATTTCTCAAAAATAGTGAGGCATAAAAATTTTCAACAATCAAAGTCTATCAAAGAACTCCCTCCGTCCCCGTAAGTTCTTTAGATTTTTTTGATCTATATTTTTAACCCAGAGCCGAAGACAGAGGCTCTATTCCTTCGGAAACCAAGAATCCCGAAAGAAGGATAAGACACGGAATATAAAGATTTAAAATAGTTCGTCGGATGAGACCGAGAACCAAAAGATGTCTATCAAATCCTCTCTTTCTACTATATCCTTTCTTGGTCTCAGCTAACCAATCCCTTGCCTTCACTTAAAAACTCTACGCCCCCTATTAGAATAAGGCATTCTCGTAAAATTATGGAAAATTTGGTTGATGGTTAATGTGACCGGTCAACGGATATTGAAACCTTATATCCAAGTGATAGTGTTTGGATTAGTAATTTAGTGGTGGAGAATGGAAAACCAATTCCCTCTTAGTGGATAAATCAAACCCATCATAGCCTTTAGATTTTCATTTCATTCTCATTCACATTAATCCTCATTCTCGTATCCTCAATTATCATTTCTAATTCTCATTACCACAACACATCCAAATGTCCTAATTCTCCCGAGAACATCGTAAGTCTATCTTCTTCCATATGAAAGTGTTACAAATACATGGAGATGTGGGCAGAGGAAGCCTCAAAAAGCGAAGGCCGAGCTCGGCCGAGCTCGTCCTTATTGATTCTAAAGTTTATGGCCTTTCTAGTAAATAAGAAGCCCTGAAGGAGACTTCGATCATTCAACTTTAGCTTTTGAAGGAATTATGTCACTTGAAATTCCAAAAAATGAATCGCCGGCAAATCCATCCATATCACCATTTTGAATCTCGTTCAATCCATAAACAAAAGCAATTACATCTCCAAATGTGACCACTCGACCGATCTCATTCATTTGAAATTCATGAAGCAGAATGAAAATGATTTGAACCTCCAAGCAGCTTGAACTAGAAAAATAGTTAGGACAGGGGATTGACACACATTTTAAGACTCCAACAAAGTACAGTTTCCTGATATTTTTTTCTTGTAAATAAAAGTACGACGTTTAAATTTTATACAAAAAAAGGAAATTATGAAAGTAAAACGCCTAGAGGTAGCGGAAATGAGGATGTTGCGTTGGATTTGTGGCCGCACCTTGTTAGATAGATTGCCGATGGGTTTTTTCAGAAGGCAATTAAGAGTTGCATCTATAATAAAACAAGTAAGGAAATGTAGACTGCGATGGTTTGGACATGTTCGGAGGAGGCGTATAACGGCTCCAGTGCGGAGAGTTGAAGGTTCAGTGTTGCCGAGTGTGAGAAGGAAAGGAAGATCGAGAAAAACTTGGGATAACTTACTTTCTCTAGATTTGCATTTTTTAAACCTTCGGGGGGATATGATATTAGATAGAAGGTCTTGGAGGCGTCGAATTAGAGTGGTTGATTAATTTATGAGATATATTGATCTTGTATATTGAGGTGTTAGTAGCATACAGTCTTAGTAACATATAGTGTCAGTTTATTCATTCTATTAAGTTACTTAATTCTATTATTATTGTATTTTGGGTTTCATACATTATTGGCACTAATCAGTTTTTTACTAGATAGAATGTCTTGTCTTTTTTGAACAGGGAGTTATTTGATTTATAAATTAGAAGTTCTGTGAGTGATTTTAAGCAAGATTGGGTTGAAGATATCAAAAGTGTTTTTATGTGGGATAAAAGTGACTACAAACAGTCACTATTCGGTATTGCGTATTATATCTTTTTATAGTTATATTCTATATTTACACGTGTTCACACACAAGCCGGGGGCATTTTGGGAAACAGCCTCTTCGTTCTTTTGAATGATGGGAATGATGCGTACATCATACCCTCCCCAGACCCTGTACATCATACCCTCCCCAGACCCTGTTTTTGCGGGATATTATAGGTACATTTATTTTAGTTTGGTTTATATTTTATACTCCCTCTGTCCCAGCCAATTCTTTACGTTTGGTTTGGGCACGGAGGTTAAGAAATATGTATAAAGTAGTGAAAAGAGAAAGAAAAGTGGATGAAGTGGTGGGACCCATTAATTTTTAATGTATAAAAGGAAGATAGTGGAGTAAAAGTAGTGTGAAAAGGGAGCAAAAGTGAGAAAATGGTGGGACCCATTGACTATTTTTGGTAAATTTTGAAATGTAAAGAATTGGATTGGACATCCGAAAAAGAAAAATGTAAAGAAATGGTTGGGACAGAGGGAGTAATAACTTTAGAATTTGTGTTCATAAAAAAAGGTAAAAAAAAGTAAAATACAGAAAATAATTATTAGAGTATGTTCATTGACCCACGCTAGAAATTTATCTAATTTATTAAAAATAAGTACAATATGTTTATGAACCTAGGTATAAGTAAAATTTGTAGTTCTGCTTCTTCACGTGCATGTTAAGTTTAAGTTTTTAATGCAAGTGTCAGGAACTGGAAAAAATGATGTGCAAATTCTGGTGGCACACTAGTTTATCGAAAGACAGGGGTATCCATTGGCTAAGTTGGAGTAATATGAGCAAGAAGAAATCTTTAGGAGGAATGGGCTTTCGTAATTTACGGGATTGCAATCCAGCTCTTATTGGTAAACAGGCCTGGAGCAGAGGCGGATCTGGGGGGGTCCAGAGGGGTCCCTGGCCCCCCCTGAGTTGGGGACTATTTTTGATTGCAAAACGACGTCGTTTTGAGTTTTTAATAAAATATATATATATATAATATAATACTACGTCGTTTGCTGCATATATCAGAGGAGAAAACACATTCAATATCATTCTCCTCAATCTCCTGTGTTCTTCTTCATCTACAGACTACAAATACACTAACGCGATTGTAAATTCTTTCTTCTGCCTCCTGGACCCGGTGGTGATCTATCTTAATTTTTCGACAATCAAGATTCAAAGCTGCCATTATTAGTCCTCTGGCTCTGTCCACTAATATAAGGTAAAACCCCTAATTTCTAAATACCTAATTTTAATTTTATTTTATTTTTGAATCAGAAACTACAAATTCTTATTCTTATTTTAAAGGTCTTTAATCTTGATTCTTAGTGTTCATAGTTGGTTTTAGGATAAAAAGAATTGATTTGTAATGTAAAATACATAAAACTTGTTGCCTGAATATAATCAAAAGTTAGTTTACTAGATTAGTTTATTTGCAAATTAAAATTGTACACTTTTGTTGCAGAAAAGGACTTTGTGTAGATTGTTCTGTGACTTCTGCCATATCATATGGATAAATATATAATTCGAGATACAGGGAATGCCTCCGGTAGTGAGCCGCGTAATGTAAATATTGGCGAATCGAGCAGCAAAAGACCGCGTACGGAAATTAATGTTCCTTCTGATGATATTATAGGTGATCCAGCATTGCGTAAGCCCATCAATTCCTACGATCCAAGAATACGGGATGATGTGAGGCGAAAATATGTGTTAATAGGTCCTTGTCAGCCAATTACTCATACCTTTCCGAAAACTTTATGCGGGGACAAGGATAGATGTTTTCAAATTGAGTGGTATAATAATAGAGAGTGGTTGGAATATAGTGTCTGCCAAGATGCTGCATTTTGCTTTTATTGTTATCTATTTGGAGATATAAAAAAAAAGGATCAAGCTTTTACACATAAAGGATTCCGAAATTGGAAGAAGGCTAATGAAAAATTAAAGAATCATGTAGGAAAGGAAGGGAGTGTACACAGGAACGCACAAACTCTTTATTTGGCTTTTAAAGATCAGCGACAAAGTGTGACAAGAAGATTTTCTACAGGAACTGAAAATATAGGTGCTGCTTATCGTGCCCGTTTGACAGCAAGTGTAGATGTAGCGCGCCTGCTTCTTGGACTAGGATTAGCATTCCGCGGACATGACGAGTCTTTGTCTTCCATACGTAGAGGTAATTTTCTGGAGATACTTTCATGGTACAGCCTCCGTAATCCTGATGTGGGAAAAGTTGTCAAAGATAATGCGCCGGCAAATCATCAAATTACGGCTCCTTCTATTCAAAAACAAATTGTTAATGCCTGTGCATCAGAAACAACAAAAGCATTTTAATTATAGTTTTAAAGCTGAATTGAAATCTGAATTTTAGTTTTGATATAGTAGTATAAATTAGGACCCCCCAGAAAAAAGTTTCTGCGTCCGCCACTGGCCTGGAGGTTACTGCAATTCCTAGGGAAACTAGTCAGTCAAGTGTATAAGGCTCGCTACTATCCTCAGGGGTCTTTTCTCAATGCCAAACTTGGACACAACCCAGTTATATCCGGAGAAGTGTCATTGAATCTCAGTCTCTTTTAAAACAAGGTTTAGGTTGTAGAGTTGGCAACGGTTCATCCATCAATGTTATTGAAGACACGTGGCTCCCGTCGGAACAAAACCCGTACATCCACACTCAAAATCCAAGCTTGCATAATCAGATGGTGTCCTCTCTTCTCGATACCGATGGCAATTGGGACGTAGATTTAATCAAGGATGTGTTCGATGAGAGAGACGTTAACATAATTTTGACCATTCCTCTAAATAAAGCAGCTCAAGGTTCTTGGTACTGGAGACAAGAGAAGATGGGCTCATACTCAGTAAAGAGTGCTTACTATCTACTGCAGGATCTCAAACCGAATCAGAATACAAGTCCTAGTTCAGGGTTCTGGAAAAGACTTTGGAACCTAAAGATCCCTCCCAAAGTGAAAAATTTCCTTTGGAGAGCCTCTACAAATTGCCTTCCAACAAAAGACCTTCTTCAACAAAAAAGAATTCCAGTGAATATTCTTTGTCCTATCTGCCATGACACTTCTGAAACAATTCTTCACTGCTTGGTTTTATGTCCTTTTGCTGAGATTTGCTGGACAAGAGTGCACGTCCAACCAATCCACGGAGTGTTCCATTCATTCTGTGAATGGCTTCTGTTACTCTTCGAGCAACTAGACAAGAAGGAAGTTCACATTTCTGTGATGGTTTGCTGGATGCTATGGAAACACCGCAACGAACTCGTATGGAACCAACGTAGTTTGGAGATATCGAAAATTTTGGAGTCAGCATGTTCTATTCTTAACCAGTGGAATAGTGTTCAAGATAAAACTTATGATCGTTTTATGGCTTACATGAACCATAACGACGGAGACGAACACTGGCACACCCCCATGACTAACAGAGTTAAGATCAATGTAGACGCCGCTATTTTTGATGACACAAACTGCTGCATCCATGCTTTTGTTGCTCGTGACCATGAGGGACAGTTAGTTGAAGCTCGCTCGAAATGCTTGAGAGGACGCTCCTGTCCAGACTTAGCAGAAGCCTTGAGTACTAGAGAAGCTTTAAGCTGGGTTAAAGGTAATAATCACAGGTATCTGATTGTTTGCAAGTAGTTCAAGCCATACGCAGCTCAATTTCCAGTTTTTCATATTTGGGAAGAGTTGTGCACGAGTGCCGAGACTTACTAGCAAGCTTAAGCAGTAAAGACGTTTGTTTTAGATTTGTCAAACGTTCCGCGAACAAGTTAGCTCACTTCTTAGCGAGAAACCATTGTTCAGGAGCCGATCGTATTTAGAGAGTGGGAGATCCCCACTCAGAATTTATTCATGTAATGTTGGATGACTTGCGGTTTTAATAAAATCGTTTCATTTTTTCGGCAAAAAAATTTCTATTTTTTAAAAAAATACTAGTGTAAGTAGTTATACCTATTTAAAAAATAATATTAAATATTTAAATTGTATACGTTAAATTGAGTTGAACCCCACATCAAATCATTTTTATTGTGTGTCTTTTTATTTAGGTTAAATCCATCAACCTTATATATAAGAGCAGGGATCACGATGATATGTACTAATGTGAGTAATTGTTGATATTTTTTATTCTTTTCTACCTTCGTCTCTTTATAAGGTAAATTGTTTTGGTTTTATTTAAAAAACGAACCGAAACAAATCGAATCATGTTCTCACCTAATATCTGATGTGCAAGGAAGCTTAATTTTAAAAAAATTAACATATAAAATTATGTTCTTTATATCTAAAAATTCATATTTGTATTTGGAACTTTTTAATTTACTTATTATATTATGGTGGTTAAATATATTTATCTATTGTATTACAACCATACTGAAAATATTTATAAAAAAAGAGGTTTATTTATGATATCTTGAATTATTATTTAAGTAAAAAATTTATATATGTTACATTGTTACAATATTATAATTGTATTAATTAAAATTATTTGTTGAATTTACGTGATATTTAAATTATCTTAAATACAAAACCAATGCATCTTTCCTTTTCAAAAAACTTTTGATGAAACTTTTGGCATTATTCGTCTCATGTCTCATGTGAAAGAAAATCCAACCAATCAAAGTCATATACAGTCAAACACACATGCACGATCTGCAAATTACATATATGCCTCAGTTATAGCAACTCCAACGTCATCACCTGTTAGCTAAAATGTCTAGGTGTTATCGTAATATATATATATATATATATATATTTATATATATATTAAGTAAAAATAATGTCCCTCCAACCAAAACCTGTTAATAATAATTATAGATATCATTTATCTCATCTTCTATATTTGTTAATGCTCAAGTTATTGGCTAAAATATTCAATCACATCCACGTCAGATTTCTAACATATTTAAACATATAACTATACATACATATTTATATTTATATTACATTTAATATATATGGATAAAAATTCTTATTTTGTATTTAATATTTTTAACTTATATACTATTAAGTATAAATATATTATTTTCTTATTAACCAAATTTATTAATTAGTTTGACATACAATTGAATATTTATAAAAATAGTAATAAATCCAATATGATAAAATATAATAGAACTATACATTTTATAATATATAATAGATTTTATTCATTATTATTTTTTCATATTTAAATGTGTTATATATTTTGAGTTTTAATATTTATTAAATTGCAATTATATTCAACATTTTTCATTACATTTATATTTTATTTACACTTTTATTAGATTAAGTATTAAATAAATTTATTTTATCATTTAAAATATGTATTTGAATATCTGAAAAATAGGTAAAAATAAAATTTCTGAATATAACTAATCATTATAGCTAATACAATTAAAGTACATGTGCTTGCAGGTTCAACAAAATTATTGATAATGATAATTTGGCTAATTATTTTAGCTAATGTGATTGGAGATACTCTTAGTTAATGGAAGTTACTTAAAATTGACGAAAATATACATTCAAAAGCATCTCCGATGTTATCATACTATTTTAGTGTGAAATTTATATCAAAATGGTGTAAGATTAACACTATTTTCATATTTATTTCCAACCCATATACATTAAATTTTGACATCATTACTATACTATATAGATTATTTTAATACTAGAATATAAAATGTAATAAAGTTAGTTAAATATAAAAAAATAATTTTGCTTTAGGTAAGGAGAACAATGGTAATGTTGGCATTAATAAAATTTCTAAAAGTCAATTTGTTGTAACATTTGGTGCAATATCAAAATGGAGTAAGATTTAGAGTTGTGTTGGAGAAAAATTTTACATTAAAATTTTGTTAAAATACAAATTTGAAGTTAAGTTGTAGAAGGTCGTAGAGTTAGAAATTTGGAGGCAAGGAGTAATTTGTATAGGAGTGCTTAAATTTAATTTGATTCATTACGGGCTAGTTTGGGGTTTTTTAAGAAATGAAATTTATGATTTAAAGTTGAAAAGTGTCATATAAATAATATGAACAACGTACGTAACTTATAAGTTATTTAGGCGTTTGAATAATTTAATGTATAAGTTACTTATAAGTTACTCTCTCCGTCCCACTAAATTGTTTACGTTACTTTTTGGCACGCTTTTTAATGCTCGTTTAAAGTATACTTCCATAATATTTTATTTTTTATAAAAAAATTCTGAAAAAAAGTTTCATATTTAAACTTTTATTCAAAAAAAAAAATTAAAAAAAACATTATGAAACTATACTTTATTGAAACTCGAAATACGTACAAACAGTGTACGTAAACTATCCAGCGGGACGGAGGGAGTATTAAACTGTTTGGTAAATCGTAACTTATAATTTACACTTATTTTAAAAAATCAAAATTTTAATATAATAAATGAATATATATATATATATATGAAAAAAAATAAAAAATTTAAAATTTAAAACATATATATTGAAATTCAAATTACTAAAAAAAAGTAAATTTAAGAAAATACAAAATTTACTCAGTGTTCTAAAATCCTTGATTTAACTGATTAATCATCTGCCGATAAATTCGATTTTTGAAATCCGATTAATCCTAATAAGTTTTTTTTATATGAGTATATATAATATTTTATTAAAATTAAAATACTAAATTTATTTAAATATGAGTAATTATAAAATTTATCATATATAAATATATATTTATTAATAAATTACTAATATAATCATAATAGTAATAATAATATTAACTATATTTAAATTAAAGGCGATTTTATTGAAGCTTTTGATAAAACAGAATGGCAACTCAACGAAAACGTGGGATGAAAACGGTAATGTACAGTTCAACCAACTTTCTGTTTTTCGTGAAGAAATGAGCCTCATATTAATGTTGCCAAACAATCTTTGTAAATTAAAAATGGCCTTTGGGCCCATTTATGCTGAACGCGGACGTCGCCAAACATGCACTATAAGTGCAACTGCTGCAAACATGGGAGAGGACACTGTCATGTTCATTCTTCTCTTTACAACATTGTTTCGTAAGTAGTAAACGGCTAACCAGTCCACGCCTAACTGTATCGCCTGCAAGGTAAAAAAACCACAAGGACTCGTGCTGGCTTCTGTTGGCCTTCTTTAAAAATTTATTTTCTAAACTGTATACACATCAAATGAAGTATTATACCTCTACACCAAGCTCCCTCCTGTTTGATTTATGAAAACACACACACACACACCCACCCGTGTTAGAAGCATACATTTTGTATAATCTTGCTGTAATCTTTCTAGATGTAATCTTGCTGGCACCATCTCCTTTTCTCTGTTGGCATCACTAGATATCTAGTATTCCTACAAATACGTTTACTGTCAGTTCAACATCTTTGCTTCAACTCCCATATGGACTTCAACAGCTTCAACTCTCTTCAATTGGGATGCCAGGCCTAATTCCAGAGAATTATCATATAAGTTCCCCAATCTCATGTCTCTTTAATCTATTTAACAATACTTTCACTGGTTTAAGCTGACAACCTGCAGTTTCTTGATTTATCCGTGAACTATATAACAGCATCAATTTCATATTTGAAAATTGAGACATGTGATTCGTTGTTGCATCTTGATTAGTCTATTATAAATCTCAAAAGTTTGATTTTGTCTTACAATTTACTCACTGAGAGCATACCACAGTCTTTTGGTTATCTTCAAAGCTTACAAAGACTAGATTTTTCTCAATAATCATCTTACAGGATCGATTTCATCCGAATTAGGTAATGCGTGTAGCTCGCTGTTAGAACTTAAGCTGTCAAACAACGTTACGGGGACTGTTCCAACGTCCATCTCATCATGCTCATGGCTAAATGTATAGTCTCAATATTACATTTTGTGAAAAGTGAAAATGAGCTTATTATACAGGATTTCTAGACTTTCCTATAAAAACTTCTTGAAACTACTTGTCCTACATAATTACGATATCGCTTCCCACTGAAGGTATTGTCTCTATATTACATTTTGTGAAAAGTGAAAACAAGCTTAGTATACAGGATTTGTAAACTTTCCTATCAAAAACTTCTTTTAATTACTTGTTCCACATAAATACGATATCGCTTCCCACCTAGTTGTAACTCAATAACTTTTGTGATGCAGAACAGAATAATCAGGCCTACTTACGAAGTGATATCGTGAAATAGATTTTCCAAACAATATTACCGAAATTAATATGGTATTAATAAAGAACAAAAACAAACTTAAGACTAAATAGATCACAAGATTTATTAACAATGGAACTGGACGATAAAAACAATCATCCAATGGTGCTGCACAATTAAAATTTTGTACGCCAGAGGTCTAATCCCTATATATATATCTATATGTCCTTGTGGCCTTGTTAACAAGAGGTTGAAGGTTCAAGTCTATGAAAGCATGTGTCTCGGAGTCCCTCTCAGAATAAAATCCAGCTTACTAAGTTATAAGAGTAAGTATATAATCATGCATCGCAGAGCTAATAAATTTCAAGAGTATTTTGCAACAACTCATCTCAATAATTCCAGACGCACCAACTGTATATTAACATGCAGAAGAATCAAATTACCGGCAAACAGTCAAGATATTCTGACGATCATCTTATTTTTTTTGCCTGCAGATAGCAGCAGAACTTTTCCTCCGACGATATCTTCAACCTCAATCTTCTTTCCTTGACCATCAACCCTACAATTGTTCAAATACAATCCACCTTGTTTCAAAAGTCTCCTAGCAGCAGATTTACTATCTAGCAAACCAGTCGAAACTGATAAATCCAGTATACCGCAATTCAAAACTTGATCTAATCCCATAGAAAACGAGGGAACATCCTCAGCAATCCCCTCAATCGTCTTCCAATCCAACTTAGTCTCAGCACCAGGCTTCAAGGCCTCAGTCGCCTTCAAGGCCTCCTCCAAACCATCTTGTCCATGAACAAATCTTGTCACTTCCTCAGCCAACTTCTGCTGTGCCGTATTCGGAACATACCCCGACTTTCCCATATGTTCCTCAACAACACCAATCTCCTCCAAACTCAAAAAAGTTAAAATCTTCAAAAACCTCACAACATCAGCATCCGGGACATTAAAAAAATACTGATAAAACTTATACGGAGACAACAAAGACGGCGAAAGCCAAACAGCCCCATCCTCCGATTTCCCAAACTTAGTCCCATCACTCTTCAACAAAAGCGGAAAAGTAACCCCATACGCACCATCTGTCTGCAAAATCTTCCTAATTAGATCCGTCCCAGCCGTAATATTACCCCATTGATCACTCCCACCTATCTGAACACTAACCCCCATATTCTGAAACAAATGCACAAAATCATACCCTTGTAAAAGCTGATAACTAAATTCCGTAAAACTAAGACCCGATTCGGACATTTCCAACCTCCTTTTAACACTTTCTTTTCCCAACATAGTCCCCACCCTAGCAAACCTACCCACATTCTTCAAAAAATCAAGAAAGCTAACATCTCTCCACCAATCATAATTATTCAAAATGACAACATTATCACCAAGAATCTTCTTAACAATATTAGAAATACAAGAAACATTGTTTTCAAGAGTTAGGACATCAAGTTCGGGTCTTTCAAGGGTTTTACCAGATGGGTCACCAACCCGACCCGTAGCACCACCAATTAAAGCAAAAGGAGCATGCCCGCATCTTAAAAACCAAGAAAGAACAATAAGACCAAGTAAATTACCTATATGAAGTGATTCAGCAGTTGGGTCAAAGCCACAGTAGACTTTGAGAGGAGTGGTTGTGCAAATAGTGGTGAGTAAATCAGAGGTGATTGATTCTAAAAGGCCTCTTTGTTGGAGGATTTTGATAATATTTTTTTGTGGGGTTTGTGTGAAAGTGTTTGATGAAGATGAAAAGTGGGTTTTTGAGGAGGAGAAGGTGTAGAGAGAGAAAGTGGAGAGACGGTGGTGCCTTGTGAAAGAGGAGAGAGAAAGTTTAGGGCGGTGGTGAGTGAAGATGGTTTCGAGTAAATAGGGTAATGTAGCCGTCACCATTGTTTTTGTTTTGTTTTTTTGTATCTATCCCTCTACTTCTATGGCACCATTTTATTTCCGGTGATGTTTAAAAATACTCATTTTTGAAGTGCAATGGCTGAAAATACTCATTTTCAAAATAAATGGCTGAAAATACTGTTTTGAATACGCATTTTATAATTGGGTAAGTGTAATACGCATTTGAGAATTGGGTATATAAGAAAATTACTAAAGATACGCATTTCTAGTTTGGGTATTATCATTGAGATACGCATTTGCCAAATACGTATTTTAAAAAAAAATAAAAAAAAATAAATTAGATACCCATTTGACAAATGCGTATCTAGTACAAAACACGATACCCAAATGACAAATACGTATTCAAAATGGTATTTTCAGCCATCCACTTCCAGAATGGGTATTTTCAGCCATTTGTACCAAAAGATCGTTATTTTTAACATTCTTTCTTTTATTCTAAAACTTTTATAAAATAAAACTTCTTTTTGTCATAAATATATATGGGACTATTAAATATTTGAAAAAAATATGAGCATAGTTATATATATAAATATATATAAATAGAATAAATATCACTTATTTTCTATTTCATGTTTTCCAGAAAATAGAATTGAAAATTAGAAAAACTCTAAAAAACAGAAAACAAATAAAACAGAACTGTAGAAAAAAATACAGGACATGAAAATAAAATTAATGAAAAAACAAAAAATTAATATAGAACACAAAATACAGAACACTAAAAATATATACAGTACACAATATAATTACAGTACACATAAAAATTATTTAGAAATTTTAGCTTAGAAAAATTGATTATGTGCAAAATATAATTCAACCTATTATACAAAATAGATGTTCAGTTCCGATAGCTACCTTAATAATTGTAGAACACTGTAAAAATTAAATAACATTAGTTAAAAATATAAAACACATGACAAACAAAAAATACATAAGACAATTATAAAGTAAGGAAATATAAGGTACACAAAAATTTAAAGAACATAAAATTAATTAGAGGGCACGTGAAAATTAGTGGACATATTAAAGAACACTCAAAATAAAAACTGTAAAACACGGAGGTGATGAACGTGCACCTATCATAAATAGTTATTTAGTTACCTCAATATATTTGTTACCACCACATTATTTATCAAATATAGAAAATAACTGTCTAATTTTACTTAAACGAGTTTAAAAATCTAACTTGCATAGTTTAACACCTTTCAAAATAAAAAAGCATGCACAATTGTACTCGGACAAAATAGTACAAAACAAGGACACATTTTGTTTTATTATATTTATTTATTTATTTATTTTTGCTAAATATTATTATTATTATTATTCTTGTTATATATAGTTTTACATCTTAAATTTAAATTTTACGTCTAGTTGTTATGTATTTTAACAATACCATATGCACCTTTCAAGTTTAACATTTTTAAAATTTTAACTCAGAAAAGAAAATATATACCATATCTATATTATACAAATTTTAATTTATTAAAATATGACATTTTAAACTCCTTTGTAAATGATTTAATTTTGTGAAAAACATTAAATTTAAATATTTTATCAAAATATGTTATATGTTACTTAATGCTAAATACTAATCTAGCCTTTTGAGACTAAGTGTTGTGTTCTATAAATTTTTAGTTTTGTGCTGAATTTATTGGTCACTTATTTTCTATTTCATGTTTTTCAGAAAATAGAATTAAAAATTAGAAAAACTTTAAAAAACATAAAACAAATAAAACAGAACTGTAGAAAAAAATACAGGACATGAAAATAAAATTAATGAAAAAACAAAAATTTAATATAGAACACAAAATACAGAACACTAAAAATATATACAGTACACAATATAATTACAAATTATTTAGAAATTTTAGCTTAGAAAATTTAATTATGTGCAAAATATAATTCACCCTATTATACAAAATAGATGTTCAATTCCGATAGCTACCTTAATAATTGTAGAACACATAAAAATTAAATAACATTAGTTAAAAATATAAAACACATGACAAACAAAAAATACAGAACACAATTATAAAGTAAGGAAATATAAGGTACACAAAAACTTAAAGAACATAAAATTAATTATAGGACACGTGAAAATTACTGGACATATTAAAGAACACTCAAAATAAAAACTGTAAAACAATAAAAGTAAACGTTGTTAAGAGGTAATGAACGTGTGTTATATACATGCACTTATCATAAATAATTATTTAGTTACCTCAATACACTTGTTACCACTGAATTTGACCTATATATTGCTAATTTGTGTGTATATAAAGAGGAAAAAGGAATACATCAAGCTCCCTGACTCTATAACATACCATACATAGGAGTGTCTATGATCAAGAGAAGATTTAAATATATATAAAACTATGTTCATATATTTTGAAATATTTAAATAATTTTTATATAATTTTAAAATTGAAGCATATATCATATTTTTAAAAAATTATTATTTAAGAATTTAATATTTCAGTTTTATAAATATTTTAAAAAAATGAATAAAAATTATATCTATTTAGGATTTAGAAGACCCTGAACCCTAAAAAATATATATACTTTTATTCAACAATTTTAAATTTAGCATGATCTATTACTTTATTTCAACAATTTTACATTTTAATTTTGACAACAATTAAAATATCAATAAAAGCCTATACTCTATCGGCTAAACCATAATTAAAATGTGAACATAGTTTTATATCTATATCTTTTGCTAATTTGTGTATATATAAAGAGGAAAAAAATACACCAAACTCCTAACTCGTTGACATGCGGGGAGTGTCTATGATCAATGAAGAGAAGATTGAAGATAGAATGCAAAATGAGGCACCACCCTCAGGTTAACTAAGTAGCAAAATCATCTAGAAAAATATACTTAATTAGTCAATCAGAATCATTTACACGAGCTCACATATCTACAAAAATTCCTGTAATGAGCTTAGGACCAAATGCCTTTATCGTGGGATCTAGCATTGCGCTCTCTCCAAACGTGGTAGGAGAAAGTCTGTGCTGCCAACAGGACCAAGTCTCGGTGTCCAAGGTGATGATCGAACCCCAGTGAGCCAACATGTCTAACCAGGTGTCACCTCTAATATATGTGTGGAGTTTTCTGCATATGGCTTGAAGAGCATAGTTGCTATAAGAAAAATCCTTACAAAAACATACACACACGTTACTATTGTTCTTGTCCTACTACTACACATCTCAATTAATTGCACTCGCCAGAGATATGATGAAAGAGACCTAAAATCGGGCATGTGTAGGGATCGAGATATCTGAACAGTAACAGACCAATATACTAACTTAACGAAGAAGAAAGTTCTAAAGAGATGGCATGCTACTACGGTAGCAACCTTCCTGAGAGATAAAGAGCTAACTTCCGTCTCATACCAGAGCCAGCCTTATCAACAGCATCACAAATTTGCTGCTTATATTCGGAGTCATTATCATAAGTGAAAAGGATTTCTTTTTGCACCTCATCATCCAAATCGATTGTTATATTATGCAACAGGCAGCAAACAAAAATGATTCTCGGTAACCTATTTTTATCAGGTCTCCACATCTCTCCATCAATAATCTTCCATGTCTCCTTCAACCGTGATAATGCCTTTTGTGCCACCGCATGTGTACAAGTGTGCCTCCTATTAAAGCTTACCTTATATTCAGAAAGATTACTTCCTCTGTAAGGAGTCAAGAGCCACAGTAACAAGAGGAATCCTATATCCCCAATTATATATTCTTTTATCTCTGTTTCTTCTGGAAGTTTCTTCCTTTCCCCATTTAGTCTCTTTCTTTCATTGCAAAGTTTAAAAAAACTTGAGCTTTTGAATGCAGTGGAGTCGCTTAAACTTCCTGGCCACCCAGTGACAATATCAAGGAATCTCATATCAGTGTCCACAATTGCTTGTAGGATCATACTGTGGCGCTTCTCATTGTCATACCAGACCACATTTGATTTGTTCTTACTACTGGGTAGACACATTTTGATGTGTGGTGTCAAAGGCACCACAACAATTTGGGAGTCCTCGAATTTTCTCAAACTTTGACTTCACCTCTGCCATCTTTGATCTGTTGAAGGCCACTGGATATGGTGGATTCCTGCTTCTTCCATAGCTTCCACAAACTTCCAGGTTATTTTACGATTGCTTTGTGTACACGAAGGGAGTCACCAACAATTAATAATGATTTGCCAGAACTCAACCTTCTCAAAGCAACTGCTACTTGGTCCTCAAGACATAAAGGTTGTCCATTAATATCAGTGAAACTTGAAAACTTTGCCATCATAAAATCCTTCACAAGTGAACAAATGTACTTAAATGTCCTTCTCGATATCTTGAAAATTAATTCAAAATTAGCCGAATTCTTTGATTCGGACAATGACCCTGAAATACCACAGGAGGTAGACATTAGTCTATGCTTTATTTTCAGTGATGTGAAAATATCAGGTTAGAAATTTAAAACTCTACTCTCTCAACATAGACTTATTGATGAGTTGGCCAAATTGCAGATACAATGCACAAGAACGTGATATATTGTTATATCACTTTGATAGTGCTGAGATTAGTACTACATTTCTTTCCTATTTACAGTGTCTATGTCAAAGTTTCAATTAATGATTGTCACAAATCAGAAGCCACCCATCGTAAATATAGAAAGGACTAACAGATTATAACAAAATTAACACTGTCCCCTACCAGAAACATTATCAAGTTGATAGTTATCCCTTATTTATGTGACTTTAAAGTCTCACTTTTCAGGGATAGCAAGTATGAACTTCAAGTTTGAGTCCTCCAAATCATATTCTTTGTTGGCAAGGGATAAGTCATTCAACAACTTCTGAAATCTTTCATAGATCTCAGCTAAGGACTCATTGTCTCTTGAGTCAAAATGCTCATATTCTTGAGTAAGTAGTGTCTTCCTGTTCTTCTTGATAGCAGTTGTACCTTGACACTTTACCTATAAAGCATCCTGTATCTATTTTGATGTCTTACATTTAATAACTCTATTGGACATAACACTATCAAGACTGATGTGCCAGATGTGTTTGACCTCAGCATCCTTCATAATGTATGAGAGATCTCCAGGAGTATAGTCCTTCTTGTCTTTGTCTATCATCTTCTCTGATTTTCCTGCAACAGAAATAGCTACCTTCATTGGTTTATGAGGACTATCATAAATCCTATTTAGATATTCAGGATCTGTGGCTTCCAAACACATGATCATCTTGACTTTCTAGATTGGATTTTCATGTATCTTCAGGATTGACACCTTGATTGCTTCATACCTACTCATGTTGTTGTTGATCTGTGATGTGGCTGGGGTTGGTGGTTTTGGATTCTGTGGTTCTTCTTCTTTGTCTGTCATTGCAGATAGATTTTCAGATCTTAAACTGTTTGTATGTTAACAGCAAGCTCTGATACCAATTGTTAGGCCCTTAATCAACTGTGAGGGGGGGTGAATATAGTTAATACAATCAATTCGACAAAGTTTCAACAGAATCAACAGTTTTTATATTAACAGATAAAAACTGATTTCAAACGTACTCTCTCGAAAGGATAGACAAATATCCTTGAGAGTTGCTATGTTATGCGAAATATATAACAATGTCCGCAATACCAATAGCATGAACCTAATATGTGCTTTATATAGAGCACAACTACATAATGTATAAGGAATCATATTCTATTAACAACAAGGATACCTAATATAATGCTTCTGAGATAAAGTCCTTCACCGTCTTGAGTTCCTGTTTCCTTTTCCTTATCGAAGATCAACTGATGTGTCAAATACTGATTACATCATCCGTTGACATCATCATCCATTGATATCATCATCATTCATTGATATAAGTTATGATGTGAACTTCTGATAATGTCTGCTAATATCATCAATTATATCTAATAGATAATGAGCACATGCCTGTAGATGTCTTGAGATGAGATTATTGATTACTACATCAATATTCTTACTGAAGCTATTGGGAGTGAGGAAAATGCCAGACTGAAGATATATTTCGTGTCAATCGAGCATTATTTTGCTTTTGGTGATCTCGGAGATGAAGAACTTGCTTCCAATTTACGAGGTCCGGCCCTCCGAGGGTGGCCCTGAGACATGAAGTAGTTCGTCGGATGAGACCGATAACCGAAAGATGTCTATCAAATCCTTCTCCTCACTCTATCCTTTCTTGATCCTGGCTTGCATTCACTTAAAACTTTACGCACCCTGTTAGAGTAAGGCATGCTCGCAAAACTAGATTCTCCCTGGAACATGGTAAGTCTATCTTTCTTCACATGGAAGTGCTACGGACACATATAGATGTAGGTAGCAAAAACCTCACAAGGCGAAGGCTGAGCTTATCCTTGCCAATTATAGTTGCCTTCTCGGTAAATAAAAAGCCCGAAAGAGACTTTCTGATGAATGATGTCAACTGAAATTTCGAAAAATGAATCGTTGGCAAATTCAACCATTTCACCAGCTTAAATGTCATTCAATCCATAAACACGTGCAATTCCATTTCCAACTTTGACCACTCAACCGATCTCATCCACTTGAAATTTGTAAAGAAGAATGAAAATGATTTGAATTTTCAAGTAGTTTCAACAAGAAAAGCAGCAGGGATAATGGATTATCACGCATTTTAAGACTTTTATAAATATAGTTTTCTAATTTTTTTTAATTTTTTCCTAAATAAAAAAATATGATATTTAAATTTTATACAAAAAAATTTAAAACTAAATTATAAAACTATACTTATAATAACCTTAAAATGCATGTCCAGCGAGAAAAAAACTGTAACAAGTTGAGTAAATCAGATGAAGTAGTTGTTAGACTATGTCCATTGACACACAGTAGAGACATATCTAATTTAATAGAAATTGTTAACATATATAATGCTATTATATTATTCGATAATTTCATTATTATAATAGTTTTCTTATTAAGATATTTTCCTGTATTATCGTTTGGTGATTGACTATATAAGCCCATCTTCTACTATAATTGAGAACAAGTTATATTAAATTAAAATTCTACTTTTTTTTCTTTTATCTCCATACTTTATGATTGTATGAAGAGTTATTGATAAGTATAATTTATTTATGACTTATGTATAATTAAAATTTATAGTTCTGCTTGCATCTAAAGTTTAAGTTTTTAGGATAAGTGTAGTTGTATGTGTTTAAAAAAAATAGTGTAAGTGTAGTTGCATCTATTTAAAAAATGATTTTAAATATTTAGGTTCTGTGTGTTAAAATGGGTTATGTTTGGTTAAGCCTCACACCAAGTCATTTCTTATAAAGTGTATTTTATTTAGTTTAACTACCTCCGAAGAAAAATATGTTTTTTCAATTAATCAATCGTACTCATTCAGTATACACCGCATAAAGGAGTATCTGTTTTACCCTCATTCAAAATAATAGAAAAATTATTTTCACAAAAAACTCAGCTTGTGTATTCTAGGTACAAATTAATATATAATGATAAATAAAAATATGTAAAAATAAGTGAGATAATACAATGACCCATGATTTTCTTCACAAAAAATTTACCTATGCCTTGAAAATTTTCGTTTATTAGATTAGTTAGGCCCTTCCCTCCGATCAGTTTGCCACTAAAACATTCTATCAATCCATATCTCGTATTAACCCTAATCTTTTTTTTGATAAATAAGGTCAGGCCTCGTATATATATAAAAGAAAAAGAAGAATATACAGAGAGTTGAAGAATTTTGGGACAACACCAAAAGACTAAAAAAGAAATCTGCCTAACAAACGAGATAAATAAAACCAACAAAACCCAACTAAGGACAGAACTAAACTCCAAGGAGAAAAACACTTCAGGAGCCAAGCAAAGACCAGAATAATCCAGCAACTAAAAGCAAAACACAAGCCCCAACAACACCAATCCAACCAAGCGACTTCACCATAGCTTGCAGCAAAGGAAATAAAACCCAAAACCTCCCACCTTGCTTGAACAAAAACCCCACTCCAGACCAGCTTCAAGAATACGACCAGAATATGAGGCACATCACGTACAATGGGTTGCATCCACCATGCTATGACACATGTGAACCATGTTGTAGGCCAAAAAGAAAAGCGCACCAGTTGAGATATCATCAGTCAAGACAATGACCCCAGTCCCCAACCCAAGCTCTCCAAAAAAGAAACCAGAAGCAAGGCAGGTGCAGCAGATGACCCCGCCAACCAACCAAAACCACACCACTAAGCAACAGCAGCTCACCAATCCCGAAATAAAACCAGAACCTGCAGAGCTTCCAAGCAACAATGACTTAAAAACTGCAACTACAAAAGTTAGATCACGGGAATAAGCTCCACTAAGATGAATACACAAAGCATCACCCAATCTACCTGCCCCCCCAACTTAAACCCCAACCTAACTCCACTACCCTTTCCTAGCTTCCCATAAACACCCAAAACCAAGGCTAAATCTAAACTACGATCTGGGACTAGACCAAACCAACCAGACCAGCAGCTACAGCCCCTCCTCTTCGATCTACCCTCAAAAAACCCGACTACTACATCCTTTTCGATGCAGCCAAAACCAACCCAGAAAAATAAACCCATGCCTCCCCTGTCTACTAATTCTACATCACCCCACCCACAGCCTAAGAAACCCAACCCAAATACAACACCCAAGACCCACAACCCTACCTAGAAAGAACCCCACCCTCCCAAACACACCCACACCAGAACATGCAACCACCAACAGAAAGAAGCACCTATGAAACCAAGCACTCCACCCAAATAAGACACACTCGGAAAGAAAATTCCTAAAACTGAATTTGGAATTTTGAGCAACCAGTCACGGGCTAGAACTACTCCCTCTAGTTTAAAACTTTCATTCCAATGGATCTTTCCCAGACAAATTAACATAATCCACAAATGAGCCAATAAAAATCCCAAAACAACCAAAACATATCCTTCCACCCACCTGAAGAACGTAGTACACTCCCAGACTTCAGTAATCTGCACTAGAACCTTACATCGACAAAAAAGACGATGAACCCCAACAACAAAGTACTAGCACTTCAGACCCTGACTACACTCATTTGTAACTCACGAAGCTACCACAACAACAGGACCCAGGCTAAACAACTCCTTTCCATCAACAAAGAACTCAACATAGTAATTGGGAAAAGTACTGCACGAAACTGCAACATCTCCTCTAATCAATTCCTCCACAACCAAGCTAAAACAGGAACCCAGATCCCAGCTACTGATAAGTGGATTATATATCCACTTGGAACGCTTCATATCGGCTTAATTTGGTGTCTTAGACTCAAGTATGTGGTATTTTTAATGTATTTTTGTGTTAAGTCATTGCAGGGCACTAGTCAGAAGGAGGAAAGAAGTTTTTCAATAATTTTATGCTAATAAGAGGTCGGTAATGAAGTTTCGGAAGATCGCACGAAGAAAGGAGCACAATACAAGAAAAATCATATTTTCTGTTAGAAGGCAGGCGCGGCCGCGCCAGAAGCGGGGCGGCCGCGCCAGGTATTCCAGCAAGGCAGCGCGCCCGCGCCAATGTGTTTCTGCAAGATCCTGTTCTATTACAATTCTGGTTGTCTGAGAGTCCAGGTCCATTTGGGGCTTATATATAAAGATAAAAGACGTTTTTAATAAAAAGGAAACAAGGGAGAACATTAAAAAGACCTAGAGCACACGAGACGACTAAGAAGAAGAAGATCTAGTTTCATGCTTTTGTATTTTTCAATTTAGGAGATACTTTTGGATGCTTGTTTTGTCCTTGTTCTAAACCCTAGTACTTCTATATTCTATGATAGTATTCTGAACTTATTTAGTATCATGTTTTCATTGGAACCCATGGTGATGATGTGTTCGATCATGAACTAATTGTTGTCATGGGATTCTAGCGGATTTTTTTATGGATTTCAATAGTTGATTGTTCTAAATCTTTAGTATGTGGTGATTTATGATTTCCTAGTTTGGTTGTGTTTATTCGTCTTTGATGCGTAGCTAACATTTAAGATTGTTTGTTAATCTCTATTGAAGCGACAGTGAATATAGAGGTTTAGAACTTACCATGCTAGCATAGGTTTATGTATGAATTGACATGCATGATTCATAGTGTAATTTTAAACATCTTACACACCCTATGTAATCATAATAGATAACTTGTTCTTAAACCGTTATGTTTTCAAATTCTATAGACATATAGGGTATAAGCATAATTGGTGTCTATTTGGCTTCTATCTTGATTGTGGATGCTTAGTAGTAGGGTATACGTATATCGAAAGATAGCGTTTACTAATTTTGTGTTATCTGATTAGTTATCATCACCATCGCATGTTATTGATAAAGACATAAACTTTGAATGAAGTATTCAATGAAGCTAGAGTCCCATATTTTATTCTCTTATAAGTAAATCAGTTTTAATCTCTTTGTTAATGCATGCTAGTATAATCTCTTAAGTAGTTAATCAAATCAAACTTGTTACTTGTCTTAGCTGTGAACGATAATCATTTCTTCTGAGCAATAGAGTGTGAGTGATACATTGTTGCATAAGTGCATAATCTGAACTTAACCTAAACCAATCTCTATGGGAACGGACTTGACTTAAATCTTATACTACTTGTGATCACGTACGCTTGCGTGTATTTTCGCATGTATTTTAGTGCGAACAACTATAAACCAAAAACCCCAGCCAAAAAACCACTCAAGGAGGAAACCTCAAAGCCTCACAGAAACGTCTGAAGAGTCAAATATGATCCTCAAAGAGGATAAAAAAGAAAAACCACAACCCATCAAATTCTGAGACCATAAAACCAGGTAAAACCATTAGACCATCGAGAAAATAATTCCATCTTAATTGTTTTGGATCGAAGGAAGCTCAACACTAATATCCCAACTAGAAAATTCTTCACAAAATCGAAGATTATACACAAAAGACAGACCCATTAGTTTCTTTTTAACATCATCCTCAATATATGTTATGATCTGCCACTCTTTTTTCCTCATTCCCTGAAAAAGTCTCTTATTCCTTTCCTGCCACAAGTGGAAAATGCTAGCAGCTAAAACCAGTTTGTTAATAAGATTATGCATCAACTTACCTTTCCAATCTAACACTACTCTACTAATAAACTGATTCCAATCTCCATAATATTTATCACAATACCCTCGAATCTGGAAATGCCGAAGAATATTAGAGGTGAATCTACAATTAAAAAACAAATGATGGACAGAGTCTGGAAGGTCTTCACAAAAGCTACACGACATCTGCCCATACGCTTGCCAACTCTGGAGTCTATCCTGAGTTAATAATTTATTCTGAACCGCTAGCTAAAGAGTGAAACAGTGTTTCAGAATACTCTTCGAAAACCAGATTAAATTCCACCAAACCACTCTACTCGCACGCTCCCGCAAATCCTCCTAGACTTGATGAACCAAGAAATTATATTCCTTTCCTGAGCTAGATACTAAAAATAACTATGTCAGGCCTCTCGGAAACTCAAATATTTACCGAGTTAAGTTGAGGAATTTTCAGCAGCAACTCCTCTGGCCAAACCACATCCCCATCAATGACAAAATCCACTGGCCTAGCAAAAATACTCAGCCCCATCTCAGCAATATCCTGACAACTGCAATACCAAGACAAATGTTGGTTTAGGTCCCAAATGTCATACCAGAAGTTAATACGAAGACCATTACCCAGAACTGATTTTATACGAGGCCTAATCTCCTCCCGTAAATCCAAAATATTCTTCCAACTCCACGACACATCCCATGCTACCTTAATATCCCAGAAGCTTCGGTTCCGAATACGAAAAGCATGCACCCATTTAACCAATAACGAATACTTATGAGAAACAATATTCCAAATATGATACGTCATAAGAACCTTATTCCAGCAACGCAGGGCTTTCAACCCCAAACCACCCTCTATTTTAGGCACACAAACATCCTTCCAAGCTACTTTATCTTTTCCTTTAGAAGCACCCTTACATCCCCAAATGAAGTTCCTAATAAGTTTCTCGATTTGCTTCGTTACCATGCTCAGCAAAATAAAAATAGAACCCCAGTAAACTTGCAAGGATAAAAGAATCGAGGTTGCTAGCTGAACCCTCCCCGCATAATTCAACCACTTGTTCTCCCAAGAGTCTATTTTATCTCACACTTTTTGAATGAGAGGCTTACAATCCTTTACCCACAATCTAGTAAAAATGAAAGGAACTCCCAAATAACGAATAGGCAAGGAACCCACATTAAACTCCAATAGGCCACAAATTAGCAACCTGCTATCATAAGGAACATTACCGAAAAAATATTACTTTTAGTTTTATTCGGCCAAAGTCCTGAACAGATCCCAAATTCATCCAACGAGTCCTTCAAAATCTGAACAGAGTAGGGATCCGCAGCACTGAAAAGAAACAGATCATCAGCAAAAGACAAGTGAGTGATACCAAGTCTCGCACATTTCGGATGAAACTTAAAAACTCCTTCCTCAGAAATCCTCCTTTTCAGCATTAAAGTAAACACCTGCATAACCAGAGTAAACAAATAAGGAGATAAAAGATCTCCTTGTCGAATCCCTTTCTCGCCACGAAAAAAACCATGCATCTGCCCATTAAGAATAACAGAATAAGCTGGTGTCGAAATACACTCTCAAATCCTGCCTACCATTTTTATACGGAAAACCAAATAACCGAAGAGTATCAATCAGAAATTCCCAGGACACATTATTATAGGCTTTCTTTATTTCAACTTTAATCGCACACCTAGGAGACCCCACCTTCCTGTGATAATTCTTCATAATTTCTTGGGTTAACAAAATATTATCATTGATCCGACGACCAGGAACAAATGCATTTTGAGTATTATCCACCAGATCACCCAAACAACCCTTTATCCGGTTTGCAATAATTTTTGCAATACACTTATAAAGAACATTACAAAGAGCAATAGGTCGGGACTCACCAACCACTGTCGGATGATCAGTTTTAGGAATTAAAGTTGCATTAACCTCCTTGAGCAATTTCCCTATTCTAAAGAACTCAAGCACAACTTCACACAAATCTTCCCCAATAACAGGCCAAGCTTTTTTAAAGAACAACGCAGAGTAACCATCTGGCCATAAGCTTTATCATTCCCCATAGAAAAAATGACCCCCTTAATTTTCTCGACTGAGACCTCCCTAATCATATCAGAAGCAACAAAAGAATCAACTCTGTTGGCATAACCCTCCAAGTCAACAAACTTATCACAAAAGTCCGTCTTCCCCAACAGCCCCTTATAAAACTCAACAAAATGATTTGTCATTGCCTCCCCTGAATCACACAACCATCATCATCTTCAATTTCTAGAACTTATTTTTTTAATCTTCGAGCCTGAAGACTTTTATGAAAAAATTTAGTATTACGATCTCCCACTTTTAACCAATGAACCTCTGCCTTTTGCTTCAAAAGTCTTTCCTTCTCCAATCTATTAGCTCTATATTCTCTAGAAATATTAGTTTCAGCCTCCCTCAAATCATCATCAAAAGGATTTAAATCAAGTTGGAATTGAATGTCCACCAAACGAGCTTTAAGAACTTCACTCCTAGCAGTAAGATCCCCTCCCTTCCAAGATTCCACTTTAAAACTCTCTTCAATCTATGAATTAACCCTAATCTTAGTTCAACTCGGTCTCAATGGCGTCTGGGAATAAAAATCTGGTGATAGGAGAAGTTAAGATTTTGAAAATGGTGAAAAATTGATAAATGTGTTAAATCCCTCAACGTTATAAGGTCATTAGTAGGGACCATGATGATATTAATACTATTTATTAAAATCCGAAACCCTCTCTTAATAGAATGTTATGCCATGTATACTCGAGGATGCCACTAATAATAATAATAATAATAATAATAATAATAATAATAATAATAATAATACATTATGAGTCTTATATTAGTATAATAATAATAGTAATAATAATAATAATAATTATTATTATTATTATTATTATTATTATTATTATTATAATACACTATGAATCTATTAACTAAAATTTAAGAATAAAATATACTAGGAGTCTATTAGTGAAAATTGAGAATATAAAATAATTTATACAAAGTATGTTAATATTATATGGCATAATTTTTGTAATTAATATGATAATAATGAAGTAATCTACTAGAAGTTCATTAATTTTCGAGAATGAAAGTCGATAATATAACATTATTTACAAAAAATTCAAATTAATTTAGTAATATAACTATTAATAAAAATAATAGTGATCAACGAGAATAAAATATAAGAATTTATATTTTATTTTATTAATAAAGGAACACTATTTCGATGGAATACGAGGTTACCAAAGTAGTATAACATAGGGTTATATTATTAAAAGCCAAGTATAACTCTTTAATAATAAGGAAACACTGTTTTGGAACAATGTTACTTAAGTACCAAAATTCTAAATAATAGATATCATTGCATAATCTAATTAATTAATTTCAGTTCAAACTCAAATTCGATTCCCCGTAACTACATAGTTATATAATATTTATTTATTTAGTTTCACCGTAATTTCAGTTTTAATACACCATAGAACATAATATTTGAATAACGATAAAATAGTACTAAAATACCAAATTTTGGTTATCGCTATATAATCTAATAATTAATTTCACATTAAACTCAGATTTGATTTTCCTACATAATTATAAAAGATTAATTTATTTAGTCTTACATATTAAATTTCACTATAATTTTAGTTTCGATTCCCACTAACTATATAATTTAATTAAATAACATTAATTACTGATTAAATACTAGAGAACCCAATAATATAACTAATCATTCTAGTTCAGTGCATCGATCAGTATACATTAAGAGCAGGTCTAAGTGTGCCAAAAATTGTTGTCCTAAACTAAATTTTGAGATATTTTGAATAATAGAGTGTTCGAACAATGTCATAGTGATGTCTTAAAACATTAGGACATCATGATGTGCCTTATTTATAAAGCACCACTTTGCATGCCCTATACACTTTATATCAATAAAATATTTGTTTCCCTGCTTTTTTGAAAATCATTTGTTTGTCATCTTTTTCATTTCCCTCCAATTATTATTTAAATATATTATTATTTTAATAATAAGGCACAAAAATAAGACATGTTGTTGGATTTGATGTGCAAAAATTTTGTCTTAAATTATTAGGACATAATATTTTATATTAATATTTATAAGATATCTGTTAAGACACTCTTAAACTTACTTGTTTTAACATGTGTAAATGTTAATATATTGTTTTTATTCTTTTCTAACTTCGTCTCTTTACAAGGTAAACTCATTTCGAATGTTCGTGAATGCTCCATTCTTTCCCATATAATTTTTTTTCACGATTTATGTAACCAAAAATTTACACTTCGCCTTTTTTCCCCCTATATCTTCCCTTCAAACTCCACTACTCCCCATTGATTTTACTTATTCCATTCTACCCGACACAGGCATAATTAACATGACACATATTCTCTACAACATTAAGAATGCATACTTAAAACTTCTTTTATTCATCAGCGTGAAATATTGTACTCATATTTAATCAAGGATACATGAGTTTATTTATTTGCTTATATAGAGCAACATGTACAGAAGTACATGAAGTTTATTCTGCACACAATTAAGCATCTTTTTAAGTATATTACACATAAATCAGGCAAAAGGCCTCTGGTTGTAACAATCTAAGTTGTCACCAGGGCTAACTCCAAGAATGGTGCAGTATCTCCTAAAAAATCCAATCCTGTCCTCAACCTGTGGATTAGATCCTTTACCACATTCAATTCCACCATTGATAATGTTTGTTACAACTCCATACCCCGGAACTCTCCCAGCTGCTGAGTCTGCTGCTGATGGTTTCCATACTCCAGTGATAGCATCGTGGCTCGACGGTTTGGGAGACTGTGGAGTCATCCAGAACCATAGTGCAGTCTTAAATGAAATAGCAGGGTCACTTGCCACCAAATCAGGGTTGCCTAGCAGATCAGATCCTATAGCCTTGCCCGCTGGTCCATAGTTATAGTTGCTGCATTTTTCAATAATAAAATTAAGCTCAAATTACATAATTTCTTCCAATGTAGAGAAAAAATATAAAATTAGAACGTGACATACTAGGAGATCTGAATAGGACCACGGCCGTAGTATTTCTTATTTGGAGCGCAAGGCCATTCCTGACTTGGGGAGCAGTAATCTGATGGAGGGTTTTGTTCCTCTTTGTAGCAGTATCCCCATGCATATGGTCCATCAGGTGCACTCGCCCATCCACCTTTGTTATTGAAAGTACAAATTAAAAAGTTAAGTAAAAAAAAAGAAGTAAAATAATATATTTCACCAGGCGGAATCAGGATCACAAAATAGCCGGGGCTTAAAGAAATTATAGTTAATATTTATAGTTTAGCAGGGACTTAAGATAGAACTTCTACTGATTTTTAACTAAGAATCGTGGTTTTATAAATTCATACTAAAATTTTCAGTTTAGCAGAGGCTAGGTTAGCCCTCCTTTTCCGCCCATGCTTCTGACAATGCAACATATGAGAAATGTGTGTAGAGATTACCTGTGGTCTCGTGAGAGGTTTGAGCAAGGAATGCGGCAATCTCTCTCTTTCGAGTATCAGGGTCACCACTGGTTCCGAAAGCACCAAAGGCCTTGGTAGCATCAATAAAAGCTTCGTAAGTGTAGAAGCCATTGGCCGGGCAATTAGCATCATTTCGATGCTTTAACATATCTTCAAACATAGCTTTGCTGATTAAGGAACCAACATCTTGTCCCCTAATACCCACTATACCCAAGAAAATAACTAATCCCCATAACCACCTCATACTAGTGCTTGCCATTGTTTCTGGTTATATGAAATATCCTTTTATTTTCTTTCTTGATTGGTTTGTTTGTGAAGTTAAAGGTAAGGATTGTGAAGCTATTTATAGGCTGAGCTAATATGGTAAGGTGAAGAATTTTCTTCCTTGGTTTGACAAGATAGGGGAGTTTCCGTGAAGTTGAAGGAATAAAGATTGAAAAACTAAGTATCGATCTCTTCTTTTTCTTTTTCTTTTTCTTTTTTTGCAGGTATTTTTTCTTATATCAGAATTTTGTTACGAGGTTTTATATAAACAAAAGGTTCCTGTTTGTCAGGATGAATTAATGAACATTCACTGTTCTTGCCGTTGAATCAAGAATTAGACGGCTAAATCTTAATCCAACGGCAAGTAAAGTGATTGTTGGTTAATTGATCTCTGACAATTACAGGACCCTAAACAAAATAGTACTATGTTAGCATGGGATAAAGAACATTTTTGTCCAAAAAAGTTAATTCTTTTTGTTTGACAGAAGGATTAAGCATGAGATTTTCCTGATAGAGTAGATTTAACATTAGCTACTAGTTAGGGTCTGCTACTTGGTTCCAGATTGCAGAAGTTGCACATGTTAGAGCATTCTTCACGTTTGTATCTATCGTCGCAGTTATATATATATGTATTTGTAACAGATGGGTTGTCAGCGAGACTAAGGGGGACTTAACTTATGCCGAAACTCCGATTACGTTCAAAATTTTGTTAATTTTTTTTGTGAAACCTTGATTTTTAGGTAAAAATTAATATAAACTATATTACGAGTCTCGGCTATGGTCCAAAAATAAACGATAACATTATTTAGTAACAGCTATGGGGGTATTTTGAAATTCTGGTTCAACCGGTATGAGTCATGACATAATACAGTAGCTGGGGCTTACTTCGAAAAAGATTTTCGAGAATGACTTGACTATCTTTTAGATATAGCTTGACTATCTTCCAGACGCAGACAAGATTCAATGTACTCTTCACCTTTTCTACTCGAGTTAAGTGATATTCCAGTGAGAATTTCTAGTCAGTGGTTATATTTTTCTTATGTTATCATCATCAAATTGGCTAAGTGTAACAAATTAACCACATGTAATGTTTAACTAACACTACAGGCACATTGCAAGATACGTTAGGGCAAACCCGACTCTTCCACACATGTCTGCTGGCTAGACTTTTCTATTTTAGCGTTGAAATTTTAGTACAAAACAATGAAGATAACGTAGAATACTAAAACAAGAGTTTCCAAATTGTACAATTATGAGTGAGACTGATAATAATACTATATTATTTATAGTTTAACAATTAATGCAGAATACCAGAACAAAAGTTTCTAAAATGTTCAATTACGAGTATCTAAAAATCTCCAAAACGCCAACAAAAAGTTAGTGCGATGTTGAGTTCTTGCCCCCTTCTTCGGAGGTCAAGGGTTCGACTACTAGGTGTGCGTGAGTTTACCTGGCAAAAAAAAATCGTCAAAACAGAGGAAATTATTTGACGAATAAAACCAAAAACATTCACAGATTGCCAAGTAAATGAAACCATATCCTTCACAAATCGCAACTGCAAATTTGATATGCATTGCCTATACAAAATTCAAATTCTGAGAAACTTTAGTTCGATATTTTTTGGGTATAGCTGCTATAGACCAAACATTTTACTATCGAAATGTCTGTAAAATGTGAAACTGGGTAGTTTTGGTAGTAAAGTAAATGCACGGTTATACAAACAAAGCTGAAAATAATTCAAAGCATACAATAAATTTCGATAACTACGTGCAGATCCTAAAAAATACGAAAAACTAAGATAACTAAAGTCTATTCCTACAGACATGCTATAACAAGCATAATGAGCAACTCTCGAGGCTGATCACAACAAAGATGTGGTCACTTTACCTTCTAATTAAGAAATTGGCTGGATGCTAGTGTTAATCATGGAATTGTGCATAAGAACACAATTTTTCCATAATCATAATGCTCTAAAAATGGCAACGACTTGCAAGGTTAATACTACCATATTATGATGAGTGATGCTACAGGAAGTAAATGCATGCGGCAGGTTGTAACTGAAAATTCCTATATTATCTATCTGTATTGACTGCACACAACCCACACAATTTCATGTATTTTGGGATCCAATTTGGAATCTACACAAAAAATCTGTGAATTTAGCTTCCAAGAAAAAGGTTTTACCAGTAATACATAGTGACATGCTCATTAAGAAAAATCCT
Organism: Apium graveolens; assembly: GCF_009905375.1. NCBI lineage: Eukaryota > Viridiplantae > Streptophyta > Magnoliopsida > Apiales > Apiaceae > Apium > Apium graveolens. Next base: position 160,672,377 of record NC_133656.1, on the reverse strand, counting down.
TTAAACCAATATTTGAGAAGACACTTTGATAAACATACACACGCGTTACTATTCTTCTTGTCCTACTACTACACATCTCAATTAATTGCACTCGCCAGAGATATGATGAAAGAGACTTAACATCGCATGTGTAGGAATCGAGATATCTGAACAGTAACAGAACTATATACTAACTTAACGAAGAAGAAACTACTAAAGAGATGGCATGCTACTATGGTAGCAACCTTCCTGAGAGATAAAGAGCTAACTTCCGTCTCATACCAGCGCCAGCCTTATCAACAGCATCACAAATTTGCTGCTTATATTCGGAGTCATTATCATAAGTGAAAAGGATTTCTTTTTGCACCTCATCATCCAAATCGATTGTTATATTATGCAATAGGCAGCAAACAAAAATGATTCTTGGCAACCTATTTTTATCAGGTCTCCACATCTCTCCATCAATAATCTTCCATGTCTCCTTCAACCGTGATAATGCCTTTTGTGCCACCACATGTGTAGAAGTGTGCCTCCTATTAAAGCTAACCTTATATTCAGAAAGATTACTTCCTCTGTAAGGAGTCAAGAGCCACGGTAACAAGGGGAATCCTATATCCCCAATTATATATTCTTTTAGCTCTGTTTCTTCTGGAAGTTTCATCCTTTCCCCATTTAGTCTCTTTCCTTCATTGCAAAGTTTAAAGAAACTTGAGCTTTTGAATGCAGTGGAGTCGCTTAAACTTCCTGGCCACCCAGTGACAATATCAAGGAATCTCATATCAGTGTCCACAATTGCCTGTAGGATCATACTGTGGTGCTTCTCATTGTCATACCAGACCACATTTGATTTGTTCTTACTACTGGGTAGACACATTTTGATGTGTGTGGTGTCAATGGCACCACAACAATTTGGGAGTCCTCGAATTTTCTCAAACTTTGACTTCACCTCTGCCATCTTTGTTTCTGTAGAAGGCCACTGGATATGGTGGATTCCTGCTTCTTCCATAGCTTCCACAAACTTCCAGGTTATTTTACGAACGATTGCTTTGTGTACGTGAAGGGAGTCACCAACAATTAATAATGATTCGCCAGAACTCAACCTTCTCAAAGCAACTGCTACTTGGTCCTCAAGACATAAAGGTTGTCCATTAATATCAGTGAAACTTGAAAACTTTGCCATCATAAAATCCTTCACAAGTGAACAAATGTACTTAAACGTCCTTCTCGATATCTTGAAAATTAATTCAAAATTAGCTGAATCCTTTGATTCGGACAATGACCCTGAAATACCACAGGAAGTAGACATTAGTCGATGCTGTATTTTCAGTGACGTGGAAATATCAGGTTAAAAATTTAAAACTCTACTCCCTCAACATAGACTTCCTGATGAGTTGGCCGAATTGCAGATACTATGCACAAGAATGTGATATATTGTTATATCACTTTGATAGTGCTGAGATTAGTACTACATGTCTTTCCTATTTACTGTGTCTGTCAAAGTTTCAATTAATAATTGTCACAAATCAGAAGCCACCCATCGTAAATATAGAAAGGACTAACAGATTATAACAAAATTAACACTGCCTCCTACAAGAAAAGATTATCAATAGCAAAGATAGCCCATCAAATTTCTAGAAACAGAGATTTCAAACACACCCTAACTGCAATTTACACAATCAGGAGCAACTTCGCCAAAACACTAGAACAGAGTAAAATCGTATAATCTAAACAAAGCTTATTGTTGCTGTTTATAGCTTTTAATAAAGAACTTGAAATTCAAAAAATCAGCAGTGTTATTAATATAAGATCTTGTTTTAAAACAGAGATAGGATATTTAAGTATACAAGATATTATCCTAATTTATGAAAATAAGCCTACTAATACCACTAACACTGACTAATAAAAGAGAGATTTAGGAACAATCGATATCTATTAAATTCAACATTCAAATATTCTTAATAATCGCTCTTCTTTTAAGTTTGAATATTTTTTTTAAAACGGAAGTCATCATCGCCCTTTTACTTGGAGTATGACCCGCCAAAAATTACATTCTGGTGCAATTTTGCTAAAGTAATTTGCTGAAGCACTTCCCCCAACTTTAGCTATTGGAGAACTTCTCTTCAACATTGAAACAACAATTCTCTTAATCAGCAACATGTGCCAAATTGACACTTTCTTAAATCTTATTTCCACAGTTACTTTTGCATGTCCAAAGTTCTTGCACTTGCAACATTGAGGTCTTTTTAAACCAGCAATCATTTTCTTTATTACCATGCTTCTTGCAATGATCAGAATATACAACCTTCATGTTATTTTTTAATGTTTCACTGAATGAGCTCCTTCAACCACAACTTTGATTTCCCCATAACTCATTTTTGTTATTTGTTCTTGGTCTTACAAAACAGTTTTTACTTTGATAAAGCTAATCGACCAAAATCTATTAATTTTATGAAAGCTTTTTCTCAAGTCATTCGGTCAGACACAAACAATTTCTCTAAAAATTCTGTCATCAACCTGTCATATACTCATGTATCGTGTCTTTCTTTTCCACGCATAGAGTTTCAGAGTCCCTTATTTAGAATTGAAGACTTGCATCTTCATTGTTCTTTATAATATTGTTATATAGGTAATTTCAGTTCTCAAGCCACTTTCATGTTTCACAAGTCATGATTGTTTTGAAAATTGATTATGAGACATCAAGATGTATTTTAGATTAAGCTCTTTAAGCTTTTGTTAATTTACCCTAATGAGCGCTAATTTGATCAAGTTTGAGATTGTTTTCAAGATGTTGTATCTCCCCCTCAGATTCAACCCCTAAACAGCTCAAATATGCTTTCACATAGCCCGAAGTTGGTAATTTTGGCTATTAAAATAATAGAAAGATTTGTGTGGTTGAAAACCATGGCTTTGTTTTTTTTCTCAAAAAAACCAACATATAACTTAAGGTAAATAATTGAATCTATTTATACCTTAGTTGGTGTTGTAAAGATTTTAATTTAAAAACTAAAAATACTAAAAAGCAATAATGGCAATAGACATAAATCTTTTAATTATCTTCTTGCATAAAAATGCAAATGCAAGTTAAAAAAAACCTATATAACAGCCAACAATCACAACGAAAATGGAATATATAGGAATATGTTTTAAATTAATCCATTGGTCTAAATTATTTGAAATTAATCTTAATAAAACGGCTAAAAAATAAAATTTAGATTTTTAGGAAAAAAAATAAATTCAAATCAACTTTAAATTATTATCAACAATTATATATATAGGCCAACCTTCCAGAGAACCCTCTTATATAGAGGCCCTTGGAAAACCCTTTCATTTTATTATAGAATCACATCACAAATAAAAAAATAAAATTCGATACTAATGTCGAATAATAATTATACTTGAATTTTATAAAAAGTTCAACACTTCAATTAAAAAAATGATTTTGCATTTATTTCTACTGTGGACAATTGTGATTCCACTATAGAACCACTACGAACTATTGCAATAATTTTTAAATAAAAAAATTGTACAACTTTGTTTTTGATTTGATAATTAAAATTTGTAACTATATATAATGAAAATTAAATAAATATGTGTATTTTATATTTTTAAATAATGGTTCTCTATGGACCTCTATAAAAGGAACCGTCCATGGATTGCCACCCATATATATAACATAAATATATACACACATTAAAATCCGCTCAATGACTTCTACGTGTGCCTAGGGTCTTAATAGAATTATAATCAAATATGATATCAAAGTTCCAAATTAGAAAATCTATATTCACCCATTAGCATGATACAAATAACAAGTCACCTAGAGAATATCTTAAATTTTTGGGAGAGTTGGTAATTAATTTGGTTGTTATGTATTATGCATTTTAACCACATTTAGCAAAATGAGTTAATTTGCTCCAAGTAAACATGGTGTAACAAAATTTTAAGAAAATGTATAAATAGGCCAGTTAAATATAATCTTTTATAAATGAACACTTAGAAACTAGGTATTCCTTGCGTCCACTCATTTGTTTACATATCGGAGAGAGTGTCTGGCACGCCTTTTAAGATGCGTATTTAATATAATTCTGTTTTACAATTTTATACTTTTTGAATAAAAATAAAATGTTTATACTTTTATTCACAAAAAAAAATATTTTAGAAACAAGTTATAAAACTATGCTTTACATGCATCTTAAAATGCGTGTCCTAAACTTTTTCAAAAACATAAACAAATAAAAGGGACAGGGAGAGACTGGGAGTAGTACTTTTGTAGATAAGTTGCACAAACAATAGCAATTGCTTTTTTGCAGATAAACTAGAGATCAACGCATATAAAAGCAGGTTCAACCTAGTGTATTAAATTATGTTAAATAAGGTTATACATGTTTAAGTAAAATTCAACATGTTCAAAAAAAGTGCATACACTTTTTCTTTGATCAAGTACACCTATATCTAAATTATGAAGTGAAATATTGCGTAAGATGGATGTACGGTAATTCACTCTTCAATTCTAAATTGGGGCTTCATGCGAGATTGTCTTAACATATACACATCATTATATCACGCATTTCTCAAAGTCCCAAAATATTTTGGACTGAATTTATATATTGCCACAAAAAAACGACCTTCATGGTTCCCTTTCTGATTACGAGAGATTTTCAAGCTAGGAATATTAACAAGTAAGATATACAAATTTACCCATTCATAACAGGTCGCCGTAAAACCTTAAGATGTCAAAGGAATGCCCCAAACCGACAACAACAAATATAACCAATACCAATAACAAATATTTAAATTAAATAAATGGGGGTAGAAGTAGAAATACTCGAACCCCGGTCCCTCCCTAAACCGAGCTATGTTAACCGGTCGCCATAAAATCTTAAGGTATCCGATCATGATCTTATACTCTTTCACATTACCAAATACCTTAAGCTTTTATTACAAGGTTTTCAAACAAGGAAAACTTATATTTGTTTGTTGTTCACTATTGATATTGTCTTTTTCGTGTAAAAAGATTAGAACTCACCCCTTATAGGAAGGGGAGGAATAGTGCTCAATACTGAAGAGTCATATAAAGGGAACGAGGGAGATACTGCTAAGTCCGAGAAGTCATCTTCACACTAAGATTGTGATCTAATCTAAGGTATCTCACACGATAGTAATGGTGATTTAGTCGTAGGAGTGAATGAAGTATTTTAAAACATAAGAGAAACACAAACATACCGGTAAGTCTCTTGGAGAAATGGTCCCACCAATCAAAGGAGTGAGGTTGAGATGGTTGACAAGTGAGAGAAGGGCCACCATTGTCTTGAACCTCCTCCTTAATATCATCTTTGTCTGCTCTCTCCTTTCTCTTCAACCCTCTAATGGGTCCCATCCGCACACTCCAAGAAAACCCACTCTATATACTTATAAAAAACCTGTAGCCAACACACCGGAATTTTTGGTTGGAGGGGGGGAAATTGTGTGTATATAAGGCTTTGCAGTGGTGGTGAGATACAACCCGTAAGACGTGAAGGTTCTTGGTATATCGGTGCCTGAGCAAGTGCCAAGGTGCTTTTATATGTTTAATATAAATTATAATATTGTATTTACTTTCTTTATCTTATATGTATATATTATATATTTCCAAAATTAGTCTTTTTTTATATCATTCATGATTTATTGTACATTTTATATTTTGGGATATTTAATTCAATTTGACTATTTTGGAAAAAGTACAAAAATTCATATGTTACCTTCTGTGAAAGGTTAGAAGTAGATATTATTTATTACAATTACGTAAACAGTTCGAAAAATATTTTAAAGTAACTACTACTGCTTAATAAAAATTATAAGATTAAATATTCTAATTTGTGTGTTTTAAATTTCATATTTCCTGTAAATTACTTGAATACGACAAGTAGTTATATTATGTTGTTGAATTTGTTGTAAAAAAAATTGTTTAAGCACATTTATATTTTAAAATATGACTTGAAAGGAATTATTTGATTTTAAACGTATATATAAAGTAAAAAGTATGTCCGAATGGTATAATAAAGTAAAAAGTAGGTTAAAATTGTTCTGAATGGTATAATAAATTATCATCAGCTGTTTATTTATACCCAGCAAAAGCTGATAAGCAAGTTCAGCAATATAGCATCAATTATCAATAATTGAAATAAAAATTCTTCCCAAATATGAATCACTAATCAAAAAAGTAACAAGTCTACTATTGTACCAGATAAAACTATTGGTGTACATTAACATGATACAACCCATGCATGGCAGTTTATACTCTGGAAGATGTCAAATGAATCAAAACAATATTATATGATATCACCTTGTTTTAACTGGACAACAAAGGTTCTAATTAACTTGCAAAGGAACCATTGAATCAGTGGCTTGTTTCTTTGGACAAGCTGAAGAAAGATGACCCTTCTCGCCACACTCGTAGCATGTTCTCCGCCTTATCTTTCCGCTAACAGTACTAGCATCAACACTACCATTATTAGCCCCAACACTACTAACACTGCTAACCTCGACATTATTTCTTTTAGCTGGGGCACTGTAAGCACTTGCTTCAGCAATACTTCTTTTAACTGGGGCACTGTAAGCACTTGCTTCGGTAATGTTTCTTTTAACTGGGGCATCATTGGTACTTGCTTCAACATTATAGGCATTCTTATTATCTGGCAAAGATTTCAAAGAGTCGGCAGGTTGTTTCTTCGGGCACTGAGAACTTAGATGGCCCTTTTCCCCACACTCGTAGCATGTTCTCCTCCTTATCTTCCCGCTAACAGTACCTACCTCGTTACTATTAGAATATGCTCCAACAGTATCAACATTCATATTGGTTGGCACATATATTGTTGGATCAACATATTGTTTATTCGGACAAGATGAAGAAAGATGGCCCCTGTCACCACACTCATAGCATGTCTGCGCTATCTTCCTGGGGACTGTAATAATTTCAACATTATCAGGAATGACCTCAACATTAGGAGTACTTGCTTTAAAATTATCATCATTTTTAATGGATGACAGAGATTGGATTGCATCAGCAGCTTGTTTCTTTGGACAAGATGAAGTAAGATGACCTTTCTCACCGCACTCATAGCATGTTCTCCGCCTTATCTTTCCACTGACAGCACTCATGTCAACAGTATCAGTTTTCACTTCATTACTGGTTGGCAGAGATTGGATTAACTCAGCAGCTTGTTTCTTTGGACAAGATAAAGTAAGATGGCCCTTTTCACCGCACTCGTAGCATGTTCTCCGCTTTAGCTTACCACTAACAGCATTTGTGTCCACATTCTCAGATTTTACTTCAAGATTTTCTTCAATCCTAATGGTTGGAACAACTTTAGCATTGGGAACAACTATAGCACTTGGATCTGCCTTCTTTGCAGGAACTGCACATCTTATTCTCACAGGTCTTCCACAAAGAATCTTTTGATCCAACTTCAATGCCATGGTTACGTAGAGGCTATCAGTAAAATCTACATGAGCGTAACCTCGGAATTCTTTTGTTTCCTTGTCTTCACCAAATCGAATTGATGATACTTTGAAGTCTGCGAAAAAACTTTTCAAATCTTCCTCAGTTATATCCCATGACAAATTCCCAACATATATCCTATTATAACCCTCCACAATTGCAGGCGAAAAATCAGACACTTTTTTCTCTATAGTTGTCTTGCAAGGCTGAATTTTCAGAAAAAGTCCACCCCTGCGAAAAACTAATGCGGTGAGGTGCCAAGTAATATGGGGGCACAAGAATGAAAATTGATGATATGCAAAATCTTACATGTCAGCCCCATCAAGAGCCAAAGCTCTTTTTGCTGCTGCTTCAGTCTGCAAAACAACAGAATGTTATGCGCAAGGCATAAATCTACGGGCTCTAAATACTTGAACACGATTTCTATACAACAGCCACTACATCCCCTCTGGTTGCACACATCTTTTATCTCAAGAATTCAGGTGCAAATTTCGTGTTCAATAGTAAGACAAATAAATAGACTACCAAAGCAAGGTCCTCTCATTTGGTACAAGTCTAAAACATTTCACAGAGCAAGGATAAAAAAGCACATTGATCTGATTACTATAGATGTGTTGAATCATCTCTTGGAGACTCTTAATTCACATAGATAAGTGCGTCCATCTATAGCAATACTTCTCACATTCCTTAATTTTAATGATTAAGACTACAATACAAAGTGGAGAGCGAAAGAAATTGTCTTTACTAATTTATTATTTAAAAATAACTTAGAAGTGGGAGGCTCCTTAAAAATGAGGAGTGAAGAGTCTTAGTGATTTGAATAGGCACTAAGAGCCTCTTGGAGTAACATTTTAACATTTGTTCAAATTATTATAACTTATAGATCCAAAATAAGGAGTCTGTTAACGATGCTTCAAGAATACCATCATACAATATTGACCCAATTACCACAGACTTTGAATTTGGAAAGGATCAAGTAAAGGATTACCCCCAACCAGAGAGAGAGTCAAATGGAATCACATTCCACCAAACAGATTACAAATTATGATCAAAGCAATTCTGCTTAAAATATTATTGGGTCAATGTGACTGTAAAAAAACACATGATGATATAGCATGTGAAAACAGAAAGCTTACTTATATCCTACAATTCAAGTCTGTAACTTACGAGAGGATGATTTTTGTAATGACACGTGATATACAGGTTCATGTGATGATTAATCTATTCTTCCTTTCCTGTTAATTCTACCAGTTTTCTATGGTAGGGTGGAAACATTCACCAAAGAAGCGACCAGCCCAGTAATGTAGTATACAAGTTCCATCGTGTAATACTAAACTTTTAGGTTAACGGCATAAGCACTCTAAACATGATTTTAGAGGGTCATAACTAGTTAAGATGAAAAACCATCTAAAACATACCTTGAAACTGATGAAAGCAATCCCCCTAAACTTTCCGGTATCAGGAAACCTCAGACAATCAACTTCAGTAATGGTGCCACAACTTTCAAAGAAACTACGTATATCCTCCTCGTTTGAGTAGTACGGAATGCCTCCAACATAAACTTTGGTAGAAACATCTGAATTTTCTTGACTGCAAGCAAAAGATAATCAAACATGAGCATCTTTAACATAATTAGCAGCCATATCCATTAAAATTTATTGAAATAACATACAGTATGTAAAGTAAGATGAGGATAATTCTTAAACAGTAATAAACTAATATTTACTTATCCATTCTTTTCTGACTTTATCTATTAAACTTGCTGAGTTGATTAGGGATGAAATAAATATTAGTCTGCACAGACAATAAGACCTATAAGTACACAAACTGCCTTAGGTTAATCAGGTGTGCTGCGGCATAATGTAGGTTAATCAGGTGTTCTGAGGCATAATGAAAGAAAGGAACTATGCATAATTGCATTTTCTCATATGCTTTGGTGAGCTAAGGATTGTATGTTTATTGCCCATGGCATACCTATTCTATTAGTGAACCACGTTAATTATGATTTTAGCGTGTATTACTTCAAATCCTCTTGCTGTCATTTTACCCTAAGCCATGTCAGCATCTAGTTGCTTCGGCCTCTTGGTTCAATTTACTCCTTTGGTTAAGAAATCAACCATATTGTCTTGCCAATAAACCCAACCCAAACTTATCCTACAATTAAAATCCTTAAAAATTATCAAAACTAATAAGACTAACCCTAAGAACAACTACAAACCTTAACATTCTTAAAGCTATAAACTTTAAAGCCAAACCTCAACAAAACAAATTAATTACCTTTCACAAACAAAACCTTCATAACAAAAAGGCACAGCAAAAGGAACAACGTTGATATCAAATTAAAAACCTATAAATGGGTCATCATCCTTGCTAAAATAGATCATCAGTTCGCAATATTTACACGTACCAACACAGCAACACTTAAATACAACAAAATCACAAACAAATACACAAAAATCTACAAAAAAAATAATATCAAAAATTATACATACCTATCATTAACCTTAATCACCTCAGCTACCCTGTCTTTCGGTGCAACCTCCACACCCTTCTTCTCAACCCCATCACTCTTCTTCTTCTTCCCCTTCTTCTTTTTCTTCTTCATCTTACTCTTCACTTTCTCCTCACCCTCCCCTTTTTTCTCCTTCCCACCATTTTCCAACCCATCAAGAACCACTTTTTCCTCTCTTCTCTTCTTCTTCTTCACCTTCTTCACACCATTTTCTAACCCATCAAGACCCAATTTTTCCACTTTCACACCATCTAAGCCCAACCCATTTTCTTGATTTTCTAACCCATCAAGACCTAATTTTTTCTCTATTTTCCCCTTTTTGACACCCTTTGAGCCCAACCTATTTTCTTGATTTTCCAACCCATCAAGACCCAATTTTTCCTCTCTTTTCCTCTTCTTCCCACCATCTAAGCCCAGCCCATTTTCTTGATTTTCTTGATTTTCAGCTTGAGCATCAGTAGAAGTCACAACTCTGCGTTTATCTCGTTTTGACAATCTGGGTTTTTGAGTGAGTGAGTCAAGAAGTGATTTGAATGATTGTTTGGTGTTTTGAGATGAGGATATAAATGAATTTGTTAATTGAGCTCTAATTTTCTGCTTGAGTTTCTTGTTTGATAATACCATTATTGTGTATCTATAGTTTTGGAGGCGGGAGTGAAGAGTAGTAGAAGGCTTAGCCTAGCTAAAGCGTTAAACCCCGAGAGGCAAGAACAAAAGGGCATAAACCAGGATGCTAACGACGTCGTTGCATGTTAGCAACTTGCTTTTCCCTTATTTTTATTTTTTTTTAAAAAAATCACCAAAAAAATATTTCTTTTAAAAGTATAATATTACTTTTCCTGAGAATATTTGTAAAAAATGATTATAACCAAAAGCAAACTAATGCTACTTGTCTTTACGTGTTTCTGAAAGAAAAAAAAGTTATTCCGTGCGATGGAGTTTGAATTAAATCGTATATAATTATTTTTATTTATAAAATCGTCTTTTGTATAAATAAATTAAAATTGTATTTTGTCGCTAGTCTTTATTTTGGTAAAAATAAATCAAACCAAACAAAAAATATCCTGTATATCTCACTTAGAGGAGGGTTTAGGGTCTTAGGAAGGCAAAATATACGTAAACATGTACGCCGATATCCTGTATGAGTAGGGAGATTGTTTTCATGACCCTCGTCTTAGTACCCAAAAAATAAATTATAGTATGTGACAATATTAACATAGGAAAAACATTTATTAATAATAAACCGAAATTTAGGAATTTGTACCTTATTTCAAAATGAAAGAATACATAACTATTTTCTAGATGAAAATCTAGTACACATGAATTGAAATTTACCAATTTTTTGTTGGAATCTTTGTGCAGTAATTTTCGTAACTATTTCAAATCTTGACCACATGTTAGATCAAGATTGAATGAGGTAAGAAAGAAATTTATACGAATCAAATTAGAATGTCAAATTTTGAAATATGACCATGATAATAATTGCATGTTTAAATCTGTAACTCTGTAACTATTAAATAACGAGAGAAGATGGAGAAGATGATTATCGATATCTCATATCTCATATATCAATCTTTGACAATACTTCGGACGATAAGCATAACTTTATAGAAGGTATAACTGTCAGTAAGATAATTTCAACTTCTTCGTCTTTTGACTCGTTTGAATAGTGGGTAAATGATCGCTCCAACATCTTCATTCATCCGCATAAATACTTGTTTATTGTTTATTTTATTTTCGGTAAGAATAAATACTCAAATTCATTTTTATTGTTTTGATTAAACAATTCTTAACCTAACAAAATATAAAATTTTAATTGACTTATTTTATAAATTGGAACAAACAATAAATTGCAAATAAAAATAATCGTTATCTAGGATTTGTGAGATGAAGCCAAGGCGACGAGATGTCTCTCTAGGATCTTGAAAATATGCCAGCTATTATTCGTTGTCTACGTTCAATTGATGTCACCAAAATCTCTATAACACGTGGTTTTGCTACTAAGCTACCAGCCCACAAAACTGTCTCCCAGGTCATGCATGCTCTTCCACGCAGTGAACCGACACTAGAATATGGGTTAGATTATGAGCACTGGTTTGTACAAGTTAAGCTACCGGATTGCGAGATGTCTAGAGATGAGATTATTGATTACTACATCAATATTCTTACTGAAGTTGTTGGGAGTGAGGAAAAGACCAGACTGAAAATATATTTTATGTCAACCAAACATTATTTTGCCTTTGGTGTTCTCGGAGATGAAGAACTTGCTTCTAAGTTACAAGGTTTATGCAAGGTGTTGGCAGTGTATGTTAACTACTACTTGGACCCAAAAAATAAGAATAATGGAGGAAATCCATTTATTAATAAGCAGCCGGTACCGTATGATCGCAAATATCATACAAGAATCAATTTATCGACCCCCGAGGGTGACCCTGAGATTCCCTATGATAACCCGGTTGCTCCTGATATTTTTTTGGTGACTTGATTGATGCTGATATGTCTTTTGGTAACATGATTGATGTTGATACATCTTTTGATGCGATGATTGATGTTGACATCCCGGACAAGAATGTCGAGCAGCAGACTCCAATACCTTGGTTATCTTGTGTACGTGCATGGTGAAATGGTCCAAGCCCATAATGTTAAAAATAATTGGAATGGTCCAAGCGTTGATTACTGATTACTAGTGATTGCGATTATAAGTACTGTTATAATAAATACCTGGAGTTCTGTTATAAATTGATAGTATTAAGGATTTTTTACCTCGGTGAGTGTGTTCTGGTGTGTGAACATCTGAATCGCTATTAGTATTAGTATGAGACCAAAAAAAGATTGGAAATTATTAGAAAAAGTGGAACTCGATTAAACTGATCATAGTCTCGCGATTTCCTCATTTTCAGAGTATACACTTTGCTTATTATGTCTAACTAGATATGTAGAAATAGTAAATATTGGCATTATATGATTAAAATGAATTGTATCATTAACTGTGAGAAAAAAATGAGCTACCCGTCAACTTTCTTACTGCTTCTAGTAAAGTAATATCAACTCTTAGATCTGCCCATGATTTGGTTCATAATTGGAATGGGATAAACATACTTGTATTGATATTACCGATTTTATTTTTTAAGCGAATTTGAAAAAGGGGTGTTCATAGTTGGTCATGTGACACCTAAAGCAATATAAGCAAGAGTATATAAAAATTATCTGTCATGTAGAGATAACTAACATAGTTTCATAATTGCATTTTTCTTTGTTGGCATGGTTTTGACTGAAAAGAGAAGTCGTTGAACTCCACAATCATTAGAAGTGTGAATCTGCTACAAAGACCAACTAGATGCAGAAAAATGAATACAAGATGTGGCTCCTCTTAATGATAGTTCAGAAGAAGATGATGAACTGCCTTTAGAGAGTGAAAATGATGGAGATTCAACATAAAAAGATAAATTTATGGACTGCGCTACTTTGAATTATAGGACTGCTGTTTGGTTTCTACACTGCTAAAAAAATCTAGACAATACATATTTTCAGGATTGCATTTTTTTCCTGGACTGCTTTTTGATTTCTACACTGCATTAATGTTAGGTCCCGAAATAGCGTAGAAGGGGGGTTGAATACGGTACTCACTAAATTAAAAAAATATCTTTCGAATCTTTTGCTGATAAATAATTCAGTGTTCAGTTAGTGATTTCGTGTTCTTGAGGTGAATAGTGTTTAGGACAATAAAGTAACGAACATAAGATATTCGGGAAAATATATATTTATATATAAATCCTCGAGTGATGTTGCTACACTCCGATGAATAAATCAACCGGCTACAATCCAAGAACCAAAATGTTCATGCTTCTGCAAAAATCAACAAATTAAACCATATACAAAATCTAAAATTATTTATCCAAGGATTTAATTACCGGATAACAATTATGATGCCTTCAAATAATATACAAGATTTAAGTCGGATATTATAACATTTTTCCGGTGAGAAGTTTAACGAATATATAATGTTCTTGAGCTTCTCTGTATCTTTTTGTTTCTTGTTTTATCAGCTGTCACTGGAGAAGAAGATAAACAGAAAAATGTTGATTATTATGCTATGCTTCTTTGTGTAGACTTATATATCAATTAGATACATGGCCAATTGTTAACCAAGTAAACTAATTGATGATATCAATAATTGTTGCTTGCTATGGAGTTACTTGCGCCCAGAGGTAGTACTTGAACTTCTACTTGCGCCAACCTTCATCCAAGAGAGAAATTTGCCTTAGAATTTTACTCACTTGCGCCATCAAGAGCCAAGGAAGGCTTTACTTGCGCCACTAGCATGTAGAGAGGATCACTGCCTTAGATTTTCTCCCACTTGCGCCATCTAGGACATCTAGAAGCTCTACTTGCGCCAAGGATGGTTCAATGAGCTTTTGCCTTAGTTTTTCTGGTCAGTTGTGCCTACAAGGGACAACGTAAGTCCACTTGCACCTTCTAGAGCCTAAAGGGGGTTTCTAATTTAGTATTTATTGCTAGTTGCGCCTCCTAGGTGATGGGGAAAGCTGAGTTGTGCCTATAGTGACTTACATGCAATTCTGAGTTAGTTTTTGATGTCATTTCTTCCTTGTTGCTCCTACTAGGTGAAAACCAACTTTGGTACTTAGTTTTTGAGCCATACTTCAAGGTTCATGTTTCTGCTGAGAAATAGAGTGGTCATGGTGACTTCTACTATAAGGTAGTGATCACTTCAACTTAGTTTCTGCATAGCGTTGTTTAACCCTTTAGCACATCTTGCACACTTTCTCTCTGAGTCTTCATATAAACCATATAACCTTCATATTCAGATACAAATCCTCACTTAAAAATTCTTCTAATGATTATACTCACATTCCTTTCAAGAACCGTTGATGCCTAGTGCAACTGGTCTGGTTCACAGACGACTAACTTCGATTCAGGTCTTCGTATTATAGCTTTAATTACATTGTTAAGTTTGCAGCAATTTTATCGCTTCAAATACTGACTGTTAATAAAAAAATGTACTTTTACTGGAATCTCTTCTGGTACTCAAACGACGTCTTTATTGCTACTACAGTCTTGAATACTTCGTTGACTATTCTTCACTGACGCTTGAACATATAAATGAACTCCTTTCAGTGAGTATAACTTCAAGACTATAGTTACCCTCTTTAACCTTTGTTTATACCCTGTCTTCAATTCTTCAGATTCCTATGCTTTGAACATTGTCTATCTTCAATCAATGCTAATGCACTAAAATCTTTTTGTGGCACTTTTATGCTAAAACTTCAACACTTCTGAAACCCTGAGAGTTTTTAACCTTTATTCTTCACTGAGGCATGAACATGTTAATGAACTTCTTTCAGTGACCTGTAAACAGACTTTAAAACTTCTCCTAATATTTTGATTCTTTGTATTTGCCTTGTCTTCATTTCTTCCTGATTTCTTGTGTAGACGTAGTATTATTTACCTGTCATGTTCTAGTGTTGAATTATCACGTCTACTATTCATACAGCTTCGCAAAGTCACCAACAATCTCCCCCTATTTAATTGTTAAACCTAACAAACAAATTAATAAAGAGGATAACTCAACTAACAACTTAAAATATTAAAGTACAACCGTGACTTTTAAATAATGTTACTAGTTTTCTAGATCATATTGTGCATTTCCAGATTTCTTGAGAAACTGAAATGAAAGAAGCTTGTTCCTCTAGCACTGAACTGACCTTCATGTAGTCTCATCTTCATTTCATTGGTTCTTCAAATCTCTGCTAGATAACAATTCTTAGTCTTAAAGTAATCATCAACATCTTCTGTTGTACTATCATATTTCCTATTGAGAAACACATATCTCTCTTGCTTCTCCCTTTATGAGAGGCAACTACTCCCCTTTAGGAAAATAGCTTCTCCCTTTACAAGGAATAGTGATGAACCAATACCACTTCTTCTTATTACTGGGAAATCACTTATCCCCCTTAGTTGTGAAATCCTCCAATATTTCTTATGTGACACTTCTTCCCCTTGGAATAAGAGAAGGAAGATGTTCTGTTGTCTGAGGGAGTTCTCATACATCACTTGGTTAGAAAAGAAGTAGCAAATTGTTGTCTGATCAACCATGCACCTTAAATACTGCAATAATGGCTTCACTGTTGATTATCCTGTTAACCAAACTTCCCGACATCTTTATACTTCCCAACTGTTAGATCATAATTGTTAGGCCCCAACTATTTGATTCCAATATGTAAATGTTAGGTCCCTAAGTATTAGGTTCCAATCATAAACATAGTTGAGTCCCTGAAGTATAGAGTTGGATTCCTAAGAATCATCTTCCGAAAGATCGAACATTACGAACCATGTTTAGGGAACGGATCTAGGATTTGGTGTTTCTCTTCCTTCCTCACTGTGAGTGTGTGATTCTATTTTATGTACCTCATAGATGTTTCACTCTTATCTCCACTCGTGTTTACACTCATTCTCACAAGTGTATCACTCCTCTCACAACTCCAAAATCCAGTTGTACCTGCAAGAAAAATCACCTTAGCCATCCTTAAGGAGGTCACATGTGGTGCAATGGGAGTTCACAAATCCCCATCCTTGTTAAACTCGTCAGATGAATCTGAGTCATCATCTACAAGTTGCTAATTTCTCGTTGAGGGTTCCAGATTTGAACTCTAGGAAGGTAAATAATGATCCAAAGAATTTAGCATAAAGATCAAAGTTTCCTTATAATATCTGTGAAGATATTTCCTTTTGATTCATCAGGTAAATATGAATCATAGTTAACAAGTTATCGATCTGCACCTATATCAGACCCACTATCTGCAGATGCATCTAGGGGATTTAATCCCGGAGAGGTAGACACTAACCACTGACATATGACTATTGGATCAATATCCACTCCTAACATTTGTAAGGGCAATTGGTCCATTAAAGAACCTTGAACACTCGAATTTGGCCTTAAAATGTTCGAAACTCTTGTTTCCATAAACTCTTCCTTGTGTGTGTAACCTCGCATTGTTCATCAAGAATTGTTTATGTTCGAGGTGGTGACACTAGTTCGAATACCCTCGCCGACATGCGAATTTTAATAGACACACCTTGTTGAGAGGATGAATATAGTAACTATTTCGGTGCCTTTTCAGCCAATATATCTTTTTGAGAAATGTATGGGGCTAGAAGTTGCCTCAGTTTTAAAATTTACTCAACTTTGTAGGAGACAAAGCTGCTGGGTTGACCTCAGAACCTTCTTTATGTAGTGCACTAAGGCACTTTCTCCCACGCTCGTTCATACTTCATTTTAGGGGTCAGAGAGTATTGGTTTGTTCTGTTTCAGTGTTTTTTTATAATCCGGGATAGAAATTGTGGGTTGAAAAAACCTCATGACTATGAATCTGAAAGAAAGCCATTGGAGGCTAAACCTGCATCATCACACAGATAACAATGTAGAGATAAAATACATTTTAAACTATAAAAAAATTTTTACGAATGAAAATCGTGCATTTTATCTTTTGAGAGAAATGATGTACAATGGTGATTTAAAAAAAATCATGAAATAAGCAATCACCACTGCAAAAAAAGTATGATTTTCTCTTAAAACCATTCGAGTGCACAAGTCTGTATTTATGCATAAAAAGATAAGTGATCATGTCTTTTAACTTGAAAAGACACAGACTGATGACCTAGCAGTATTAAGAAAAGAAAGAAAGATTTTGTCTTTTAATATGAATGAGTTTTTTGAAAAGCATTGATAACTTAGGATAAAGTCTAAGCAATTCTCAAAAGCTCCGTAATCTATCTTTATAGAATTATTATCGACAACATTGTTTATTGATAAAAAAATCTTAATAAGAATGACTATGCTGCTGATTTTAAATAGTAGTGAATCTTTCAGATATAGCGACACATATAAATTCACTAGAACTTAAAATCTCACAAATATTTGCAATAAAATATTAACAATATATCATTAACTGATACTTGTCAAGTACTTTAGATACCAATAATTATGTTGCACCTTATTTTAATATAATTTTAAATTATAAAACTAATTTGACATGAGATTGTCTAACATCATAATTTAAATATATTAAAATAAGATATCAATAAATTAAACACCAATGATCTACCCGATAGACATTAGCATTCAATCTCATACACCGTGCAATTGTATTCCCAACAATTACAAGTTTTCAAACAATATTGGTGTTAGATATATTTGAGATGTCATGTCTAATATGTTTTATGTTTAGTTTTCAGATTTTAAAAAACAGGAAATATCAGTACTTACTGAAATCAGTACTTACTGGAAGTCAGAACTTAAGGATATCAGAACTTAGATTATCAGAAGATTGATATCAGAACTTAAGTACGAGAGGACTAACAGTTAAGGAAGGAAGCTAATTTACAGGAAAGAAGATCGAGACTAATACAAAAGAAGATATGCATGGAAAAGTTAGAGGACTAAAAGAATTGTATAAGATATCTGATTGATATATTTTAGGAGATAGAATTATATTCCATATCAATTAGAAGTTATCTTGTAACTGTGTACTATATAAACACAGACATAGGTTTACACTATATGTGTTATCATTATCGAGAAGATCATACATTGTAACCTAGCAACTCTCGTGATATTTGTTCATCACTGAGAGAGAACAGTTCCATTGTAACAGAGTTTATTATATCGAATACTTCTGTTTACTGTTACTTGTGTTCGAAATCGATTTAATTGTATTCTACACTATATTCAACCTCCTTCTACATTGTTGTGTGACCTAACAAGGGGTTCGATAAATAAAGTCTCGTTAACCAAAATTGTCTTGTTTGCAATCTTAGAAAACATTCTAAGTTCCATATACTTTGATCCATTGAGAATTGCATCTACCATCAAAGTATTTAGGAATTTACAAATAAGTATAAAAAATATTCTAAGTAGACAACATATGGTTACTTCTAATAAAACATTAAACACAATAACCATAGTTCTACTTAAAAGAATTTTCACACTTTAAATATTTGTATCAGTGAGTTGAAGATAAAGTGTTGCTTACTTAGAGGAGTTCTAAGTAACTTTACAAATACTAAAACTTCACAATTAGTTCGTTGTTAAAATCTTAACTAAATATCATTAAGTGATATAAGTCAAAAATTAGTTAACAAGTAATCATGCTACAATCATGATTCTGAGTTAAGATATAACATTGCTATATTTGCTAAAACCAAAATCTCATAATTAACCTATAACAATTTAGTTACAATCAATATATTAGATATCAATTTGTTAACATATTTAGTTATAATTAATAATGTTGCTTATTTATTTTAAGTTAATTTGAATTATGGAGCAAATAAAATCATTGAATTACTTCAATTTCCATAATCTAAACTTACTAAAATAAATAATAAATAAATAAATACTAAATATCCATTAGTTAGATATTAGCACTTAAATATTCATTATTATCCTTGAATAATTATCAATAGAATATACGACTTATACACATGACAATTATTTTCCAAATAATACTAATTATTAGAAATACTTCCTAAGCATATAAAATATTGAGAGTTTTATACCCATAACTTAGAAAATACTTCAACTTCTAGTATTAGTGATTTTAAAAATGAGCATTGATTACTTAGAATAGAAATTCTAAATAATATCACTATTACTAAAAATATCAAAATTATTTGTAAATGATAACTATGTTGCATATTATTTTAATATATTTTAAATTATGAGATTGATATGACATGAAATTGTCTACCATCATAATTTAAATCAATTAAAGTAATATTCAAACTTAAATTACCACAAATGTATATGACGTTATAATCAAAATAATTAAGGTAGTAGCACTAAGTACAAGATACTGGATTACGGATAAATTCACAAGTCCTTTAAATATTGAAGATTTAATACTTGTGAACTTATATTATGAATTCCTTTCCAATGAGATTTTCAACTAATATGCAATAAGTAGTATCCCAAATATATAAACCAATCTTGAAAAAATAATTTTATTAAGTGATTTATTAAATGTTTTTGCAAGTAACTCTTTGACTAAAAGACATGCTCTCGAAAAAAATGATACATGGTGTGAAGGTGCATTGTCATAGAGTGTTCCACAGAGTTGTTGAAGTTGAAGTTATTTTTTTATTATAACAAGAAATCAATCTTCTTCCACGAAGTTAACAGCTTCATGAGATGCTTCTCATGTCACTTAAGTTGACAACTTTTAGAGATGTTTCTCATATCTTTCTTACAACCTGCGTAATCTATATATATATATCCAAACATGTTAAGCACATTATTTTTAGGGTACAATACTCCAAGAGTTGGTAGTCCCTTATGATATCTAATAATTTTGTTAATAGCTATAAGATTGGATTCTCTAGGATCCACTTGTAACCTTACACATTTGCATCTTAAGAATAATATAGGTTGACAATTTGCATTTGAGTAAAAGAGTGAGCTGGTCATACCTCTATAGCTTATCACTATACCTGGGTTGTACTAATCAAGCTTTAGTAGTTTCTATTGGTAAGAAGTCTTGGCATGTATAGGATCTTCCAAATTTTACATCTTCAAAAGATCCTTGACTTACTTGTCTTGCCATCGCTCTTTTGGTTTACTTGTGCTCCTAAAAGAACTGTTATTTTGGCTTGCTTGAAGTAATTCTAAAGAGAATTTCAACTTTTCCAACACGCTCATCTATACCTACTCTGCATTAACTTGGAAAATAATCTTGCATAAATTTTTGTAAGTATACCAACTTATAATATTATCATGATATCATTGCACATATATAACATTATGTTTGTGCCTAGTGATAATGAGAGATAATTGTATGACGACTCTACCGGTTCATGTTCAATTATAAATTCAGTTAGAGTGTCATACCATATCCTTGACGATTTCCTGCGTAAGATACCAGTTCATACCAACCTGAAGTGAGCTTGTGAAGATGAGATGTTTAAACAAAACACCTTAGTAGATTTAATTTGGCACTTTTTTAGCTTTCAATGGATGATCACTCTAACATCAGTTGAGAGAGTATCTTATGTATTAATAAGTCTTGTAACACATTTCTGCATTTTATAATACCTTAAAGATCTAGAAGTTGTAGGATATTCAAAGTCATGTTGACTACTAGTTTGATATGCAAAATAGGTTGACTAATTGTAAATATTAGATGCCTTGTAGTTTTGCATAAGTGAAATAGAGTTAACTGCTATAGAAGAATTTCAATGGATGATTCTACAAGGTTTCGACGGATGACCCAAGTCATATCTAACAAATGATCTAATGAAGCTTCGACGAATGATTCAACACAGTTTCAATGAATGATCCAGTGAAGTTTCAATGGATGTTTAAATTCAAATTGCAGTTGATAGTGACTTGACAGTCACATGGGTTGATTAGATGCAAATGGAATGTGGCAGCCTATTTACAGGTTTTAGAGAACAAAGAAGCATTTCTATTTCTATGCTAACTTGAAGATATTCAAAGATGCTGGATAGAGAAATGAAGAAACATGTAATTAGACTAAGAAACTTTTATCTTATTAGTTTATCTTTTTACCATGTAACATGGTGATATATAAACCAAGAGTAGCAAGTAGAATAATCAATCATGTTAATAAGCAATGAACTAGAGAATTAGAAAAAGTTGTATATGTGAAGAATTTCTATGTTCTTTGTAAGTTCTACTTGTAAGAAGCTATGTGCAAACCTTGCATCACAGAGTTCTCAATTTTATATATATCTCTAGTGGAAAAATTCAATCCATCAGAAAATTTTTAAATACTTGTGTTTAATCACTTTATGTTTGGTTTCTTCAATACTTTCATTCTGCACTTTAGCCGAATCAAACACAGTTATATATTTAAGAAAGAACAGTCTTTAAAATAAAAAAGAAACCAGAATTACATTCAACCCCCCCTCTGTAATTCTTTGTTAGATTGTTTGGGAATAACAATTGGTATCAGAGCAAGCTCTTGAAGTACAAAGAGATTAAAGCTCATAACAACTACCAAGATGAGCTAAAAAGATGTTGAAGTAAAGATCCCATTTATGGACAAAGATAACTATCACCACTGGAAGGTGAAAATGCACCTGTATCTTCTCTCTCAAGATGAAAGTTATGTGGATTGCATTAAGAAAGGCCCTCACGTCCCTAGAAAAGTTGCTACAGATAATGAAGGAGCTGTAGGTGATGAGAAATTTGTTCCAAAGACACAAGCAGAATGGACAGATAAAGATATTGAGCAGGTATACAAGAGAAGAAGGCTATGAACATTTTGTTCAATGGTCTTAATGGAGACATGTTTGACAATGTCATTAACTGCAAGACTGCTAAAGATGTATGTGATACAATTCAAATCATCTGTGATGGAACTGAACAAGTGAGGGAAAATAAAATACAACTTCTAATCCAGCAGTATGAGCACTTTCATTGTGAAGACAGTGAATCTTTAAGTGACATATTTAGTAGATTTCAAAAACTACTAAATGCACTAAAACTGCATGGAAGGGTCTATCAAACCTGAAGTTCCTTAGATCTCTACCAAAGGAGTGGAATCCTATGACTGTCTCTCTCAGAAACTCACATGATTACAAGGAGTCTACCTTAGAAAGAATGTATGGGATTCTAAAGACTTATGAACTTGAGCTAGAACCAGATGAGCAAATAGATAAAGGAAGGAAGAAGGGAGGATTTATAGCACTGGTAGCTGAGCATGAGAGAGTAAAAGAGATGAAGGTTGAAGCTGTGGAGTCTGCACCAAAGTCCAGGGTTTGTGAAGGCAAAGGAAAAGGGCTAGTAGCTGAACTTGAAGATCATCTTAGTCAAGATAAAATGGAAGATATGGTTGAACATCTAGCTTTCCTATCAAGAAGATTTACCAAGCTCAAATTCAAGAAGAATTTTGGAGCATCCAAGCCAAATAGAAACATGGTGGATAAATCCAAATTCAAGTGTTTCAAATGTGACTTGAGTGGTCATTTTGCAAATGAATGCAGAAAGCCTAGTTCTGAAAAAAAGAAGTTTGAGCCTGTTGATTATAAGAAGAAGTATTTTGAATTGCTCAAACAAAAGGAAAGAGCTTTCTTGACTCAGGAAAATGACTATGCAGCAGATGGGGAAGATGATGATGAGGAACCAAGCTATGTTAATCTAGCCCTAATGGCCAAATCAGATGAAGCAGAGGTCAGTTCTTCAAGCAATCAGGTAATCACCACTAACCTAGCACATCTTTCTAAAGCTGAGTAGAATGAAACTATAAATGACATGTCTATAAAATTGTATAATTTACGTGTTACACTTAAGTCTCTCATCAAGGAAAACAACATGATTAAAGACAATAATATATTTTTAAGTGAGAGAAATGTTGTGTTAGAAACTCAATTTATTGAGTTTGAAAAATTGAAAATAGAGTGTAGAATTGCTAAGGAAGAATTGACTGAATCCTTAAAGAAAAAGGAGATTTTAAGAAAGCAGCTTGAACGAGAATATGAGGTAATTAAGGCATGGAAATCATCTAGAGATGTCCATACTCAAATTACCAAAGTTCAAGGTATAGAGTCTTTCTGTGAAGAAGCCTGGAAAAAGAGAAAGAAGAAACTGAATCCTAACTTGGAAGCAGGACTTTCAATGGATGTGCATTCGACGGATAATGAAGATTATCCGTCGAATGATAAAAGGAATTATCCGTCGAGTGAAAGAAAACCAGTTAGCAAAGTCAAGCTAGCCAAGTTAGATGAGAAATATGGATCAGTTTCCAAGAACTTTGTTTCAGGAGAAACAAATCAAATGAAAGAGAACAAAAGAGTCAATGTGGGGCATCTGTTAGTGAAGAAGTTGAATGACAGATTGGAGAAGATTGAGGTTAAAACGGTATCTAAAAGGAAAAATAATAGGAATGGGAAAGTAGGAATTAACAAACATAACAACTACACACCTGATAAATATGCACCTAGAAAAATTTGTGTAAAGTGTGGTAGTGTTAATCATTTGTCTGTTAATTGCAAACTTACTATGCCTATACCCATTTCTGCACCTCCTTCATTTCTAAACATGCCCACAATACATGTGAATGTTATGCCTACACATAATTTGAATTCACAATTTGCTAACATGCCATTTGCATAAAATCCTTATTATGATGCATTTAGTATGCTTCAAATGCCATTTATCATGCATTACTAGAATAACATGTTTGCACAAAATATGCCTTTCCATGTTAACCAACCTGTGCATGATAATTCTGTAATGATGAATGGTTTTAAAGGTTTTTCTCAAATGACTAAGGATGAATCTCAGTTACCTAAGTCAAACGAGGACAAGCCTAAGAAACCAAGAAAAAGGCTAACAAAGCAGGACCCAAGGAAACTTGGGTACCAAAATAAACTTGATTTGATTTTTTTGTGTGCAGGGAAACAGAAAGAATATTTGGTATTTGGATAGTGGGTGCTCAAGACACATGACTGGAGATTCTACCCTGTTCACTGAGTTCAAAGAGAGAGCTGGCCCAAGTATCACTTTTGGAGATGACAGCAAGGGTTATATTGTGGGATATAGATTGATTTCTAAAGACAATGTCATCATTGAGGAAGTTGCCCTAGTGGATGGACTCAAGCATAATCTGTTGAGTATCAGTCAGCTTTATGACAAGGGCAAGTCAGTAACATTCAACTTCGAAGCCTGTGTTGTGACCAACAAGAAAAGAAACAAAGTGGTTCTCACTGGAGTGAGAAAAGGAAATATGTATCTAGTTGACTTCAACTCATCAAATGCAGAATTTATCACTTATCTCTTCAGCAAGGCAAGTCAAGATGAAAGTTGGCTATGGCACGAGAAGTTGTCCCATCTCAACTTCAAGACTATGAATGAACTAGTCAGGAAAGATTTGGTAAGAGGTATTCCCCAAGTGGAATTCTCAAAGGATGGATTGTGTGATGCATGCCAGAAAGGAAAGCAAATCAAGGCATCACTCAAAAAGAAGCTTGATTCAACAATTAAAGAACCCTTACAATTACTGCACATGGATTTATTTGGACCAGTCAATGTGTTGTCCATCTCAAAGAAAAGATATTGCCTAGTAATTGTGGATGATTTCTCAAAGTTCTCTTGGACATTCTTTATCAAATATAAAGATGAATCTAGTGAAATCATCATCAATCACATAAGGCAAGTCAACAACCATCCTGATCTCAAACTCAGATTAAACAGGAGTGACAATGGTACTGAGTTCAAGAATTCAGTGATAAGATTATTTTGTGAAGAAAATGGGATCATGCATGAATTCTCAATAGCAAGAACTCCACAAAAAAATTGAGTGGTGGAAAAAAAGAATAGATCTCTTATTGAAGCTGCAAGAACAATGCTAGAAGAATCAAAGTTACCAACATATTTATGGGCAGAAGCTGTAAATACTGCATGCTACAGTCAGAATATTTCATTGGTCAATCAAGCAAAATGCAAGACTCCCTACCAATTTTCAAGAATAGGAAACCAACACTAAACTTTCTTCATGTCTTTGGCTGCAAATGTTATATCTTAAGGAATAAAACTGAGCAGCATGGAAAGTTTGATGCCAAAATAGATGAAGGCATTTTTGTTAGGTATGCAGTTGGAAAAGCATACATAGTCTACAATCTCATAACCAACATTGTTATGGAATCTGTACATGTTGTGTTTGATGATAAGAAGATTGAAGGACTGCAAGATGGAGATTTCCATGAAAGCCTCAAATTTGACAATGTTGAGATAATTTGTGATGATAGTTATGATGAAAGTGATCAAGAGACAATATCTAAGGACGACATAGAAAAATATACAACAAATATAGCACATAATTCAACATTCGTCGAAAGACCAAGTGCATAATTTGTTGAGAGACAATCTGCATCATCTGTCGAAAGGCAAAGATCAACATCCGTTGAGCCATCAATATGAGTTGAAAATCACTTTGGATCACACAGTGAAACTACCCCAACTTTAAATTAAAGATCCACAAACTCAAGGGGAGTTTCCTCTAATCAAAACTCAGTCACTCATCAAGACAACTATGAGGCCTCCTTATCTAGAGCTAATCTACCTCAACAGATAAAATGGACTAGAGATCACCCTTTTGAGTTAATTATTGGTGATGTATCTTCTAGAGTGCAAACTAGGAAAGCAACTCAGAAAGAATGTCTATACATCAGCTTTCTATCTCAGGAAGAACCTAAAAAGGGTAAAAGAAGCTCTGTTGGATCCTGATTGGGTTTTAGCCATGTAGGAGGAGCTAAACCAATTTGAAAGGAATAAAGTTTGAAATCTAGTACCCAAGCCTAAAGGAAAGAATCCTATTGACACCAAGTGGGTATTCAGAAACAAGATGGATGAAAATGGCATAGTAGTTTGGAACAAAGCTAGATTGGTTTCTAAGGGCTATTGTCAACAAGAAGCAATAGATTTTGATGAGATTTTTGCTCCTGTTGCAAGACTTGAAGCCATCAGAATTTTTCTAGCCTTGCAGCCCATTCTAATTTCAAGGTCTATCAAATGGATGTTAAAAGTGCATTTTTGAATGGAGATTTGGAGGAGGAAGTCTATGTCAGTTAACCTCCTGGTTTTGAAGACCCCAACTTTCCAGAATATGTCTACTATCTTTTGAAAGCACTTTATGGATTGAAGCAAGCACCTAGAGCCTAATATGACACTTTGTCAAAGTTTCTCTTAGAAAATTATTTCACAACAGATTATGCAAGTTGTAAAATTGATTGAAAAAGTACTACAAGAACCTGTCAATTTCTAGGAAATAAGCTAGTATCCTGGTTCAGTAAAAAGCAAAATGCAGTCTCTACTTCAACAGCTGAGGCTGAATATAATGCTGGTAGTTGTTGTGCACAGATTCTATGGATGAAAAATCAACTGTTGGACTATGGTCTACAGGTGGATAAGATTCCTATTTTCTGTGATAACACAAGTGCCATTGCAATTACTAAAAATCCAGTACAACATTCAAGGACCAAGCACATTGACATCAAGTACCACTTCATTAGAGAATATGTCATGAATGGTACTGTGGAACTTCATTTTTTTCCAAGTAAGAAAAAACTTGCAGACATCTTCACCAAGCCACTTGATGAATCTACCTTTACTAGGTTGGTAAGTGAGTTAGGTATGCTTAATTAATCTTAATTTTTTTTGATGTCTAAGCAATTTGAAATGCAGCAAGAATAAAATTTGATGTTTCTTGTCAAAGATAAAATTTTGGCCAAGTCAGAATTAACATCTCGACGGATGTTCATTATCCGTTGAAAATGAATATCCGTTGAATTTTATCATACATTGAAATATCAAATATTATCTTGGGTACTTTTATCTTGATGGATAATTGTTTAATCCTTATTCGTCGAATTGCTCTCAATCTTAGTTGTTATTTCTAGGCATTGTCCATCGAATTTACTTATAGCCTGTAAGTACATTTCGATGGATAATCATTAGAATTTTGACAATTTATTTTATTTTTAAACGGCTATTTTGAGCTAATTTCATTGGTTACTTTTTCTTTTTACTTTTTTTTTACCATTTATTTCTGATAAAGTATAAAAGACTATTTCATTTTTATTTTTACTTTTATCTTTCTCAAGCAATTTCTCTAACTCTCTTCGTCTCCAAAGCGAAAACCCCCCCTTCTCTGCAATTACCTTCACTCACAGCAATGGCACCGGTAGTCAAGATCATGTCTCAAACTGGGTTTGTTTATGAAAAGAACAACTTCGTAGCATTGGTGACCAAGGAGATTGATGCTTCTGAAGACTATCACAAAATAATGGACTTCATTCGAAGTTGCAAACTAAATTATGCTATGTTGGAGTCTCATGTCATCTATTGTGAAGTGGTTGAGAAGATATGGACTACTGATGTTTACAACTCACAGGACAAAACTATTACCTTCATTCTTAAAGGTAAGAATTATTGCATAAATAGTGATGTAATTCGAGCATGTTTCCAATTGCCTGAGAATAATGCACTAGTTCCACACATAGACACTGATGTAAGTTCTATGCTTATTTAAATGGCTTATTCTCTTGACCATGCCAAACTTGGCGAGGTTAGGAGAAAAGGTCTTAGAAAGGAGTGGAGCTTTCTCTGTGACTCTTTTATTAAAGTCTTTTCTGGAAAAATACGCAATTTTGATGATGTGGCTTACTCTCTTGTTAACATGCTCTATATGCTGCTTAGTGATAAGTATCATAATTTTAGTGAGTCTGTCTTGTATGAGTTAGGTTACAAACTAGGATACATTAATAAAAGGTCTAAAAACATATATTATGATAGATTCTTTATGTTGCTAGCTAATTTTGTTTCTAAAGATCTTATCATTGAGAACCCAACCAATAAGCTTGATTATTGGGTTCAAGAAAGGAGAGTTACTATTGACTTGAACAGGGCAAACAACCTCAGTGAGGCTCCTCTAATCTACTTACCAATCATGGAGGGGTCTCAGGTAAGTGAGGTAAACACTCCCGCCTCTACTACTTCTATATCACAAGTTTCTTTGCAAACAACTGTAGCTATGACATCTATGAGTTTGCCCCAACAGATGCCTACCCAAGCCACTAAAATAAAAGCTTCTAAATCCAAGTCTCAATGACCCCACTCTAGTTCCTCTCAAAAGCGACTAGTTTCAAAATCTACTAAAACCAAATAGGGGAATGTGAAGGAAAGTAAGCTTGGTGAGGGATAGGGTGAACATCGAAGAAACCCTAAGGATAAGGAGGGAAAGGTGTGTGTAACCCAGCCTAGCCACACTGCAGCTTCCCTATAAACTATATTAATTAATAAGGAATCTAGCTCATTACTAGTTGCATCCTTCCAAAAGGATGTGACTGTTGAACAAAGCTCTCAGCCAAGAGCACAGACCAAAAGGGTTAGGGACATAGACTTACCTCAAACTTACACAAGAAAGAAGAAATCTAAAACACATGGGGATACAAAGGGTGCATACACTATGCAAACTGCAGTCATAGACTCAGTTATAGCACATTCTCAAAGTCAGATTGATGTGACTCCAATAAATGCGGAGTCACAGCCAAAATCTCTTACAATAGAAGCACCTCACACACAAAACTCACCCATAAACTCACCCACAAACTCACTAGATATGGACATGATTCACACATCGATTCCTGATTCTCCATCTTTAACTCTCATGGAGAAGACAAAATCTAAAGTAAGTGAGCATCATCTTTTGGATGATTTGTTGGCTCACTTATCATTTCTTTCTGATTCTACTGAAAAATCTGTGCCAAATCTCAAATCAATCACCACAGATTCTACAGTAGTCTCAACTCCAACCTCTATCATTTCTACTATCTCGATGGATATTCTTCATCCGTCGACTAGTGATTGTATCTCGACAGATGTGCTTGACAGCAATCATCCGTTGAAACTCTCGACTACTATCTCTACGTGATAAGGATAAATAAATCATGATTATATAATTAAATATTACAGTTTGGGCTGCAAGGCCCAACAAGAAGATGTATGACATTCAGACCAGAAAGGTTAACATGTTGATCAGGCCTGATGGACCAGATCAGGCCTGATGGAACAAAGAAGGCCCAAAAACCCTGATTATTTATTAATTTCGTAATTAATAAATAAGGGAGAAAAACAACTATTAAGATAAGTCCTAATGGGGATATAAATCCTTGTAGATTGGCCTCCAAGAAACCTCATGGGATAAGGAATCAGCTTCCTAGGACTCCTAAGTCTATCCTAATTCATAGACTTGACCACCAAGTCTCCTATACCATGTCCAATTCAAGGACTCCCACATCTATATAAGGGGCCTCACCCTACAAATCAGAACTACGTTTTTTGACTTGATCCTTGGCAATCAGCAAGGTACGTAGGCATCTTGTTAAGGCAGATTGAGTCACGAAACACAAGAGCAGTCAAATCGAGCCTTGAAGCTCACGTTCCTTAGTACTAAATACAACAATTATATATATTAGTTTTTAATCCATAACATTTGGCGCCGTCTGTGGGAAAGCATAACAACAACCATGGCGAGAACACGGAGAACAATTGGAGCCCTGGAAGAAGAAACACCATCAGGGACAACCCAGGTGATTTCGTCAACCGTGGAGATTCCTCCCCACTCAACTTATGCATCTAATCAAGGGGAAGCCCAGATAGGGGCAACTCAACCTCAGCCACAAGGGACGACTCCCCCGACTATTCAAGGTACGAATCCTCAAGTTCAACAAGTACATGTACCTGTGACTTCTCGACCCGTTGGGTATGAATATTCAACTATTGTTACTACTAACCCCCCTTATGGGATGCCCCTTTACCCCGAGGTTGGAGGAAGTGGACATGCTGGGCGAAGTGAAGCACGAGGGCAATCGCCCCCTATATACGAGGTTTGGCTCCTATCCCCGAGGATCGGGAATTTTCTGGTCCTTATACTGAGAGAGACTCCGAATCTTCGGATGATGAAGTAGCCCCAAGAAGGAGGCATCTTGGCAAAGAGCCGATGGCCGATGGAGGACAACGCCCTCAAAGCACCCAAGGGGCGAATCCCCAAGAAGTGCAGGAAAGGATCAGGGCTCATGAGGCTGAAATCCAAAGGCTGAGGCGCGACTTAGAAGCTCACCAGGCCACCAGACCCCAGATACCCCGTAGGGGGAGAAATCCTCCTCCTGTGATAGACCTGGATGGTCCGGTACGGAGAAGGGCTGTTGTCCCAAGAATTGATCCAAGCAATCTCCTTCCCCTTGGAGATCCTGATGATCCTACTCCTCCCTTCACTGAAGAGATAATGAATGCCCATATTTCAAGGAAGTTTAAGATGCCAACCATCAAAGCCTATGATGGCACGGGAGATCCCGCTAATCATGTTAGGACATTCTCTAATGCACTATTGTTGCAACCCGTGAATGATGCTATAAAGTGTCGGGCCTTCCCTCAAACCCTGTCGGGTATGGCTCAAAGATGGTACAGTCGCTTGCCCCCAAACTCTAATGGGTCGTTCAGAGAATTAAGCCAGGCTTTTATTAAGCAATTCATCAGTGAAAGAGTTCATGAGAAAAGTTCTGCATCTCTTATGAGCATTGTGCAGGGAGCAAAGGAATCCTTGAGAGATTACCTGAATCGTTTCATAAAGGAGGCTTTAAAAGTCCCAGACCTTGATGATAAGGTAGCTATGATAGCACTGTAACAAGGAACTAGGGACGAGTTCTTTAAGATGTCTTTGGCCAAACGCCCCCTGAAAGCATGTTGCAGCTCCAGGAGAGGGCAGGGAAGTATATCAAAGTTGAAGAAAGCATGAGGAAGACCGTAGTAAGTAATGAGCCCACTAGAGGCAAGAAGCGAAAAACTGATCTGGAGTATATCGCTAAGGACAAGTATCCTAGAACCGAGCAAAACCCTGATTTAACCCCCAAGAAGGGAGGACCTGAGCAAAAGTTCACCGAATACGCTAAGCTGAATGCTCCTAGAAGCCAGATCTTGATGGAAATCGAGAAAGATCGAGATATTTGTTGGCCTAAGCCCCTGAAGGCTGATCCTACCAAGCTAGACAAAAGCAAATATTGCAGATTTCACAAAGATGTTGGCCATGACACCGATGAGTGTAGGCAATTGAAAGATGAAATTGAGTTTCTGATTCGAAAAGGAAGATTGAACAAATATACTGGAGAAGGAGGGGATAGAAATAACAACGTGAGAAGGAACTTCGATGATCGAAGGAAAGACCAAGACGATCAGGGGAGAAACCCCCAGCCTAGAGGGCCAGTTATAAACACAATTTATGGAGGGCCAAGACCTTGAGGGCCTGTGATAAACACGATCTTTGGAGGCCCAACTGCTGCTGGATTGTCCAAAAATTCCAGAAAGGCATATACTAGAGAGGTTATGCATATTGTTGGAGAAGCCCCGAAGAGGGCCAGGACATGAGTAACATTGGCTTTTGACGATTCTGACCTAGAGGGTGTAAAGTTTCCTCATGACGACCCGCTGGTCATAACACCGGTAATAGGAAATAGCCCGGTCAAGAGGGTCCTTGTGGATAACGGTGCTTCAGTGGATATCTTGCTCCATGACGCTTTTCTAAGGATGGGGTATAACGACTCCCAGTTGACACCAACCGATATGCCGATATATAGATTTGCAGGAGTGGAATGTCCTGTGGAAGGGATAATCAAGTTGCCAACCACCATAGGTCAGGAACCAAGGCAGGCAACGCAGATGTTGGACTTTGTGGTGGTAAAGGCTAGTTCAACTTATAATGCTATCATGGGGAGGACAGGGATACACGCCTTCAAGGCAGTCCCTTCTTCCTACCATTCGGTTATAAAGTTTCCCACCCGAAATGGGATTGGAGAGGAGAGAGGAGATCAAAAAATGGCTAGAAGCTGTTATGTGGCCTCTTTGAGGGCAGATGGAGTCGGGGGGCAGGTTCTTCCTATTGAAGATATGGATGTCCGAGAAAATGATGAGAAGAGAGGAAAGCCGGCAGAAGACTTGGTTTCCATTCCTTTAGACTCCGAGAATCCAGAGAGGATGACCTTCATTGGAGCCATATTAGGGGAGCCCCTTAGAGGGAAGTTGGTGAAATTTTTGCAAGAAAATAGTGATGTGTTCGCATGGTCAGCAGCTGATATGCCAGGCATAGACCCGGAGCTGATTACTCACAAGCTAAACGTGGATCCAAGCAGGAAGACAGTGAAACAAAAGAAAAGAAACTTTGCCCCGGAAAGACAAGAGGCTATAAAACAGGAAGTAGAAAAGCTCTTAGAGGCTGGTTTCATTGAGGAGATTCAATTTCCGAAATGGTTAGCAAACCCTGTAATGGTGAAGAAGGCTAATGGAAAGTGGAGGATGTGTATAGACTTCACTAATCTGAATGATGCATGCCCTAAAGACTGTTTTCCGTTGCCAAGGATTGATACTTTGATTGATGCCACTACTGGGCATGAGATGCTGAGTATCATGGATGGATTTAGCGGATACAACCAGATCAAGATGCATAAGGATGACATTCCAAAGGTATCATTCATCACTGACTTTGGTGTTTATTGTTATCTTGTTATGGCATTTGGTCTTAAGAATGCAGGAGCCACCTATCAAAAGTTGGTAAATAAAATTTTTAAGGACCTTATTGGTAAGACTATGGAAGTCTATGTTGATGACATGTTAGTCAAGAGTCTAGCAAAGACTGATCATATAACCCATTTGAGGGAAGCTTTTGAGGTTCTAAGGTACCACAAGATGATGTTAAATCCTACAAAATGTGCTTTCGGAGTAGGATCTGGAAATTTTTTGGGATTGATGGTCTCCAAGAGGGGGATAGAGGCTAACCCCGATAAAATAAAGGCAATCCTAGACATGGAACCACCAAAAACCGTCAAGGATGTTCAGAAGCTCACAGGAAGGGTTGCTGTGCTAGGACGATTCATCTCCAAGTCAGGAGACAAGTGTCTGTCATTCTTCAAGTCACTAAAGAACATCAAGGACTTTGTATGGAATGAGGAAAACCAGAAGGCATTCGAAGAGTTAAAAAAGTATATGGCGCAGGCCCCGTTGTTGGCCAAGCCAGCTTTGAATGAAGTTTTGTTCTTGTACTTAGCTGTTTCAAAGAGTGCCTTGAGCGCGGTGTTGGTTAAGGAGGAACTGAAAGTCCAGAAACCCGTATACTATGTCAGCAAAATTCTGCATGGTGCCGAGTTAAATTATTCAACTATTGAGAAATTTGCTCTAGCCTTGGTAATGGCTTCGAGAAAGCTGCGTCCTTACTTTCAGGCTCATTAGATTGAGGTGCTAACAAATCAGCCCCTGAGGAATATCATTCACAATCCCAAGGCAAGTGGGAGATTGATTAAGTGGGCAATAGAGCTGGGAGAGTTCGACCTCAAGTATAAGCCACGTACGGTAATAAAAGCCCAGGCACTAGCTGACTTCGTGGTGGAATGTACCATACCCAACCAAGATGTCGGGGGGCAGGAAGATACCATATCTCAAGACAAGGGAGTCGATAATGGGGACAAAGAGAAGGATGATAAGGAGAAAGAATATTGGGTTCTCTATTTTGATGGAGCATCAAAAATAAATTCCAGTGGAGCAGGATTGGTTTTACAAAGCCCTGACGGGTTCTTAATTGAGTATGCTATGAAGCTAGACTTCCCAACTACAAACAATGAGGCGGAATATGAAGCCCTGATAGCTGGCCTTGGCCTAGCTGGGACACTTAGAGTCAAAAACTTAAAGGTCCGTGGAGACTCGAAGCTGATCGTATCCCAGGTAAAGGGAGAATTTGAGGCAAGGGATGATACGATGGCTAAGTATATCCGCCTAGTAAGGGCTGTGATGACCCAATTTAATGAATGCCATGTTGAGCACATTCCAAGGGAGGAAAATGCTAAGGCAGATGCATTATCAAAGTTTACTTCATCTGAGATAGAAGAAAGTTCAGGAAGTGTGTACTTCCGTGTTTTGAAGACACGAAGCATAGATGTTAAGCTTGTGGCTCCTATAGGCCTGGGGACGTCATGGATTGATCCCATTAAGGCTCACATTCAAACCGGTTGGTTGTCAAGCGATGCAACTAAAGCACGGAAGTTAACTGTTCAGGCACTAAGGTACACTTTGGTAGATGGGATTCTGTACAAAAGATCTTTCGTGGTTCCTTACTTAAGGTGTCTCAGGCCCGATGAGGCACGCTTGGCTCTTGAAGAAGTGCATGAAGGTATTTGTGGACAACACTTGGGGGGCAGGGCCTTGGCTCATAAGATAACTTGTCTAGGCTTTTATTGGCCAGAAATGATGGCTGATGCCAAAGAATATGTGAAGAAGTGTGACCGCTGTCAGAAGCATGCACCTGTTGTTAAACAACCTCCCGAGATGCTGACCTCTATCAACTCGCCCATTCCCTTTGCTATGTGGGGGATGTATATTCTAGGGCCTTTCCCTATGGCCATGGCACAAAGGAAGTTTCCGATTATAGCCATTGATTATTTCACCAAGTGGATTGAAGCCAAACCCTTGGCCAAAATCACAACTAAGCAGGTTGCACAATTCCTGTGGGAAAACATTATGTGCCGATATGGAATTCCCCGTATCCTCGTCACTGACAATGGAACACAATTCAACAACGAGGAATTCAAGAAGTATTGTGAAGAAAATGAAATTGAGTTACGGTTCACCTATGTGGCTCACCCATAAGCCAATGGGCAAGCGGAAGTAGCAAATCGAATAATCCTGGATGGACTAAAGAAGAGGATCGAGAAGTCAAGAAATAATTGGGTGGATGAGATACTTCCCATATTATGGGCCTATAGGACTACCTGTAAAGTCACGACAGGAACAACTCCCTTCATGTTGGCATATGGGGCAGAAGCAGTAGTTCCAGTGGAGATATCACATTCCTCTCCGAGGATTCAGGCTTTCAATGCAGAAGAAAATGAAGAAGGGCAGAGGTTAGCCCTGGATCTAATCGATGAAGTGCGAGATAAGGCACATACAAAGATAGTAGAATATCAGAAAAAGGCTTCATTCTACTACAACCTAAGGGTTAAGGAAAGGTTTTTCAAACAAGGTGATCTAGTCTTGAGGAAGATAGAAGCATCTGGTGTAGGACAAAAAGGGAAGCTTGCCCCGAATTGGGAAGGGCCGTACAGAGTCAAGAGTGTTCAGGGTAGAGGAACCTACAAGCTAGAGACTATGGATGGTTTTGAAGTCCCGAGAACTTGGCATGCACAAAACTTGAAGGTTTACTATGTGTAGGGCAGCTGGATACGATTCTCACTTGTCAGGATGGCGAGTAGGTTGAAAAGCACCTTGAAGCTTTGCTCGCTTAGGATTTTTATGTTCTAGTTTTATTACGAAGTTTATTAAGACTTGTGTAAGGGACGAGACAATTTATGATATTCATGAGTTTTTCAAAGTATATTTATGGCCTAACAAGTAAAAACCAAATGCATGGATGCAAGCATAAAAGGTGATAAATAAAATAGATCGGATAAATATTACAAGAAGTTCGATAAATAAAGTCTTGAAAATAAGATAAAGAAAACAAGCCACGCAGGGCTGAAAAAGCTCTAAGGAGCTGAGGTACCCTCGGCATCCATATCATCGTCCTCTCCGCTCTCGCTGGATGTCTCTGTCGTCTCGGAGGAGGAGGAAGAGCTATCGTCCTCATCAGGTCTGGAAGAAGACACGGGAGGAGGAAGGAATGGATCCTGAGGAACATGATCCGAGACAACTACTCAGGTACGAAACCTCTGTAGCAAAGCCTCATCATCAGGGCAGACATAATCCGCCGGGTTAATATCAGGACAAGCCTCGTTCACGGTCCCAAGGGCCGTGTCCCAACCAATCCTAAAAAACCCGGGAAAGACTGAATCATCCCTAATCCTCATGGACTGGGCAAACTCCTCCGAGTCCAGATAGTTGTCTATAGCTTTATCTTTCTCCGCCCGAAGTACCACCAGCTCGGTGTTAGACTCCCCGAGTTCTTCCTCCTTGCGCTTGAGCTTCTTCTCCAGGGCAGCATACTTCTTCTGTTGCCTCCTAAGGGCATTATCGGCCTTATCAGAAGCCCGCTTCCATGACTCGGCTTGCCTCACAGCACCTTGAAAATAGGCGTTAGACTGAAACAAAGTAATCAGCAAAGTATAAGGCAAGAAAATGCTACAAGAATGAAAGATAAGTTCAAAAAAGAGGAGGCATACCGAAGCCAGAGACTGAGCTCCCATGAGCTTAATTCTCTTAAGGTCAGGGGTGGCCACCACGTCAGTAAAGTCCTTGGGAGTCACGCTATGGTAGGACCAATCCCAAGCATGCTTCGTGGAACCAACCACGGTATCCCCTCGGCGGAATCCCTAGAGAGGCTGAAAGGCGCCTGTAGCAGCAGCAGCAGGGGCAGCTGCAGTGATAGGAGCATTATGGCCCTCAGCTCCTTCAGTTGAAGCCTCCCCCATAGGCTCCTTGTGCTTTCTCAAGAAGATAGGCTTTGTCGCCTTTCCCCGGGTGTCTAGGCCTGCGAGCCGAGCTTTCTTCATCCTAGCAGTCTCTTCAACAGGAGGAACATTGTCCTCGTTAATCTCCTTAGCAGCTGCAAAACAAGGCAAAAAACAAAATAAGTGATGTTAATAATGCATGAAATGAAATAAAGATGATAAGGGAAGAAAAATACCCTGTTGAGAAACAGAGGATAGTCCCACGTGAATGAGGGAGAACTCCTCTAAGAGAGTCCAGCTGGTAGTAGTGTCGTTGTCCTGAGTAAGCCCATTATAAATAATAGTTTCCTCAGGAGTTAAGTGAATGGATTTGAGGTTACCATCACTGACCTTCCCGAAGGAAGATCGGAAGAGTGTGCCCCAGTCACCATTCTCCCAACGTAACCCAACGAAACTATTCCTCCAATTTTGGTTGTTGTCGGGAATGGAGGCGCTGTTAAAGATATGTTTACTTTTGGGCCTTTGTTTAATATAGACCCAACCAAAAATACTGGAAGAGCTATTATAGCACTGAAAGACTTTCCTAAAAATAGCTACGGAAAGGGGAAAACCCTCCCTAAGGCAGTAGACCATAAAACATAAAATGTTCCTCCAAGCGTTTGGAGGAAGCTAACACGGGTTGATTTGTAAATCAGCTAAAAGATGAGGAATAAAAGGGTGGAAAGGAAACCTAAGCCCAACATTAAGGGCATCTGTGTAAATAAAGAGAGTGTCGGGTCTCCAATGGCAAGTACGGTCACCACCAGAGACTAGAACTAATCTAAGAGGAGGAAGGACATTATAACGTGCATTTAGTTTATCGAAATCTATGTTGTGCCAAGTATTACAATGATTAAAAGAATCGAGATGTGCAGTGGAGGGATATTCATCCCCCCTAGTGTTAATCATATCGATTAAAGACATATACGAAGAAAGGATCTCGATATCCTTACCTCATTTTGAAGCAGAGGCTATCTTGGCTGCCCTCTCGGAACTCTTGTCAGCCATTAGAAAAGTCTGGAAACTTTGAAAGGAAGGAGGCTGTAAACTAAGGGAGGAAAGTTGAGAGAGGAGAAAAGTTGGAGAATTTTTAGAGATGTATGAAATGAGGAGTGAAGAGTGTGAGTAAGAACACTCCCCCCCACCTTTATATAGGAGGAAAGAGGGGAAAATGGGCCTAGAAAAGCCCATTTGGGCCCAAGTTCAGGAATCTTCTGGAAAGATCTACAAGATGCTGGAAGAATTTAGAAGATTTTTTGGAAAAATCCAGAAAATTTTGGGAAAATTCCTCAAAATTCCAGAAACTTCTTAACTTAGAAAACAAAAGCCCAGTTAAGGGCCCAAGTGTTTAAAAAAGGCCGATGAATGAGGCCCA
This sequence comes from Apium graveolens, assembly GCF_009905375.1. NCBI lineage: Eukaryota > Viridiplantae > Streptophyta > Magnoliopsida > Apiales > Apiaceae > Apium > Apium graveolens. The sequence continues at coordinate 160,634,037 of NC_133656.1, read as the reverse complement.
AATGATCTTAGGGGGTGGAAAAGAAGCCTAGTTGAAAATATTGGGCCCAAAGTATAGCCCAATAAGAAACGAGCCCAGGAAAAGGGCCTATATAATTGAAGTTGGAGGCCCAGGGATAAGGCCCGCTAGATTAAGGCCCAAAGATCAGCCCAGGTTTAAGGGCCCAAATCCATGTGTATAATCCTGACCTGTTCTACCAAAAAACACGAAGGATTCTTGCTCGAATGGCCTGAGGTCGAAACCTTGTCGATCAGGGGTGAAGAAATGGCCTTAAATCGACCAGGACCGGGACCAATTCGACCAGAAATTGTTAAGGATTCCTGATCGAAATCCTCGAGCCCGAATTGGCGTCGACCTGGGCAACCAAAGAGAGGATAATTCGGTCAAAAGTGGAGATCCTGACCGAAAACCCTGATCGGAATAGAATCCTGACCGAAGGGAGGAAATCCTGGCCAAAATTCGACCAGGATTCCTGATCGAATGTGCCCTGCTCGAAATCCAATCGACCTCAGCAACAAAGGATGGTTAATTCGGTCAGAAAAACAAGAATGCTGACCGAAAGGGACGAAAATCCTAGTCGAAAAATTCCTAGTCGACAAAAAAAAAATAATATAGAAAAAATTCTAGCCGAAATTCGACTAGGATTCTTGCTCGAATGGTTCCTCCTCGAAAAGCCTTCGACCAAGGCACAACAGAGGTTAATTCGACCAGGATCCTGGTCGAACAGGATTCCTGGTCGAAATCTGTATAAAAAAAGAAAGAGAGAGAAAAAAAAAGGAAAAAGGGGGAAGAAAAAGAAGAAAAAATTCCTAAAAAATCCAGAAAATTAAGGATAAATCCTAGAAAATTAGGGAAAAATCCAGAAAATTAAGGATAAATCCCGGAAAATTAGGGAAAAATCCAGAAAATTAAGGATAAATCCCGAAAAATTAGGGGAAAATCCAGAAAATTAAGGATAAAATCCCGAAAAATTAGGGAAAAATCCAGGAAAATTAAGGATAAATCCTAGAAAATTAGGGAAAAATCCCGGAATTAAGGGAAAAATTCCCGAAAATTAAGATAATTCCTGAATAAAAGGAAAAATCGTTGTAAACGTGTAGTTCGCTCCACACTTTACACAAAAACGAAACCCTGTAAGGGAATAAATGAACTTAACTTTCGCGAAATCTTATACGGTTTCCCAAAAGTTGGGGGGCAAATGATAGGGATAAATAAATCATGATTACATAATTACATATTACAGTTTCGGCTGCAAGGCCCAACAAGAAGATGTATGATATTCAGACCAGAAAGGTTAACATGTTGATCAGGCCTGATGGACCAGATCAGGCCTGATGGAACAAAGAAGGACCAGATCAGGCCTGATTATTTATTAATTTCGTAATTAATAAATAAGGGAGAAAAACAACTATTAAGATAAGTCCTAATGGGGATATAAATCCTTGTAGATTGGCCTCCAAGGAACCTCATGGGATAAGGAATCAGCTTCCTAGGAATCCTAAGTCTATCCTAATTCAGAGACTTGACCACCAAGTCTCATATACCAAGTCCAATTCAAGGACTCCCACATCTATATAAGGGGCCTCACCCCACAAATCAGAACTACGTTTTTTGACTTGATCCTTGGCAATCAGCAAGGTACGTAGGCATCTTGTTAAGGCAGATTGAGTCACGAAACACAAGAACAGTCAAATCGAGCCTTGAAGCTCACGTTCCTTAGTACTAAATACATCAATTATGTATATTAGTTTTTAATCCATAACACTACGGATGTCTCTCATCCGTTAAATATGACTGCACCACTTGAAATTTCAACTATTGTTACAAGTGCAGATGATCTAGTAGTTGTGCAATCACTCCTAGGATTGAGGGAAGGGTGTGAACAGAGTGAGAGGCTGACTTGCTCTTAGGCAAAAGGAGAGGAAATGAGTGATCCAATACAAGCTATTTCTTCCAGCTTGGAAACAGTGAGTGAGAGGAGTCCCACCTTAGATGGTGAAGGTGTGGGTGTGAGGGTAGGAAGCCAAGGGGAGCCCTTGATGCAAAAACATAGAGAAAATGCGAGAAAAACAGGTACATGTGATTAAGGGTGGACACCATTGCTAGTGAGTCAATGCATGTCAGTGATGCAGAAAAAGATAGACTGTTTCAGCAAGAATATCAAGTTGTTATAGATTCCATCTCTTTGGATGCTGAGACATTTAGTCACCCTGTTCCAGCATATCAAATTCTGGTTGGACAAGGCAATGAGGTGGCTGAAAAGATACTTAACTTGGTGCATACAACAGCTTCAATGCTAAGTGACAAGGATGCAATCAACTCACTTGCACCTACAGCTGGTGATAATTTTGAGTTAGATTCTAGTGGCACTTGTGGGGAAAATTCTAATGACGAAGAGGATTTCATGGACATAGGGGGGATGTAGGTCCTAGCTCAAACACAGACACTCCAGTATGGATATTTAACAGAGACTACAGTGAACATCACTTCAAATCAACCCTATTCCACATTATCCATCAGAATCAAACAACTCTTCAAGCCATCACAGATGCCAATACCAAAAGTCTTCTTCAAGCACACCTTGAGTCTCTTCACCTGCACAAAATCCAATCTCTAAAGTAAAGTCAAGATGTGATTGAGATCAACGCAAAAATTGGACAAGTCAAGAAGTACATCACTGAAAGATTGGAGTCTATTCTTCCTAACACTATAATGAGAGATATCAACAGGCAACTCAGGAAAGATTCTGACTTAAGTAGCAAGGTTCATTCTTTAGACACTAGGTTGAAGGCCCTAGAAACTTCCATCACTAAAATTCAACTCAACTAAGTTCACCAAACACTCCTTCTTCAGAAATTGGTGGCTGCACAAAATTCCAACCCTACTTAACTTGATGCTAACAAAAAGGGGGAGAAAGATGTACTTATCTCAGTTAGTGAAGGGGAGACAACTGCAATCATTCTAGTTAGTGAGGGAGAGAAAGTGCACAACATTCAAGTCAGTAAAGTGATTGTTCCGATAATTACTTTCTCTAAGTCACCTGTTCTGGATAGTATTGACTTGATCAAGATAGCAGCAGCTGAACTAGAGCTGAAAGAGAAATGAAAGAAGTTTGATGAAGAGATTAAGAAGAATTTTGGTCCAATTGAGAAACAAGACAAAGCTGTGAAACATTTTACTCAATTGAGACCAATTTCAATTAATGGAATGAGCTTAGGGAATATGGAAAGGGGTCAACCCTCAACTAGAAGACCTCTACAGGCCAATGTGATTTTACAACCAAAGAAAAACTATCCAAAGAATTCAAGCAAAACTCCATTGTACCTAGTCTATGAAACTCCCAAGCCTGATGAAAAGAAGTTGCTTGGTAGATCTATTATTTATCACAAAGATCCCAGAGACTCAGTCTTGAAGAAAAGAATTGCAAAAATCTATAGATATGGAAAATTGATCTGTGTGATGGTTGGACATCCACAGTTTGCAGAAGCTAAGAAATAAGAAAAGGTGAGGCTCAAACAACAACAAAGGTAAGCTACCTTAGATGCCAAGAACCAAGCTAAAAAGCCTGCAACCATAGAATCTGAAATGCCTGTTGTGATAGCTGAATCTCTAAATAAAGAAAAACAAGAAGAACCAAAGCAAACAAAGAAACCAAGACTGAAATTCAGACCAAAGAGGAAGCTGGATTTTGATGAAGACAAGGAAGAGTACATGCCAACCCAATCTACAACTTCAACTCAACCAGCCATACCCACAATAGAGCAGGCTGAATTCAAGGTTTATTCTGATATAAATTTCCATGGGAAACCCATAATTCCAAAGGATGAACCTATAGATTGGGAAAGCCTACCAATTCCTAATCTAAACATCCCAATTCCAACCAAATCAAAGAGAACAAATTCAAGAGCAATCAAAAAGGTCAAACCTGCTAGACTTCAATCCAAAGCCTTAGCAAAACCCAAACCAACTGTCAACAAGGGAGATCAACTCTACATCTGTGACATTAAGGAATTCTCTGACATCAATCTTTATCTGGATGAGCTAGATAAAGTTAGAGCTATTGATGCTTATAAAAGACTCCCAGAAAGATTGGTGTTCAGATACAAGGGTGGAAAAGAGCTAACTTGGCCTTTTCATAAAATTCTCAATAAAGGTTATTGTGTTATGGTAAAAAATTTCGCCTGAATAAAGAAGAACTTTGGATTCAACATTATTGCCAAAAAGATGGTACTGAATAAAATTAAGGAGATAATGAATAGAAGGAGAAACCCAAATGCACTCCCAAGAGTCTTAACTATCCCCTAAAATGTAGATAGAGTGCATTTGAGGCCATACTGGATAATGGAGTTCAAGAATGAGAAGAATACCGCAAGATTCTTCAAGTTAGAAGATCAGCTAAAGATTTAAAGCAATGAAACTCTCATGGAGATGTAAGAGATGCTTGATCAAACTAATGAAGATGAATATGAATTTTATAGGCAACTTCAAAACCAGATTGAAGAGAACAATGAGAAACTGGGAAGAAATTCTAGACAATCAAGGAAATAAGATAAATTTGTGCAGTCTATAGGAGCAACTTGAAAATGGCTTGTAAGATTCTCTATAAAATCTCCTCTGTATAATTTTTAATAAACTGCAACACTTGTTATTTTTATCTACCATTAATCAGTCTGTATTGTAGCAAACCCTTGACAATTACTTCTTGTTTGTCAAGCTTCTTGTTCTATTGTAGCAAACCCTTTACAGTTACTTGTTACTTACATCTTGTCATAATTATAACTATCAAATCTTGTTTATGTCCCCATCTCAATCTTGTAACCACCTCCTGAACTGAATCCTTAAGAGTACCTTATTCGAAATAGATACGCTTGATCCTTGGATGTAGCTAATGTACTCCTTCTGAATCTGATGCGACTAAACTTCCCTGACATCTGAAACACTGTCATGTATTCCAATCCCTCAAGTCTATTTAAAGTGTACAAGTCACTTTTATCTACCTGAGCTTCCTCCGATTCAACTATCTGTAACTCTTATATTCTATAACACCCCTAGATCCGGGGTCGGGAATCCGGGTTGTCACGGTCTTTTTTTCCATTAATATCACTTAAATTAAATTAAAATAAATAACTGCATGTTATGACCCCACAACAACAAACACACCACAACATGTTATAGTCTCAAAGATGAAATTGAAATAAGTAAAAGTCGTTGAAATCCATAAGTTAAAAGTTATTACAAACCCAAAATGATTACTTAATAAGTTTACCATTTATTGCCATTATCCAACACAAGTTATAATTATACATAATTTGATTCCCAAAAGTTGAACGCCTAAACTACAGATAGATCTACCTCTGTAGCAATGGCGGCTAAGGTATCAGCGGGTAGACGCGGGATGCTTCCCGCGCTCTTACGCTGGGTCTGCTTGAGTCTGGCCATCCTCCCTAACTGTTATTATCTGATGAAGAAATGAAGCAAGAGTGAGCATTACATCTCGCAAGATAATATATAGTTTAATCAATAATGCAAGTATTTGAATCGATAAGTTATTGAATATCTTTATCAAGTGTAAGATAATTACTTACTGGATATAAGCCTTAAAAAGTTTGTAATATATGGGAAAACTATGTGAATATTATATGTTAAATAAATAAATATTATGTGTTTTATAAATTCAAAGTGATCATTGCCATGATATTAGATGTTATAGTTGTTATATGTGTTTCTTTGCGGGCCAGAAAATTTTTTGATTGATTAAAATGTGTTTAAACTACAATTATATGAATCGATATGCAATTCGAACTCGTATTTGTTTGCATATTTATTAAGGTACTCGTTTTATTTCATTTTGCGCGTGTTTCAATGCATTTTATGTGTTATCGGGCTTTTCTGGTAATTTAGGGATCATTCCTGTTTTTCAAAAATCAACGGACCGGGACCCCACCGGGACGTCAAACCCTACAAAATCGGTGTTTTTATTTTTATAAAATTATTCGTACTTTAAATACCCTTTATTTTTGTATTTTTAAATTATTCGCAATTTTCGGGGAATTTTGACATTAATTTTGTATTTTATCGTTTTTAAAATTATTCCCCCGTAATTATTATTTTGGGGCCTAATTATTATAATTAGGGGATAAAAAAATACCCTTAATTTATTTTGGGATATTAATTTATGTACATATATAATAGCTGATCAGATTAACAGATTTATTTTATTTTTATAAAAATTCATAGAAAAATTACATAAAAAAAGAAAATCAAGAACAAGTGGGGGTGTTCTTGAGGGCAGAGATTAAAATCCAAAGTTGAAGGTGATTCCGGGATCCATTTGTAATGCTCGAGTAGTCAATTTGAAGCTCTCGTCAAGCTCTACCTGTTGATACCAATACCTTAAACTGAGGTTAATCCTTCTGTAAATTCATTTTTTTTTTCATTTTTTTGGCTATTTAAATTCGGTTTGATCATAGGATGATTGTTTGATGTTTTTGTTAATTGATTATTGTTCCTGGAGTTCTAAGGAGTGATTTAGTGTTTTATTTTGTTGATTTTGGTCAAGAATCGATGAAGCTCGAGGTCATGAATTTAGCCATTTTTTGATTTAAATTTTTTGGATTGTTTCTATGTTTTGATGCGTATAAAGCACATGAATAGATTATAGATGGTTCAAGCTTTATTTTGATAGAAAAATAAGTGATTTTAGTGTTGAAATGGATGAAAACGGGATAGTGGCCGGAGATGGCTCGAGGTCGCCGATTTTAATTGAATATTCGTCGGAGAAGCCGAACTGTAGATTAGCTGTGGTTGCAGTTGGCGTGGTGATGTTGCTGGTAGAGTCACGAACGGATTGGGGTAGTGAAAACGGCAGAACAGAAGCCTGAAGGGGAGTGTTTTGCTTCGCCGGAACTTCATTGGGAAACGGTGGTGTTGCCGGTTTCTGGGACGAACCCAAATTCCGGTCTGCTACCGGCCGGTTTCCGGCCTTCTTTCCCAGAAATTGCCGCTGTTCGATCCTCAAGTCCGATAAACAGAATCCAAAAATATGTTTATGTCCTTTTCTTTTTAAATTATTTCAAAAAAATTGTTTTATTATTTTTAAAAATCATTTATTTATTATCTTAAATTCTAAAAAATTATTTTCTTAATTATTTTAAATTCCTAAAATTATTTTCTTTTATTATTTTCAAAAATCTAATTTGATTTAATTATTTCTAGTTTATTTTAGTTAATTATTTATAAATTCAATTAATTGATTAAAAATCATTTAATCAATTAATTTTATTTATAAATAATTAAATAAATGTAAATTATTTATAATTAATTCAAACAAATTTTCTAAAAATTACTTTTAGGCTTTTAAAAATTATATTTTGGTATTTAAAAATCAATTAATACTATTATTAATTGATTTAATTCCATTTATTTCTTATTTTATACATAATAATTAAACCGTTCGTCCGTTTAATACAAAACGAACGCGTATAGACTCAGAAAAATATTGCGCTTTCAATAAAAAATACTTTTAAGTCCTAATTTCTTTTGTATTGCAATGTCATTTAATTTGTGTATCAGTTTGAGTCGGTATTTGATCGGTAAAGGCTAATATTGACCTGATTTTCATTCTGAACGCACTGAGACCTATCTTTTAATGATCTGACTTATGTGTTACATGAAATATGTGATTACGTGTTATACAAATACCATGATTACGTGCTATATGATATGCATGCTATATGTTTACAACTTTAAAATGCCATGCTTAGTTATAAACGATCGGGTAGATGTCAAGACGTATAAATATGTTGATTGAGTTTGATTTTGTCAATTAAGATAGTCCTTTTATTTATAGAATCGAGTAGCAAGGAGCACAGTCAAGTGTTAGACGGAGATAGTAGCCAGCAGTTATAAGCAGAGTTATAGTAAGAGGTTATTGAGCATACCAGGCAAGTACCCCTAACTTCACTTATTGTTCAAGTGACGTTTATTTTGAATCTTATTAAGCAAATAATTATATCTTCACTTATCATTCAAGTAATATTGACTCTGAACTCTATTCTTCCAATTTCTCTACTATTCTAAGTTCAGAATAGTTAAATGTTTTACATTTCACTATAACTTACTCTATACAGTGAAGCTTTGAATTGAGATTAGCGAATAACTAATTATTCTAGTTATTTCACCATTGGTTGTTGAGAAAACTCCGGACCATGAGAAATGGGGAGTTATGTGGTTAAGGATGTCATTTGATTCGACTCCTTTGACGGAAAATTGTTTTTATGGGTTGGATGGTTGCGTAAGAGGTCGTGGCGGCGGTCCAGCATGAACTATATGTTATACAAGATATAACACCTTGCTAGGCCGATATGTGCCTTGGGTACCTTTTTTTTAGTTGGATATGCTTCGGCATACCGGTGTTGCTCAGCGGCTAATCACCGGCGGTAACACACCGTCGTTCGAGGATTCCAATCCCAAAACAAAATATATTGCAAATGTTGTTTATTAACCAATATATATCAGTTTTGATATTGTTCATGTATTGTGGTTTGGTTTTGTTCATCATAAATATTGTTGTTGTTGTTCAAAATCATAAGCTATTTACTGCTTGCTGAGCATTTCTTTCGCTCATACTTGTTTTATGTCCTGATTCTTTCAGCTAAGCCAGGGCAAGCTTGAGTTACAGGTTTGACTAGAAGTTATGTGCTTGTAGATAGTTTGGTGTGTTTCCAGGAAGACATTTTGGGACGCTTAACTAGTCTAGAGGTTTGTAATAAAATTTGAATAAATTGTAAAACTAATTATACTTATGGTTTGTAATAACACTTGGGTTGTTTTAGTGCCTGTTTCATACTATAACCTGTGATCAATCCAGTGCAGGAAAAAGGGGTCATATTTATTATATTATTCCGTTGTGATTATTTTATTATAGTTTATTGGCTAGTGACCCCTAAATCTAGACCCCGGGTTTGGAGGGCGTCACAGGTTGGTATCAAAGCTACAGGTTATAGTCACTGAAACAGGCTTAGGATTGTCATAGGTGAGTCATAGGAAGATCACATAAGATAGGTGCGTGTAGTTTAGCTCTTATAGGGTTAATTTTAGGTTATTGGGCTGGGTTATAGTTAAGTTGATTAGGTTTCCTGTTTTGCGTTTAGCCTTAGGCCTTGTGTCATTGCCCTGCTATTTTGTTGGTTTAGTTGAGATTTCGAGCATGGATTTAAAAAGGTTTGGATAATCTTGAGTAAATTTTCTTTGTATTGTTATTCTCAAGATAATAAGTAGGATTATGTGATAATCATGTCGCTTATGTTAATATGGTAGCAAGTTTATGATATTTTGAGAAAATATAATGTTTGAGAATTTTGATATGCTAAGGAATTGCTACATATTTGACACGATGCTTGACAGATTATTATATATGTTGCTTGTTTTTTATCAGAATAATGGCACCAAAGAGAAGGAATAATTCAGCAGAGGATCGTACCGAGGGTCGGACAGATCCAGCGATTGTCCAGATGTTGGGGCTAATGCAACAACAGATGTTATATCTTACACAGCAGCAACAGCAACAGCAGCAACAAGTAGCAGCACCACCTGTAGTGACTTTTAAACAGTTTCAAGCTGTGAAGCCACCTGAGTTCAAGGGAAGTGCTAATCCCGTGGAAGCCAATGTATGGCTCAAGGAAATGGAAAAGGCTTTTGAATTAGTCGGAGCAGGAACTGAGCAGAAGACCAAGTTTGCAAGCTACTTTCTGAAGGGTGAGGTGAATGATTGGTGGGAATCCACGTGAGCATTGGAAGGAGGTCAGTTTATAACTTGGGAAAGGTTTACCGAGCTGTTCTTGGAGAAGTATTTCCCAAGGTATATGAAGAACCAAATGGAGATCCAGTTCTTGAACCTGACCCAGGGAGATCTTACTGTCGCTGAGTACGAAGCTAAGTTTACTGAGTTAGCGAGGTTCGTGCCAGACCAGGTTGACACAGATGAAAAGAAAGCAAGAAGGTTTGAACATGGATTGAGATTTTGGATTCAGAATAGGGTGGCCATGTTTGAATTGACTTCATATGTGGCAGTGGTGCAGAAAGCGATGGTGATTAAAAGTAAGAGTGATATGTATCAGAAAGGAAAGGATAGGAAGAAAAGGAAAATAGAAACCTCAGGAGGAAGCCATCAACAAGGTAACTTCCAGGGCCGTTTTAATAAAAGGCTAGAGTTTCAGGATAATAAGAGTGTGGGATTTAAGAAACCACAACCAGGGAATGAGAACCGTTTCCAGAATTCAAATCAGCAGAGGCCCAATCGTCCATCAGTACCAGACTGTAAGTTTTGTGGTAGAAGGCATTTTGGGATTGTAAGGCTAACGTGTTGTGTTACAAGTGCAATCAGAAGGGACACTATGCTAATGAGTGTCGAAGTCAGACTACAGCTCAGAAATCAGGGACAATGTGCTTTAAATATGGAAAGATGGGGCATATTGCCAGGGACTGCCAGACAACTGAACTAGCAGCTAATGTGGCAAGAATTGAAGGACCACAAGCAAAGGACCAGCCAAAGGCCAGGACATTTAACATGACTATGAAGGATGCTATTCAGAGTTCAGACGTAGTTGCAGGTATGCTTCCAGTCAACTCCGTAGATGCTAAAGTTTTATTTGATTCTGGAGCTACAAGATCATTTATTTCTCAAAGTTTTGTCGATAAGCTGCATTGCGAAGTTAAATTGTTAGAACAAGCATTAATGATAGAGCTAGCTAATTAGAATCAAGTTTCCGTCGACCGTGTGTGCCCGGGGTGTGATATTGATATAGGAGGACATCATTTCCATGACAACTTGATACCTTTTAAGTTGGGATAATTTGATGATATTTTAGGAATGGATTGGTTGTCAGAAAATAACGCTCAGATTGATTGCAAGAATAGGAAAGTGAGACTTCAGACCTTGGATAGTAAGAAGAAGGTGATATTTCGAGGAAATAAGCAAGAAAAGAAGTTCTTAACGATAGCTCAAGTGAAGAAGTTATTGCGTCAGAATTGTGAGGCATATTTGGCCCATGTGGTAGACAGTAGACACCAGTAAGGAAGTTCCAGCACTAGAAGCGATTCCAGTTGTCAACGAATTTCCAGATATCTTTCCAGACGATCTACCAGGATTACCTCCCGACAGAGAAATTGAGTTTGCGATTGATCTAGCACCCGGAACAGAATCAGTTTCTAAAGCTCCGTACCGGATGACACCAGTGGAGATGAAGGAATTGGCAACTCAGCTGCCAAATCTTTTGGAGGAAGGAGTTATAAGACCCAGTGTATCCCCATGGGGCGCACCATTACTGTTTGTCAAGAAGAAGGATGGGAGTATGCAACTGTGTATTGACTATCGGGAACTGAATAAGCTGACTATTAAGAATAAGTACCCGTTGCCAAGGATCGATGATTTGTTTGATCAATTGAGAGGTGCTGTATGGTTTTCTAAGATAGATTTAAGGTCCAAATATCATCAACTGAAGATCAAGCTAGATGATATTCCAAAGACCGCATTTAGAACCAGATATGGGCATTATGAGTTTCTAGTAATGGCATTTGGATTAACCAACGCACCAGCAGTTTTCATGGATCTGATGAATCGAGTATTCAAGAAATATTTGGATAAATTCGTGATCGTGTTCATAGACGACATCTTGATCTATTCTAAAACAGAAGATGAGCACACAGAGCATTTGAAAATAGTTTTGGAGATACTGCGAAAGGAGAAATTGTACGCAAAATTTTCCAAGTGTGAATTTTGGTTAAAAAAAGTACGATTTCTTGGGCACGTGATTAGCAATAAAGGAGTGGAAGTGGATCCAGCAAAGATTGAAGCCATAATCAACTGGGAGAGACCAAAAACACCAACAAAAGTGAGAATTTTCATGGGATTAGCAGGTTACTACAGAAGATTTGTGCAAGATTTTGCAAAGATAGCCACGCCATTGACAAAGCTCACTAGGAAGAACCAGAAATTTGAATGGGACGAGAAGTGCGATGAGAGTTTCCAAGAATTAAAGAATAGATTAGTATCTTCACCAGTGCTAGTCTTACCCGATGATCAAGGAAATTTTGTGATTTACAGTGACGCGTCATACAAAGGATTGGGATGTGTTTTGATGCAGCATGACAAGGTGATAGCCTACGCTTCAAGACAGTTGAAACCATATGAAGAAAAGTATCCAACTCATGATCTGTAATTGGCATCTATAGTGTTTGCATTGAAGATTTGGAGGTATTACCTTTATGGGGAAAAGTGCGAGATCTACACGGACCACAAGAGTTTGAAGTATATCTTCACCCAGAAGGAATTGAACATGAGGCAGAGAAGATGGCTAGAACTAATCAAAGACTACGACTGTACTATCAACTATCATCCAGGAAAAGCAAATGTGGTGGCCGACGTACTGAGCAGAAAAGAAAGGTTGAATATGATAACTTCATCCGAGGAATTGATCAAGGAATTTGAGAAACTTAAAATAGAGGTCAGTACCCCAAGTATGTCTACAGATGTGTTGTGTGCAATGTCTTTTCAACCAGAACTATTAGAAAAGATAAGAAGATGTCAGGAAGAAGTAATGAGCCATGAACGAGATAGTTTGACAGGAGAAGAGATAGGGAGTCAAAAGGATGATAAAGGAATATTAAGATTTTCTTCCAGAATATGGATACCCAACGTAGCCGAGCTGAAAGATGAAATTCTTCGAGACGCTCACAACTCCAGATATACAATTCATCCCGAGAGTACGAAGATGTACAGAGACTTGAGAGAAAACTTTTGGTGGCCAAACATGAAGAAGGAAATTATAGAATGGGTAAGTAAGTGTTACACTTGCCAGAGAGTCAAAGCGGAACATCAAAGGCCCAGTGGACTGATACAGCCATTGGACATTCCAGAATGGAAGTGTGAGCATATAGCGATGGATTTTGTAGTTGGATTACCGAGGACCAGGGTAAATCATGATGCTATTTGGGTTATTATTGACAGATTGACGAAGTCAGCGCATTTTCTTCCTATCAACGAGAGATTTTCAATGGATAAATTGGTTCGGTTATATATTAAGGAAATTGTGACCCGACATGGAGTTCCAGTATCCATAGTTTCAGACAGAGATCCTCGATTTAATTCAAGATTTTGGAGAAGTTTTCAAGATTATCTCGAAACGAAGCTGAACATGAGTACCGCATATCATCCACAGACAGACGGTCAAAGTGAAAGGACGATTCAGACTATAGAAGATGTGCTAAGGGTATGTGCGCTAGATTTTGAAGGAAGTTGGGATGAACATCTGCCATTAGTTGAATTCTCCTACAACAACATTTATCATGCCAGTATTGGAATGCCGCCTTACGAAGCCTTGTACGGGAGAAGATGCAGATCTCCAATATGTTGGGAAGAAGTTGGTGAGAGGAAGATTTTGGGTCCAGAATTGATCCAACAGATGAAAGAGAAGATAGAGCTCATTCGGAAACGATTAGTAGCAGCTCAAGATCGTCAACACAAATATGCTGATCCTGCCAGAAAGGATATGGAATTTAAAGTTGGTGAGGCAGTGCTATTGAAGGTTTCACCTTGGAAATGTTTATCAAGATTTGGGAAGAGAGGAAAACTGAGTCCGCGTTATGTTGGCCCTTTTGAGATTTTGAGGCGTGTGGGAAAGGTTGCTTACGAATTAGCGTTACCACCTCACATGCAGTATATTCACAATGTGTTCCATGTGTCGATGTTAAAGCGTTATTTTCCTGATTCGAACCATGTGATAGAATATGAGCCAATCGAGATTCAGCCAGATTTATCTTTTGTAGAGCAACCAGTGCAGATTTTAGATAGGAAAGAAAGAGTGCTTAGGAATAAGTCCGTGTCGTTAGAACGAGTTTTGTGGAGGAATCCCAAGGTTGAAGAATTGACTTGGGAGTTGGAAAGCGAAATGCGATCCAAGTATCCTCACTTGTTTTCTTAGGCTGATTCTGAGGACAGGATCCTGTTAAGGGGGGAAGGATGTAATATCCGGGAAAAACTATGTGAATATTATTTGTTAAATAAATAAATATTATGTGTTTTATAAATTTAAAGTGATCATTGCCATGATATTAGATGTTATAGTTGTTATATGTGTTTCTGTGCGGTCCAGAAAATTTTTCGATTGATTAAAATGTGTTTAAACTGTAATTATATGAATCGATATGCAATTCGAACTCGTATTTATTTGCATATTTATTAAGGTACTCGTTTTATTTCATTTTACGCGTGTTTCAATGCATTTTATGTGTTATCGGGCTTTTCTGGTAATTTAGGGATCGTTCCTGTTTTTCAAAAATCAACGGACCGGGACCCCACCGGGACGTCAAACCCCACAAAATCCGTGTTTTTATTTTTATAAAATTATTCGTACTTCAAATACCCTTTATTTTTATTTTTAAATTATTCGCAATTTTCGGGGAATTTTGACATTAATTTTGTATTTTATTATTTTTAAAATTATTCCCCCGTAATTATTATTTTGGGGCCTAATTATTATAATTAGGGGATAAAAAACACCCTTAATTTATTTTGGGATATTAATTTATGTACATATATAATAGCTGATCAGATTAACAGATTTATTTTATGTTAGGTCACACTTTCACTGTAGAGGGGGTGAATACAGTGTTTATTACAATCAAATCAAACTTCAAGAACTTATGTAACAGAAAACAAACTTTATTGAAACAATAAACTCTGTTACAATCTGGAACTGTTATCTCTCAGTGATGAACAAAATATCACGAGAGCTGCTAGGGTTACAGTAAATAATATTCTCGATAATGATAACACTTATAGTGTAAACCCTATGTCTGTGTTTATATACTACACAGTTACAAGATAATCGCTAATTGATATGGAATATAATTCTGCTTCCTAAAATATATCAATCAGATATCTTCTATTCCAAGTATTCCATTCTTCACGGAATTCCTTCTTCATGCATATCTCTTCTTATGTTTATCTTGATCTTCTTAACTTCAATCAGCTACTGTCCTTATCTGATCGTCCTTCAGCACTTAAGTTCCGATATCTATCTCCTGATACTTATCTCCTGATAACATAAGTACTGATATCCCTTAAGTTCTGACGTCCAGTATAAGTACTGATCAGTTAAGTACTGATTTATTCTGTTCAAATAAGATCTGAAATCTAAACATAAAACATATTAGCCATGACATTATCAAATATATCTAACAATCTCCCCCAACTTGTAAATTAGCAAAATATACAAGTTTAACAGATATTTGATGATGTCAAAAACATTAAGTACAAATGCATGAGAAATAGACAAGATAACTACAACTTACAGTCCTTAAAGCTTTTACCAATTCAACTTCTGATAACAACTTTGGTCTGTATACACATCAGAATTTAAGTAGTTGTAGATCTTTGACTTGGCTTCATCATTTTCTGATCTCTCTGATGTCAGGAGTTGTTCTGAGATAATTCTTCAACAAACATTTCTCAGCATATCTGAGTTCATCAATCATTCTCCGTTTGACATCTTTAAGCTCTGCAGTATCTTCACCAGTTTGAAATATTGCAGCTCTGAGATCATTAATCTTTGCTCTTCTCAACTCCCGATCTAGTCTTATGACATAAGCTTTGTTAGACTCTAGATTGAATTCAAGCCCCTTAATACCAAGATATGTTCTGATCTGTGCAGTATTAGGCTTCATATCAACAATATCACCATTGTGATTTCTGTACTTTGGAACATATCTGCTGTCAGACTTAACAGAATAAAGTCTTTTCTGTCTCTGAATCTGTTCCTTTAAGTAGTTTGCAGCAGTCTCTGTTATTCTGTCATCCACTTGAAGTAAGAAAAGTACATGCTCCAATTCTTCAAAATACTTCAAAGGAATGGCATTTTGTCTTATATGATAAACCCTACCATCTGTCATGAAATACAACATGATGTATTCTTTCAAGTAGGTATGGTAAACCATCTGTACAGATTCTAGTTGATTCAATCTCTTAGAAGTTGCTCCAATACTTGGTTCACTCAAGGAAGTTGGATCATCGGTAGTGTTGTGTACTCTTCTTTCATCAGCACTTCCCAATCCAGTTTTATCTCTAGCTTCCTTTCCAGTAACTACTCTTGCTTCAAAACCACTTGGAGTAGTCTTCAAAGATTGAGTCTGTTTTGCTTTAGTGAATCCTGGTAAGAGTGTTTTAGATTTATTTTCTGATATCAAGTTAACTTGAGCACTGTCAGAGGTTACTTGCTTCTTCTGAATATCAGAACTTACAATTTCTTGACTCTGAACAACTTGAGCCATGTCAGAGGTTGTTTTAAGAACTTTTCTTGAAGTCAGAGCGAGATCATCTTTTCCATCAGTAATTTTTTCTTCCTCAGGAGGTACATAAGGCTTGATAGGTTCACCAACCTTTTCTTTACCCTTGGATCTTGGATCTATCTGTGGTTGTGATCTAGCCAAAGTTTCTTCAGTATGTATCCTTTCTTTGATCACAATGCCTTTAGGTTTTGGAAGTAACTTTTTACCAGAAGCTTCAGATTTAGATGTGACTTTCTCTGATTTAAGTCTGGCTTCTTCTTCCTTTAAACTTTCCAAGTCCATCCCTGGATTTTCTTGAAGAAATAACTGTCTTGACATTTCCTCATCAAGATCTAGAAGTTCATCAGAACTTATCCTTTTACCAGCAGCAGAACTTATTCTTTTCCCAGTATCAGAACTTGTTCTGTGACTAGCTTGTCTTGATGTAAACCTTCTACCTTGACTATGACCACTACCCATTCCAGAGTTTCCTTGGTCATCTTTTCCATCATCCTTTCCTTACAGTGTCTTGTTGGTTTTGCATTTGGACTTAATTACCTTCTCCCCCTTTTTGGCATCAGCAGGTAATAAAAGAGAGATAAGTAGTTCCACTGAGGTCTGGATTTCAGTAAGTTGCGATTGCTGAGAAGCTTGATTTGTCAAAATTTGATCAATCTGAGCTTGTTGCTTCTCTTGAGTTTTCTCAATATAAGCAACCCTGTCAATGGTAGGTTGGAAGAACTTTTTCTTATCAATTTTCCAAACTTGTTCCTGTTTGATAAAGTTCTCCTGAATCTTGTGTAGCTCTGCATGAGTGTTGGAATGAAGACCTTGTAGATGTTTAGTACTCAATGCAGTGACTCTAAGCTGGGTTTTAAAATCATCAGAATGTAACATTTCATCAGCTTTAGTCAAGTGCTCAGCAAGATGTAAAGCATTTGGAACACATGAAACTGAGTTCCATTCCTTAGTCCACTCCTGACCTGCAGGAGTTTCACTCCAAGGTACTGGTGCATCCCTGATAACAAACTCCTTTACCAGTTCAGACTTAGGAAGAGTCAGTGGAGGAGTATGTCCTGAAGGACCTGCTTCATCAGCATCATTGTAGTAGCCTCACCAGTATCTCCAACATTTGCAGCATCAGAACTTAAAGAATCAGTATCTTCTGATAAGACAACTGTGTGAGTAGCAATGGAGGCTTCAACATCCTCTAATTGCTGATCTGATACTAAGTTCTGATCAACAGCCATATCTTGATGCTCACCTAAAATCTGATCATCAGCATCTTGATGCAAAGAAGGTGTTAGTGATAACTCAGGAGTTTGAACAGCATCAGTAACAGGTGTTGTGGAAGGATTATTTGCTGTTGGAGCTTCTAAGAAAAGTATTTCAGGCACAACCAGGTTCTGAATATCAATTTCAGCACTTGTGCCTGGATCAACAAGAGACATAGAAGGTGAATTAGCCTTGTCAGATACAGGTTCCTGAGATGGAGTTGATGGAGAAGAAGTGACTGGAGCAAATTCCTTGTCTTGTGAGATCAGAGATTCCTGATCCCCTTCCTTAGCTGCTTCCTCCTCATCATCTGAAACTGGCCTTTGTGCCCTCTGTTTCTTGTACTTCCTTGTTGATTTGGATTCCGTGGGAGTTTCAGGAACAGTCATACGTCTAAGCCTCTTGAGAAGCCTAGAACCCCCAATTGCAGAATCCTTCTGAGAAGTTGCCTTTTCAGCTTCATATATCACAGGTTCTGAAGAAGGAATCGGTTCCTCAGAATCTGAGTCATCTCTCAAGGTGATCCTCCTCCTCTTCTGAGATGTTTGAGGAACAGTCTTTGTTCTCTTTGGTTTAGAGGATGTAGGCTTCACAGTAGGTGCTGAAGAAGAAGGTTGAGCAGTCTGTGAAGTGGAGAGATAGGATTTGAGATAAGTTCTGAGGGTAGGTTGAGTAGAATGAGAGGTAGGTACTGAGGTTGATGGATTTTGGTTATGGTGAGTTGGTTGAACATTTGAGTAAACAGATTTGTAAGTAGCAGGATCAGCATTTACCAGAATCTGTTTCACAGACTGAGGAATCTGTAATTGTCTCACCAGTGATTTCTTTGTGTCAGCATTTATCAGGTCGTTAAAGTATCTTTTTGCAACCTTAAAAGGTGGGGTTTGAGTGCTGACTAACTGGGGTTCAGCAGTATAATACGTATAAATAAGTTGACAGAATCTAGCAAAATAAACAACATCTCGATCCTCTGTCATCCTATCCCCAATAAAACCAATTATTCCAGTTGCAAAATCAAAATGAGTTCCTCGTTTACCACCATCATCAAAAACTCCAGTCCTCCAGAACCGCAGAACTTGTTGACTTGAAAATAATTCAGGCTGAGTTAAGGCGTACCCAACCTCACTATGTACTAGAAGATCTTGCACAAAATGCAATTCAGATGGAGCTTCAGCATGATCAACAATTGCAGCATAGTTGTTTGGAACAAACTTTGCTCCATCAATGATTAAATCCTTTGGTGCCATGTGAAAAAAATATTGAAATTCAAGTATGCCTGTTAGGTGTTTGAGATAATGTCTGTATGAAAAACCAACGTGAGAAAGAATGAGAAAGAGAGTAAAAGTAAGAAGAGAGATAAAGTATAAAGAAAATAAAAGATTAAAGAAATCTTCTCTCTGTTGTTCTTATACTCTGGAAAAAAAAATGTTACCGTTGGACACCTGTCAGACATGCAGTAATAACGGATAGTTACTGGGCTCGAGAAAACAGGAATGATTACTTACCCAGTTGCCTTGTTTCAAGGAAAAACCATTTCAGTTATCAAGAGACACAGTTTTAATTCAAAATTGAAACCGTTAGCACTGATTGAATTATTTTTCACTGCAACATTAATATTCTGAAAATGAATCATGTTAAAAATGACCGAGATAATTTCGATGAATAAGTGCTGACAAAGAATCAGAACTTAAATAAAGACAAAATTTAAATGGTCATCAGAATATCAAGCAGGATTTAACAACACAAGATAAAATAACTCAGAGACAAAATCTTGAAGTAAAAATAGTTTTCATTAATATATCAAGTCAATACATATATGAAATAGAAATTACATCAATACAAGATTTTCCCTAAGCTTCTAATCCTAACGTCAACAGCTTTAGTCCTAGCTAAGAAGCCTGACAAAGCTGAGGATGAAGAAGAACAGGAAGAAGACGAGATTAAGTCATCTTCCTCTTCCTATCTTCGACGAACAAGATGGCGAGTCGTATGATTCGCTCTTGCTGACGGATACGACGAAGGTGAAGGTCTCTTCGAATGGCCACCAGATCACGTTTGATAACCTCTGGAAATTGAATCCAGAGATTGTGAGGGATGTTGGTGATAGGGTTAAAGTGAAGTGGCTGATTATATAGGCAAGAGAATGCCAGGAGATGCGAAGATATTTAATGCTGACAGGTAGAATTAATTCTACCTCGTCTCCCTAGACTTTGAAAAAGAATAACAGTCATTGGAAAGAGGAATCATGGTCTAGACCGCACAAGACACAAGAAACAGTGGACTGTTCAAGTACAAAACCATTAATCCTAATCATAGTGACTATTAATCTTCCACTTCAACATATGCGAGTACAAACTGAGACTGTTATTAAATTTCATTCAAAGATAAGCCAAGTAAAGGATTAGACTGAGAAATCAGAACTTAGACCTATACCAGAACTTAACAGTCATCAGAACATAATTTCTTAACTCGAAAAAGGAATGCCTATCTTAGTAAGTTTTCATACAAGTTCTGAGGTATAGTCTTCAGGACTTAATCATCAGACCATATAACTAGAACGTGTCCTCAGAATTTGTGCAAAAATGACACAATGACTGTTTATCTAAAATAACATAGACCACCACAGAAATTTTCATCATTCAGATGGAGTGATTAGTGTGTGCATTAAGCTAAATAACAGACAAAGAGTAAAGTTTGATCTACTTCAGTACATCTTAGAAATAAGTCATAATTAAAATTTTGCTAAAGAGCTGTCATTATCCTGAAACCTACTGATAAATGAGTTCATGCATGAGTCCACCTCAACTGTTTTTGTGCTAATTTTATGCATCTTTAAAATTCTCTTTTACAGTGGCTTCTCAGTGTAAGTGAGTCACGACTGCTTATCAGAATTTATGCTATTATTAGAGTATTTCTCCAGTAATCATAGAGTGTGAACAGTCACCAAGAAAAAATATTTTGCTTTTCTAATGCATATTTACTTAATACCAGCTATGCACTTGGGTCGTCCCATTCACATTTTTACTCTAGATCTCAAAGGAGTACATGATATTATTCTTTGATTCTTGTTCTTCTTCTTTTGATAAGTGAGGTTTATCAGCACTTAGTACATTCAGCAGTTTTACTAGAATCAGAACTTAAACAGATGAGTAGCATTATTCTAATTTGGGACTTAGTAGTAAGATGAATAAAGTAAACTAAACTAAGCTCAAGTATCAGAATTTGCTTGTGTCATAAGATTTCCACAGAAATAATTACTTCTTTCATGGGATCATTTGTGTATTGAAGACTAGTAGGTCAGTATCTAGCACAATTATCCTCATAGGATTGAATAGTTACTGAAACAGACATATCACTTATCAGAGTTTAGAAACATATATCAGACAACAGTCAGTACTTAAAGACATTTATCAATTAATGCACAGAATGTACAAAGAGATTAATTCTGTAAATACTGATCATAAAGTCTGATAACATAGAACAAGTTTAAGCAGATTTAGAGAAAGAACCTGAAATCATTCCAAGTTCATTTACCAATTTTGTAAAGGTAGCTTCACACAGTGGTTTTGTGAAGATATCTGCTACTTGTTGATCTGTGGGAACAAAATGCAATTCCACTGTACCTTCATCCACATGTTCCCTGATGAAATGGTACCTGATGCTGATGTGCTTTGTCATAGAGTGTTGAACTGGATTACCTGTCATAGCAATAGCACTTTGATTATCACAGTAAATAGGGATTTTGAAATATGTTAACCCATAATCCAGTAACTGATTCTTCATCCAGAGAATCTGTGCACAGCAGCTTCCTGCAGCAATATACTCTGCTTCTGCAGTTGATGTGGAAATTGACTTTTGTTTCTTGCTATACCAAGAAACCAACCTGCCTCCAAGAAATTGGCAGCTACCACTTGTGCTTTTCCTGTCAATTTTGCAACCTGCAAAATCTGCATCTGAGTAACCTATTAATTTAAAATCTGATTCTCTAGGATACCATAATCCTAGATCAGCTGTTCCTTTAAGATACTTAAAGATTCTTTTTACAGCTGTTAAGTGAGGTTCTCTTGGATCTGCTTGAAATCTTGCACAAAGACAGGTAGCAAACATGATATCTGGTCTACTAGCAGTTAGATAGAGAAGTGAGCCAATCATACCTCTGTAATCAGTAATATCTACTGAATTACCAGTATCCTTATCCAGTTTTGTTGCAGTGGCCATGGGAGTGGATGCACTTGAACAGTCTTGCATTCCAAATTTCTTCAGCAAGTTTCTGGTGTACTTAGATTGACAAATAAAAGTTCCTTCTTCACTCTGCTTGACTTGAAGGCCCAGAAAATAACTAAGTTCTCCCATCATACTCATCTGATATCTTGACTGCATTAGGTTGGCAAACGTTTTGCAAAGTTTGTCATTTGGAGACCCAAAAATAATATCATCAACATAAATCTGAATCAAAAGTAAGTCCTTGCCATGGTTGAGATAGAACAGTGTTTTGTCAATAGTTCCTCTGTTGAATCCACTTTCCAGAAGAAACTGAGCTAAAGTCTCATACCATGCTCTAGGAGCTTGCTTAAGTCCATAAAGTGCTTTATCAAGTCTGTAGACATAATCTGGATGTTTGGAATCTACAAAGCCTGGAGGTTGTTCAACATATACTTCCTCTTCCAATTCTCCATTGAGAAAAGCACTTTTCACATCCATTTGAAAGACAGTAAACTTTTTGTGAGCAGCATAAGCCATGAATATCCTTATGGCTTCTAACCTAGCAACTGGCGCAAATGTTTCATCATAGTCAATTCCCTCCTGTTGAGAATATCCTTTTGCAACCAGCCTTGCCTTGTTCCTTACAATTATGCCATCACTGTCAGTTTTGTTTCTGAATACCCACTTTGTACCAACAACCGATCTATTCTTAGGTCTTGGCACTAAGGTCCAGACTTTGTTTCTTTCAAATTCATTCAACTCTTCCTGCATTGCTTGCACCCAATCAGCATCTTGAAGAGCTTCTTCCACTTTCTTTGGCTCAGACTGAGAGAGAAAAGAATTGTAAAGACATTCATTCGAAGTACCTGTTCTAGTTCTGACACCTGCCTCAGGATTTCCAATTATCAAATCAGGTGTATGTGATTTTGTCCACTTCCTTGCAGATGGAAGATTTTCTCTAGAACTGGATGCTCCCCCATGATTCATGCTGTCTTCGGTTTCATTTTCTGATGCTCCCCCTGAAACTATGCTCTCTGAGTTGGATCCTTCAGTATTTAGATTTTCAGTACTGTCAGTACTTGGCTTATCAGAACTTGACGAATCAGAATTTGAAGAGCCAGATGTATGTTCTGATGCTTCTTGAGATGTGATAATATCTTGAGTATGCTCCCCCTGCATTGGTGCATCTTCCTTTGACGTAGTCACCACAGTTTCAATAACATCAGAGTTTAATCCATCAGAATTTACAGTATCAGGACTTAGACTGTCAGGACTTGAGGTATCAGAATATGAATCTTCATTTTCAAATCTCAGCTGATCATGATCAATGCAATCTTCAAGTCCAGTGATCTTCTTGTCATCAAAAGAGACATTGATAGATTCTATGACCACTTTTGTTCTCAAATTATAGACTCTAAAGGCTTTTGTAGAAAGTGGATATCCAACAAAGATTCCCTCATCAGCTTTTAGATCAAACTTGGATAGCTGTTCAGGATGAGTCTTGAGAACAAAACACTTACATCCAAATACATGAAAGTATTTGAGATTTGGCTTCTTGTTCTTCACCATCTCATATGGTGTTTTTCCATGCTTGTTAATGAGTGTTGCATTTTGAGTAAAACAAGCAGTCTGCACAGCTTCAGCCCAGAAATAGGTTGGAAGCTTTGCTTCTTCAAGCATTGTTCGTGCAGCTTCAATGAGAGTTCTATTCTTCCTTTCAACAACTCCATTTTGCTGTGGAGTTCCAGGAGCAGAAAATTCCTGCTTTATTCCATGATTTTTGCAGAACTTTTCCATTATCAGATTCTTGAATTCAGTGCCATTATCACTCCTCAAAATTTTCACAGAATCTTTGATCAATTTATCTAGATGTTTGACATGATCAATCAGGATAGATGCAGTTTCACTTTTTGTGTGCAAGAAATACACCCATGTGTATCTGGTGAACTCATCTACTATGACCAACGCATATTTCTTCTTTGCAATAGACATGACATTCACTGGACCAAATAGATCAACATGAAGCAGATAATAAGGCTCAAGAATTGATGATTCAGTCTTGCTCTTGAACGAAGATTTTCTTTGTTTAGCCTTCTGACATGAGTCACAAAGACCATCAGGAACAAACACTGATTTTGGCAGTCCTCTCACAAGATCTTTCTTGATCAGTTCATTTATCTTGTTGAAGTTTAAATGAGAGAGTTTCTTGTGCCAATTCCAGCTTTCTTCAGTTGAGGCTCTACTTACTAAACAGATTGCAGAACCATCAGAATTTGTTGAAAGCTTAGCTTCATAAATGTTACCACGCCTGAATCCCTTCAGAACAATTTTTTCTTTAGATTTACTAACTATTTCACAATGTTCTGCAAAGAAATCAACATGATAACCTCTGTCACAGATTTGACTTATACTCAGTAAGTTGTGTTTAAGTCCTGAGACCAGAGCTACATCTTTAATGATGACATTCCCAAGATTGATATTGCCATATCCCAAAGTTTTTCCAATGTTGCCATCTCCATAAGAAACACTTGGGCCAGCTTTCTCCACAAAGTCTGATAGCAGGGCCTTATTTCCAGTCATATGTCCTGAACATCCACTGTCCAGAACTAAAATATTTTTCCTGTTGCCCTGCAATCAAAAAGACCACTAATTATTAGTTTTAAGGACCCAGACTTGCTTGGATCCTTTGGCCTTTTTAGGTTTGTTAACATTTGCAGCGGATTTAGCATCAGATTTTATGTTAACAGTTTTCTCATCAGAACTTATACTACCAGACTTTGAATCAGAACTTACACTAGAAGGAACAACAGAAACTTTCTTTAAAGAAGGTTTTATTTGATAATAATCATAGTACAAACTATGATATTCCTTACAAGTATAAATGGAATGCCATAAACTACCACAATGAAAACAAGGATTTTGTGGTTTGTATCTAACAGACTGACTCTTAACTCCTGATTTTGAAGATAAGGAGTTAATATTCTTATTTTTCCTGCAAAAAGAAGCCAGATGGTTAGAACTTCCACAGTTATGACATGCTTTCCTAGGAGCATCAGGAACAGATTTATAGTTATTGCTTTTATTCACACCTTCCTTTCCATTCCTGTTTTTCCTAGGTGATTTTACCTTGTTTGCATTCTTAACATCTTTCAGCTTATGCTTAAGCTGCTTCTTTGTCATTAAGCCTATGTTAACTTCAGCTGTCTTTTCCTGTTTTAGTTTGTCAGAAGCTAATTCCTTTTTAACTTCTGATTTCTCATTTTCAGATTTTTCAGTTACAAACTTAACAGGTTTTAACTTCGGCTTTTGCTTATCAACAGGCTTAATTTCTACAGTTCCTTTTTCATTTTTATTTTCTCCATAACCTAAGCCCTCTTTCCAGTTTCCACTGCTTAGCAAATTTTGAGTTGTTTTGCCAGAGTTAGTCCAAGTTCTTATAATCTCTCTCTCCTTTTCTAACTCAGTTTTTAGAGATTCATTCATTTTTAGCACTTCATCCCTAACATAAAAAGCATCATCTCTATCCTTCTAAGTTTGATGGAACATGACTAACTCTTTTTCTAAGAAATCATTTCTTTTCCTAAAAGCAAGATTTTCAGAAGTTAATCTTTCACATGTTAAAGTTTGATCTCTATAACTAACAAACATGGTTTTAAGATATCTTCTCAACTCATTAATATCATCAGTATGAAAAGCATAAGTAGTCTGAGGTACCTTTGTTTCAGCAGCTTCAGAACTGCTCTCAGAACTTGATTTATCAGCATTTGCCATCAATGCATAGTTCTCCTCACTTTCAGAGTCTGAGGTGTCTGTCCAGCTTTTCTGCTTTGTGACAAGAGCTTTGCCTTTGTCACTCTTGGTCTTCTTGCAATCAGGAGATATGTGGCCTTTCTCACCACAATTATAACATTTAACATTAGCGTAATCTCCTCTGTCAGACTTTCCTCCTCTTCCTTCAGATCTTCTGAAATTCTTCTTATCAGAACTTATGCCTTTCCTGGAAAACTTCTTTCCCTTCCTGAACTTCCTGTATGCAATCTTTGTGATTCCTTTCACCATAAGAGCACACAGCTTCATCATCTCCTCATCAGCATCAGTTTCAGGCAAGCTTTCAGAATCTGAGTCATCATCACTCTCAGAACTTGATGACTCAGTATCAGACTTTATGATAAGAGCTTTACCCTTGTCTTTCTTTGAGGAAGGTGGTTTGGGGGATTCCTCTTCAGCCTTGAGAGCAACTGTCCTTGACTTTCCTCCTTTCCTCTTGCTTCTTTGTTCCATCTCAAGTTCATGAGTCTTGAGCATTCCATAGATTTCATCAAGAGTTGTTTCATCAAGATTGTAGTTGTCTCTTATTGTTGTTGCCTTCAAATCCCAACATTCAGGAAGAGCTAATAGGAATTTAAGGTTTGTATCTTCAAGATCATACTCCTTATTTACTAATGACAAGTCATTCAAGAGTTTGACAAATCTATCATATACATCAGTCAATGACTCATTAGTCCTAGAGTCAAAGTGTTCATACTCTTGAGTGAGTATTGTCTTCCTGTTCTTCTTAACTGTTTCAGTTCCTTGACACCTTGTCTCCAGTGCATCCCATATCTCCTTAGCAGTCTTGCAGTTGATTACCCTGTTTGACATTACATTATCAATGGCACTATGCAATAAGTGTCGTACCTTGGCATCCTTAGCAATAGATGCTATATATTCAGCAGTGTAATCACTCTTTTCCTTTGGTACGGTCTTTGCTGCTTCACCTGCAACTACAACAGCGAGCTTGGTAGGTTTGTGAGGCCCTTCCTTGATTCTATCAAGGTATTCTGGATCTGTTGCTTCCAGAAACATGGTCATCCTTACCTTCCATATGGGATATTCAGATGGTCTCAATATGGGAACTCTGATAGTCTCATATCGACTCTGAGTTGATGTCTTTGATGATTCCTCAGTTTTGGTAGGCTTAGTTGGAGTTTCTGTGTCAGACATGATTGTGTTTGGATCTTTAACTGTATGTGTGTTAACAGAAGGCTCTGATACCACTTGTTAGGTCACACTTTCACTGTAGAGGGGGTGAATACAGTGTTTATTACAATCAAATCAAACTTCAAGAACTTATGTAACAGAAAACAAACTTTATTGAAACAATAAACTCTGTTACAATCTGGAACTGTTATCTCTCAGTGATGAACAAAATATCACGAGAGCTGCTAGGGTTACAGTAAATAATATTCTCGATAATGATAACACTTATAGTGTAAACCCTATGTCTGTGTTTATATACTACACAGTTACAAGATAATCGCTAATTGATATGGAATATAATTCTGCTTCCTAAAATATATCAATCAGATATCTTCTATTCCAAGTATTCCATTTTTCACGGAATTTCTTCTTCATGCATATCTCTTCTTATGTTTATCTTGATCTTCTTAACTTCAATCAGCTACTGTCCTTATCTGATCGTCCTTCAGCACTTAAGTTCCGATATCTATCTCCTGATACTTATCTCCTGATAACATAAGTACTGATATCCCTTAAGTTCTGACGTCCAGTATAAGTACTGATCAGTTAAGTACTGATTTATTCTGTTCAAATAAGATCTGAAATCTAAACATAAAACATATTAGCCATGACATTATCAAATATATCTAACATTTTATTTTTATAAAAATTCAGAAAAAAATATATAATAAAAGAAAATCAAGAACAAGTGGGGGTGTTCTTGAGGGCAGAGATTAAAATCCAAAGTTGAAGGTGATTCCGGGATCCATTTGTAATGCTCGAGTAGTCGATTTGAAGCTCTCGTCAAGCTCTACCTGTTGATACCAATACCTTAAACTGAGGTTAATCCTTATGTAAATTCGTTTTTTCATTTTTTTTGCTATTTAAATTCGGTTTTATCATAGGATGATTGTTTGATATTTTTATTAATTGATTATTGTTCCTGGAGTTCTAAGGAGTGATTTAGTGTTTTATTTTGTTGATTTTGGTCAAGAATCGATGAAGCTCGAGGTCATGAATTTAGCAGTTTTTTTGATTCAAATTTTGTGGATTGTTTCTATGTTTTGATGCGTATAAAGCACATTAATAGATTATAGATGGTTCAAGCTTTATTTTGGTAGAAAAATCAGTGATTTTAGTGTTGAAACGGATGAAAACGGGATAGTGGCCGGAGATGGTTCGAGGTCGCCGGTTTTGATTGAAAATTCGCTGGAGAAGACGAACTGTAGATTAGCTGTGGCTGCAGTTGGCGTGGTGATGTTGCTGGTAGAGTCACGAACGGATTGGGGTAGTGAAAACGTCAGAACAGAAGCCTGAAGGGGAGTGTTTTGCTTCGCCGGAACTTCGCCGGGAAACGGTGGTGTTGCCGGTTTCTAGGACGAACCCAGATTCCGGTCGGCTACCGGCCGGTTTCCGGCCTTCTTCCCCAGAAATTGCCGCCGTTCGATCCTCAAGTCCGATAAACGGAATCCAAAAATATGTTTCTGTCCTTTTCTTTTTAAATTATTTCAAAAAAATTGTTTTATTATTTTTAAAAATCATTTATTTATTATCTTAAATTCTAAAAAATTATTTTCTTAATTATTTTAAATTCCTAAAATTATTTTCTTTTATTATTTTCAAAAATATAATTTGATTTAATTATTTCTAATTTATTTTAGTTAATTATTTATGAATTCAATTAATTGATTAAAAATCATTTAATCAGTTAATTTTATTTATAAATAATTAAATAAATGTAAATTATTTATAATTAATTCAAATAATTTCTAAAAATTATTTTTAGGCTTTTAAAAATTATATTTTGGTATTTAAAAATCAATTAATACTATTATTAATTGATTTAATTCCATTTATTTTCTTATTTTATTCATAATAATTAAACCGTTCGTCCGTTTAATACGAAACGAACGCGTATAGACTCAGAAAAATATTGCGCTTTCAATAAAAATACTTTTAAGTCCTAATTTCTTTTGTATCGCAATGTCATTTGATTTGTGTATCAGTTTGAGTCGGTATTTGATCGGTAAAGGCTAATATTGACCTGATTTTCATTCTGAACGCACTGAGACCTTTCTTTTAATGATCTGACTTATGTGTTACATGAAATATGTTATTACGTGTGTTATACAAATACCATGATTACGTGATATATGATATGCATGCTATATATTTACAGTTTTAAAATGCCATGCTTAGTTATAAACGATCGGGTAGATGTCAAGACGTATAATTACGTCGATTGAGTTTGGTTTTGTCAATTAAGATAGTCCTTTTGTTTATAGAATCGAGTAGTAAGGAGCGCAGTCAAGTGTTAGACGGAGATAGTAGCCAGCAGTTATAAGCAGAGTTATAGTAAGAGGTTATTGAGCATACCAGGCAAGTACCCCTAACTTCACTTATTGTTCAAGTGACGTTTATTTTGAATCTTATTAAGTAAATATTTATATCTTCACTTATCATTCAAGTAATATTGACTCTGAACTCTATTCTTCCAATTTCTCTACTATTCTAAGTTCAGAATAGTTAAATGTTTTACATTTCGCTATAACTTACTCTATACAGTGAAGCTTTGAATTGAGATTAGCGAATAACTAATTGTTCTGGTTATTTCACCATTGGTTGTTGAGAAAACTCCGGACCATGAAAAATGGGGAGTTATGTGGTTAAGGATGTCATTTGATTCGACTCCTTTGACGGAAAATTGTTTTTATGGGTTGGATGGTTGCGTAAGAGGCCGTGGCGGCGGTCCAGCATGAGCTATGTGTTATACAGGATATAACACCTTGCTAGGCCGATATGTGCCTTGGGTACCTTTTGTTTAGTTGGATATGCTTCGGCATACCGGTGTTGCTCCGCGGCTGATCACCGGCGGTAACACACCGTCGTTCGAGGATTTCAATCCCAAAACAAAATATATTGCAAATGTTGTTTATTAACCAATATATATCAGTTTGGATATTATTCAGGTATTGTGGTTTGGTTTTGTTCATCAGAAATATTGTCGTAGTTCAAAATCATAAGCTATTTACTACTTGCTGAGCATTTCTTTCGCTCATACTTGTTTTATGTCCTGATTCTTTCAGCTAAGCCAGGGCAAGCTTGAGTTCCAGGTTTGACTAGAAGTTGTGTGCTTGTAGATAGTTTGGTGTGTTTCTAGGAAGACAGTTTGAGACGCTTAACTAGTCTAGATGTTTGTAATAAAATTTGAATAAATAGTAAAACTAATTAGACTTATGGTTTGTAATAACACTTGGGTATTTTAGTGCCTGTTTCATACTATAACATGTGATCGATCCAGTGCAGGAAAAAGGGGTCATATTTATTATATTATTCCGCTGTGATTATTTTATTATAGTTTATTAGCTAGTGACCCCCAAATCTAGACCCCGTGTTTGGAGGGCGTCACAAAGTTGAAGTTACCGAATACTCTAATATACTTATACCCGTTAGAAAACTACTTGAACTACCACTGTTCAAAGTATAATAAGTTTTCAAAAGTTCATCATATAGAAGGAGCTACAAGATAAAACTTTGTTGGTGAGACTGTGTAGCTGTATGAACATAACTCAACAAGATAACAACACTAGAATAGGACAGGTTAATAATACTACGACTACACAAGAAATCAGGAAGAACTAAGAGAAGACAAATACAAAGAATCAGAAGATTAGAAGAAGGCTGGAAGTCTGTTTACAGGTCACTGAAAGTAGTTCATTAATATGTTCATGCCTCAGTGAAGAATAAAGGTTAAAGACTTTAAGGGTTTCAGAAATGATAAAGATTCAGTGTAGAAGTGCTACTAGAAGATTTCAGTGTATTGGCATTGATAGAAGATAGACAGTGTATGAAGCATAGGAATCTGAAGAATTGAAGACATGGTATAGACAGAGGTTAAAGAAGACAATTGCAGTCTTGAAGCTATACTCACTAACAAGAGTTCATTTATATGTTCAAGCATTGGTGAAGAAGAGTGAATGAAATTTTCATGATTGTAGCAGCAATGAAGACGTTGTCTAAAGTATCAGAAAGGATTCTAGTGAAAGTACATATGTTTATTGACAATCAGTGTTAGAAGAAATGGATATTCAACCAATCTGTATCAACTCTGAAACACAAGATAAGTTGAATTAGGTTCTCTCAATGCTAGTTGTTTGTGAACTAGAGCAGTACACCAAACATTAGTATATAAGAAGGGATTTTAATTCAATTATAGAAGAAAGTGTTGATGCGGCGAAAAATGGCAAAACAGAAGCAAGAACATTCTATGGCATAATACTCTTCTCTCTGGTCGCCATATAGTAGACTTTATGGTCGCCACAGAACTGGTCGCCATAGAGAAATTACTCTTAAGGCACCCACTGGTCGCCATAGAGAAATTACTTTAAGGCACCAACTGGTCGACATATTACTCTAAGGCACCAAAATGGTCGCCATAGAGAATCTCTAAGGCACCAGTGGTCGCCATAGAGCTTGGTCGCCATAGAAGAGAGGACAGATGCTGGTTGCATAGAGCACCAGTAGTCGCCAAAGAGCTTCACCAGTCGCCATAGAGCTCAACCAGTCGACATAGAGCAACACAGGGCTACTGGTCGCCATAGAAGAGCAAACAGAGAATGTTCAGTCCCCATAGAGCACTTGGTGAATGTTCAGTGAATCAATACAACAATTCTTAGATATGTGTGGACACAGAAATGCCACCTATCTTATGGAATTGAAAGTCTACACAGAGAAGCAGATATATAATAATCAGTACAAATATTGTTAAATAGTTATGTTCATCTTCTCTCTCATGAGAGGTGATGAAAACAGGAAACAAAGAGAATACAGAGAAGTTCAGCACATTGATATCCGTTTAACTTCTCACCGGAATAACGTTATAATACCTGATTTAACTCTTGTATATTCATAGGGGCATTATAATCGTTACCCGGTAATTAAATTCTTAGACAAACAAAATCTAGATCATTATATAGGATTTGATTTGTAAATCTTTGTAGAAGCTAGGAACTTTGTTGTTCTTAGATTGTAGCCAGTTAATTTATTTAACGGAGTGTAGCAACACCCCTCGCGGATTTATATATGAATATATACTTCCCCGAATATCTTGTGTTCCTTGTTTTATTATTCCAAACACTATTTCTCTCAAGAACATGAAACCGCTAACCGAGCACTAAATCTATATCCACTAAAGATTCGAAAGAATTTTTAATTTAGTAATTATCGTATTCAACCCCCCTTCTACGATAATTCGGGACCTAATAATTGATATCGGAGCTTGTTGATCGATATATAGATCAGATCCGGTGTGTCAGCCCAAACAATCAAGTTATCATATTTTCAGATTTTTTAATTTTCAAAAGTTATCAACACTTGAGATTTGTGAATTTTAAATAAGTTGGACTTAGCCACATAAGGGTACTCAAAGTATCGGTAGACTCAAGATTCCTCCGGGCGTTAAAGATGATTTTAATTTTTCGAAGAAAACGAAGACCATGTGTTATTCAGACGGAAAATTCCCGAATACGAAAATTGAAGATAATGGTTTTTTACTCAAATGTAACTGATTTCAAGACCTACAGAAGAAAATTGTGGAACTTCCTCAAAGGCTTACTCCATAGGATACCACTGGGTTTTCAGACGCAGGAATTGAATGAAATTTCTATGGGTATAATTTTTCTCGGAGATTTTAAGATAACTCTATGATTCCATATTATACAGCCACACAGTGGTTTGTACCAATGCTATATTTATTCGAGGAATCAATGAGATCAAACAGGCAGGAATTGTGGAGGTCAGAAAGAATAGTGGCGACAAACAAACATCTCAGTTACATGCAGTATAGTTGGAACCTTAGGACATAATGTAAGAGTTACTAACACAAGCAGAGATTCTTACAGATTCAGTTCAAGAGGTGATTACAAGTCTGAGATTGGGACATAAACAAGATTTGATAGCTACAATTATGACAAGCAATATTTGTCAAGTAACTATCAGGGGTTTTTCTACAACATAACAAGAAGCTTGACAAACAAGAATGAGTAGGGATTCTATTGAAGAGCTGTGACAGAGGTGGAATATTTTCTTAGGGAAGCAGCCAGTCAAAACTTATAGTGCAGGGAAAGAGTTGGGATGGATCAGATAACGAGAATAATGAATATCTTGCTTTCATTGCAATATCTGAAGATGATCCAACTCACATATCTCAGGTTCTAATTTCTTGAACCACTGCAATATTTTGCTCTCAATATATAATGCATGATAAGATCTTAGTGTTTAAATGTTTAACACTCGCACAAGCATGATAGCATCACACATAGATAATGCTGAACTAATTCACTAGATTATTTTTCTGGCAACTAGGATTGATGTTTACCTTATGCATGTTACTTTAGATTATCTTAAAAATGTGTTTGAATATTTGTTGAACATGATTAATTGTTGTAGTGAGATATATGTTTTCCAGCACTTAAGATCTTTGTTTATGCTTATCTCCTGCATCCTATTACAATGTGATTTATCTATTTGATCTGAATTGTTTGTTAAGATGTATTATAGTTGGATTGAGATAGCTAGATGAGATTCTTCAACGAGATTGGACTAGATAAAATTAATGATTTATTTGTTAATTCTGTTTGTTCTATATTATACCTATATTGCTTAATTCTTAAGTATAATATTTCTGAATGAATGCCATGTATTCTTAATACAATGCTTGCTTAATTTTATGCCATGGATGCATATCTTAGTACTTGCATTAATTGTAGAAAAAGCATGATTAGGATTACAATATGTCAAAGACTGCTAGTCCTCCTTATGTAAGGTTGGAACCAATTTTCCCCTAACCTAGAGACAAATTTGTCAAGGGTATTAAAATGGAGAAAATGGCCAGTTAAAGATAAGAATTAGCATGATAAGGTTGCAACTATTGTTATCTTTGTTTATAATTATATCTCTAATCCATCTGGACCCAAACTGATAAGTTGGGTACCAAGAACTGTTAATCCATTTGTGAGTACAGGACATAACAGGTCAATTAATTCATATGTATTCTTGGTAATTCATACTCAAGGCATATGATCAAAGACAGAGCCTCACAATCAAATGTGATTGACAAAAGCTATTCCGTCAATAATCTTTGGAGATGACAGCAAAGGTTTTCATTACGGGACAAGCTATGCAGAAAAGGGATGTCATCATGGACTCAACAATTGTTATCATTGATAACAACTAATCATTGGAGTCACTGATAACATTTGAAGCAACTTCCTTGCTGGAGAATCAAGACACAAATCCTCTTATCAGACAGTTCTGCAACAAAGGACAAAATATCAATTCAATGAAGGATTAGTGTCTCATCTGAAGCAGGAAGGTTGAGAAGCTTGCTCTTCTCAGAGTAATGAAAGGAAATGCTCATGGCTAGACTGGAATCTCAGGAAAGGTGAAGTCAATGGTTTCTACTATAAAGCTTCATCTGACAGAAGTTTAGCTATGGCATTAGAAGCTCTCACCCTTGAACATTAACTCAAGGAACTCTTTTGTGAAAAATGGTTAGTGAGAGGACTGCCTCATCTGGAATTCAGAAGATGATAAATGTGAGGCATGTCAGAAAGAGGAGTCAAAGACAACATCACATCAAAGCAAAGATATACCTTAGTGATGGTGGTTGACTACTCTTATTAAACAAAGTTGTTGTTTGTGCATTCTCAAGGAAAGACATCACAGATGGTGATTGATCATATCAGAAGATCAAGCTGGAAGCAACTGTAAAAGAAATGATCTTGTGATCAGATAATGAGACTGAATTCAAGAAGCATTTCTGATTAATATCTGTAATATCAAGAATATTCTGAGACATATTCAGCACTGGGTGTAATAACCCCAATTTTTTGGAATTTTTGAAACCCTTATGAATAGTGTTTTGCTGATTATGCTGAATAAGAAAACTTTTCATGCCACACTATGTAGGGGTTATTTTATTGATCTTCTGGGAAATTATTAGTACTCCATGTGGTATATAAGTGTATGTAAAGATCGTCAGAATCCAAATCCGAACACTTTGATTTTTCCCGAAAATCCACCAGATACCGAAAGAATTGAGTATAAGGTAACATGATTAAAAGGATTTAAATTCAAGGATTATAAGAGAGGATCATAAAAGGAATATAATGTATTGAGAAAGGTTAAGGAAACCCAAGTAATAAGATCCCATGTATGATCCCTCAAACGATAAACGAAAACGAAAGTTAAGTGAACCGTATAACAGATCAGCGGTCATTAGCCAAGTAATTAGAAGCTAATCAAAGAGGTTAGTGAGGATGATGTCATCAAACCAATAAGAAGAGGACAAGTGTGGGAGGATGATATAACATGATGACCTAAGCATGACCAAAGAGAAGTGTGTTGTTGGTTGATTAAGAACCACACAAAATTCACCATGGTTAAAAATAATAAATCAAAACAAAAGCAAGCAACCAAGCAAAACAAATCACAAAATCACAAAAACACAAAGTTGACTTCATTTTCTTCAAGAAAGCTCTCGGCCTTTCTCTTTTTTTCAAGAAGAAAAATCCAAAATCCAAGATCCAAGCCTTGTTAATTAGTGAGGTAATTATCTAATACTCCTTATGCATAGATATAGCTATCCTATAAGTTTGAGCTTCAAATTCATTCACAATCTCTTCCTAAAATTCATGAAAGAAGAGGGTAAATAGTGTTTTTTAAGAACTTAAATTTTTGTTCTTGAGTTTTTGTTTAGATTAAGCTTGGATAAGGACTTTCAAGGGTGATTCCAAGCTAATTAGTTACTCCTACTCACAAGGAAGGTATAATCTCTTAACCTAGCTTTGTTATTGAATATTAAGAGCTTAGCATGAGTATTATAGTTCATAAGAGGCTCGATTGTTGTGTATGTAGAGATTAGTTGGTTTTGTGATGTTTTTGGAGTTGTAAATCTTGGTTATTAGTTAAAGAACTTAAGAATAGTTTTAGTTCATGTTTGAGATTAATATAAATTTGAAAAACTTGAGGTGTTGGGGCTGTTGTAGTGAGGTATGGATGGAGTTTGGTTGTATGGTTGAATTGTGGTTGGTTTGTGGTTGATTTGGAGTAGAATAAAAATTGGTAATCGCGTAAACATAGCCGTCGTAATGTCTGATTTACTTTAGACTGTTTTTGCTCTTAACATCAGGACCCTAGAACTCACTGTTAGGTTTTTACCATTGCCATAATTAGATAGTTCATGTTACGAGCTTCGTTTTGATATGTGGTTCATTTGAATCCGATATACGGTTTAGGAGAAACGACCGTTTTAAGTAACGACATTTCGCGAACGAACCATTACCACTCACCTTACTTTGAAACATAGGTTAAAGACCTTAAAGGACTAATTAGAGTATGAAACATTTATGTGAAGTGTATTATGCAGTTGGTAAGGCACTCGCGAAAGAATCGCCTTAAAACCCTTAATGGTT